>NC_079367.1:17480670-18095670 GCF_021018895.1 Seriola aureovittata | reverse complement strand
CGTGACTCACAGTTTCCAGCTCTTGGTTGCGGGAGCGGTACCTCTCCCTTTGGCTGGAGATGATGGAGAGCAGAGAGTCCATCTGGCCCTGAGGAAGCTCAGGATGCGGGGTCACGCCTGAACCTGAAGATCACACAGATAGAACACTTCAGTGCCATAATTCACTGCTCTCTATTTATATGCAAATATGGTCACAGTTGTTGTGTTGTTGTGAATGATATTTTGGAAAAGGCTCAATTTAATTTGCAGTTTTATTCCGGTTAACACCTCAAAACTGGACTCGGTCTTGACTGGCACATGTAAGGAAAAAAAAAAAAAGTTTGTGGTATTTAAGCAGACAACTCCCCCTGCAGAGTCTCCACTCAGCAGGTTTACCTCATTCCAATTAGAGAAGTCGTGCTGTTGGCAAGTCAGCCTTCAGTATTTTCACTTTTATGCTCATGAGGAGTGACACTGCGTTCGTGTGCTATCACCTCTATTAGAACAAAGACTTTTCAACGTGCGAATTTCACACAAGCGCCAAAGCTGAGCGATTAATTCAAAGAGTTTGCCTTAGTTTAAAAGTTATGATACAGCGGTAGCTCATCAACTTTCAACATTGAGGGAAAATTATATATAACGTGACTAAAATGACAGAAACTTATGGATGCATCAAATGCTTATCCTGAATATTTAACTTATCTAAAGAAATGCATCCAAATTCATAAAATCTTTTTATGTCTTGTCATGATATTTTGTATTCAGCCGCACAGGAACATAATGCGACTGAGCAGACAATTAAAATGAGTCCATTTACTGTCAAAAGCCCCGAAAAACCTATTTTACCATTGATCTTCTTACTATGAGTGATGATGTCGTACATGAACACTATATCCTGTCAAAGTTAATATATTTTTTAACTTATTTCACATGTTAAGCGAGCAGGGCTCAGTTGGAAAAATGTGAGGTTACACCTTTGGGGACCAATTAAAAGTGTTCATGAATATTTGTTTTCTTAAATGTCATGTGAACCAGTTCAGACCCTGGTTTGTGTAATCAGGGTAGGGGACTAGAGAAACCAGGTAGATTTCTCCTGGAGAAGATTTATTCCTCTGACATGAATGCGTGTAACTGGGTTTGTAGTTGGCTTTTTACAAATATGCATGTGCATGACAAAAGACTGCTGGCAGGGAAGACAAGTTTGTGTTGTGCAGAAAAGCTGTGAAACATAATGTTCAGCCCATCCTCCCCATGCCTCAACTTTTTTCAATCCAGGTACGTACCAGCAAACATGGCAGTGGCCTCTTTGATCGGCTCCGGGATGTTCCCCATGTTGCTGACCTCCGACCCGTCTGCATCGGGGCGTGGCAGGGAGGACATGGTCTGGATGGTGCTCAGGTCGTGCTCCAGCTTCAGGATCAGCTCTTTCTGCTCCGCGCTGGTATGCACCGCAGCCGAAAACTCCACCTGCAGCTCTGCGTAACGGCCTGTCGAGGACAGAGAGGAAAGATGACGACAATTTGCAAATTATTTTTTATGTAGACATCTTGCTTATCTTTAGATTTTATTTATAGTTCCCATAATATCTCACCTGTAGCAGCTGTAAATGGCAGAAGCAATCCAATATCCACATCACTGAAAACCCCTGTGGGATGCCCTTTTCTGCCCCACAATCCCCCACTGTCTGAGTATTTCCTACTAATCTCTTTCTCTGAGAATACTTATTTTATTTTAGCAAAGTATATTTCCAACAAAGTTTTCAGCAAAGAAAAAAAAAACTTCCACAGCACACTTTTAGTATTTGTATAAAAGAGATTTACTTCAATTATCACACCTAGGGTGCATGTGAATAATAATGATGATGAATCAAATGTCAATCATAACAAATACATTGTGAACGTTTCATACAGTGATATTGCTTTTCAATGTTGTAGAAGGGACTGTTTTACAGTGCTGAGAACAAACAACATGATACGTTTAGTAAATAGAAAGATAAAGAAACAATGATACATGAGGAAAAACGAAAGGGAGGGAGACCCCGAAGGACAAAAAAGCATCTCAGGAGTGACAGAAGTGCTAGGGAAACGACTTTCAAAAAACATCTTAACCATCCCTTTACAGTCATGCAGCCTTTTGTACTACAACACACACGTACGCGCACACACACTCACAAAATAAGCAGTGGGAGAAGTTATGAGAATTATTACTTCCACATTGTTGATGACAGGTTGGACAAAAATCATCTAAAAACACTCTGAACTTGCTAAAGCCTCAACAAGCATCTTAAAGCTTTCCAAAAGTGGGTGGGTGGGGGGTTAGGGTGGGGGTGGGGGGGTTGAAGATCTCCCCAGGTCATTTGGTTGTCAGACTACACTGTGGTTTAAGCTATAGGTGAACTGAAGCGACAACACTAGGTAGCAACATAGAGAAAACTGTCAGCAACCTTTCAACAGAGGTGGATAACTATTTCACTATTTGGCTTTTTGCTTCCTCTTTTAAGTCTTGTGAGTATTCACTGAAATGTTAATTGTTCCAGAGTTGATCTCTGGGTGTTGAAAATTGTACAGTTAAGCATGAAATAACTGAGAAGATAACGAGGAAATGGTTTACAACTTAAAACTCGCTGGAACCAATGAGAGAGGTGAGCGAAAAAACCAAAAGCATGTGAGTAAAGTGGGGAGGGGAGGGGAGGGGAGGGGGTTTAAAAGGATGAGTGTATTGTGCTGTATTATGTGTGTATGTATTACTGAGTGTGCTATGCATACAGCACCACTGATTCGGAAAGTGTTTCCTTACAAAACCCACTTCATAAGATATATTCTAAAAGTATTACAAAAAACATCTGAGGTTTTTTTTCTTTTCTTTCATTTTTTTTCCTGAATATGGTGACCAGTGCTGCTGTTCGGGCTTCCATTACAACTAATATGTCAAATGAATAACCACTACTTCAACAGATCATACAGTAAAGCTTTACGACTTCAGAAAACATGATATGATATACAGCATCTGTTACACCTTTACAATGTTATTCAACAGTGTATAGAATCATCTGATTTAAATTTGTAGAAAAATATCTGTGGATCATGGAAAAGTCCTGAATCGTCCCTTCTCTCCTCCTGCCTTCAAACAAAAGCATACTGTGACAATAGTGAATCAATAGCTACTTGATCGACTGTATTTACACGTCTCTTTTCCAAATAACCATTAGAATTGGCACACGTCATTTATCAATACCTGTAGTGCCGTTATTAATGTCACAGCAAACCTGACACAAACAGAAAAATACAAAATGCCCTATGAATAAATTCAGTGTTATTACAGTGTACGCTGTTTCTGCATGCTTCCTCCTTCATTCAATGCTCTGGCCTTTCGCTGCTAGTTATGTTATGTACAACGTAAGAAATGCATTGTGGGAAAACAACTGTCTGAAATAAGACCTGGACCGAAACATGTCTGCAGGTCAGTCATAAGAATGCAAGAGTTTGTTTTCTCTTTTTACTGTTTCACTGCACTCCAGCAATTATATACAACCCTCTCCAGAGAGCTGAGAAAAGTTGACTTTTCAGTACCACTACGAAGTGTATGAGAAATAAAGTTGGATCAAGACGTCGGACAGATTATGAACAAATCAGGTGAAATCGTCTACATCTAATGACATCACTAGTTTGGTGCCCTGCTTGGCAGTTAAAGGCACAAATCTGATGATCTCACATGGTTTAGGTGAGTTGATGGATCTGGCTATAAAATGGCTAATGGGTTAAGTGCTTATACTTTACAGTAGCTATTCATCACCATAAAACATACTGTGGTTGTCCAGTCCAAGCAGTCCAACAGAAGGCAATAGGCCTTCACTACTCCGCAGAAGACAGATGTTTCACATCAGTCGTCCACAGGAAGAGCCAATGTTTGAGGAATTTTACAATTATTAGATGCATTAGAAAATCCAATTTTAACTAATGCATCTTAGTGCAGTGCAATGAAGTTATCAGTATCTTTTGACAGGCTGCCAATATATCTGGATGTAGATTCAGGGGATGGGGAGGCTTGAGGATGGACTGAGGAGATTTTGGACAGAAACCCAAACAGGTGTTTACTCATAATATCTACATCTGTACAGGACAACGTCTTTCTGTCACACAGTCATCTGTAGTTTATACTAAGGGGCTGCTGTATAAGAATGCAGTTCATTATGTAGAAAACAGGGGTACAGCTATCTCATGTTTTCATTGTTTAGTGTTAGGATGTGGATACGAGTCTGTGCTTGGTTCACAACCACTTTTAAAAAAGGCATACATTTCCCAGGATACCGGGACCGTACTCTGCTGTAGTGTTTACAGACCCTGTCCTAGGTTACGTTTTCAAAAAAGAGATCCTAATAAGTGCTTTGTTATGGACTGCAATATAAATTCTGCATAATCATAGGCTGGCTATCTCTGTTCAATCTGGCATAGCAAACCTTCTAGCTGGTACACTTCTCTAATCTCAATTTGGCAGATATGACCTCTTTCAAGTTAACATGTGTTCTCAAGTTCAGGTAATTTCATTTGACCTATTTGACAAAGTGTATACATTTGGACCTGTTAATTATGTCAACATGATTAACGAGTGGGCGAACTCTATCTAAAAGAAAGCTGCATGCCCTGCTGAGCGTTAGTGTTTGGCTTGCCCAAGAAACAGCCAAAAAAATTGGAGAATAGAAAACAGGAAAAGAGATATGCTATCATATATTCACTGATCTTGATATGTCCTTTGATTCTCTAGCTAGCAATTTAAGAGCATAACTGTTGTGGTAAAAGCTTTATGCTTACGGGAGCATGAACTGTAGCAAACACATTTTTCAAAGCTATTGAAATGACACTAAACTTTAGGATTCATGAATATACAAACAAATGAGAACTAGTACATCTTTGTAAATATTAACCAATACTGCCGGCAGTCTATACGTCTAATAAAAATGTTACTTGCCCTCAGGAACAGTATAATCCCTTAAAAAATAAACAACTCAAATGATAAGACATTAAATGAAAAATACAGCACCTATAAATAAGCAGAATAAAAACCAAACTATAAATGCAAAATAGCAATAAAACCAAGCTACAGTAAATCATAGTATTACACTACTTTGTGAGAAGATTAATGTAATGGTAACGCATCAAACAGCTTAAAGAAGGGTGTCAGTTGTGCACTAGTAGTGTGTGCAAGTAGATACGAAATATGACCCCACTCATTGGAAACACTGAACACTCCTCAATCGCACACACGTGTGCACACGCATGTATTGACAAGCATGCGTGTACATGCACCCACGCAAACGCGCACACACACATACACACAGAGGGGAGGCAGTGGGCTGACAGGCACTGAGGGCTTGTGTGGGACAGGGAGGAGGTGATATGCCTTATAATTTGTAGTGTATACAGTAGAATTCAATGCAAAAGACTTACATCCCTGGATACAGGATAGACTGGAGGAGAGTGGTAACTACTCACACCAGGATTGGGGTGAATTCACTTTGACGGCAATCAACAGAAAGTACAGATTAATCAAGTACTGTACATTGCAATTCTTTCGCTAAAACCCATTTTTTCAGTCAAGAATTTCATTATTAATAATCTACTTCTTAAATTTAACTCTGAGTGAATTGACCTCGACCCTGACTTACATGCAGGCAAATACAAATGCACACAAGACACACAAACACACGCACGCACACATACACAGATGCACGCACGCACACACGCACGCGCACACACGCACACACGCACGCACACACACACAGACACACACACACTCTTCCTGATTTGGCCTATAAAAAGATGTGTGTTTGTGAACAGAGAAATTTTGTCGGTGGTGCAGACACACACACCCAGCAGATCCAGTGCTGGGTAAAGCTGTGACATGCACAACCTAAAACAACAAGAGACACGTATAGTATCACCATGTCAGACAGCTACAGTACTACGTGAAATTCATTGTATCGTATTTCAACAATGCAACATTATTCCATTCTAATTTGTTTTTTTTTTTCTTTTAAAAACAGTAACTTGTTATTTTCTTATTTTCTGTTCTTATTTTGTACTAATTAAAATGCTTCCTAAAATTCCCTATTTTGTACTCTTTAGAGTCAATAGACTGTGCAATCTCTTATTGGCAACCAAATTGCAATATCAAAAAAAGAGATCATCCTTCATCCTTAAAAGAAGGGGTTTAAGGAGGCAAAAAGAGGGTTCCTTCCTTCCTTCCTCTTCAGATGAGTGCGTGTGTTTGTGAGGAATTAGAGATCCTTCTGGCCATCACATGGCTGTCAGCAGGATAGGTTATGGGACACAACAGGTCAAAGTTCATCTTTCTTACATCAGTAACCATGGCAGCTCAGCCGGCAGGCCTTCCACTACCCTCTTAAGAGTGTAGGAGTGAGATAAAAAAGAAAACATGCTGCCATTGAGAAGAGAACACACAAACACACACACACACACACACACACACACACACACACACCATTTTTGATGTGTACACACATATACACACACATATACACACACACACACACACACACAGGTGCACACTGACACAACCCCTAACATACAAAAACGCACACACACGCAGTGAGTGAAAAAGGCAAAGGGTTTGTAACAGTCACTCTACAGTGTGAAAAATGAGGCGTCTCACTGAGTGAGGGGAGGTTTGTGGACACTTGGGAGGTGAGAAGAAGAGCGGAAAAAATCTCCTTTAAGAAAGTGAGAGTTCTTGTAAGAGAGTTCCTGTCTCTATCTATCATCTATCAGTGTCTATCACTGTGACAGCTGCTGTGTCAGGCCTTGCCTGTGTTACTGAGTCCAGGTTTCAACCCCAGCTGTGGGTCAGACCCCAGCTCAGGACTAACCAGTCTGGTGCACCAGTGGCTGGTGATAGGGGGAGGTACAGCAGGGCCGGAGGCCAGCAGGACGGCTAAGTGCTTTTCTCAGTACAAAAACAAAACTCAGTTAAAAAAAAAGGAGAGACACTTAAGTTCTCTTATTTTGTTCTTCTAGGTATTCAGTAAATCTTCTTTTCAGGGTTTTGCCAACCACTCTTTGTTTCTTTCCTCTTTTCGGAAAGCTTCTATGTAATAAAAATGGCTGCTGAGCTTGACTTTGGCTGTGTCCACTCTCCAACTGGAACAGAGCAGGAGGGGTCCAAGGTTAGAGGTCGTGAGGTTATGAAACGAGAGGGATGAAGGATGGTCAGGGGGAGCTAGAACTCCCACTCTGAGGGATCCTCTTTGCTGGCAGCCTTCTCCAGCCTGTGGATGATGTTATTGAGATTGGCTGCTTTCTTCTTGCGCAGATTGTTGTCCCTGGGGTTTCTGGCAGGGCCAGAGGCTGGGATGTTAGTACTAGAGGCATGGCTACTGGAGGATGCCTCTGTGAGGCTGAAGAGCCCTAGTCCACCCTGTCCACAGCTGGAGCCTGGCCCGGCTAAGCCTGAAGTGGTGCAGTCTATCTGAGCAGGGGAGTTATTAGAGCCCCCTGCCTCAGACTCAGCCTCCATGTCGTGGTCTTTGCATGCTCCTCTGTGATCCTCCAGGCCAATGCCCAGTCCCTGGCGTGTCTCCATTGTGCCCTCAGATTCTGTCCCATCACAGCTGTCCCCCTCTCCTGATTTGGACCCACGGAGGGAAGGAGATCCCCCCTCACTGCCAGGCCCTACTCCTCCAGCTGCCTGGATCTCCTCTATGAAAAGCTCTCGCCGGATACGTGACCTAGTAGAGACACATGGGTTTAGTCACAATACTCAAACTATAAAATTATATATTTGTCAAACACATACTGAGAACAAAATCTCAAATTATTGCTTATGTGCACTGATGTCCTTTTATATGGAACAGGGGCAGTAATAACAGCCCCTGTTCATTGTGGTAATTTCTGAGAATATGTCCAAAATAATCTACAAAATAAAAACACAAGATTTATTATGCAGAGTGAAATACAAAAACCTTTCTATAAAGTTAAATTATGCACAGATGAGGTTATGATCTGGAAACCTACAAATATTTTTCAATAAAACAAACACAATTACAAGCAACAAAAGTACCGTTATATAGCTGTATATATAGAAGTGCGTCTTTCTTCCACATGCTGACCTGTAATTATGGAACCAGTTGATGACAGTACTGGTCTTCAGGTTGAGCTGGGAGGCCAGCTCCTCAATGGTTTTGGGGGAGGGATAGGGTTTCTGCTGGTAAGCCTTTTTCAGCGCCTCCTTCTCCTCAGGGCCCAACACCACCCTGGGCTTCTTCAGATGCTGCTGCCCCGGGCTCTGGGAGCCCTGCACGTAATCTGTCCCCACCAAGCCCCCGTCCACAGAATGGCTATCACTCAAGGAGCTCAGTCGCCTCTTCATGTAGGCTGTGACAGTGACACAGACACAAGAGGGGGAAGTTAGTACCTCAGGAAATACATTTATGTAATGAACAAATGTGGGGAATATCAATCATAAAATCATAGCGGCAGCAGATTGGTGGTCTGGTCTCAAATCTGTCTGTGTTGATGAGCATGAAATTTGACAAGCAATATTTATGTCAAGTAGAACTAGTGCAGTCAGTTTCAGTTGTAATTTCAGTGCTAAGCAGACGGTAAGTAGTAAACCTTTTAAAGGCTTTAGTCAGACGGTCTTGTTGATCAGGATTCTGTCACAGTGGATGTTCCAAGTTTGACAAATGCGTCCAACCCAGAAACGTTTTGTGTTACCTATTGTGCATTGTTGTAGTGTTCTGAAAAATAATCCTGGTAACATCGACAGCCACTAGGTGGTGCTGTCGTCTTACTCAGGAATTCTAACAATGAAATTATCTCTTCCATTTTATAGCAAACAAGCAGCACCATTCACTCCGGGCACCAGCAGCTGAAAATGAACAGCTCATGGCAGCTTTGCATGAGGTTGACATTTTCTCAACCCCAATACATGCTGCGAGATATATTAGTGTTGCAGGGAAAAACCCCTCAGAGCAAGGTTAGAACCACTCTGAAAGTTGTGTGCTGCCTCACAGGCTTGTACCACAAGGGTGAGAGGTCAAATATGGTTACTCTAGACTAGGTCCATGTCTTTCCTCTGGGCTCTGCTGCTAGCCTGGTCTATTCCCTGTTGCTATTTGGATGCATTACTTTGGGGTCAATAATCTAAAACGAAGTTGAATGGACACTAACCCCTCACATCCAACCCCTGAACACACTGGTGTAAGGTCAGTTTTGTTTTTTGCCCTTGTGTGTAGTTAGTGATATCAGGAGGGTAAACTGATCCTGGATGCTTGTGCCTACTGGCAGGTTCAAATATGCATGTCCACAGAGAGAGAGCTTGAAGTGGGCAGTAAGGGGTCACTCTGAGGCAGCGAGGAGGGTGAGGCCTCTTGGCTGAGCTGATTCTTAAACGCTTTGTGCACACAGAAAGGAATACAGAATGATGGAGTGATAGAGTGGGCTGTGGGTTAACAAATGATAAAAATACGAGCTTATAGACACTGATGATCATTATGATGATAACGATGATGAAGAGGAATGCTGATGACTGTGAGTAAGCAGGCCCCCGGCAGTCCCCTAGCTGTCACATCTAATACAGTATGTGATGTCTGCAGTCCTGATTGGTACTGACATCACACCAAGATGACTGTGATCTGCACAACATGCTCTGCTGTCCTGCACAAAGGATACTGTGAGTGCAGATGTGCATGTGAAATTCCAAGGCTGCTGTTTGTCTTTTATTGTGAACGAATTTATAAAATAAATGCACGCTTAAGCAGATAACAAAAAGGTTTTTCTGTCAGTGTTTTGTTTATCATTTCTGACAGCATGCTGCACTGTATGGGATATGCATTTATTTCTCCTCGTCGAGCTTCTACCACACACCTTTCTTCTCCAAGCGTTTCATGTCCATGAGTTTCTCCACACTGTGTGGGTCCTGAAGCCAGAGTTGCATGCGGACAAAGGGCTCCCTGCCCTTCAGGCTGAGCTTGTGCCAGGGTTTGGGCCTGGCCAGCAGGTCTGAGACAGAACCCTGAGTCAGACCCAGGATAGTCTCCCCAAACAGACGTTGGCCTGGTTAGGAGAGAGAGGGGAAATGAAATGGTCATTTCTGAGAACTGATTCAATGGCTGAATAATTCACCATTGGGCAAAGTAAGGGGGAAGGGAAATATCAACTAAACTGCACAGACAGCAACAAAACACAGCAGGCAAGGGTAAATATGACCCCTGTGTTTCTTACCAAGGTTATTATCAGTCAGCACCTCCTTAACCTTCTTAGTGATGGCATAAGTATCAAGCTCAGGAGACATTGCGACCATCTCCTGGATGCTGAGACCCGAGTGACCAGGTAGAGGCAGCGGGGTGCCAGGCTGAGACTCCCCACCTGAGGGATCCTCAGACGGAGGTTTGAGACTAGAGGAGTGTGAAGCGAGTGGATCCCCAGCGAGACCGTTGACAGACTCTTCAGCTGAACTGAGGGGCGACTCTGGAGCGGGACTGCAGCTTGCTGATGTCTTGGGAGTACCCTCTGCTTGAGCAGAACAGACAGGGCGAGAAAGATCACACAGGTTAGGAGACGTGTTACTGTGTAAGAAAACAGTTTCATCTCCTCTTCCTGCTGCGTTTGGGAGGGACTTCAGTCATATTACATCAACTAATTTAATTCCTGTTAAACAAACAGCAAAGGTGCTTAAGTTTTCAGTTTGAAGCTTTTTTGGCTTCCTCCTCCTATTCCTTCATCTCCCTGTCTCTGTCTGTGTAGTACTGCTGTGCAGCTCAGCAGGCTGGAAGAGAGCAGTCATGAGGAGCTGTCAGTGTACATTAGCTGCTGTTTACACCCCCAGAGAGAAAGAGAGAAAGAGAAACACGCACACGCACGCACACACACATACAGAGCTGCCATCTGGCGCTGCAACACTAACTTGTCTATGACATGACAAACCAGCAGCTTGCTGGCTGACACTGCCACAGCACTGGGGATGGGGGGATGGTGGGAGGAGAGGGGGGAGAATGGTGAGCGAGAGGGAGGGGAGGAGGAGGAGGACGAGGGGTGTGGGTGGGGTGAGTGACAGACTGACAGTAACAACTAGCCACTAGCTCTAATCAGGCTTTCAGAGTAATGCTCTAGCCCAAGGAGCCTGGTTGTGTGAATCCAGATACTGTGTCGTGTGTGTGAGTTGTGTGTGTGTGTGTCGTGTGTGTGTGTGTGTGTGTGTATGAGAGATTTGTTTACCTTGGTTCTGGGCTTGCTGGATGTGTGTGTTTTGCCCCTGGTCTCCATTGAGCCACGGTTGCATGCGGAGGTATGGCTCTCTGCTCCTCTGGTTCAACTTGTTCCACGGCTTGTGTCGAGACAGACTGTCACTCAATATTCCCTAAAACACACACCAGGAGAATGACTCAGACATGCTACCACTGTAGAGTAAAGACAGAGTCATAAAAACAGAGAAAGAGCAGATAAAGCACACACAGGCTTTTGTTTTCCCCACGCCCGCTCCCTCACCTCTTTGGAGTCCTCCTGGTTGTAGTTCTCCTCTCCTGTCTGGCTGGATATGTTCCTGCGGGTGTCTGTGTGCATGTTGCTCCACCACTGCTCTCTCCAGTAACCCACCCCCCCAGAGCTTCCAGAGCGGGCCGAACCCTCAGAGCCCCGACCCAGCCTGAGAGCTCCGTCAGCAGACATGTCAATCCCTGAAGAAGCCCTGCCCTCCCTCTTCATGCCGGAGCTGAAGTCCAGGACTGGAGATGGGGATGAGGGCGAGGACAAGAGGGAGCTGGGAGGCTTCTTGAGGGAGAGTGCCAGGGGGTTGTAAGGGGGTAGGGGGGCGGTGAGCGGAGAGTTCAGCAGGTCCCTCTGAGATAGTGATGCTGAGGAGGAGGAGGAAGATGAGGCTTTGAGGATGGGCTCCAGTGCAGCCTGCTGGGCCTCCATCTCTCTGCGAGCTTGCTCTAAGATGGAGCGGATGGCCTCATCTGATCCACTTCCCCCTCCACCTCCTAGTCCTCCTCCGCCCCCCCCTTTCAGTCCTGCATATGAGGGTTGAGCATGGGACAAGTCTGTTGAGGGAGGGGAGAAAAGGGCCGTCATGAGAGACTCAGACAAACGCACACAGCCACAATATATCATCCTCAATGCTTTGACTCCTCTGGAGATGAGAAAAAAAAAAAAAAAAAAAAAAACTACGACTCACCAGCTTTCTGCACCTGCAGCTCTCTTTTCGCCTGCTCCAGAATGGACTTGATGGCCTCATCTGAACCTGCCTCTGGGGTGCGGACGCGAGCAGTAATGTTACCTGGAAGGAGAGGAAGAGGGAATGGGAGGAGATGAAAAACCTTGTCAGATTAAAAAGCAGACAAAACAGACTACAGAGCAGGTAAGGAGAACAATAACGGAGATTATGAGGACATCGAATAATTACACCATAGCACAGCACAAAGAACAACATTCCCACCACTGAGCTACAAGGCAACTACACTGGAGGGATTGTCATAATTTCTCTGGTCCCTTTGGAGCTCACACATGCACACGTGCTACAGGGTTCGTACTGTAAATGCTCCCCACAGAATAACAACTACCAATAAAATCCCTAAATACACATGCTGGCTTTTCCTCTGACGCAAGTCACTGGAACTGTGCGGTTACCTTCAAGGCACATTTATATCTGTATGCCTGCCCGCAAATTAATAAACGGCAACAAACACACACATACACACACACGCACGCACGCACGCGCGCACACACCATAGATAAAGTTCACCCCAACACAAACATGCCACACAGACAGAACGTGCTAGAATCTCTGTGTGTGAAGGGGACAGACCTGTGTGTGAAGCTGTATCGGAGAGGGCTCTCCGCTTCGGAGCATCCTGAAACACTCGGCTAAGCTGGGGCTGGCCTGAGCCCTCTGTTAAAAACAATATACCACACACTATGTTACAGCACTTGTGTGTTTTTTTTTTTTTTTTTTGTTATTTTTACTGCTAGACCAAATGGTACCCTATCATGCTCTGAAAATATATGGAATGTGTGAATACTTCCATCCAATGCATATTACACTACCTTAAATGCATTGATTTTTACCATCTGTGGCCCTGGTTGGAATACAACCTCTAACAGGAATATTAATCTACTACAAAGACTGACTAGTGAGGGATAAATTATTCAATAGTACGTATTAAACAGGGGCATATGAACTGTGGCCTATTTTTAACATGGACTGTGTCTTGGACTAGGTGGTAGACTGCTATTTATTTGTACCACTGAGACCACCTTCAATCAGAAATGTCCTGATGCGTTAACAAAAGCAGGCCTAGGCTAATCGAATCTGCCCGTAGTTAACAGTACCCCTGCCTTCCTCCTAGTTCCCACCGATCAATATTATTGACGTGTGAAAGGTTTCTGTATTGACCACAATGGCTAGGAGAGGCTCTTGGGATCAGTGCGTGACTAGGAACTCACTCAAAACACACAGGTGTGGCACAGGATGGGAGTCAGGAAAGAGAAAGAAAAATAAAAAGCTAGTCCATATTGACAAGCTAATCAATGGCTCTGTGCAGGGCTGTACATACATACACACACACACACACACACACACACACACACACACACACACACACACACACACACACACACGCACACACACACGCGTAGACACATTAAAGATACACAGACTCACCTCTCTGCCGTCCCTGGATGCTGCGCAGTGCAAGGATGTTCTGCTCATCAGCAAGGAACTGCCTCATCTTGTGGAAGGGCTCCTTCCCCCGGATGGTTAGCTTGTTCCACGGCTTTGGTCTGGCCAGAATCTCACTGACCGAACCCTGGGACAGTCCCAGCACATAGTGGCCAAACACACGCTGACCAATGTTGTGCTTGATCAGCTGCTCTTTCACCTGTCGGGCAATCTCTGCTGTGTCCATGTCCTCCCCGTCCAAAACACTCCCTGTGGTAGCGTCAGAGTGGCTGGGTGATGGGGATGGGGCGCTGCCAGCGGTGCTGCTCCCATTAACGGGAGCCATGTCTGGGCTGGCTGGAGGCGGCTGGGGGCTGCTGGCTGCCAGAGGAATGGCAGCAGACCCAGAGCCAGGGGTGGAGGTAGGGATGGAGCTGAGGGTTGGAGTGAAGGGGGTGAACAGTAGAGCCCCACTGGGGATTCCAGACGACTCCTGCAAGGCTTTGGAGTAGAAGGTCTGGAGCAGCTGCCGCTGGATCAGGGAGTTCAAAGCCATCTTACCACCCACCAGAGGGAACACAGGGGAGTAGAAATCCTGTCCAATGCCCGTAGGAGTGAAAGGGTGTGTTTCGCCGCTGCTGGTGGTGGTGGCAGTGTTGAGGGGGTCCGTATGAGTGCGAGACAGGGGGAGCTGGGAGGAGGAAGGAAGAGAGGGAGGGGGAGGAGGGGGCGAGGAAGAGGGATCGCTGGGCATGGTCTCCTCCTTCGTTGTGGACTCTTCTGTCCCTTTTCGCCCGGCTGACCCTACAAGAAAGGTCAAACACACCATGCATTATGGGGGAGTCAACAAAAAAGGGGTTCCAAAAAGAGAGAGAAATAAATAACAAAAGTTGAAAAGTTATCTGATTCATGTCTTTTCCAAATTAGTGAACTTTATTTTCCTTTTTTGCCAACCCCCCCAGACAAAGTGCCCATGCATTTGTGATTTCAACCTTTCTTGTAAGCCACAGCCTGGAAGAAAAAAAGGACAAACAAAACAATTGACACTGTGCCGCTTAGGCATGTTAGCTTGGCCCAGGGCTCAGTCTCTCTCTCTCTCTCGCAGGCAAAGTGGAAGTAACTGGACAGAGTAAAATTATGTCCTTAGATAGCCAATACACCATGTGAGTCCTCTTCCATGTTGCTGGAATGTGTTCCTAAACACTGATTTATTCCATTGTAGATGCAGAATCATAGTCTTTAGTTCACAAGAAATACATCCAGGAGAGAAATCAGAGCAATAAAACTTTTTTGAAAAACATTTTTTATGGCTGAACAGAAAAAAGATGCATGCACCAAAAACAGACACTGAACAGCTCTGTTGACTCTGAGTCAAGGCCTTATTTCACATCTTCCCTAAATTGTCAGACTGATTAAAATTTTACATTCACCAAAACAAATATAGACATATACTATATTTTCTCAAGCCTTGTAACTACTAGAATCCATCTTGATGATAAGTGCTGGGAGAAATATTATTCTAATGCATAACCATTGAGACTTAACATGATTAAGTAAGACAGTAAGCTCCCCTTACTGTGAATGTTAATCAATTCAAAGCTATTCAACTATTCAAGCCTAAAGCCATGACATTTCAAAACCATAAACACTGTTGCAGAGGGCAAGAGTCCTGATGTAGGGGGCATAGTATGGTGTCCTCATTTTTGTGTACTGCAACTTTGTTACTGTTCAGGTTGACCTCCTGCTGGGGTATTCAAAGACACCAGAGATACACCAGAGAGCAACAACATTTCTGTACCATGATGAAGTTTTGCATTTCTTTTGCATATAGAGGACCCAATGTCCCAAAAACATTCAGAAATGGTTAAGTATTCTCAGAGAAAAAGAATCTATACGCATACATATGGTATGTATGCACTACCCTACTACAGTTCTTTCATAGCCATCCCTGCACAGCCTTACCTGTAGCTGAGCCGTCATCTAAGGTCCCATGAATATTGGACTCAGCTTTCTTTCATTTCCATTGGTCTGAGTGTTGGTTTCGTGGAGACAGTGTTGATGAACCCAGCCCTTATTATTAACTTACATTTGGACAGACTTACCGCTGAGCTCAGTGTTGGCGATGCGCAGAGCGGCGCTCTCAGATTGAAGACTACGGTTCCTCTCCAGCAAGAGCACCTCCAGAGGTTTGGAGGAGTCCTGATCAAGAGGACAGGCGGAACGGAAATTAACATGATGTTTTACAAAATTACTCCGGCCTTCCCCTTCAAATGTTCGTTTTTAACAAATCTAATTGTACAATTTTGTCTTGACTTAGATACTAGTACTTTAACGATATGTTTAAGGTCCACTGCTGAATGAAATTCATGTCTGTCCAGATTTTATTACTTTGTCACTTTTACCTGCACAGAGTCAGATGTTCCAAACTCCATAGACTTGAGGATACTGAGGAGATAGAAAAAAAAAAAAAAAAAAAAATTCTAAATGACCCCCAACAGAGACACATTTACTTTGTAGCATGCTAGCTTGTCTATTTCTGTCTCTTTAAGGACAAAGGATAGTGGGGCAGTGAGTGAGAGAGACACAAAGTACTGTGAAGCTACAGACATGCAAGCTTCACCTTCATAAGGGCACTCAATTGAGTTACACATCTTAAATGAAGACACGCATCTTGTTTAATATGGTTAAAGACATCAAACGCATGCAATAAATAGATCTGTGCTGGACAGAGAAACAGACCCACCCACCCACCTACCCACCCACCCACACAAGTGAGTGTGTGTGCTCCTCACCTCAGCTCCTTCTTCACCTCTTCATAGTCAGCTTGTTTCTGCAGTTTCTCCTCCAGTTCCTGTGGATTACAAAGAGTTGAAATGACATGAAAATGAATAAAATAATACAACGAATCCTTGGATCTTTATATGTCATGTACTGTTGGTACCTTGAGAATGGCAGTCTTGCTGCTGAGCTGCTGCTCCAGCTGTGTGATCTGGGAGCTGGTGGTCTCTCGGAGTTTGGTCAGGCTGGCCTGCAGTCTCTGGACGTCATCCACCAGCTGGGCGGTCTCCCTTTCTTTGGCCCTGAGCTCCGCCTCCAGACTTGAGTGGGATGCCACCTCTGCCGCCTGTTCCTTAAGGTCAAATAAGGACGGCAGTTTAATCTAATGAGCAAACTAAAACCTTACAGCTATTAAAGTATTCATAAAGCCACAATTAGATGTGATGAAAAGTCCCATATAATTAGTATTTCTAGGTCAGACAGAAGCTGCTGATTTTCAGCTTGCTCCTTTAGATCAATAATCAGACGTTCACAAGTTGATACTTTGGTGCGGAAGACAGTCTTTAAGTTTATTAAGTTTAGTCTGTTGTACAGTCCGATAAATCAGTTAATCAATACACCATCACTTATTGCCACCTTGGCAACTTTTTAAGTCAACAAATCAATGCATTATTGGTGACTCCGATGCCTGACCTCTATGACCAGTGACTTCAGTGATCCATAAATTGAAGCTTTCACCAGCCATACACCTCAGGCATTAAAACGGCTAAGCTGATCTTTAGCCTATCAATACCTCTTTGTCAGCCATCCAGTGAATCAGTGAAATGTGTTACCGTGTCGGGGTCGGCCTTGGCCGGGCTGCTGAGCTGCTGGGATTGGTTACTCAAGGACAGCTGCTCTCTGAGTGACTCCGCCTCTCTCTGAGCTGCTTCTGCTCGCTGGAAGGAAAAGGAGAAATGTTGAAGGAAAATCAACTCATCGAGATTCTTACACTTTTTTTTTTGGTGTACACACATTTCTTTAACAATTTTCCACTAGCTCCAGAGGAAAACTGAAAACCTTTAATGCATGTAGATGGAGAGAGAATAGAGAGTGGTAAGACCCAGAAAGCAAAAGTCCTGTTAAGTCCTGTTAAAAGCAGCATGGTACCCCTAATGTAAATTATTTCTTATTGCAACTTAACGGTCTTTGGATGGTGTTTGGAGATAAGATTTTGGGCATTAAACAATAATAATTATCTCAACATTTTTCATCAAAGTATACAGCTGAATTCACTACACTGTACAAGCGATGGGCAAGTGGCAACAAAATACAATCAAATTAAAGGAATCCTTTCCAATACACCATCTTCTTCTACCAGTCAGTTGTGTCTCTGTATGAAAAGGAAGTTCATCCCCTTCCACTACAAACAAATACTGTATATACTACAGAGTGAAGGAGGGCTGAGAGAATGCAAAGTAGAAGTGTAGGATGAGGGCCAAGGGTGGATTTTTCCTTAATTGCAAATATGAAATTAGTCCTGAGAATTGAGATGATACCCGCTGCCTTGTATTTATGGCCAAACTGCCATGCTCCAGTTGGGAATCATCTGCAGCACTGGCCAACTTGCCATCATTAGGAGTTACAGGGAGCCGATTCCACAGTGTTCTTAATTGCAACCATATTGAGAGTTGTTATTGACTGGGTGGGAGTTGGACTGCTAGTCGCAAAAAGAAAAATCCTGTTTTCCATTTTCTCCTTATAAAAGCATATAAAAAGTCTGTGACTGAGCTGGAGGCCATGCTGTCATCCTCTGTAAACCTCAAATCAGAAGTGTGAATAGTGTGTGTGTGTGTGTTTGTGTGTGGCATTATAGTTGGAGCGCTAACCTTTAGGCTAATATTAACATTACATGCCTATGCTACCCCTTTAGCCACAAATCATACTCTTGGGCTAATAATGAAAGTTAACAACAATGACATTAACAGATACCACAGGAATATTTACAACACAAGGGCAGAGGGCGCACTGTGGGGCTTATTTCAGCTGCATGGGTTTAGTAGGTGTGTAATAAAGATGTAAAACAAATAGTAGCTTTCACAGTGATAAGCATGTCATTATTCGTTAATGTAAGACACATTTCACAGATTCTGAGCAGATAAGAATATTTGTATTTTCACAGGACAAAGATTAGGATGTTCTACGCTTTTCTTGTTGTCAAAAAATCCTATTAAAAAAAACAAACCAAAACCAACAGTGCGGTAGGCCGTTTCTCAATAAAACTTTCTCAGTCCCTCTCTGCCCCAAGCCTGTTTGTTCGTACTGAAGATGTAAATCTTGAAAAAAAAATAAAATAAAAAAAATTGGTGCTCTAGTGAATATCTACGGCAGCAGGACTCAAACAGCTGGGCACGTTCAACGTAATGAAGGAACATGTCACCCAGTGCAATAGCGTGACACATGAGGCGTTTATAATAATTTGGAAAACAGTGGAGCTCAGAGGAATAATAATAAATATAGTACAATAATAATAGTAGCGTATATTCATTGTTGGTTTTGAAAGAAAAACAGAATATCACCAGACTAGATCCTTTACATCATTCTATGCAACATTTTTTTTACGATTTTAGTCAAAGCACTCAGTTGCTTTGTCTGTAGTTAAAGAATAAAACTCATGGAGCCTGGTGTGACGGATGATTTGGACGACGCTGTGTTAAAATGTACAGTAAGGATGTTGAGCAGCTTTACCTGATTGGCTCTTTCCAGGTCTGTCATCACCATCTCAATCTCATCGGCCCTGAGAGAGACATTTACTATTACTCCAGAGAAATGCACAACAGAGCATGTGACAGTGCTTTAAAGAGACTCGTTGAAATAGAGCTCACAAATAAAAACAAGGAATGGATAAATGGATAGATGATTCCCAGGAAGAAAAGTACACTCTGCACACAACACGTGTGTGCGAGATTGTTCAGAGAGCACACATTTAGAGAATGCCATTGCCGTGTCCATTAAGCTACTGTCTAAATTTCACCTTAATCCATTGATTGTGAACTCCATAACCCAAACAGCTTGTATGTGTGCGTGCATACATGTATTTAAGTGTGTGTGTGTGCGCCTATGTGTGTGGGTGTGCACATGTAAGCCCCTAAACCCAGGCCACACTAAAACAGAGGGATTACATTAATAGAGCTCTAAGTCCTAATACAGCAGACTAATCTGCTATGAAGCTGTGTGATTGTGTCTGACTAATGGTCTGGATGGTGGCCATGGTTCACTTCTCACTTGCTAGAGGTCAGACAGCAGGAATACATCCCCATAATACCACCTCTCATTGGACTTTGGAAAAATAACTTTTAATAACTCTTTTTCATGAGTGATGTGAACACCTATCGCTTTTCTGCAAACAATGACAGAGATGTGGAAGAAACATTGGGAACAAGCTAAACAACACAGAATTCACACACAATGAATATTAATATTTTTGTGTTAAATTTTCACACCATGAACTGTTGAATTGTCTGAATATGATTACCCTGTGTGTGTGTCTGTGTGTGTGTGTGTGTGTGTTGTGTGTGTGTGTGTGTGTGTGTGTGTGTGTGTACGCACTCCGAGATAAATTATGAATGCATTTCTCCGTATGAGGAAGTTACAATAATCGAATGCATGAAAATACTGACAAAATTTCAAGGCTGGTCTTCAGTGCAGTGCTAAAGAGGCAGCGTGTATGCATGCATGTTTATTTAAGACATTACTCACTGATAATACATGGGCGGCATCGAGTGCAAAGATGTGAGCACATATGTGCACTGCTTCGTGCATTAAGACCTTTTGATTTCACTGCAATCTTTTGATAGTGAACCCAATAACCCACGCAGCTTTTGTGTTTGTGTGTCACAGTATGAGAAACAGTGTTATGTCCCATAGGCTTGAGTACTACTGATTTGAATGTGTTTAACAAAACAGACACAGTTGATATTAGGTCAACGTTGTGCCACAGGCAATGCAGCAAAAAGAATCAGATGTGGGTGGGAGAGCTTTTCACTCTCCGCTTTTATTCTTTCCCTAACAGTTAAAAGGATCTAGTATGCATTTAAGCAACGTAATAGTACACTACTTCACCAGCTTTTATCCTGTCTTAAGCTATATTGTGCCGGACCCACGTGCACGCTCAATTGTGCTCCTGCACACACAAATGTAAGGTCAGTGAGCCAACAAGCCAGAAAAGCTTGTAATGGAGAGCGTTTATGGGTAGTAATGCAACCCAAATACACCACCGCTCCTGCTCCAAATGTGATCATTTAATCAAAGTACAGATGCACAAAGTCTTCTTAAATAACCTTTGGATTTGGCTGTATTTGGGAATTATAAAGGCAAAGCTAGAGGCTGAGCTAGAGGCTGAGGGCCAAAGCAGATCACAGGGAAGGGATTTTCTGCATATCCTGATACAGTCAGTCAGTCGCTGGGCAGGGCAGGAACTGTCCATGGTTAGCCAATGCACCCAGTGGAATTAATTCATCAAACCCAGAACAGTAAAGGGAGGATCCTTCGTAATGATGAAGCCTGATTTTATGCCACCAAAACTTATCTACAAAGCTCTATGCAGCAACCACAGGGAGGAGCTATAGAGCAGATGCACAGCTGCACTGGAAAGACACATACATGCACACAAACAACACACACTCGCACACACTTACACACACTCTTTTGTACCATGAAAGCCAATGGGTGCACCCAGTGACATCAGTGAGTACTGTAGGACTTCTGAAACAAGCCCAGAGCCTCTAAGCTCCTACTGTACTTCCTCCATCTCAGACAGGCCTTTTCATCTCTTATCATCTTCTCTCTCTTGCTCCTCACTCAACTGCTTTTCTCTTCCACCCTCTGCCTGCCTCTATCCTTTCCCCTCAACCCGTTCCCTTCCCATTGCCCTCCACTTTCTCTCCTTTCATCTTTTTTTCCCTCCACCTCCCCTCTCTCATCTTTTGCCCTCTCTTCCTCGGCCTCTGTCCTCGGTGCCAGCAGGATATTCCCCTGATTTAGATTTTCATTTCCCTCCTCTATCACACTCTTATCCCCTCTTCCTCGCTGTAGCCTCCAGCCCCTGGCTCACTTTTTGCCCTCTAGCTTTCATCATTCCATTCCTTTTCTTTCCTTGGCTTTCTCCACATTGCGTTTTCACAGCGTGTTACCTTGGGGATTTCAAGGAGGCTTAAAAAGAAGCTAGCTGTGAGAGTGTGTCTGTGTGTGTGTGTGTGTGTGTGTGTGTGTGTGTGTGTGTGTGTGTGTGTGTGTGTGTGTGTATGTTGTTCGCCATTTTGTGTTTGTGTGTGCTTGAGATGGACACAAGAAAGAAAAGCCTATTGACTGCTGCCTAATTATCAGCAATTAAATGGTTTTCCCAAAATGGTATCAAGCGTTTATACACAGATAAAGCTGCACACAAACACTAAGAGGTGCAGGCACACACGGACACACATACACAGCATCCTGTGGGGCTGGGGATCAATATATCATTAATCTTTAACAGGGACTAAACGGGTAAAACGTGGCCAGCCAGACCCTCACAGCGCCAGCACAGAGAGGGGGCTACGCTACATCTGCAGGCCCGCCTCCCGCTGAAGCTCACACACTCCGGGCACTGCTACATCGACCAAATTCTCAGAGAGTGTGTGTACGTCCGACCGCGTGTGTGTGCGTGCGTGTGTGTATTTTAAAAGGCAGATTACCCAAATGCAGCAAGAGGATGGGGGATTTGTCACGCAATGTCCTCCTTAGTGGAAAGTTTAGAGCAAGTGAGTGTGTGTGCGTATGTCTGTGTTTGTGTGAAAAAGTGCATGATATGGATGCCATTTGTATTTTGCAGAGCCAAAATATATGCAGTCAAGGGGTTAAAAGTTGTGTTCAGCCAAACACTGGCGATTTGCTCAGCCAAGCAGTAAACGGGGGAAGGACTCCAAGGACTGGGAGGGTGCAGGGTTAGAGAGGGTTTGTGTGTGCTTTAAAGCGTTGCATTAAAATTTCAGATCACAGCACGCCACATAGTCAAGGACCCTGACTGCCTCAGGCTCACGAGTGAGCGAATGAGTGTGTGTGTGTATTTGTATGTGTGTGTGTGTGTGGTGAGCGCGTGTGTGAGCGTGTGTGTGGATGTGGGCGGGCATGTGTTTATTAGCTTCTGTAAGCAAATGGGGCCTACTATATGTGTCTTTTCAAAATGTGTTTTCTTCTGACATAAAAGGAAGAGACAAGGACAGAAAAAGGAAGAAGGAAGTGTAAAGAAATGAGAGAAAGAAGAGGAGCAGTGCAATATAGTCGTGAGGAAAGAAAATAAACAGGCAGGGGGGGGCCCCCTCTGATAGACCATGAAACCTATTGATTACATCCATTACACTGCATGTAATATCTTCCTGTGGCCTTTCCTCTTACACTCACAAACGCACAATGCAGGAGATAAACGATAAAGCGGGGGAGCGAGGGAGGTAGAAGAGGGGAAAAAAGTGTTGTGAGGATGAGAGAAGAGGGATTGATCTGTTTTTAACAGCCAATCAATTTAACAACTCTGTTAATGGAGAGACGGTGAGTTTGGGACATGGTAAATGGGGTAGAGGAGAACCTTAAAAGCCAAGTTGATACTCTGTCCTACTTTGTGTATAGGGGGCTTGCAGGATGCCCTTGACCATCTTGGATTTAAGAGTTCACATTTCAAGGAAAGAGAAATCTTTCCTTGAAATGTTTTTGAGGTACACAGATTACCAATAAAACACCAAAGAAACGCTTTGTTTTTCTTTTCAGAATCTGAAACTTTCTGAATGTGGTTCGGACGCTCGAGTAGTTCTGGTTCCCGTCACTCTACCCTGAGGGAATGAGGAGTGTGAATGTCATAAAGTGCCACTTCACAGTGTGGAGTGCTGACATGGAAAAGCTTCTGTTCTCATCCTCACCACTACTATAAGATCAATAATGATAGATACCCATGGCTCAAGTAATTGAAGCTACCTTATCTAACAGGTCCTGTTAGAAGCCTTTGTAGCTTTAAGTCTGAGATCTCAAAGTGACCCTCGGTCGCCTCCCCTCTCTATCGTGACCCTGATGAATCACAGAGAGCTACAACACACACACAAAAAAAAAAAAATCTCTATTTTGGTTTGCTGTGGCTGCAGAATGCATTACAATCCCTGTCAGTATTTACAGTGCGTGGGTAATGCTGGGATTTGGAGGCTGTTGAGCGTTGTGGGATACAATCCAGCTGTTAGGGAGAGAAGGGGGAGTTTCCAGGCAAGGATATTCACTAAACAGGATGATTATGTCAGGAACAGACTATGGAGGAGCCAGAGGGGAAAAGTCACCCACAAACACACACATAGATCAGCAACACACATACTTTGCTGTGGATTCCTCGTCATACTTTGTCTTCAAATCAAATAGCTCGGCCTGAGTTGTTTCAAGTGCTGTAAAAGACGGGAAAAGAGTTAGTTGTGACAAGTTAGAATTCAAAAGAAGAACCTTGAATGCTGTGTAATATCTAAGTATGAACAATATTTTTAGATGGTCCAAAAAATACTCAATCAGCTTCTTACAATGAGCTGCACTCCTACGCGAACACACAATTTTCCGACAAAGTTACAGTAGTTTTGCTTATTTCACACGACAGACTTCTATTTGTGTTTTTGCCTGTGTTTTTCTCACAGGATTAAAGTGATAGTTATGGAGTTATTTATTTATGTTGGCCACTGTCAATCTGATCAAACCACACCCATTTATACTAGATGAAGCAGATTAGGCTTTTGAGTGTTGAACTTAATAAATAATCATTAGGGATGTTATTTCCAAACTTAAGCCATGAATGAACATTTAATGAGGAATACTTGAAATCTGAAACAATTTTTAAGAGGCTTTAAAGCCCGCACCACTTAATTTTCAGTGGTAAAGCTGCCATTTTATTCGAGCTGGTTAAAACAGTACCCAGGTCTGTAAAGACTGAGTATGCTGGTACCTGTCTGTAGGGACTGGGCCTTGTGTTCAGCCTCTTCCAACCTTGAGGACATGGAGTCCTGGCTCTCCTGGAGTTTCCTACAGAGGCAGACAGAAGGTGAGAAAAAGAGAGCAGGGAGCAGAAAGTCACAGTTAAGAGATACTGAGTCAGTAAATCCTGGGTTCACACTTTGTGGCAACTGCAACTATTCTCTATTTTCCCACCATTTCTGAAGTGTTTTCCCCACTAAAATCCTCCCAACACAACCCACTCCTCATTAAGCAGCCCTATTAGGCAGGAATGTCTGGCCACTGGGGCACACACACACTGCAGCCAGGGGGAGAGAGAGAGAGAGAGAGAGAGAGAGAGAGACAGAGAGAGAGAGAGAGAGAGAAGGAGGGGGAGAGAGAGAGTTGAGTAGAGAGGGGGGAGGAGGTGACAGAAACCACAAGGATAAAATAGATTCATTCTTAGCATATAAAAAGTTGGGCTCTGCTGAGAAATTACCACTGCGTGTAAAAACATCAATAATCTAGCACAAAGACGGTCTTTATGGCCCTCTTTGATGCCCCACTTCTCCACCAATCTCTCTCTCCTGTCATCTCTATTTTTCTGCCCTCTACTTCATCCTTTCATCTCTCTCTCTCTCTCTCTCTTTCTCTTTCTCTCTCTCCCTCCTTCCCTCACTCCTTGCAGGGTAAAATGCATCAAAGGTGCCATCCATTTACTGCCCCTCTCAGACACAGGAAGTCAACTCTCTGCAAACAGGAAGGGGCCTATAAAACACTGACGTACAGGAAATACAGTTGGACAATTGATCTTCTACTGTACGTCTGAAAGGGGCAATGAGCTTTAACGCAGCTTCACACAGCAAACACGATGACTGACATGAGGGAAAGTAAGAGGTCTGTAATGTGCATTTAATATACATAATCACCTTAAAATGGGCCAGAGAATTAGCAAAACCATCACTGACAGCAAGTTATTCTCAAGCGTTTTAATGACCGTTATCAGCAAACTGTTTGTTTCATTACATGATTTGTACTTTGGAAGCGGTGGTGCAAATAGAAGCATGTTAACTAAACGAATGACAATTTTTACTGAGAAATTCAGAGACAAACATGTCAAACAGATATCCCATCCAAACAAGCAAAGTTGCAATATTCAAAATATTTCTAAATGATCAATCATCAATGATGAAATGAAAAAATATTTTCCAGTTTACCTTTTTAACTTTTTTCTTTTGAAAGGACGTACCATCTTTTTTTTGTTTTGAAAAATGTGTCTCTATCATTTAGGATTACATCTGAAATCTGTACCTGTTTTGAGTTAATATATCATTGTTATAGCTGCATGGTGTGACACTAAAACCTGCACATTAACATGGTTGGAGATACTCTCCATGCTGTGCTGTTGCTATGTACTGAATTTGATCTGCTTCAGGGACTATGGGTTGACTATTGGTTGAAAGGTTTTGGTCGTGTTTCTTCCTCTCCAAGTTACATCTGAGTTATTACATGTCAATCAGCATTTAACTCCTGCCTACCCACAGTAAAAATATGCTGCCACTTCAAGCCCCGAGGGTGCACCAGCTAATCACATGAGTGCTCATCATTTGGACTCTATTCATCCCTTTAATTCAAAATAGGAGCACATAGTTAACAGTGATTACTACATTTAAGATTGACAGGTCAATTCTACACCTGCACTTAAAAAACAAACTGAATGTGGCTTCACATGATGACCTGGCCACCTTCATATTAATCTGGATTAAGTGAGCAATGTAGGAGGAAAGGCGCCAATGTCTGTTGTAAAGTGGAACTATATTATGGCTGCCTGCATCTTAGGCAATTAGTTTAATTGTCTTTATGTTGAATGGGCTCCTTGCTGGGAATGGACAGTATCAGAGTGACTCTTGGGGCATTCTAGCCTTTGTAAGAGTTAATACATTGTTTCAGTAGTCAGAAAAGTTCTTTTCATATTCCTAAAATATCTCATAGCAGTTTTGAGTTGATTTATTACTGCCACAGACTTCCTGTGTATCAGAAAATCACACACTTCAAAATGCCAATGAAATGGGCTTGAAAAGGAAGTAACCTAGTAAATCAAAGTAAACTTCTTTGTATCAAAATAAAGTGACACCTATGCATAATTTTTGTCATTATATATGTGTGGTGGGTTTCTTTCAGTTGCTGCATATTTACAGAAACAGTAGATTTCTGTGGCAGCAATTATTCCGAACAAAAGGGCTGAAACATATCGTGGTAAAGACAGAAAATAAGAGTCTGAGGTGTTGATTCCCATCAAGGCAAGAATGGCAAGCACCCACATGACAAAAATGCTGGCATTGTCTTTTATGTAGGTTATTTTTCATTCCTGCATTCATCTGCAAAAGGAAGGCAACGTCTGAGAAAAAGCAAGAATTTGTTGATTAAACTGATAACTATGAGAAAAACTCTAAGGACTATTAGCTAAGAAGAAATTATTAAAGCGTGAATAGCTCTGCTAAATAAAGACAGAAATCTTAAACCTATCATTCAGAGATTAGAATCATAGCAGTTATGCCTGAGGGCAAAATGACCCAAAGGTTTAAAATGGCAAAATAATGCAGAGGTTATTACTTGAAACACAGCTGCAGTAGTGCACACACAAACTCACACAGGGGCACAGTTATACCTCTCCTTCTCTGCATAGTCGTTGTGTAGCTGGAGCTGCTTCTCTTGGGCCAGGTTCTCAGCTTGATTCTTCAGGGACTGCTCGTACTCACGGATCTTCTCCTTCAAGGCCTTAATGGTCACCTCTAAAGGAGGGTAACAACAGAACGATTGTTGAGAGACGAGGAGGGAAGAGTTCAAATACTGGCAATTTGCAAAAATATATAGAGAACACACTATAGGGGTTTCCTAGATGTGATAGATGGCAGTGATGACGATAATGCTTTTGACGGGGGAGTTGACCTTTACTTAAGGAACAGCGTTTCATATCCTGCATTCTTCCTCTGTCAGCACAGACCAAGGCCTTGGCCCCTGTGGCTCCTGCCTAATCTTTACATCCATGACTGGTATAGAATATTCACCATTCACCAACTGTAGATATGCTGTATTCATTAGGACTGCATTAGTGCTGAAACCCCATAACTTGCTGACGGCTGAGCTCTGTATGGGGCAGCCTGAAATAAATCTAACACATAACTGGGGTAATAAATAGGCCTCTGTGTGTGTGTGTGTGTGTGTGTGTGTGTGTGTGTGTGCGCGTGTTTCTCAGAGAAAGATATAAGTGAGTGAGACAATGATAAAGAGCATTGCTGCTTGCTGCCTTTGACTGAGGGCTCTTAGCACTTTGTGTGCGCGCGTGTGTGTGTGTGTGTGTGTGATTTAAACTCCAGTCTCACTGCTCTGACACATAATCAATAGAGGAGAGTCCCCTCAGAGCCCTCTTACCCCTTAACTGCTTAACTGAACTTTAAACATTTAGGTTGCGGGGATCAATGGCCCCTGCACTCTTTGTATGTGTGTGTGTGTGTGTGTGTGCATGTGCAAGTGTGCGGGCGGGTCCGTGTGTGTGTTTAACAGAAGTGGGAGTTCCACAGTGTGTTTTGGGGTTTAAATATCCCCCATCTATTGAGGCGGGAAGGAGGGATAAAGGATGAGGGAACAGGAAAATCAATGGCAGAATGGAACCCTGCCGCTATCGAGCTGTTCCAATTAACTCTCACTGAGGAAAGGGGGATTCCAAAACATTCCCCACTCGCTCACTCACTCCTCCTTTTCGACTGAAATTACACCACTTTTATTACTGCTTCTCACTCATCTCTCTGCCTTTGTCAGTTTTTCCATCTTTCTTTACCCTGAGGTAGCCTGTCGTTTTTTATTCATGAAACTGTGCTTCATGTTTTTTTCCCTGAAAACCTATTTGAAAATGTAAAACCTTGTACATTTTTTGTGTTTTTTAAAAATTCATAAGGCATTAAAATATGTTCAAATATGGCTTTTCCCTTTGAAAAGGGCTTTAAATATGTTTCTTTGACCTTACATTTTAACTTAGAAGTTGTCCACATATTATTGACATGCAGACAAAACTGTGACATTGCACTTCAAGTACACCTGCAAAACTGGGGCAAATGATTACTTGTCTCAGTTTTACACAAAAAGGATTTTGCTGCATTTTCACACAAACTTTTTAAATGTTCACATTTGTCACACTGTCATCTACTTTTTGCTACAACCATCATCATCATTTTTCGTAGACAAAATATTTCGAAATGACAGGTAGTTGTCAACCAAAACTGAATATTAAGTTCAAGCTCAGACTTAGCTAAATTCTTCATTTTATACTTGCACACATCCATCCAGCCATTTCACTTTCACTCCAGGTCACTCTGTATGAATTCTCTCATTGTTTACCACCATAGTTTTTGTTTTGGTCACATGGCTGTGACTGGTCATAATGGTAGGAGAGATACCACATATGAGACTGAAATACTGAAACTTTGATATGTGATTATCTATGATTAAATGTGTGGCCTACATCCATGCCCTTCTCAAAGTCAATAAGCTCCCAAAATGTGTGCGTCTGCATGTGTCCCTCTCTAACCTTGGTTTTTGACCTCTGCAAACTCTTTGTTGTAGTCCTCCAGTGTCTCTCGAAGTTTGGTGTTCTCTGTCTCAATGTCGTGCATCCTCTGGAGCTTCAGCTGCAGCTGCTGAGCCAGCTCCAACACAGGTACAGGATCTGGCAGAGACAACACACACCACGTTACCACAGCGAAGAGCAGATTAGACAAACAAAGGCTGCAAAGTGGCATAGTGAGCTAGGAATAACTACATTCAAGGCCCTGGGAGAACGAGCGTTTGCCCTGGTGAAGTGTCCTTGAGCAAGGCAATGAAGCAAGCTGTTAGAGAAACAGCTCCAGGAGAACTGTTCTGGAGCTGACCCTGACCTTTGATCTCCCTGTGGAGAATTACTGGTTACTGCTAGTACCAAAAAATATCACAATTACGAGCTTTATTATGATAACGTGAGTTATATGTACTGTAACTGAAGCATTTGATATATTATTAACTCACACTGGATTATCACAGATTAATCATCAAAGGGATCTGTGTGTGTATATCTTAAGAAACGGTTGTGCAGTAAATTCAACAACAAACATTTCATAAGATGCATTTTTATGTTTATATATTTATATTTCCACCCATATTTTTCTTAATTCAGGTTCAATATGTTTTGTGTGTCTTTTCATTCATGGCTATTAATTGTAATAATTTTTTCCAGTTAGGTTTATTGTTCAAAAATGCCTGTAGTCTTGTATTTACCATACTGTCACCTTTGATAAGAAAATTTTGTGTTCAACTTGAATATATCCTGACATGTATTAATCATGAGCCAAATTTGAAAATTGGCAAACATGTTGTTATTGGATTTGAATTAGTCTCAAATATTGATATCAACCTAAAAAAAATATCCAGTATCGGTCAAGCTCTACTGTAGATACTTAGAAAAACTTTGTGCACTTCAGTGATTAGAAAGAGAAGAACAGAGATTTTATTTGTTTAAAACACACACAGCACTGAAAGGTCATGGATTGTTTTCACATTCTCTATCAACAAAACTGTATCCATAAAGGCAACTGAATGACACACTATCAGACTTTTTATCAACAGAGACTATTGTTGGGTTATGAGATAAACTTTGGTTTTGTACGTGGATAAAGAAACTAATGCGTCAACTGCTGACACAGCAAGAGAATTGGATAAGTGATACCAAAAGAGAGACAGAGACAGTTACATAGATGAGACACATTAACAACAGAGCTTACTGGGCTATGATCAGTTAAAGTGTTTTCTATGATTCCGCTTGAAAGCAAGAAAAAAGAGAAACATGAGAGCAGACAGATGGACAAAGTGAAGCCGTAAAACAGGCAATGCAAAAGGTAAATAAGAGATTAAAGAACCAGAGACAGAAGGAAGAAAGACAACTTTCTGGAGGCATTTTACCAACATCTCTGTGAACACACAGCAGGGTTAACTGTCAGTGTGATGAAGAGAGCCCTGTCAGTCAGGCCAATCACATCTGATTGGTGCTCATGGGTGGCAGACTGGTGACAGGCAGCCAAGAGACGCAGGCGATGCTCATCAGCATGCCAGCTAAAAGAGCAGTTTCTGTGTGTGTGTGTGTTTATGTGTGTGTGTTGTACAGATAAGAGGAACTGACAGCTTACAGCTGGGGGTAAGGGCTGTGTGTGTGTGTGTGTGTGTGTGTGTGTGTGTGTGTGTGTGTGTGTGTGTGTGTGTGTGTCTCATGTCTGACGCAGTTAGATATCTTAACTATGCTAATGAGAGATCAGCAGAGAACGATTGGGGAATTTCATGCTGATTTTATGCTGTCAAGGTGACACACCATGCAGGGCTAAACTCTGACACACACACACACACACACACACACACAAACACACACACACCTTGTCACAAACACATTTAAGTGCACACTTGCATAGAGTCTCATACAAATATACACAAGTACAAACAAACAATCAATTGGAACAATAACTGTATACCCTGAATTTGGACTCCTATCTGCCTAGGCACCCTTGAAAATCAACTTTCTCTCCGTCTTATCAAACCTTTGTCCTTCACATAGGCCCCTCTCCAAATCAACTGTACAGCTTGTTAAAAGCAGTTTGACTTGTGGGCCACTGGTGCTGAACACTCTCGCCAGACACCTTTAATCTAAAGCAGAGCACACTGGGCTGACTAACCAGGCCTTCAGCTGATAGAAGACAGAACAAAACACACTGTTTCCTCTTTCAAGACTGCTGCATTAGTCAGGCTGGTCTGTGTCTGTGTGCGTGTGTGCATCAGGCATTACATCATTGTCTCGCTGCAAGTTAAGAATAGCCCCGTCAGAGCTGGCGCTGACTTATTGGGAGCAGTACAATCCAAAGATATTACTGTAGGTCTATCCATGTGGGAATATTATGACCTCCTTACGCTATAGATGAACTCAACTCCTCTCTCATTCCTACATACAAGGCCCCTACAGGGCTCCCATACAGCTGAAAATCTCCAACCAGTAGCACTGTGGCTGTGTGTGTGTTCTGTAACACCCTGTGCTGCGTGTCCCTCCTAAGCCTCAGTGTGCTGAACGTGACTGCTCATGAGTGCACTTCGCAGCAGCCAATCATGGGCGCACTTGTCATCCATATCAGGATGCACCTTCTGTTAAGACCCTCTAAAGGCTACACTAGTGGGGATGATCTCGTGGGGACATATTAAGGCGTTGCACACGCCTGGATGCACAGTGAAGGAGCACCAGAGGGATGGTGTCATACTTTTTCTCTTTCCCCTGTTGGTGCTGTCTGCATGGATAAAAGGGGTCTCTTGTTCACGTTTTTGGACTCAAGAGGTGTCTAGACAAACACAGACAGACATGCACACACAGCACACACCTTAAACACAAGTCTTACCTGGGACATCGATTATTTTCTTGTACACGTTCAAGAAGGCGGCCTCTGCTTCTTTACTTCTCTTACTCAAGGCATCGATCTGGAAAGAAGAATAAGTAATGGTTAATTGTCAGTCACCCCACCTCCGATCAGTGTCACTTCCGTAGACTCCAAAGGCAGGCCCATTAATTTCACAGTAAGAGTAGTCTACATATCTGTCTATCCTCACTATGCATCAGTATGTTGCATGCGACCGCGGTTGTCCTGACAGTGGCTGCGTTGGTGTTTCCTTCCCGTGAAGTCAGTTCAGCTGTTCAGCTGATGACGGATGCGTTTCGTTTGCCGCGTGCCCATGTCTGTCTATCCAAAGTCTGTCGGTCAGAGTGTGTATGTGTATGTGTGTGTATGTGTGTGTGTGTGTGTGTGTGTGTGTGTGTGTGTGTGTGTGTGTGTGTGTGTGTGTGTGTGTGTGTGTGTGTGTGTGTGTGTGTGCGCACAAATATGTGTGTTCGTTTCCCCTCCAGCACGCTGACATCATTAAACAGCTGGCTCAGTCTTTCCAGCCACAGCAGGGGCAGATTATTCAGTCAGCTCTTAGCAGCAATACAGTGTGGATCCATTACTGATGCAGCCATTAACACAAGAGGGCACGGCATGCATTCCATCACCGATATTATTGAAATGGACAGCGTTAGAATGGATCCATAAGAGATTAATTCTAAAATCATACTGAAGGAACTTCTACACGGTTGTTAGCGCTGCAACATGAGGCAACAAGCTCTACTATAGTCTCTGTGTCACACTTCAATATGAGAAGCAGACAGAGTAGGCGAAACACATCCGAAATCAAATCTAAATCGAGGGAAACAGATGCCAAATAAAGACATTCAGATGGTGCTACTGTACTGGGCAGAGCTACAGCTGACTACTCTGGCTCACGCACTCAGACTAAACAGCCTTGTGTTTCTCTTCCAACTCCTCCAGCACATTGACTAAGAGAAAAGGAATAAAGACAAAAGCCTATATAAGTCCAAATATAAAGTCTTCACATTCCCAGCCAAGTCAGTAGTGTAGTTGATGGGTGGTTTAGGGGTTCTTGCCACTGTAAACAGAGCGGGCTACATGTAATACTGCCTGGGCTCCTATGGGAACCTAATAAATCTCTTCACATGGCTTTGATTCATCTCTAGTTTTTTAGCCGCAAAACATCTGGCCCCGAGTAGGCTGGTGCCAGCACCCCTCCCTCTCCCCCCTTTTATTTCTCTATGTCTTTTTCTCATTCTCTCTCTCGAGTTCTCCTTCTTGTCACTTCCATGTTCTCTGACTCATATTCTTTTCTTTCCCTCAATCATTTTCAGTGTCAGTCTTTCTCACATGTTTCTCTGTCATACAGTCATGTCTCTCTGGCATGCACAGAGCTCCCGTCTTGCACCCTCTCTCTCTCTCTCTCTCTCTCTCTCTCTCTCTCTTTCTCTCTCTGTGTCTCACACACACACACTATCCCACTACTATATCTCATTCTCACATCATGCTGCATCATGTACTTTACCCTCTTCATGTGCTATGTGACATTGAGCGATCAGGATCCTCAAATGCAAGGCCACTAATGGGAGATTACTGATGCTGAGTACTAATACCTCTCACACACCAACACCAAACCTGTTCATCAGCATCAAAATGTGTGTGTGTGCATGCGTCTATATAAGAGCACGTACCACAACACAATCTCATGATAAAGGAGAAACACACACAGACACTCACTCACAAACCAACGCAAAAAATGATCTGCCGATGGCAGTGAAGGAAGCCAGCTGCGTGACTGTACAATGACTGGGCCAAGGTCAGTGGTACAGCAGCTTTATATAGCCCAACATGGGAGGCAGGAAATAGACATTTAATGTAGGACACACCCTACAGTTAGAGGCAGGTTAACTGCAGGACCAGAGCCATTAGAAGACCACCCAGGATTTGCAAATACAACCCTGCTGTTCCAAACTGCAGCTCTTTCAACCAATCCCAATGACATCTGCTATTACATGCTCCCCTGCCCCCATCCCACACACATGCACGCACGCACTCACACACACGCACTCACACACACACACACACACACACACACACACACACACACACACACACACACACACACCAAGCCAAACAAATGAAGTGACACAAATGATACCTCACCAGTATCAGTAGGTTACCGATGAGAAGTGCTTGCAATTGCAAAAGGTATCCCTGACACATCCACACACACACAAACACATACGTACATACGTCAGCACCTTGTGCCACCATCACTCAGCACTGCCTCGCTCCCCTATCTAACCCATAGTGTGTGAAGGGCATCAGGCTGACCTGCGCGTGTTGCCTGCGTGCATGTGTATGTGTGTGTGTGTGCGTGTGTGGCCCCAGTGGAGTCTGATAAGGGGAGGCTATGGGAAGCAGAGACTGAAGCCTTGGATAATGGAAAAGCTTATCTGATCGATGGACCAACAAGGAACAGTGAGCATGCAACATACACACACAAACACAAGTACACATACACACACATAACCCGTTTACCAAACTGAGGCCTCCTGGAAACAGTACTGTTATTGGTAATAATTATGACCCGAGGGCATCCACCTTTCAATGACAAAGATTAAACAGAGTATCAAGACCTCCAAGTTCCTGGGCTAAAACTTTTTATTGTTCTGTCTGGTACCACATTCAGTTAGTAAAGATTCAAGCTCCTGGGTAAAATGCTTAAGGATGAGTTACTCTGGGACTTCAACAGGAAGACCCTCTGGTTTCTGGTGCTGTCTTGTCTTTGATCAAAGCATTGAGGGGTAAGCAAACAAAGCCAGACTAAAATTACACATTCTCGGAGCTACTCATGTTGTGGCATGCAACTGCGCAGAATAGTCGACTGATTGATGGGCTGCTCTAAGACTGGCGCGGGTGTACAGTATTATCTCAATAATCATAAGATAATGTCTTTCTCAGTTCCGCGACCACCCACTAAGTGCCTCAGCATGTTCTGGTGTGCACGCCGTTGAGGTGTGTCAACATGAGGATGGTGGAAACAGCTGACAAAGCCCCAATTATACTGCTGCCGTTTCTATTCTCTAAATAGACTGTGGATCATCAGCAGAACATGGTGGAACCACTATAAATTACAGCATTTTTACATAACCACTAGCTGTGGTTGCTGCTCTAACACAAGAATATGGAAACTAACCCAGTGTTAAACTGTAATATTCTATGGCCAGTAGCAAAGCAGCCCTGTCACTATCTATTGAGATGATTCTGTTTATGCGTGTGTTTCCCTGTGTGTGTGTGTGTGTGTGCGCTAGGGAAGAGATACTGTTGGGATGAATGTCCACCCACTCCAACTCCAAATAACGCCCCAGTCTAAACCAGCCGCTTCCACTCCTACCCTCTGACTTTCACATATGGGAGTGAACTGGAAATGCATGGCTGCCAGTAAGGAGGAGTCATGATGGAAATAGGCCAAAATGATGGAGGAGGAGATAGAGAGGAACGGTGGGAGTATGATATAGCACACACACAAAATTCACCTCTTATAGGTCAAGGTACATAAAAACATAGGGTGCTACATTAAATTGAAAGTAAATAAATGTGCCACAATGAACAGAAATGGCTCACGATTCAGTAGATCACCGAAAAAAATAAAACAAATAACCCTACCGAATCATGCAGACAAACAAAGTCTGAGGAAATAGCATTCGGTGAGTTGTGACTGGCTAGAGCCGGGGTTTTGTGGTGCCTTTTTTTGCAGGATGCAATTTAAACACACCCTCGGGCTACAGGACTTCATGAATAGGACAGAAAATCAAGAGCAGAGCAGAGCGAAGAAAAGAGGGAGAGGAAAGAGGGGAAATGAGATAGTGGCAAGAGAAAGAACAGGAGATGGCGGAGAGAAGAGAGGAGAGAGAGAAGTGAGAGAGAAGAAATGACGATTTAAGAGGAAAGACGAAAGCGGAAAAAGGAGAGAAGGGCACTGAGAGACCAGTCAATGAATGTCAAACGGACTTTGTAAAATGCATTGGTCCAATGCTGTGCTTGGGCATGTATGTTTATCACTATGTCAATATAAATTGTCAATAACACACTCACCTCTCCTTGGAAGCTCTTGAGTAAAGGGGCAACCTGTTTCCGTAAATCCTAAAAAAATAAAAGAGAAGAGGAGTTAGTCACTCAAAAATGACATAATCAGCTTCAATCCTAAAATAATCCTAAATACACATGAAACATGTGGCAGTGATGTTCAGAAGCATTGACAACTTAATGAGTTGTATGGTAGTGAGACCATGTTGTGATCGAATAAGTCACTCGTTATTTCTACTAGCGACCATTCATGCCACTGCCAATGAATAAAAAGTAGTGCGTGAGTGAGTGATGAACATGAGGGTAGGGAGGAGGCCAGGTTTGTAGCCTGAGGTGCTCTGGCGGACTGCGTCTCTCATAAGAACAGGTGCAGCACCACCTGGGCCACCCAGAGGCACCACTAGTGCGTGTGAGACAGGGAGTGAATGAGCCACAGCGTAGGCCTACAGTTAATGCAAATTGTCTCCGCGCACCAAGTTTTTACTATAAAGCAAATGCTTTTTATCCTGCAAGTCCCATTGCATGACTTTCCAGTACGACTCAGCGGTTTCAGATTAGATAGCCAGTCGAGTATGTATCAGGGGAACATGCAAATCACCATGCTGTTAGCTGAGCCTACATCCTGACAAACTGAACTGGAGCGTACGGTAAAAAGCACAGCAGAATAGGACATTCTGTACAGGAACATTTGATTTGCACAGTTTGTGGACACACACACATACTCACAAAACTGCCTAATGAAGATGTGAAGTAGGGCAACGACAGATGTGTGCTTGTGAGACTCTGCGCCTTTTAGAAACCTCTGTCTAAAAGCATAACCGATGCTGCAGAGTGCCTCCCAAACTGATCTGGGACCAGTGTCTGGGCCTGGCCTCAACCCAGGTTGGTCCAGACAGGCCGCTTGTCTGGGGCTGAGGACAGGTCATGACCTTGGTGACCCTGCTCCATTGTTACCTCATCAGGGGTCGTTGTGGCTGTTTGTCTGGGCCAATTCAGTATTCCCCCTGCTGGGGATAATGACCCCCCCTTGACCCCACCCCCTTTACTGCTCATGCTCTCTCTTTCTCACACACGATAAGCATGAACACAAAAAAAAAACACCCACGAAAAAACCAGAGAAGTGTCAGTTCTGTCATTTGCATTAGATTTTGATTATATTCTAATTTTGCATTTCAGTTTCCTTTCAGTTAGAATTTAGATGACCTGCACTACTTCCTGCTTGGATTAATAAAAATAATGTGTTTTCTTATCTTATTTTGCTTAGGTAGCTTAGGTTCCATTGTTTTGTCAGAACCAAGCAAAATGTGCTCACACATCCGTCTGTATTAGTATAAATTAGCGTAAAAGACTGTTTTCATTTCAATATTTTATACTATTTTTTACTGTGGCTTTAAATTTATGTAAATATTTATGTATATACTGGAAGCAAAAAAGGAAACCTCTGTATAATGTAACACAGTCTAGTCTACTAGTCCTCCAATAATTACTACCTTTGCTCAAAACATAAATCTTCAACTTTTGTTGAGACTGTGTCTGCATGAGGAGCCGACATTACCGTCATTTATTAAACAACATCTTGAAGTCGCTGTATCAATCTTGCTGATTTTTTTTCCCGGCCAAGTTCATTAAAATCCTAATTTTATTTGAGATTAGATGTTGATCTTCCGAACTTGCATTTTCAAGTTTTGGGGGCGACTAAATACTTCAGAAACCTTGAAGAGTCTCCACACATGTTCAACAACGCACACTGAACACACAAAAACAAACACATTTAGATTACACATAGAGGCAAGCTACTCCTTTAACCGAATACCCCAGCAGTGAACCTCTTTGGTCCACTCTCTAGTGCTCCGCCCCCTTGCCCCCTCCACTTCCAAAGATTTATGACCATATAACATAACAATGCACACAGACACCATGGTCAATCTGTGTGTGTGTGTGTGTGTGTGTGTGTGTGTGTGTGTGTGTGTGTAGTGAGGGAGTGGAGGGGGCCAGGCAGCAGGAGATGGATGGCTGGTGTGTGAGCTGCCGGCAGACAGCAGACAGGCCAGCCTGAGGAATCCTCCAGGGAGTATGGAACTCACATTTGCTGTCTGTCTACCCTCCAGCTAAACACAAACGTGTGTATGTGCATGCGTGCACACACACACAAGCACACACAAAGTTGTTTTACTACCACTGCCTCTGGCTAGCAATCTCTGGGACATTTTACAACCATTCCCACCCTTGCCTTTATAACAGTGTAGTAGAGAAGTCTTGACTAACTAAAAGGAAATTAAGAACTAGATGAATAATTCAGACAACTTAGGAAGCTCAGTGAGAGGTGGTCTCAGAAAAAAAAAAAATTTCAACAGTGTGTCAGTCCTAATGAATTATGAAAACTTTGTTTTCACGCTGCATTTCTTTGCACTACTTTCAAAATGCTACAAAAGCCAGTGTGTGTATGTGTGTGTGTGTGTGTGTGTGTGTGTGTGTCTGTGTGTGTGTGTGTGTGTGTGTGTGTGTGTGTGTTATTATGCAGACCATGAGTGCAGTTCACGCCAAGTACAGCTCAGCAGACTAGACACAGTCAACGTGGGCTGGTCTCCTGGTTGTTGAATAATGGATCAGAGACGGACTCCCGCTCAGCTTAATGCAGTCTGATCTGATGTGACTGTGATCTCCGCTGACTGGTGTGGACCACAGAGAGCTCACAGCCCGCTCTATAGGCCGGTCAACCACACACACATAGACACACACACAAAGCCACGCACAAGACGGAAGACACAGCTCCGCAAATGCACACAAGACGATCAGGGCATTTTTAATCAAGATCAGACCATCACACGTTTTGAACCAGCCTATTTGGTAGGCAGCCTGGATGCTTATACACTTCCAAACACCAGGAGTTTTAGTGCTGATTCCTATTGAGCCTGTTACAGCCCTGTAATGAATCCTGTCGCTCGTCTGGCCTGGCTCAGATTCCTCCTCCACATACCAGGGAGATGCCAGGGGCCACACAGACGCCAGAGGAGCCTTCCTAAATCACAGCCTTGTTACACTGATGAATGTGTGTGTCCTGTTCTGTGATCTAGGCTATCTGCCTCTGTGTGTTTGTGTGTGCGCCTCTGCGTTTGCATGTTTTCTTTGTGTGTTCTCTATCTGCCTCCATTTGTGTGCTTCCACACCTCTGTGTCTGCCTTGCTTCCCTGTGTGTGTTGCTAGTTATGTGGTTATACTTGAGAATGAGATTAGAGATGAATGTGCAGGGCAAAGTGAAATTAGCGTCTTTTGTATGCAGGTACAGTTTCCTCTAGTGTATATTCCTCTGCCCTGGTTGGGCTACATGCTGAAGTCAATAGTCACAGTGCTCATCCTGTGGTAACTATAATAGGTCTACTGTCAACTCCACAGAGAGTTGACAATTTTCTATCCACTGTCTACTCCATTCATGCATTATTCATACTACCATCAATAATTCACCATGGTGACATTACCAATAATAACACAACAATACTTTGTTTTCGCTGTGTGGTTTAAAATGTGTTGCCTTGGTAACAGAGATGAAACAAATATTCCCAGGAGGAGTGATGGGAACACAGGAACAGGACAGAATTCCCTCCTGATCCCACTTAGTAGTGTTGTCACACTCTCTTTCTCTCCCTCCTGCTCTCTCTCTATCTCTCTGTCTTCCTCCCTCTCACATACACACTCATGGACCACACTTTCTGCACACATAAAAAACTAGGTCAGATAATACAAACTCCTGAGGGGTTTTCTGTTTTGTCTCTTTAGGATTTCAGGGAAACTAATGGAGAGACTATTTTTGGGAGCCAAGCCCGCATCTCTGCGCCGTCTACTCCTCCCCTGCTTTCTCAGTAAATAATCATGGCTGCAGTTATGAGGAGGAGAACAGACACAGAGAAACACTGTGGCAAACTATGATTGTCAAAAGAACTGCGGAATATATGCATGTTTGTGTGTTGGTGCGTGTCTGTGAATATCTGATTTTCTCACCTCTGGTGTATTCTTCTTGAACTCGCGGCTCAGGTCGATTAGTTTCTTCCTGGACTGTTCACTCTCGTCCTGTCTGTTGGCAAGCTGTGTGGCGGTGGCATCTAGTTCTTTCTGCAATGCAAACACACAACTTTTTCAGATTGCTATGAAGAGAGCTGCTTTTAATCATACTTATCATTAATGTTACTGTCATTATAATCAGCATCATTGTTACCACCAAGGATAAAAAAGACAGCAGACTCCTTGACCCATCTGGCGTACTGCAGACTACATGGCCTGTCTCAGCTGAACTTGGCCAGTATTTTGCGGCAGCAGAGGCAGAGAACAGAACCACAACACCAATGTCCCGCCAAGGAAAAGCCGTCTGCACCAGTAGTTTGATCTGCTACCAGCGCAAGCAATATGTGAGCCATTCAGGCTGTCAGTCAATCAGTTACCACTGTGTCTGGCATGACAACTTCTGTAGCAATAGACTACTACACACGCAGTTCACAACAATTATTGACTGTCTGCACCAGACGACCCGTCCCCTCCCCACATAACAACAAAAGCACAATTATCAACAACAGCAGTGTTGTCAAGGCTGAGGCAGGGCCCGCCTTTATCCACATCCATTTTGCATTGTTATTAATAGCTATTTATGGGACTAGTTCCAGATGATGGGCCAAGTGCTGACATTAACAAGACATTCAGGCCTTGTAAAGATTGTATCTCTTTCTGCTGAGTGTGTAAGCGTTGCTGGATTATGTTTCTGTTGGATTCTTGCCCTCTGTCACGCTCACTCCTTTTTTTTTTCCCTCATTTTTCCGTACTCTCTACAGATCATCCACTCACTCATTCAACCAGCATTTCCTTCTCCTCCATTTAAATCTCTCTCTTCTCCCTTTACTCCGCCTCCCTCTTTTCTTCTCCTCCCTCCCATCCACCTCCTGTGAGGCCGCCCACCCCTGAGAGTGATTAAACGCTGCTGAAGGGCCGTTATGCTAACTAACACACTAATCATTTAATACACACATTACCACAGGGGCCCTTGTGGCTCAGTCTGCTGACAAGGTCCCAAAACACACGCACGCACACATGCCCACCCCCCGAACACACTCAAGAAAATACAACCCTCTAAAGAAATAGTGTGATCAAGTACTAATTAGGAGATTTTTCCCCCATCAGCATTAAGTTTAATTCCCTGACCAGCCGTGATCTCGTTTTATCCACAAACCATAAAAAAATAAAACAAATGGACTTGGTCGATTGTCCACTGCAACGGATTTTACGCAGTAGCACAGGATGTTTGAAAAAAAAAAAAAAAAAAAAAAAAACTGCTCACTTGCTTACATGCCATCTTGCTCTCGCTGCCCACGGAGCAGTTGATGTAGCAGCCTGTCTGCCCATGGCCATGGAGCAGCTGCACTATCTGTTAGTGAATTCGAGCGTGCGCAGAAGCTTGTGCAACGCTTGATGAAAGGAGGAACCTAATAAATTTTAATCATGTTAAATTAATTGTCAAAAAATGAATGCTCTAGTTCATGAATAGAGGTGTAATTATTATATTGGTAAAGATTAGCTACAGAACAAGAACACAGGACCCAGTTGGTTCAAGATATTAACATCAAATTGGCAGATATTAATCACAATATGATGCATGAGGCCTCCAGGCTTACTTTTCTGGGTGGTGGAGACATCACCAAAATCATTTAAATATAATAACTCAGAGTGGAACACTTCAGTTTAAAGCATGATTTGGATTCAGATGGCATAAACAGCAACCAGGATAAATTTAGGTATATCCCCAAAGTAAAGAGATAATGCCGTTAATCGTCCAAGCTGGGCCATTAAACACTAGGAATGAATTTTGAAAAAACAGAATCTCCCTCTGAGAGTACATGATCTGAGTCACTACAAAAGTAAAATACCAAGGATGACCGATAGAGAGCAGGTCCATATGTTATACACCTTAGGACACAATTAAGTAGATCAACTTGAAGAAAAAAGTTTGAGTTAGTTCATTAAAAATAAATATAATGAAATTAAGCATGATTTGCATTACAGTGTCTGCACCATCCAAAGTCACTACTGCCTCTAAAACACTAATTTTTAATTCTTATATATTTTTTAACAGTGAATTTATAGAAATGAGTACATAACCTTCGCACTACATGAAAACACAATAACATTACACATGATTATTCATGTTCTAGTCTTTTTAATGATAGTAGTAAATGCACAGCTCATATTATTGCTTACTGACTTGAAATAACTAGCCTTGTAAACCATATGTTTTTCATTAAATTTACCACAATGCTCTTTGATATGCAGATAAGTAAATACAAACGTAGGTAAATTCATTTTCAACTAAATAGAGTGATCAAAAAGTCAAAGTTATACGACACAGCAAGATAATCTATTGATATACTGTAAATGCATTAATAAGCTCTGCTTTTAAGAAAAACTGAAATATCCACAGCCCTCCACTAGGGTTCTGCTTTAGGAGGTCATGTGCCAATCCCTGACGCCCTTGATTCAGTCCAATCCCTTTTCAATACCCTGCACATATCCCAATGTGTTACCAAATCCCCATTCCGGAAAAAAAAAAATCTCACTGCTGAGCTAAATAAACACATCACACATGAAAGAGGATTGATTCAATGCCAAGTGGGCAAGTAATTATGGGCATGGTCTCAGTTTATAAAAAAAAAAAAAAAAAAAAAAGGACCCTCAGACCCAGTCAGGTTTTGACTATGCAGCAAACTCTCTGCCCACATCAGCAGACACAGGCAGACTTTACACTCATCTTGCTGATAGAGCGTAACATCTCAAGTGCACGATTCCTGCTGCCTGCCCCCTGTTCACACACATCACATCTTACTGACCATTAGGAGACAAATACTATTCTGATTTTTAAGCCACACATTATTACACATGATAAGTTGCCATATTGTAGCTCCTTAAGTGGAATACTGAACAAATATGTTTGGGTGTTTGCTCTGCTGAATGCTGTTTTTGTAGATTGTGGGTTCTTAGCAAAATAAACCTGTACAGTACTGTGGTCAGTTAACATGTTACAGAGTTGCAGACTTAAGCTAGAAACACACTGAAGATGTCCTTTTTCTCCTTATACTTGTGTTCTTTGTTTCGACAAACTAAAACACACTGATGCATAAAACATGTTTGTTTAAAAGGCAAATTTAATTTTTTTTGCAGTTAGTTTTCTTTTTTAGGTTTATAAAAACAAAGTTGAACTCACACAGTGTTTGACACAGTGTTTTTTCTATGCAACTTTTTCTCATGGGCTGAGTGTGTACTCATGATGTCAAAATCTGACTCTCTACATTTCCTCTGAAAATTGTTTTAGAACATTTTCATAAGACCAACATATTCACATTAACATATTGCCCCTTGTTCTCCCAAGGTGATATTCTCAATTTTATAATACTGTATAGGAATACAACTGATTGGCCCATGATTAAATAGGGTGATATTAACTCTAATATGAGACAGTAGAATGTCAATATTAATTTTTAAACTTTGATAAGGATAATCAAACTGTTTGAACTCTTCAAATTGAGGACTGTGTGTGCCCAGTCGGTCGAGCTACCTGATCCTTGCTAGCACTCACATAGCATTTTATATTACCGTCGTGACTAAAGATAGCAAATAGCAAGATTAATAGATGGCTAAATAGAAAGACCTTTCATTTTTATAATGACTGCGATGGTAACATCTGTCATTATATGTCTAAAGTCATCGACAGTGAAGACAAACTGCAACACTGTGCAGAATGGGTAGCTAAAAGGATTGGATAGAGCCTTGCCACATTTGGGTCTGAACAAATAAGTCAGCAGTGCAAATATGGCCGCAGAATAGGAACAGGTGTCAAAAATAGATGTCCAAGTTATGTCACATATCTTAAACTAAATTTCTCATTCCGAGTGATCTATCCCAGGGTTTCTTTGGAACTGAGTAAAAAGCACATACTAAAAGCAGGTCGATTTAACTATTTTGTTGGATTTATCAATCCAAAAAAAACTTCTGGAGGGGAATACTGGGAAAAGCGTAAGGCAAGGCTGCCCTACAGGGGTTCAAGCCATCTGGCATACCACCGGGATTTTCTCTTTATCATGTTTGACATAAATGATTGGCATCATGCTAGTCTGATAAATCATACAAATTAACATGTTTGACAAGCAGCCAAAACAAGTGAAGAAACGCTTATTAGAAAATAAAAAAAACAAGCCAGTTAAGGGAGTCAATGTTTTCCACTACATGACTACTGTAATGACGTGAAATATAATTAAGAGCGCCAAACAACATACATTAAAAAACCGGTGTCCACTGTGTTTGGGCCCTCAGGCCCAGTCCCTGAGGTCAACACTCCCTGGCTCTCCTTGGCATGACTTTCAAGTGTTTTACTCTTCAAATCTGAAAACACTTTAATTTACTGGTGAATTAATTCATTTAAACATTTACATTAACTCCAGTGCTATTTTTAAATCTAGCTATGGCTGGTTAGGACTGCACTGTCTAGTTTAGCAGAGGATGGAATATGGTGTGTGCAGGGGAGCATTAAGTGGGCTGTAATGTCTGTGTGATTGCTGTAACAGCTCTGCTTGGCTTGGCTGGACTGGCCCACAGCAGCAGTCCCTGTCCTGGTTCATTTGGTCGTCTGGTCAGCTGTAAAGACGATTGGAACAGATTGCCAACAGTCCCTAGAGAGACTTCAACACCGACTTGGCCAAGAAGCCTCCCGCACACTGCTCCACACGCGTGTGCTCTCACATGAATGCACTCACAGGCCGCTGCAGTAACTTGGGGAGCCCAGTCTTTCCACATTCTTTTGAACTCTGTTTCAAAAGAGGAAGTCTGCTAACATGTTCCCCTGCGAATGTTGGCATGGTGAGCTATGTTTGCAGCTAGGAGGGGAGGCTGGGCCAAACAGAAATGAGTATCTCTCTGTCCCACCACTATGGTAATAATACTAATCACTGATAACAGTCACGGGTAAACAAATCCTATTACCACTGGCCATCAGACCCAAGGTGTATGTGTGTGTGTTCATCTCTCCTAATGAAATTCCTTCCACTCGTCTGCAGGCAGAGAGAGGCCTTCTATCTGACTAATTCGCTCTAATTACTCTAATGAGCCACAGGTGATGATACAGTGAGACTGATTAATTAAATGGGAGGCACCAATCAGGCATGTCTGATTATGCCAATCATATCGACTACAGACTAAATGAGATAACAGGAGACAGACGCACTTTAATTGAGGCATCAAAACTTCATGGAATTCTTTATGCCCTCACGCTCCGACGATGCCGAGACAGATAGACTGGTGGAATGACAACAAAGTTATTGTTATGTACACAGTATGAAGTCAATCTGCAGCTGCTGTCTGTACTGCCACGGTGACCAGGAGTGCACACCGAGGAGAGAACACCACACAAGGATTTGATTCAGATCTCATTCCCTGTAGAATAATTGGGACTATAACTGCTAGAAACACTTTGTTTACACCTAGTGTGCAGTCACACATGCCAAGTAGTCTGCCACTACTCCTTTAGTCCAAACACAACGTAGGTTAACTGCTCCACATTTGGTGCATGTTTTACACATTAATCTAATGGGAGTACCACTTTTGAATACAAGCCAAGAAAGAAAGAGACATACAACAATACATTCACTTCTACTCTATAATACTAACACCATATTAGTCACACTACAGAAGAGGCTAATATTTTAAAACAAACCTCTCTGTGTTCATTACAAAGTGAGACGACTTTTACAGCCTCTGTACTTGACAACACAACACAGATGTTTAAGAGATGAAGTTTTCTGTCCTGCCAGTGCAGTCGCTAATCTTTCCTTTTATCTCTGACATGTCTAAGGCTGTTATGTGGTTATGATAGTAAACAGTAAAGGCGTCTGGAAAGATGTCTTATCTGAAATCTACGAGTCCTATCTTTCAAACTCCCCCTCCATATTCCCTCACAGCGTTCCACCTCCTATGTGGCTGACTGTTCTGTATGCCAAGCCTACTGTGTGGGGGTGGAGTCGTGGGGTGGCAGCTCAGTCAGGAGCAACAGCTACGCTTGCTACAACGACATGGTACATGATCACACATCACAGGCACGCCCCCTCAAAACACAGCATAACAGCAGCACAGATAAGAGACTACAATCCTGGCTGCTTGTCTGCCTTCCTACCTTTGACATAGCAGGGTGCAGAACTTTAAATGTGCCAGCAGACGCCGTTTTCACTAACCACACAGGGTTTGAAGACACAAGTCATATCCTCCTGAATCTCTGTATTTGCTTTTCCTCTCACCCATTGGAGTCAAAGCCACAAAGTTTTCTTTACCACATGCGAATACAATAGTTTCACTGTGACAACTGAGGTCTGAACAATTTTTTGGTGTGTGTTTGTGCAACTGTGTGTGCGTCTGTGTTTGCGTGCAGAGCAGTTGGAGGCGGGGGTCAACCTACCACTCTCCACAGTCTAACAAGATGCTTGTGGTCCCTGAGCGTTTTGCTCCTTTTTTTGAACACAGATCCATATCTACCAAAAGCACAGGAGCTGTCAAGACTCACCTCACTGACGCTGACGCAAGCCTGGATCAAAAACAGCCTTTTTACACCGCAGCCTCGTACGTATTGATCCATGTTTCTCTGCCGAGAGACTGGTTGTTGTTTTATCTCCCCAAGATCCAAGCCTTAACTCTCCTGAAGCTTGCTGAGAGCTAGTCATTATTTTGCCTGACCTATTGTCTGACAAAGGTTTTCAGAGGCCAGGCCTGAGCCTAAATACAAATATAATGAGACTAAGATGGTTTCTGGCATGGAGGAAGTGCAGCTCACTTGGTCTCATTTTGCAGAGTTCGAATTTAGCTAGAGGCCTGTGTCACAAAGGGTGAGTGGTGTGGAGAGTGCAATGGGAGGAGAGGGGTATGGCGATATGCTAGGGTGTAATGCATTGGTGAAAGGGCAAGATTTTTCATCCCTGCGTTTACAGGGTGGAACGGCTAGGATATTGAGATCTGAGATAGGATCAGAGGGTAGTGAGCTGTTTCAGCTACGATAAAGGCCACGCATTACAAACAGAGCACAGATAGAGAGAGAGAGAGAGAGAGAGAAAGAGAGAGACAGAGAGAGAGAGAGGGAGAGAGTATCACACCTCTCATCCCTGAATTAATGCCGCCATTCTGCCAGGAAGCTATTCTGTGCCAGTGAGAGGGGATTGGGGAGAGGATGAGTGCACAGATACGGACTAAAAAATGGAAACAGCGATCATGGAGAGGGGCGATAGGGATTAATCAAGTCTGGAAGAGTGGGGCTCTCCAGGCCCCATAGCAGATATAGGAAGCTGTGGCCCAAGGACTCCAGCAAGCAATTGACGTCGCCACTATTAGTTTATATGACTTCAAATACATATACCGTAGGTGGATAATGACAGGGTCACAGGTGCAGGCTGGCAATGTTGAAATGTTGAAGACATCCAATCATCATCCTTCAGTCATATATTTAGCTTACGACCCCTTGACAACAGGGCAGTGATCAGTTGCTCCAATTTAGTTGAGATTTTTTATCCATTCTCAATTCGTTAACCTCTTTGATTTGTTGTAATTCACATAGACTTGCATTTAAGGATGACAGGCACATTCATGTTCGTGGCACAGTAACTTGACACTGAAGAAGGTGTGCATCACTCTCATGTGCCTCTGGTACATTAAATCCCTGCTCTGCATGATGCCCTTTTTCCACATTTTAATTTAGCCATGTCTATCTATTGTATCCAGTAATTTTCTAGACGCCTGATGATGACACATCAGCATGAGTTGTGCCACGGCCTGTAAAAGCAGCATGTTGACTTCTATGCATAAATTAAAAGCATATATCAACATGCTCCATTAGGTTAGATATATCTAGACTCGTTAATGTGTCCAGCCCATGCTGTCAGTATTTTCTATCGTGGCCTAGCCATCTGACTGAGTTTGACACCCATGGTCTATACGATCAACGTCAACAGAGCATGTCCTGGGGCTAAGTCTTACTCAGCCCTTATGAGTAAGAGTTTTCTGCTCCGCTTGCACGACTTTTGAGAGGAAAAGGCAGAGAAACACAGTGAGAAAGAGAGAATGAGCATAGCTAATCCTTACAGTAATGACAGAATAATTAGCTTGCGTTAGGCTAAGTAATGGGTTGTAATTATATCATTTATTCTGTGTTGAGAGAATGTGATATAATGCCTGCACAATGAAGGAAGAGGAATTGAGCTTGGTGGGAAGTAGGATGGAGCATGTGTAAGAGCTCAGGCTCTTTCTATTGATTGATCCAAACATCAAACGAACCACTAGAGTAATGGGGGGAGTGAAGGACAGCTAAAAGCTATTTGGAGCCTTCACTGCATAAAAGACTTGACCTGTTCCATACAGCCTACATATCAAAACCATCAAACAGCAATCAATAGACCAAAGCGGTCAACTCAACAAACCGTCACCCTACTAAAACATCAAACCCCCGGCCCAAGCGTCAGATGATAGGCTACACTCAGCTTATCCATTACCATCAGATAAAGAGGAGATAAAACACAGAGCCTAATCCTTTCATGTGTCGTGACAGCCACAGCAGCCTCCAAGGCATTCCTTCAGTCTGGCTCTCAAATAGTTTTATGGCGGAAGGCAGCCATTCAGTCAGCCAGCCAGGCAGTCAGGGCTGTTCTGGTCTGTTTGTCTTATTTCACAGTTTACACGCTGTTTTATAGGTAGTTATTATGGTCACCATGGTGATGCCATACGTTTTTATGGTCTTTTGGTCTGAGGGCAGAGAGTGTAATAAATGAAAAAACACACACACATGAAAACAAAGACTCACAAAACACACTCCTGCTGTGGAAAGGTCTCCTGTCCCTCCCTTCCTCCCTCCCTCACTCTTTATCAGTCTCGCCAAATGCCTATCTCCCTACTTTCTGCTTCATGTGAAACATGGATAGGCTAACGTAGAATTGTCCTCTCTCTCATTCCACATCTGGAGCTGATCAGAGGGCCTCCTGGAAGTTGAGGCCTCTGGGCCTATTAATAACCATACCGCTGAACTCAGGGTCAGACAGCAGTCAGCGGATGAGCCTGTGTCTACTAAACACATAGTCCCTTCCCCCCTCAAGAGGACAACTCTCACTTTTAAAAATGGGACTGCAAGCTACAAAACTTAGCAATGATCAACCAATTTTACACTTTTAAACTGGTACAAACACAGACTCCAACTCAGGCGGAAGCTCAAAAATGAGTAAACAAAGACTCAAGTTTGAACTTCACATTTGGTCATCCTTTAAAAATAAAACAAATACATAAGCATAGGGAAACATCCTGCGCTAGCTGTGAGACAATTTTCTCCCTCGAGTTGTTTTTTTCTTCTTTCCATGTCCAAACAAGTTCAAGTTCAAGGAGGCTAGACCTGTTAAAGGCAAGACAGATGGTGAAGTCATCATGTGTTAGCTCTAAAGGTTAGGCCAGTCAGACAGCCCAGGTCATACTGAGGTCTGCAGGGTCAGACCACCTCTGAACCCTGGCTCCAGTCTGACAGCTGCTCAGGTCAAGGGTCAGGGAGATGTTAAGGTGCTGTCTGAGGAAGTTCAATGAATTTAACAGATACACGACTGCGTCATTTGTATAGAATTTCCCATGTTTCCATGGACAAAGCCATGGACCTGCCTTAAGTGTTTTAATTTTACATTAGGCAATGCCTGTGCAGTAATAATAGCAGGGTTCTAGTTGTTAAAGCTATTCAAACTTATTCCCAGAACCATATAAATTGGTATGGCAAGCATTACAATGACTTTGGTTCACTAAACTTAAACGAGACAGCCTTTCTTTCATTAAATAATTATACCTCAAAAACTGAAAATACACATCAACAGTTTCCAAGTTTCTCTGACTGAGCAAAGTTTCACCAACCTACGACATAAAACTAAATCAGTGAATGCCATACAAAACGCAGAGAACAATTTGTTAAGCATAACCCACCCCCACCCAACACACACATACACGCACCTGTGAATACAGGGTAGTTGAATCATCATAATCGGTGGTAGTTTTCTGCTGAGCCCAGCCAGCAGTCTGTGTTATTTTTAGAGGGCTGACACAGAAGCAGGCCGTCCATTTACTCTGTGAGCTGGCAGCAGGACCATCACAGCTCTGGTTGCTCTTAAACTACCAAAATGGGAATGAGCTCAACATAAACACTGCAAAGGTGTGGACACTAACAGAAAAGAAGTTAACTCAGATTCAGAGCCATTACAATTCCTTTACTTTAACATTAGGCTCCTTACGGAGGTGGTGTATGAAAATGCCAAATCCACACAGAGTGACCACTGAACAAAGGCCAGACAATCAATAAAAGCCTTTGCCTAATCTAGCATGCGTAAAGTGGTGTTAGCTTGTCATTAAAACATCCAGCATTCCCTCCTCCTTTAGCTGTGAAGATAAATGTAAAGTACACAGGAGAAAAAATAGCAGCCACTACATTAACACTATGAGTCAATAGGACAAAGTCAAGAGATTTTAATCACACTATTTAATGAGGAATAATGTGAAAGTTTGCTTTATCCCTTATTTCAGAGGTGAATGAGGGGATTTTCAAAGTGATGAAAAGATATACAAAATAAATTGCTCTTCCTTGCATTCTTTTAATGGAACCCTTATTTTTAGAATGAGAAAACATATGAAGTGGCAAATCTCCACCTCGTAGGTGGACTGAGTGCAAGACAAAAGCAAATGAAAGGGAAGAAAGTAACAGAAATTGGAGTGAGAACTGAGGCTAAAGGTTGAAGGCTGTTCCCATCTGATGTGACTGATGTTGTGAGCCTGAAGGCTGGCTATGGATCTAGCAACTGAGGCAACTGATTGACATTGAAAATTACACAGAGTGAGCTATTAGCAGATAGCAAGCCATATCATAATTCAATCCCTACACCATCAAAGTGCACCAATATCATAATTCAATACCAAGAACCATTAGCTTGCAGCACACCAATATCATAATTCAATCCTGAGGCCATCAGCCCTTGCCAATATCATAATTCAATACTTGGACCATTAGGACACACCAATAGGCCTATTAGAATTCAATACCTATGGTCAATGATCTAACAGGACACTGATACTGGAGTCATGGGTTGACATAGGATAAGGCCCACACATAAGGATTCTCAGGCCTTATTTAGCCCAGACTCCTTGATAACAGTGAGATAAACAACACTAAAATTAGGTAGGGCAAGTGGTTCACCAATAGCTTGGCTACACCAGATGCTGAAGGCCGCAGAGTATTTGCTGCAGAAACAAATTTCAGCAGGCTTATGCAGAGGGACACGTTTGTGGAACAAAATGAAGCACTGCATTAGCTTCAAACTCAGCAGAGCGCTCAGCCAAACTTGTCAAAAAAGTTTCGAACACTGGCCCCCAGTGTGTGACCGTCTGCAGTTGGTCTAAATTATCACATTGTGGTAGCTTGTGGAAATAGAACTCCATTTCGTTTTCTGGTCCATTGCCTCTGTTTATATTTCCATGTTAACATCTTGTTTAACTCTTCAAAATACTGCAAGGCTCATCCAGGCTCAGCTTGTTGGGTCATCAGAAATCTGCACCTTAACAACCAATCAAACTGTTTCTAACAGCTCAGATTTCCCCAACTGCTTTATGTCAGTTTTTCACCGAAGTTGTCATTATTCAAAGTTATTCTCACCACACATTTCATAGGTTTCCTCACTTAACTCTAATCCTCGTGTACTGCGTGTGTAAAATGACTCTGGAGAATGGAAAATACAGTAAAGAATGATGTATTACTGAAAAATGGAGTAAATTACTCAAATGACAGACGATCAGCAACTATTTTGACAATTAATTAACCGTTTAAGTAGTTCTTTCTAGTACAACTGCCAAACTGTCACTGGTTCCAGCTTCTCAGGTGAGAAGACTTTCTGCTTTTCAGCGTTTTATATCATTGTAAGCTGAAAATCTTTCAGCTTTTGACTGGTTGGACAAAACAGCAACGGGCTTCAGGAAATTGTGAAAGGCCTTTTTAACCATTTTCTGGCGTTTTATAGATCAAAGGATTAATCAATTAATCCAGAAAATAATAGCTCGTTATCAAAAATAAAAATTGTCAGCTGCAGCCCTGAAGAAATGTTATGTTTGAAGTTTAATTATTTTTTTATTCATTTTAAATAAATCTCACCTTGATGAAGGCGAGATAGCTAAAAACATGTGGTGGACAAGTACAAAGATAAGAACAAAAGCACTAGAAAAGAGTGTGCGATGTGACTGTTGAGCTGCACGTATGAGGCTAGTCTGCATCTCACTGTGTGTGCATTCTTACTTTACCAGTCATATATGGACAAGAACAGACATTTTTTCCCTTGGGAATGCAAGATTTTTGTTTACTGAAAACCTTAAGCTTAATATTACAAGGTGAACAATAGACTATACAAGAATACACCGGCCTTAAAAGCACCGTTTCAAGTGTGTGCTTGATTTTCAAATAAAGTGGGCAGCGTCCTCAAACTTACAAGTGGATACAGCCAGTATATTCCAAAGTGAGCCTAAAGAGAAGTGTCCAGTCACTGAAGCCAATGCTCTCTCTGCTTGCTCTCTCTGCTGGAATACAGAGCAGCAGAATAATGGATGCTTCTGTCATGAGATACGGTGAAACTCTATGATGCTGTAGGTGAGAGAGACTCCAAGTGGGTCTGTAAATAATGCCTGCCACTTGAAAATAGGTCTCTGGAAACTGCCCCCCGTGCTCTTGTTGCTGGTTGTTGGGTGGAGGTTCTGTCTGTGTAGTTACATTAAAGTGTTTGAGTGTTATGCGGTAGGAAACATGAAGACAATGCAGCAAGACTTTTGGGTGATTATGAACCACATATTAACAACGAAAGACACATTTCTATCACATGTTGATGCACGATTAAGTTTTTTCTGTATATAACCATAACTAAAGAGATGCTTTGTGGTATTTTTGTAAGACTGGGGAGTGCAAGTTCCTGATTTCCAGCAGGTAAAAATACAATACACACTACAGGCTGTACAGAGTTTGAACAGCACAGTTGGCACAAATAAATAAAATTTCATTTAAGTATGGACTGAGGAGGCCAAGACATAATATATTTGAAAAATACTCCCTGTCAGACCCCTAAAAGACATTTTTATGATTTCTTTAAACTAAGGCTTGAGCAGAATGCACCTATTTTGGTAATTTAACATTAACAGAAATAAATGTTCTAAAAACACAATATTTTGGGAGGGTGTAAAAACCAAATAGAGCCGACTGTTTATAAAAGAATACCACAAGTTTGATATCATACATAATCGTAAATTGAAACTATAAATTCTGTCCTGGCTATTTTTGCTCTACCTTCTCCAAGAAAAAAACGAGGAGTAACTGTTCATGATAAAATTTGTTTTAGTGTCCAAATTCAAAGCTATGAAAATATAGATTTTAATATATAGTCGAGCAATAATAACAAACATCCTGTTTACACCATGTTTACACAGCCTCCATGCTCTCCGCCCTGCAAACATCACCTCTCAGTCTCAGTATGTTTGGGAGCAGTAGAAACATTACAAAGTAAAAAGTTAGTTAGGTGAAAGCAGTAAATATGCTTGAACAGTAGCTAGACACAGAAATTTTGCATAGGTTGTAGACTGCCCTGTTACACTGTGATGTACATCTGGCCTGTGAAAGGGCCACTGTAATTTGATTTTTAACTGCTCATAACAACACTGTCTTTGTGGTGTCATTTGACCCAGTTATTTCAGCCATATCTCAGTATATGTTGCAGAAAAAGATTTTCAATTCATGGAGGAAATAAATAAAAAAAATTTTTTTAAAATTTGGAGTAAAATAAAATAGGCCTTTACAGTAATTAAATGTTATAGCACTTTGTATCATAAACAGGACAACTAATCAAGGATTTCTATCATTTTATTATATAATTCTATATCAAAATATATTCATTTTATATTATCACCTGGACGATTTTTAAAGCAGCGCAGTTAAAGTAAAATGCAACAAAATTAGATGTTTCAAAATTACTTCATCTAAAATTACAAATTGTGGAAACACAAACATGATATTTTTATCATAAGCGGAAACTTCCACATGTTCCAGTTTTACAGGTAAACATGGCTGTCAGACACTTTTGCATAAAGAATGAATTAAGAGCTGTTTGGTTACCCCTATTTTTAGACTTCTCTTAAGTGCTTTTTATCTTTTGTTCAAACATCAGATGACATTGGTCAGAATTTCTTTTTCCAGACTAGCGTAAAAATTGTTTAATGGAGTATTAAGACTGTGGCTCTTGCAGAGTGTAATATATTTACTTTTTGTATTTAATCAGATAACTCAGTCTGGGGTAGACACTCCTCAAAGCAGAAGGAGGGGGAAGAAACTGAGCCCGAGAGTGACGTGCACTAAATTGCTGAGGAGTTGGGGGAGTATGGGCCTCTGCTGAGAATTAGCCACTGATAAGGTATATGAAGTTTTTTTTTCACTTTTCTGAAAGCTGCACATTCCTCTCAGTCGTATGGAGGTTGTCCATCCTAAGGATACACTCTAACCTCTTAGAAAGTAGGATGACAGAGCCCCTACCAAGGAAGACTGAGGGCAGACCAAAGACCTGACATGCACTCATCCCTCTCTCTGACTCACGCTTAGTCGCTCACCACCCACCAACACACAGTGAAACCTCAGTCCCAATGCCAGGTTTTGTCACTGGGCAGAGAACCGGTTGGCTACAGTAAAAGCATGACGTGATGCCCCTTCCTCTATGCTCCCCCAGCCTGTGCAGCAACAGAGGGGTAAAAATATCCCACCAGTGAGTTCAGACAACCAGCTCATAAATTAACACTAAAACTCCTGCAGACAACAGCGGGCCAGTCGCTGAGAGATTTAAACCACTCAGGTTGCCACTGACCACAGCTCTGGGATCAGCTTACAAAACCCTTTTCCTAAATTTACCCATTAGGAGGTGGCGAATAAGAACGAACTCTAGATCAGTTTTCATCTAAGTCACTATTTAGCTGTCCGCTAACATAGTGAACTATTTTTTCAAAATGGCTCTAGGGTGCTTTGTTCCAGGAAATGTTATGAGGTGAGATGTAGGCTATTAGGCCTAAATTGGGAATTGTGTATAACACAAAGGTCTGTTCTTAATTTTCCAAGCTCACACAAAAAATATAAAAGTATAGGTTCAGACTCAGCTATTCACTCATATCTTATTAAGGTTTTCCTGTAACGAAGCGCAATTTCTCATCGCTCTCAAGTAGAAACACAATGTTCCAGCAAACTGCTTGACTGGGTTAAAAAAAAGAAAAAATAGGAAAAAAAACAACAGGAGAGAAGAGTGATGATCCCCTCTAAAGAAACTCAACTCTGTAATGGACGAACAGGGATTACAGACGTTAAAACCTCCTCCATCTGTAATTCACTGTCACCCTGCCATCATCTCTGAATCACTGATCCATTTTGCAAGTGTGCGAGACCTTGCTAAAAGCATCACTGTTGCACCCATTTGTGTTTGTAGTGGTGGTGGGGGGGGGGGGGGGGGGGGGGAATCATGCAGAGAAGACAAGTTAACAGCTCGCTGTGCTGTTTCAAAGCACTCTCTGTCCTGTAACAACCACCTAGCTAGTTTCTCACACAGGGAATAGGACACACTGATCAAATAGGATTTTAATGAACATCAGCAGTTGGAGCCTGAGGAATAGACGCTATGATGGCTTAAAGCTACTGACATCTAGGTTGGGTTGGATTTTCATCATCAAAAGAAACAAAAAAAAAAAGAAAACATTCCTTTGCTGGTGCCTCTCACATAGACAAAACAGACTGTGAGTGCAAGTGTACATTGCACACTGTCCATTCGAACACAAGGAGGAAGCAAATGAGAAAGCAATTGGCTGACAAGGCCATGTGTAGACCATGATCATATCATACTAACCCCACATTATCCTCAAAAAACAGATAAGAAAAAAAGGTTCTCCTCTGAAGGCTTTCCTCTAGGAGCCTCTCAGTGGGAGGGAGAGTAAATAAGATGTCATCTATAATAGACAGCGAATGTTCTGAGCAGTTCTGCGCACACGAACACACACACACACACACACACACACACACACACACCAGCTCCGACTGATTCCTATCCTGCAGACAGGCCTGCCAACCGCCAGCCTTTTTGCACACGCTCAGATTCACTGTCCTGACTAATCGCTTGTGATAGGGGCCTTTGCCATAATTACCCAGGGCCTTATCACAAACTTATGCGATGCATTTTTCATGTCCTGGCTGCTGGCAGTGCCTTCACTGTCCGTGCTGGCAGTCAATCTACGAAAAAGACTGATCTCAGACAAATTCACACACACACACCAGTTCAAACAGGGCAAAATGGGTGAAGGCAGGGTGAAGGGCCAGTGAAGAGAGGAAAAAAATTTAAAAGGAGGGGAGGGGGAGGTGAGGGAGAGAAAGATTGGAGGGGGTGGGGGGGACAGGAAGGGGGTGGGAGATAGATAGTGCAGGAAAGAAAAGAGAAAGCAGTCTCAAATTTTTTACATAATGCATGAACAAGGGGGCACGAGTAGGAGGACCAAATAGGATCAAATAAATAGGAGAAGTGAAGCCTTGATGATGTGGCATAAGTGCAACACAAAGCCCGCTGGGAAGACTTGTTCACTGTCCTTTTGTCTACCCAGTCATAGGGGCATCATGACCTAAATAAAAGTTTAAATCCCAAGCCTGTGCGATTTACAAAATAATGTATGAACAATTGGGCTAGCCTACATAATGCAATCTTATGTTAATGACGACGGCGACCGGGCTGCTAATATTCATAAATTGTGATTTGAAATTCAGCAATGCACGTTAAATGCCAAGTGAAAACACAACAGTGCCATTGTCTACATGTCTTGTGATAGGTCAAACAGGCTCTAATATACACAGGCTATATTCACACACACTGAACAGGCCCAATATTTTCCTCATATCCTTTACTGTGCCATGGATCTCCTCCATGCACGCCGAGATTAGTGGCGTGCGTGAGGCTGGGACATTTCTGGAGTTCATCACAACCAACAAGGTCATGATCGCTCATATTTCTACTATTATTTTATTTAATTGCATCGCGTCAACAAACACTGTCCCGTCCCGTCCACTTCCACAGACGTGGCAACGTCTGTAAAAACCTCTCTGTGTATAATTGCCGTCGGGGGGGGGGGACCGAAAAAACGGCCGAGTTGATCAACCATAATCACGGAGACGACTTCAACATAAACTGCTTTAAACCGTTAGCCGATAAGATTGCTAAGGTTTTCATTCGCTTTGAACTAAACTTACATTTGACAGTTAAAAGCAGAAAGAAACAGAAGCAAAGCGCTGTTGTGTGTCAAGGCTGCCCGTCTGAACGGTTGGTGTCACCACAGCGCCACCGTATAATGAGTCGCACTTATTTTTTCCCCCAAATTATCCAACCTTACAACGGCTAAAGCGTCGGGCTAACTACGGCTACTCGCTCCAGTAAAAGTTGAACAACACGCAATAAAGATAGCGAACCGAAAGCTTTCCGACAGAGCCCCGCCGTTTTGTTTTTATTTCGGCGCATCCCCGCGGCGTCGCCCCGGCTTGCCCAGTTGCAGTGTCCGATCGATGTTGAATTGAACAAAGAGGATCAATTTCTGATCAGCGAGAGAGCCACTTTCATCAATGTGAGGAAGAGGTCTTGAATTCTCTTCCGAAACACCTACGAGACGGCTGCCGAAAAAAAGACAAAACACAGCCGCCGAGAGAGACAAGGCAACCGAGGCGAATGGAGGGTAGACGATTTAAACAGAGGTTGAACTGACCTGTAGTTGTTGTAAGTCAAAGCGCTTCCAATATTGAAACATCGATCCTGCATTGGCCGCCATCTTGAGACATATTGAGACAGGAATGAGATGCTGATAGAGAGCGCGGGGGTTGGAGTTCAGTGGAGAGGACCGGGCGGTCGGAACACCCGGACCGGATCACTCCCACTGCTCACCCCCGCAGCAGCTGCTGTACGGAACGGAGTCAACTTACAGGAGTGTTGCCTTAATAACGCCATTATAATTGCTTAAATAGCATTTTATCAACACTCAGATATTACAGGTAAATAACCGAACTGGCGTTAAATTACTCCCAATTTTATTACGCTGAAATACACGAAATTGTGAACGCCAGATAAGCCTACGTTAGTTCTTCCAGCTTGGTTTGTTATTATGTATAATGGAGAGCAAAGATCATACAAAAATAATGCCAGGAGGCTACTTGGAAGCCATATCTAAAAAAAAATCTCAGCAGGGTAGCATTCAGGACCAATCTCTCCTTTGAAATGTGTGGCACTGTGCAAGAACATAATGTAACATCTAATAATTTATAAAATCAATAATCATTTCTCCTGCAAATTCAGCATGACAGTCAGATTTAGAAATAAAAAGTCACTTGGTAATATATTTACCCAAGCAACTGCTTGAATTTTTGTCACTGGCTCAAACCATTGCTGATATTTCTGTTACAACAAAAAACACAACTCAAATTTATGAAAACTACATCTGTTTTGTTTTGTTTTGTTTTGTTTTGTTTTGTTTTGTTTTGTTTTGTTTTGTTTTGTTTTGTTTTGTTTTGTTTTGTTTTGTTTTTAGTGAACCCAGTGAAAAAATCTTGTTTGTTTCATTATGGATGGACGAGAGGGGCAATTGCAAAAAATATATATATAAATTTAAACTAAATTTATTTCATTAGCACTCTTGAAAATAGAATTCAGGGTAAGTGTCTGACCAAACAGTGAAAACACAACATTCATCACAAATTAATAATAAAAAATAACCACAATCATTTGAGTTTTATGATACATACAAGTATATTTTATTTTATTTTGATTAAAAGGGTGGATCTAGTGTACAAACTCAGCATATGCAACAAAGCAGGGTTGGAGAGGACCTGCTGAACTTGGCCATTCAAAGAACTGGTAAAAGATGGAGTGGACTTACATTTGGCACAAGGTATTTTCGAGTTCATGATTTTCTCAGTGAACAGTTATTTGATTAAGAAATTAAGTTTGATATTCTCATTTAAGGCGTCACTTTGCTACATAGATATTAATCAGATTAGTTAATCAAATCGGATTGTTGTGTTATTAACACAGTCAAGTCATTGCAGCAGCAGGGCAGCCCAGTGGTTAGAGTGTCAATGTGCATACATATCTTTTGCTGAAGTGACCTTGAGCAACGCACTGAACCCTGGCTGCTCCTGAGGCGTCACTCCTGCTGGCCATGTCCTCTGACCCCCCCCCAGTGTGTGGATGTGCCTCAGAGGGATATGCAAAGAATTTCTAATTACACTGTATGTTTGGAGTGCCCTAAATTCCTGTGTCAAACTGTACCGCCTCATGCACCTTAAAGCACATCTCGCCTCAGCCTGCAATTGCTCTGCACACCAAACTGGAGCCGAGCTGCTCAGGTTTATCAGGGCAACACATCTGTTGTACACATTGTTTTCATTTTTAGCACTTTGTGGCTTCCCAAATTTGACTTGTCGAATGCGTCGTGAGGCCTGGCTGTATGGAAAATCCACGCCTGCAGTCACACGTTGGAAGTTTTTTTTTCTTTTTGAGTGCTCAGACCTACAGCCTTTGTATCAACTCAGCCTTTACTAAAAATGTTTCATAGCTTTATTTTCTTTCTCTCCAATCATTTTCATTTCTTTACAGCCATTGCACTTTAATTGCATTCACTAAAAATAACACAAGAATTTGCCATAGATAATGACGCCTCTTTCACTTCATTCGTTTGGATACAAAGGTGGCCATTTTTGTGCTTTGAATTAGCTCAACTTTCACTTCATTACTTGATTTGATTTGAAGCTGTTTGTGTCTCCCTCCTACTACAGTATGAATGGTGCTCAGTGCTCAGCTGATATGTAGCCTAAATAGCTTTGCCTTATTTTATACTTCATTTATAGACATAATACAGTGAATTAAAGGCTTTAGTTTTCCCTTCACTCCCAGTCACATGCTTTTAATAAAGTGTACTGAATCACACTTAGCATTCAATCTGTATAAAACAAATAGGGAGAACTACTTTAAAAGATCATTACGAATGAAGACATAAGAGCAGCATGATTCATATTAGTTTTAACATCAGTTGTTACCACATCATGGTTGTCTTTTAAAAGACTGGACAATTGATCTGCACTAAGATACAGGATGTAAGAAATCCTCCAGACGTGTTTACGTTTTAGAAAAAAATACGACATATAAACTGATGAATCCCGTGTTTAATCCTTTCATTTCTTCCCCTTTCCACCATGTTAATCAGTGTTTCCTTCGCTTGGCCTGCATGACTTGTGATGCTACCTATCATTAAGCCAAACCAGAAATACAGGTCTGAGATAATCCGCACAGGCTTAGTAGCTCTGCAGTGTGTCCATTATGCTTTGTTTGTATAGTGATCTCTTACTATCACACAAAGAAAACACAAAACTAAAAGAAACATGATGTATTTTTATCCCATTTACATTACGATTAGTGGCAGAACTCAGCAATATTTTCTCAATCAATGGTAACATCTGAAAGTATCTTCACAATGCATGGTGTTTCTATTGAGAAATCTTTATTGGCTCACACCACATTGCACGGCAAACAAAGAACTTTGTCTTACGATTTTTATAATTATTCATTTTACTAACATAACATTTTACTAAAAAGTATAACCCATAAATCATCATATAATGAACAACACAACATCAACATCAATCTCATTTCAATCACATAACAAACAATGTGTTTTCTATTCAGGGAGGACAATCAACCTGTCTGTTTCTATAGCTACTGGTATTTTACCAGATCATAACTGTGCACATACAGATATTTGACTTTTCTGTAAAATTCGTGAAAAAGCATGAATTGCAACAATTTTTATATATAGGCCTACTGTAGTATCTCCATGTTTTGATGCAAAATTGTATTCAGTAAGGTAATAATTCAATTAGGAAAAATTATCATAGTGCAAATTTTGTTGTGAACATTATGAATCGTTTGATTTTGTACTGCCAGGCGCTCTTCTCAAAGTCTTTGCATTTCAACATACTGCATCTCCATACGGATTTGACTGAAGCTTCACTAGGCTCTGGATTACTTTGAAGCAGTAGGGGGTACACAGTGTAAGTCGGAACAAGTAAGAGTCTGAGCTATCAATCCACCTACAAATTATCATGTTCCTGCTACAGAGGCTCATGCACGTCTGGCATGAATGACTTGTGTGGGTTTTTTTTCTCCCCTCACGTCTTTTTATTACTCTATATGGTAAAATTAAAGAGGAGAAAAAACAGCGTAAACTGTTGATGACAAGGACAACAGCAGGAACATGTTGGGGCTCACAAATTTACCCTCATCAGTTCATGTGCTGTATGTCTGGTTGGTTTAAATATAAAGAAATCAACACATTCTTTGTGTCAGTGCCATTATACAACTAGATCTTATTGTCCAACAGAGCTACAGGGGAAAGAATAAAACAGCCCTTCCTTTAGCTTTCCCACTTTTCTCTGTTTATGTCCCTTTTCCTCCTGTTCATTGACTCTGCCTGTAAGGTGCTTTTAGCGGGCCTTGTGTGGCTGGGTTAGAGATGGATGTGTGGCCCTTGGGAGCTGCAGGCAGGGAGCAACACTGATCATGTCAGACAGGCTGGGGAGGCTGTATAAGATCATCATCACCCAGCAGTGGAGTGAATCGCCGCAGTGGCACTTTCACACAACCTCTGACCCCTGGTGTAACCTCTAAGGTCATGATCAAGGTCAGGGGTCAGCGAGGGCCTCTGTGATCAGCGAGCTCACAGGCCCCTCCTGCCTCTTCCTCCTCCTTTTCTCTATGTTTCTCTCCCTTCGTTTTTTCCCCCTCGCTTTTCGCTTTCCCTCATCTTCAATCTGTTTCTCTATATCTCACACTCTCTTTTACCAGCCGGGACCAATTGAGACATCCCATCCCCTGGGAGTGCAAAAAGGAAAGCAAGAGAAAATCAATAGGGAAGATGAGTGAAGACCTGGGGGTCCCATCAAAAACTGAATGCTTCTCTCTGTGCTGGTATGATTCACACACCCACAAAAACATACAGATACACAGTGGTACTACTTTTCAGAAGCAGGAAGGTAGCAGTAAACACAGGTATATCATCTGTATCACCGCTAATAAGCGCAGAGTTAAAAGCAAAGATGGCTTCCACAGTCAATATGAAATGACCTGACAAGCCCCTTTGCCTGTTTTCTGTCGTCCTATCTGTGTTGCATGCATGTGCACATGTGTCCAGTTGCTGCAGTGATGGCTGAACAGAGAAAAACGCAATAACAAACCCTCCATGGAAATTCAAGGTCTGCAACAGTAAATGAAAGAGCTTGATGACAAAAAAGTTGTTTTCTTGCAAGAGCGAAGGGGAAGGATGAAGCAAACATAAATGCCAAGCTTTGTGTATCACCATGGCTGTAATTTGAGCTGAGCAAAATGTCAGCGTATCACCAATCACTTCAACTTTAATTATAGCACATTTCCAGCAACATTTGCATGCTTCGGTGCTGCATAATAAAGGATTAAAATAAACAAAACCAGACTGAAAGCAGATAAACAAAACTCATTCCTACGTGTCATCTCCTGACCTCAGCCACCTCTGCCATTTCTGAGGAAAGACATACATGTGTGTATAATGTGGAGCCTCACCACGTATCCATAACTTATGAGTTGCTGTGTTTCTTCCCAACACAAGATAACCCCGGGCAGGACATTAAATGATCGGCTGAAAATAGAACTGTTCAGATGAAAGGAAGGATAAATAATGCAGAAAGAATACAAAACCTCTTATGGGAATATCTTGTCACACACACACAAGCACGCACACATTCACACATACACAAAGAGATGCTTTTTTTTCCCTTCTTCTTCTTTTGCTCCACGGTGAAGAAAAGTGAATGGATGTAACAGGAAGGAGGAGGACCCAGTGGAGAGGACACACATGCTTTTTGCTTCATCTCCTCCCACTCCTCCTTGTCTGCCATTTTTTTTCCGCTCACATTCAGACTTCATGACACACTCTGTGTCTGTGGGGAGAAATAATGTTGTCCCAGTCACGGTGTGTTTTTCCTGCCCACCAGAGCTCAGACACAACACACAGTGCAGGATTTCCAACTCTGTTGTCTCATCATTTTTTCATGAGTTTTGATCAGAATGCAACCCCATGATGACAACAACCTGGACAGCAGATCCATTTACACAGACTATGTGTCACTATCTGAGGCAGTTGTGTTATTTTTTTTTTCTTCCTGTATTTGTTTAGGTTAGCTCACCAAATTAAAACTGTGAGTCATTTAGTAACATTAACATTTCTGGTTAGAGGGTGTTGCAATGCTAGGTCATATCTAATAAATAAAACATTCAGGACAAACCTTTTCAAAGCCTCGCTGCTGCATGCCTAATTTTCAGCTGAAATGTTTATTCATTGGCCGAATTAAACATGCATGTTTGGAGATAAATCCCAGTGTCACTACACTGCACAAGCTGCACAGGACACCGCACAGGCAGCTTTGTGTTTGTGTATGGAGACACCTAGTGGTGTAAGATCTGTTTAACAGTTTATTGGAGGATTCATGAGGGATGGAGCGGCCTCTTATAGGTTTTATCACCTTGACATGAATAAAAAGTTTTCATTAGTCAACCCATGACGTCTGAGGAATTATTTGCTAATCATTTTTAATATGAGTTTATTGGCCAGAACTTTAAATTAGGCTGCGATATTGCCAGTTTTCCAAACCCCATTGGCTTATATTGACTCAACTGTAAACAGAGTATCGTCAGCCTTGGAATTCCTGTTGAAAGAAAATGGGAGATTGTGTTGACTCAACTAGAGAATTCTGTAGGAACTGAATTGTGATTAAATGATTAGTAGGTTATATCTGAATTAATATCAACTTTATTTGACTACAAAAGTGTATTTGTTTTGAATCATTACACTATCACCCCAACCTGTCTTCTCAAATTCAGTCGACTTAGAATTTTAAGGCAACCAGGACACTACTTTTTTTAAGTAAAGAAAATGGTTTATTTTTTACAGCGCAGGCCTTCAGCACTAAATAATATGTTATTATTATTATTATTATTATATTATGCAGAGCAAGTCATTTAGGAGCTAAATTAAAAAATATGTCATGTTTTTAAGAAAAAAAGACTTGCTTATTTCATCAGCAAGACACCACGCCCTGGGCCAATGTGTTTACCCAACCTAGAAGTGCCTGAGGCAGTAGGCCTCACAAAAGCCCCATTCACCGGTAACAGGAACCCAGGTCAACGCTGCCACGTCAAAATGCTTGAGCATACAGTACTGGGGCAAATGTGTTTTACTCTGTTTTGACCAAGAAGACAGCGTGAGATTGCACCTCACCGCTGAGCAGGACAGACAACAATGCTGAAGCTTGTTAGCACAGTGGATTGTTGCAGGTGCCATTGTCAAATAACCTGTTATCGCAATGTCACGAACGTTTGGGTGTGTCAGCAGGCTGCAGTAAATTCCTGGACTGATATTTGTGCTGTACTTTACTTCCTTGTGCGGGGCTGAAACAGTTCGACTAATAAGTTTTTAAACTCTGGGGGAAACTGTAGAGTGAAGGGCGTCGATGGGAGTTGTGGCTCAGGGGAGAGCAGCAATCACAGCTCACAGAGCAGACAGGCGCTCCGGTTTGTCCCAGCGGGAGAAATGTTGCGTACTTGTCTACAGAAGGACCTGTTCTGTGTGCGTGGCTGCTATCGGTTTTTTGTTATTCCTGGAAGTCTGCCTGCTCTACCTACCGGACGCGTTAACGCTGGAACCGCTTGTCTCTGCGGAGAACAGCGCGGTGACTCTCCTGATCTGGACGCACCCGTTCGGTCGGTACGGAAAACTTCCAGATTGCTCTGCGCTCTTTCAGATCGACGGGTGCACGCTCACCGACGACGAGCGCGCGTACCCGCAGGCTGACGCTGTGATCGTCCACCACCGGGAAGTTGCCAAAGGCACCGCTGAACTGCCACCGGATCCGCGGCCAAGTGCGCAAAAGTGGATATGGATGAACTACGAGTCCCCCGCGCACACACCCATACTGTGGCGTTTTGAGGGTGTTTTCAACCTCACGTTGAGCTACCGGACAGATTCTGACATTTTCCTGCCGTACGGGTATCTAATTCCCCGTGAGCACACAGACAGGACACCCCAGAACCGCTATGCGCATCCTCTCAACACACCCTCTCACTCACATCTCCTCAAGCCCCGCCTCTTGGCCTGGGTCATCAGCAATTGGTCAGAGTCCCATGCACGCGTGGCCTTCTACTACCAGCTCCGCAGGTATGTCCAGGTGGATGTGTTCGGGCGCGCGGGCCGGCCACTACCGGAAGACAGCGGTGGCGGAAGCGTGGTGCGGCTGGTCGGACGGTACCAGTTCTACCTGGCGCTGGAGAACTCGCAGCACACCGACTACATCACGGAGAAGTTGTGGAACGCGGTGCTGGCCGGTGCCGTCCCGGTGGTCCTGGGTCCGTCCAGGAAGAACTACGAGCGCTTCCTGCCCCCCGAGGCCTTCATCCACGTGGACGACTTCCCCTCAGTCCGAGGACTGGCACGGTACCTGCTGATGCTGAGGCGCAACCCGGTCCGGCTGAGGCGGCACCTGGACTGGAGGGGGAGCTACAGCGTGCACCAGCCCGCGTTCTGGGCTGAACACTACTGCACAGCCTGCAGGGCGGTGAGGAGGAACAGGCACAAGACTGATGTGGTTAAAGACCTGACATACTGGTTTCGCTCGTGAAAACAGCACGTGCAGCACCAGACTGAACTAAACTGAGATCATTTATATACACACTCTCTGTAGTGAGAAAGGGGAAAGACAAACTCCTGATCTAAACAAATATATTGATCACCAACCAAGGCTAGGGAGACTGATCATTTTATTTAAATTATGACTTAAATTAAATTACCATGTGTCAAATCTGAGAATGACTTCTCATGTTTTTCTTTTTAAACTAATTTCGTTTGTGAGCTGTCTCATATTCCTGTCTTTTTAAAGACCATTCACACCCACAGAGTAAAGTTGTTTCTGCAAATTATTGACTCATCTACATTTGGCTACTTGTGGCCCCACATGGGTTTGGACTATACTGGGATTCTTTGTGTTATATATTTACAAAAACATTTACTCAAGTCAGTTTTATTGACACCATTAACCCAAAAACAAAAATCACAATTTGCCTCAGAAAGCTTTACAATCTCTACAAGACAGTCACCTGAACACTCATCCTTGGACCCTTGATGCAGGGTCTTTCATAAAGGATATTTCTTACATTTTATAATGTATTTCTAGGCAGTTAGTGGTTTCAGCTGCTAGCATTACAGACATAATACTTGCTTGAGATGATTGATTGCAATAGTTTCTTGCCAAAATTCATTTTTATCAAATATGTCAAAATCCTTGGTCCAACTTCAGTATTTTAGTATTTTAGTAGAATACAACTTACTGAACAATAATAAAGGTGATAAAATTTTACCTTTGATAAATTAGCTAATCCATGCAAGTCAGACATCTTTGCAAAGTGACATGTCCATAGTGGAACATGGAAATCAGAGCTCAAAAATTAGAATAAAACACATTGTTTTGAAATATAAATCGGCATAGATGGTTAAAACAAATAAAGCTGGTACATTCAGTTAGTATAGGGTGGAGGATAGGTAATGGATGTACTCAAGGAATGTGTGAGTGTGTAACCTTGTGTGTGCGTGTATGTGTGTGTGTGTGTGTGTGTGTGTGTGTGTGTGTGTGTGTGTGATTCAGGGAGGCAATACAGAGACTACCTCAAGAACGTGCACAAATACCTCCTTGTTTATGTGACTCTTACCTGAGGGGTTAGTACTAAATCAAGTTAATCATAGCATCCCTGGATCTGATCTACTATTAGCTTAATGCCATACAGGGTTGACAGTTGTGTCATATTTAGCAGTGCAGCCTTGAAATAGCACTCCGAGCCCTTGCCTTGTGTCTGCACATCACTGACTGGTTGACTGCAACACTGTTCCCACTCAGGCGTCTAAATGAACTGATGTCTTTATAGTTCATATTCCTCTGGCACAACTTGTTAGTGAGCAAAACAGCTGTACTAACACACACATCCTCCACATTGTAAACCCCAATCCATCCATGACACAACATTTTATTGTAAAGTCCACAGAAAATGTTCAGCACTGTACTGTTAAAGTGATTTCAACATTTTATGTTCACTTGACACAAAGCCTAATGTGATTTCATGTAGGCTGAATGAACACTGTTCGTTTAGCCGATATTTTGATAGTTGAATGACCTAAAAAAAAAGGTTGTAAAAATATGCACTCGGTGTTTTTTATGTTAATATGACAAGTAGTCACTTTCTTGTACAATAAAATGAGAATTTGTGTTCACTTTACAGCAAAAACATGAAATTACAAAAATTAAATTATGCTGAAAGCAATTTTTTTCTGTTTTTATCAACTTATTATTTTTTAGTGGACACTTTAGTAAAGTTTTGTCAAAACAACATTTAATTTAAAGGTTGAGTACAACATCCATTCCTTTGTTTGTGTAACTTGAATCTTTGAGAAGAGACGATTTCTAAAATGGCAGCTTTTCTTCTTTTTCAGTAACTGTTGTGTTTCCTTTGTGTGAATGCCCTTGTAACAATGTCACACCAAGCTGACTCAACAAGATGAATTTTAAACGTGTGGCTTTCTTGTTACTACTACTTCAGCTGTTTACACTCTGGTCAGGGCAGCTTGTGTTCAGCTACGCAGCCATGTTTACACCAGAGAGCAGGACAAGCTAGCGGCACTAACCCGACATTAGAGGGATTACTCTGCTGTTTCAACGGATGGTTTCCAGATCATATGGGCAGACAGGACAAAGGAGAGTGGTAAGAGGAAAGGAGGGGAACCCAGGACATGTTACAATTAAGCAAAGTATCTGCAAGTATTCTGTTTTTGTTGTCGCTGTTGTTAATATGCCAAGCACTAACCCGGCACTAATCAATCGATGTAAAGCATACATGTGTGAAAAATGACAATGTTATCATGGACTTACATTTTCTAGTTTACAATGAAATTCCCCTATAGGCTTTCATACTGTGTTGGCAACTACTTTTAGTGGAAAGAAGCTAAAGCTGCTGGAAAAGCTGGATGATGTAATACACTGATTAACATATTATTTCATAAATTTCCAGTCAGACATGGGTCATGTGATACAGTTTTGAGTCTGGTGCACTCATAACTTTCATGTTACTACACTGTTATAAACTTTTGTGTGCAAACCGTTTCCAATTAACTTGAGTTGATCGAACGAATTGAGATAAATGAAAGACTACAGTCTTTCATTTGGCGTTGCTATGTTTACACAGCTATGCTCATTTCGCTCATGTTTTCACTGTATTGTCATAGCTTAAGCTGCGGCAATAAGGAAGAAGGAAAAAGGAAGGAGGAGGTGAACATGTGAACTTCAGGAGTCATTTGATACGAGTCAGAAGCTGTGATGCGGATCATTTAAATTTACACCTCTGTGTCAGTGCCCAGACACAGAATTAACACTCTACACTGTTAAATGAGACATTTCCTGCAGGCACAGTGACAGCGAATTATATTGCTTCCCATAATGAGCTGATGCCTCAACAGCTGTTGAAACCACTGACGTCTATCAGCAATAATGCTTTCAGACGGCCAGCACAGACAGACCGCTCATCCCTGTCATAATCCCATTCATGTACAATAGGGAGTTATTCGTAGATCTAGTTACTGTGAGTAAAATCATATCCAGTCTTCATGCTTTCAAATATAGATCCACTAAATGTCCTGCACTCATCTCCTTGAAGCGTGTCTGACATATCCTCACTCAATATCCTTCATATAGCACAACATACCTTTCTGCTTTGAGAAACATATACAGCATGGCCTGGACAAAACAGATTTACTTAATATATAAAGGAAGGACACTCCTCTTATTGTTTCTTAATAGCTCATCTGATCTCAAAGAAGACTGCAACAGGATCCACACAATGGTAAGAGGCTGTACAGCATATCAGTTTCTGTTTTAGCAACAACTTCAATCATATATTGCTTCCGATTTGAACGCTATTTGTGGTCAGTTACAGAGTCTTGTAGGAAAGCTATCAGGAATTACTGTATATTTATAAAGAAAAACAAAACAGCTTAGTTTCCCACTCATTCATTCATTTCCCACAGTAATGATGCAGCCTCTCACCTCAGGCCTATTCGTTTGTAAGCTCCTGTAACTGGCTTGTCTCCTCTCCACGTCACATGATTCGAGCAGGTTTGTCACATCTGTTAAAGAATCCCATCTTTGGTATGTTTGAGCAGATCCAGGAGTTCAAAGAGGTTAGAGGATGCTGGGGGGGGGGGGGGGGGAACAGTGTGTGTGCATGTGTGTTAACGTATAGGACTGCCTCCTCTGGTAACTTGTGTAACTGTTCATCATATACAGTGTGACACTGTATGATGGCAGGTTGCCCTAATGTTGGTCACGATGAGTGTTCAGGACTTAAAGGTAAGTCAGTAGCAAGACTATACAGATTGTGCAGTTTGCTTTCCAGAAAACACTTTGCTGATTTTCATCTAGTCTCCATTTTTCTTAAATGTAATTTTACTTAATCGATTTTCAGTTCAGCATTTTGATTGTTTATGTGTGCAGCGCAAAAAAGAAAATCACATGTATATAAAAATCTAGATTATATTATCTAATGTCAGAAGTTGTGCTTTTATTATGATATTTTATTCAAATAATTTAGTTTGGTTTGTGGTATCTTTTTAAGTGAACTTGATCATTTATTCATGCTTAGTTTAATTCAAGGCTTTTAAGATTTAAATTCTAAGTCAAGGTTGCTTTTATTGTCTTCCAGGGCAAACATTTGTCTTGGATTGAAGGAATTGCTGTATAAAAATAGATGTCACAAAAGATACATAGCATTAGCCAAAAAATAAATAATTAAATAAATAAAAACAATAAAAAAAAACAAAAAACAAAACAGCCAGGAATGACACATAAAGTATCATCTGAAAGAGTCAGTGCAGTGTGCTTTATGTCTGCTCACATGAACAGTTCTTACGAGCTGATCTACCCATGTTTTGTCAGGAACTGACCCCGAGTAGACGATTCTCAACGCCTCTAAGGTGTTTGACCCAGAAGGATCAGGATTCCTCATGGGGGAGGAGTGAGTGTGTGATTCTCCTCGCAGTCTGCACAAACACAGCAGAGACCACTCTGTGGCTTGTGATGCCTCGCACAAGAATTCATCATTCAGATAATGATGAATCAGTGTCATACAGTGCAAAAATCTAAATCATTAACAAAGTTCCAGCATATCTTGGCCAGTGAAATACAGACCACGGTTAATTTAACGTCAAAGAGATGGAAACCGTAATTCTTCTTTTCTGCTCCTCTCCTGCAGGATGAAATATCACCTCATGTCACAGGCCGACAAGTTTACAGAGGCTGAGGTGAGTTGTTGCTTGGCAACAAGGTGAAATATTGGATGTATCAATATGAGATAGTGATTCAAAGGGTACCAGCCATGGCCGTGCCGTTGAACAAGTTGAAGGTGAGTGTTGATGAATACCCAGATTCTGAGGCAATTTAATTTGATTTAAACCCCTTAACTACCAGCTACAGCGTATTACAAAGATCCTTCTCAGCTCCCTTCCAGACCCCCTCTTCAGTAACAGTGCCATTCATAACCTACATGGCCCCTGGCTAGAGACACAGTAATCTCATTTGTGCAGCAACAGATGTTTCTCTTAAAAACATCCGTTGACTGGGGAGTGAAAAGTCTGTCTCTCATTCTCTCAAGGGATCAAAGCGACCAGTGTAATCGCTATGAAATCTGTCACATTTGTACTGGTTTGAAGAGACATATTGACTTACAGTAGGCTTACTATGTTGTGAAACGTAAACATTCTCCTTTCTCTGTCCCTCCCTCAAAGCCTACACATATTTTATGAGGAATCTTTCATGTTGTGTACATCAAAAGGCCACACAGAGGGGGGGCGGGGAGAAGAAAATGCATATGAAACAACAAAACCCCTAGACAAATAAACAGCACTGTGTTCCCATGGCAGCGCGGTGCAGTAATCTGACGGCTGGTTTCCCATGGCTGTGTCTCACTGCCCCATAGACCTCCACTCTGTCTCACTGATGGCTCCTGTGATTGCAATCATCCATCTTACTGTCAAAGGCAAAAAAGGGCAAGAAAGGGGAAATCAGACACACCATCTCTCTCCCGCTCCCTTGTGTCCAGCAAACAAGCCACCCCACTGTGAGCCGAGCCAACACATGGACCACAGGCCCTCTGCACTGGGTCTGTGTGTCTGTGTGTCTGTGTGTGTGTGTTTTGAATGTGTGTGCCCATGCTTGTATGATCTACAGAGAGAACATGTGTGGGTGTGCATCTTTGGTTGTCTGTGCCTGTCCATTATACTGCATGATCAGTCACTGGAGTGTACACGGGGGAGCAGTGGACATGTCTGATCTTGCAGCTGATCAAAAGCTCCAGAGACTTGTTCCCTTGTGGCCGTGCAAACGGGCCTCATATCAACATGTCTCTGTTCAGTAGACAGGAAAAACAAGAGGGGAGAGACAGACAGGGGAGGAGGAGAGCGGGTACATGAGGAAAAACACAGAAACAGGCAGGCATAGCACAGATGAAAGGATGCATAAAGGGGCCAGAGTGGAATATATGACAATGATACATAACTGCATTTATCTCCCTGTTCAGATGAGATAATTGAATGGCAAAAGCCAGCTCTGTTTTCGTCTGTAGATGCAGTACTGTGCGTGATCTCTCGCTGCAAGCCTGACAGCTCTCTTTTAAAAGCAGTGGATTTTTTTTTTTTTTTTAAAAAGAAGAAAAGTGCAATAAATCCATTACCTGTTTGCTTACAGGTAAACCAGATGTTTACAAACTTCCCCCCGGATGCCACTGGTAACCTCGTGATCACACAGAGAGGACAAAGAGCAGGAGTGAAAGGAGGATGAGAATAAACAGAAGGATGAAAAAGAAGAGGAGGACGAGGAGGAGGAGCTGCAGTGGAGCCTCTGCCTGTAAAGAGTCTCACCACGCTGTGAAGTTGTGGTGTACAGGATGTGCGAATGTAATTACGTGCAATTTAGTGGTGACTATGAAATGAATCCCTTTGTTGTTGTGACTTTAATCTTACTTCAACAGTCAACACAGATAAATATCTGCTGAGTACATTGTTTCGCAAACTGAACAACACAGCACACCGGAACGCTGTTAAGTATAAAAGATAATGAAACATGCACAAGACACAACAAAACAGTTGTATTTAAAAAGTAGGCCTACATCAGTAGACTGCTGTCTACAACACAAGATAACCAATCAGAGACTGGAGAACAGAATTACAACAGAATTATTTGCTTTCTGTCCAAGAGACAGATGAGAATATCGACACCGCTTATATGACCATATGTTCAATATGAAGCTATATCCAGCTGTCAGTTAACTTAGCTTAGCACAATTACAGGAAACTAGACTGGCTCTGTCCGAAAGTGGTAAAATCCACCTCTAAGTAACTTGCTATAGGTGGTTTGTTTAATTTGTCGGCATTCAAGCAATGTCGGCAGAACAGACAAGAGTAAGGGTGATTATCCGACTTTGTTGTGGCACCGGATAAGTATCCTAAATTAGCTACTTTTGTCGTGTTACACAGTTGTAACAACTTGACGAGAAACTATATACAACAATAACGTATAGCGGCTTTTAAATGAGATGATTTGGTTTTACTGGTTTTAAAATTGGATTTTATTTAGATTTATCATCATCATCTTCATCATCACTTTCAGAAATTCCTAAAATTTCCAACTCTGAGCAACAGTGACTCGGAAGCTAACATGAACGGTTTTCCCAATCGGCTGCTCATTATTTTGAATGACCTTGCCTGAACAGAGCATTGTTGTCACCATGAGGATGGTGGTGTTTGTAGGAGGATTTTGTTACAGAGCTAGGCTAACTGTTTCCCCCTGTTTTCAGTCTTTATGCTAAGCTAACGTGACAAGCTTCCAGCTGTAGCTTCATATTAACAGAAAAGAGTATTATCAATCTGCTCATATAACTCTTGACAAGAGAGTGAATAAGTGTATAAATGCTGAACAATTCCTTTAACACATGACCCTTGTAATCGAGTAAACAAAGATTGTACCAGCTGTAGCCAGAGCTTTACTCGGAGACCAACAGGCTTGGTTTCTCGGAGACTTATTGTACAATAATCATATCAGTTTTAAAGCAAATCTCAGAGGCAGTTTATGGTGTAAGTCAATGTAATCCTGCCAGGTTTAGTGCTCTGTCAGCCAGTCGCGAGAAGGTGTACTGGAGCCGTGCAGGGTTTGCGGTTTCCAGGCCAAAACTCAACTGTTTCAGCATCTCTTCCTTTTGCTTTCCAGATGGGTGTTCTCCAGATGCGATTCATTTCATCTAACTTTATTTTAAGCAGATATTCTTGGCAGCTTGTCATGTCTTACCTCAGCTTTAACAAGGCAGAGCACAGCGAGAAAGACAGAAAGAGAGAGGAAGAAATATGTTTGACAGGCTAACACAAGATGAACCTCGAGGTCGTTCCAAGAATCTGTTAGACACTAAATAGTACATTTTAGGTCCAGCTCTCAGGAACTCTGAGCTTTGCAACATCAGCCAAGGAAACTGATGTGTTTACTAGGCAGTCTTTTATCTGAGGGAAGAAAGACGCCAAAACCCTCATAACACTTTATGAGATTATATTTCATTGTACAACACTGTGTAAATGCTGCTGCTAAGGTTATGTAGACTAAGATTGTGCAGCAACAGGGTGAAAAGGGCTAAAAAAAGCCTTTCATGTGGATGAAATGCTCAACATCTCATGTCTGCAAAGAGCTTCATTTTTTAACAAAAAGCGCAACATCCATCACAAATATGAACACAAAATACAAGATTAGACTATACACTTAAAGCGGAGCTTGTCTTTGTCTCTCCTTCAGTGCTGGAGTTTGAGGAGGGGTTTGAACAGGCTGGAGGCGTTTGGTCTTTACAGTGGAGAAAGACAGCGGGTCCAAAATGCTGCCAAAACCAGATCCTTCAGAGGTGTCTGTTTAAAGACAAGAAACACAGAGAAACAATCAGATGAAAAAGTATTATTTTACTAATACTGCTTTAAAGGAAAAGTTTGACATTTTGGGAAATATGCTTATTCACTTTGTGATAGCAAATTAGATGAGAAGATTGATACCATACTCACATCTGTTTGTAAAATACGAAGCTTACTGGAGGTACATGTACTTGTTTTATCACTCTTCTGTGCTTCTATGTATTTAACAAATTAGATTAAGGCTGCAAGTAACAATAGCTTTAATTATGAAAATGATCTACCTATTTAACTATTTTCCTGATTAACTGATTCATTTTTTGGTCTATTGAACAACACCAAAAAGCAAAAAGTGCCAGTATGACAGAGCCTCTATAAAGAAGTGTCCACAAAAACTTTCTGAAGATCTGGATAGAAAAAGAAATTCAGCATTTAAAGGAAAGATTACAGTCTAAAAAAGAAAGCAATCAATGGCGGGGATAAACATGGATTACCACTGGTGTGGCTTTACATTCGAGAGCACTGAAAGAAGAGAAGGGGCCGAGGGCAGACACGGACGCCACCTTACTGCTCATGGACACGCTGGCATTTGTAAAAAATATTTGGAGTAGGCTATGTAACTATCACATTTATTTTACCTATATAAAGAATTATTACCTTGAAACTGTGGACATTTCTCTACATTACATGTGTGTAATTACTCTCACTGCCTGCGAGGGAGACAAAAATTCCGCCCTGCAGGTTTAAGAGATTAATTTATAATAAAAATAGTTGTCGATTAACTGGCAAATCGTAAATTAGATATATTGTGTTAACTAGTGAGTCTTAGAGGTGCTGGAAAGTGGAATTTGTTATCGATGGACAGAGCCAGGCTAGCTGTTTCCCCCTGTATGTAGTCTTTGTGCTAAGCTAAGCTAATTGGCTGCTGGCTGTGGCCTAATATTTAATCGCCTGAAGTGAGAATGGTGGCCCTCCTCATCTAACTCTCCACCTCAGCGAGAAAATATATTAATATTATATTATTTCCCAAAATATCAGACGATTCCCTCAACAATCATTCTTCAGCCTGGAAAACATATTTTCCTCCTGTTTCCTCTTTTCTCTCACCATGAATGCCGATCATGTGCTCCAGGATCAGGACCCTCTCGGCCAGGATCTTCAGGGCCTCTCTGAGCTGCTGCACGGCCTCTCCCTGAACAGCACAATAAACGGAAAAACATGATGTAAAGGAGAACAGCTTTACTGGACGTTCAGCTGTATTAAAATACTGTATACATGAGCAGTGAGAGTTGGAAAGAAGCAAACATATAAACAGCTGAAACGGGCTGAAACAGGCTGACACTAGGCAGTTACATCATGGGCTCCAATACGGTTTTCAACTACGTCCTCACATTCGGTCCAGCTGTATACTGGGTTTTGAATAGGTCTTGTTCAAATGAGCTCAGGAGGAAAAAACACTAATGTCTCTTACCTCATTCAAGCCTTCTCCTGGCTCTCCTTTTGGCCCTGGTGCTCCCTGTGAAAACAGAGTAAAATAATGTGTGCGTGTGTGTGCGCGTGTGTGTGTATGTGTGTGTGTGTGTGTGTGTATGTGTGTGTGTGTGTGTGTGTGTGTGTGTGTGTGTGTGTGTGTGTGCACGCGCGTGATTTATGTAACACAACGACCTTATACTCACAGGTAGGCCCTGCTCGCCAGTTGCACCTGGAAACCCCTGGTAGAGGAAAAACAGAAGAATAATTTAGGACTCCCGCTCACACACACACATTTCACCGGCTTGCATTCTTTATCCCCTGTGCTAATCTGCCTCTTCACCAGATCTCCAATCTTAAATCATGCTAGCAGAGGAAGGGGATCAGGTTTAAAGACAGAGGCCCACTAGAGAGCTGACTACAGAGGGGACCGACATGGCTGCCCTGATTAGTGAGGCCTGGCCTTGGACGAGAGAGAAAGAGGAGGATTAGTCACAGCTTGGAGTCAGTCTTTGAAGAAAAGCTTGTTCACCTTTAATGTGTTTAAGATTGCATGACAGCTAGGGCCATTTACAAAACGTAGAACAAAAAGCATTTGATAGTTCATCAGAATCAAATATGTGCAGCCTGCCGGCTAATCCAATAATGAGGACGGTTTTTAAAGCAGCCTCACCCTTTCCCCTGGATCTCCTTTAGGCCCAGGATCCCCAGGCTTGCCTTGGAGGCCTTCCTTGCCCTCATGTCAGATACACAGAAGGACATGTGTTAATGATGCCAGTCATACATTCATATTTTTATTGAACAACAATCAGCTGTCAGTGACAGATACTCACGTCTTGTCCCGGCAGGCCAGGAATCCCTTCAGGTCCTCTCGGCCCTGCAGGGCCTGTAGTGTCAGTCACAAAAACATCACATAGTGAGGGAGGTGAATGCTAAAATGTTTAAGTCTGGCTCTGACTATTGTGCAATGTCAAAATTCAATTCAGTCAATTTAACACAGTTTAATTTAATTCTAAAATGATATTGTCCTGAGAGAGAGATTTGTCAGGGTTTAAAAAATAAACTCACCACTTGAACTTTTTTGAACAAGTCCAAATGTATTCAAGCATAATAACATCAAATGTAAAAGTGATGTTTGTGTATTGTGTTTGTGTGTAAGTGTCATGTTTATCTAGTCTTCTTGCACATTCTCCTGTAAATTAGCATGACATGTTTTGTATATTTAGAAATTTGGGGATCTCTTGACTAGAATTTAAAAGAAGTTTTGTGTATTTGTGCAGTTCTTGGCTATACAATGTGCATTTGTAATGACGGTCTTTCCAAAGAAGCTTAAAAAGATCCAAACCCAGACAAGAAAAAAATATAATACACAGGTATATTTCATGAGCTGTGTTGGGCTGAAGACATGCTGTGTTTTCATCTAACCTGAGGATTTGCAATATATTAATACCTGAGGGGCCAGAAGGACCAGTTGGACCAGGAGGCCCGACTACAATCTGAGGAGCAGCGAGACCTGTCTCCTCTGTAAAAATAAGAACAGAGGTTTAAACAGAGGGTTACTTGAACCTTTGCACAAAGGAGAATCGATAATGTAACAACAGAAAACAGAAAAAACATTAGTACCTGACTGAGGATCATTGACAATCATGTTACAACAAGAGGTGGATTTACAGCTTATCATTTAGATCATGTTTTAATGTTATAAACCGTCTCTTAGTATGATCTTATCCAAAAGTATTTTCACCACCATGTCCTGTAAATAACCTCTGGAGCCCAAAGAATCAAACAGATGTGAACTTGTACTTAAAAATGAGACGAGATTTTTATCAATGCTTTCATTGATCAACACTGTGCATATTACTGACATGATTCACAGGCTGCAACACAGTCACTTGTTAAAATTCCCAAAATCTCCATCACTCTTCAAAATCTAACCATAATAAAAAAACGTTTCAGTTTGACCCCAAACATTCAACATGAATAAACATCAACATTTTCCCTTCCTCTGCTGGTTTTAATTGAGTGGTGACGTGACCAAATACAGTGGGGTAGTATTACTGCAGTGTCTATGACAGTGTTGGAAGAAGTATTCACATCCTTAAAAAAAGGAAAAGTAACAATACACAGTGTATAAATACTCTGTTCAAAGTAAAAGTGCTACATTCAAAATCTCACTTAAAGGTACTATATGTAACATTCAGGAAACCCTTGTTGTTAATGACACCGGTGGCCGCTGAGTGAACTGCAGTCAGCATCCTGTGAAGCGACTTACACGAGACTGAACATGATTGACCGGCATCATGTTGATAGATGAGGTAACTACTGTTACACTGTTATTATAGTTTGACTATAAACTATATCTGAAACTGTAGACTATATTTGTCTCTGGTGTTATTCAGTGTTTTGATGAAGGTGGCGGAGAGCGCTGTCCAACATGTTGATGTAAAATCTCCCATGGGTGTTCATTTGGATTGCGAGCTGGTGTTTGCAAAGGCCATAGCATATGATTCACATTTTCATACTCATCAAACCATTCTGTCACCCTGGTTCTCCACTCATTTTTCAGGTTTTTCCTTTGATTTGTCACCCATCTCTAGGTTTGGCTATACAAGAGTATCATTTGACTAATGTTGTATTATGAGGTGAGATGTTATGTGATGAGGTCCCTCCATGAATCGATTGCCATGCCGATGTTGACCCTGACGTCAGTCATTTTCCCGTTCGTCAGGCGGACTTCACTAGATAAAACTTTTTTTTTGCTTTTTGTGTTTATATTGAGTTTGTGTTGGAGTCTGTGTCATTTATTCACATTAGCTGACTCAATTTATAAGCTGACGTTAGCTAGTGTTGCACACTGTTGGCGCTGTATGAGATCAGAGAAAGGGCACTGAGGCAAGACACTGTGCGCATAAATGTAACATCCTTTGGACTTTCACAGAAAATTAGTAGTACCCAAGTATTTTACACAGAAATCCGTCCACAGGTTGTTATAGGCAAATGAGAAAGTCAGGGAAGTTTCAAGTTATGTTACAATCCATTCACACATATGCAATAAAAAAATGACTAACACATGTACATTGCTTCACATTCTTACAGATAGTACCTTTAAGTAAAAGTACCAGCATTAATGTGTATCATATTACCGGATTATAAGTAGTGATGCATTAATGTGTAAGCATCATTAAAGTTGCAGTTGATAAAGTTGGAGCTAATTTTAACTACTTTATATATGGCTGGGAATCTTAATCTATAATATTCATTCATACTTTATTAGATGATTAATATTTTACATTGATAATCTAAATATGCAAAGTAACTAGTAACTAAAGCTGCCAAATAAATGTACTGGAGTAAAAAGTTAAATATTTGTCTCCAAGATGTAGTGGAGTACAAACATAAAATTGAGTTAAATGAGCAAATAAGAATTAAGTACCTCAAATTTGTACTGAAGTATAGACCAAACTGAAGGACTACAAAGTCAGATATGTACTGTGCTTATTGTTGAACAAACCTCCCAAACACAGCTGAATAGATTATGTCAAATAAGGGTTTGATTAGTCATCACCACAAATGCGATGAGATAACAAATTCTGAATGCAAACATGTATTTTCTTATGAAGCAGCAGTCAGAGTTTCGCTACACATAAAGTCAGATTAGCAGAGAAGCGTGTTCAGTCTAGATGCATTTCAGATTCCAAATGTGAACTGTAATCCGCCTCAGTTTGATTTAGACACAGGGATATATCCGCAGACACAAATTCTGAACAATATCAAGAAACAGGCTCTGCCTCCGTGTGGGCCCGCAGTTACAGACCTTTATTTTATACATCTCGGGCGCGTCTATGAAATGTTCATTTGGATCCCCAAAATGCCTATACATATACACCTATACATATACTTTCTCTCAGCCTAACAGAAGAGTTAACACATCAAGGGTCAGCAGTCAGGCTGCAGAGTTTCACCAGCAGTCAGCAGGAGGATTAAATCTGCAGCAACAGTGATCGACAGGAACAGCTGGTCGATCTAAAAGGGGTCCCATTTAATAGAGCAGTAAATGCTTGGACATGATCTGTCTTCATAGAAAACATGCATGAGGTGGAAGTCATGTCTTGTTCTCAGCATGTAGGATATTTTAAAGTATGCTTGTAAGTATAAATTCTGTTTGAAATCACGCCACACTTCCACTTCCTCTCCACTTTACCATATGCTCAGGGTCAGTCTTCCCCTGTGTTGAGACAGCGCTGTTACATTATGGCTACAGTCCACAGAAAGGGTCTAGAAGGAGCACATTTCCCTCTGGAACTAATTTTCTAATGTTACAGTCTCCTCGAGTCTGGCTGCCTCCCCAAGAAACTCCACATGAGTGGCAGACTATCTCCTCCCTCGTTCATAGCCAGCCCAGCTTTTGGCTCCGGGCCGCGGCCTGTTCCCCAAAACGCAGACTGTTGTGCTGACAGCTAACAAATTAGGCCTGATTTACAGCCAGTTGGCCCCCCTCAGCTTACACAGTCCCACAGACCCAAATCTACATAGTTCCAGACCCGCAGACACAGTCCTGGGCTCAGAAAGGCAGACGCAGCCAAAAGCCTAATCGGAGCCAGCAGTGTTTGTGAGGTAATGATTCCAGCATGGACTTCTACCGCCTCCCTGTGGTAAAACCTCGGTATTAAATGTCAGAGAAGAAACTTGTACATGGGCTTGTTCTTATATTTTCTATTTTTTAAAACATCAACGATCTCAATGCTGAAAACTAGAGGAACTGGGGAATCAATGATTTTCATGTTAATATTCATTACAGAAGTTTCATTCTTATGTTTACTGATCTCTGTAGAAAGTACACAAAGAAGTGACCTGTATTTAATTGGAAAAGATGAATGAAAAGTGCCTCAATATATTTTTGTAATAGATTCAGCCCCCGAGTTGATCTTGCGATTTATTCGCTGGTATTTGGCTCCATTGTTGGTGGTGGTGTTAAATTAGGTTGCAGTAAACAGTGGCTCAGCAGCAGCAAAACACACGGAAACAATTAAACTAAATCTAAGCCAGCCTTTCCTGGGAAAGAAACAATACTCTTTCCATTAGGAACTGAAGTCCGTCGCTAAAAGCTAAAGACGCTTGTTCACTTAACCACTCTGTAACAGCTACAGTATGCTTTAGTCTCCGTGCTTCCACCTGTGCCCCGCCAATCTCCACACACAGAAACCAATCTGGCCGGTGTTCCTGTTCCACCTGACAAAATGTTTTCAAGAGACGAACAGGGTGGACATATGCATGAGATATGTGAGTGTTTGAAGCTGGTGAAACACATGACTCATTGTGGGATGAACTGTGAGAATGGACCTGTGGTTTAAAGCGGTCAAATTAAACCATTCAAAACTGAATGCTTGAATTGTTTTACAGTTGTTTTTGGGCCAGAATTCAACCATGTGGGTGAGATCTGTTTCTATTATGCTCTCATTTAAGTTCATCTGGGAAAATTTGGTCCTGATTCGAGAGATTAAATTTATAGCGGAACGGTCTGCTCACCTTGTTTGTCGACTTGAAAGGCATCACCCCGTGCTCGGACCGGAAAGAAGCCCGACCCTGGAGGACCCGGGGGACCAGGAGGGCCGGGTAGACCTAATTCTCCAGGTAAACCTCTGTCCCCCTTTGATCCTGAGCACCAATGAAAACAACAAAATACAATTAATCAAGCAATCATGTTAAACAAGCATATGATCAATGAGTTTTTTCTTCCAACAGTCATGTATCCCAGATCATCTTTAAATAAGCAGATGAGGCTTCAGAGAGTTCTGATAATGTTTTACCGATGGGCCCAGGAAGGCCTGGTCTTCCAGCCGGACCTGGTGGTCCAGCAGAACCTGGAAGCCCTGGAGATCCAGCAGGCCCTGGAGGCCCAACGGCTCCTGGTACTCCTAAACAAGAAGGGACAGACAGAGTCAAATATATAGTTCAAGGAATCGTTCAGTCTGAAATTATTTGAAGGAGCAGCCCACCAGAAAAGTTAGGAAGTACTGAAAAAACTAACAGACAATGTCATACGTAGTTACCTCGGCTTATGCTTAAGACATGAACATTTCAACGTAAAACCTGTGTAACAAACTGGAGATGTGGGGTTGGAAAAAAATGGGCATTCAAGATGGCGAGGGGTTTAATTAAAGACACTATCAATTTCCAATACATTCAAAATCTGGGAGCCTGCAGTTTTGGAGCTTGTCTAATAGTCAGAAGATCTCTGCCTCTGCTGATCTGACGTACTGATTTGCAAATAGCCCTTTAACCTCCTTGATGCGTCTCAACTTCTCAGCAAAGCACTGAACATGGCAAAATAAATAAATGAAAAATAAATAAAATGTCTTATATTATATTTCCAAACATTCACCAAAAAACATGAGCAACATATGCCAAAAATCTATTATCTAATCCGTGCTCTTTCTGGAGCCAAATGGATGCCCTGTTTTCCAGAACATACAATATTTATCTCATTGTAATGTGTGTGTACTCCCGTCCATAGGAAGCAGAAGCAGAATATTATCAGTCGGTAAATGTTCCACTGTCTGGATCCACAGTGACATAATTTATCTACGATGTTTTGATCAAACGTATGAGTAAGACCTGCAGAGGTGAAACAAACAATTATCTCCATAATTGATCAATCAGCAGAATATTTAATCAATATAATCATGAGACGTCTTCCAATTGCTTGTTTGTCCCACGTACACAAAGATACAGGCTTTTTTTTTTGTCCTGACAAATGATAATGTGATCAAATCAGCTGCTAATGGATTTTCTGTCAATACACAAATTCATTAATCAAATCATCGTTTCAGCTCTTTAGTTTGACAGGCTCAATCTGACACTGTGTATTTACTGTTGATCAATTCAGACAGATATAATAAAAACAGCTCCTCAACACCTCCACTACATATACCAGAAGGCACGTATGTTGTGAAGTGTTGGCACCTGGCGGCAGGTATGACGGCGGTCCAATAGGAGTGGGCTGAGGTGTGTCCACCTCGTTGTCCGTTGAGCCCTCTGGTAAACTGCTGACTGTCGGCAGTGAGGCACGTCCCTCTTCTAACAGCCTGATCTGGAACAAGAGCGGTAGATTTCAGACACACCTGCACTCAGTTAAATATAAAGTAATCTGTGCACAAATCCTTACACACTTGTCTTCAAATGATTCACAGGCTTGCAGAGGGATTTTCTTTACCTTTGATTCAATTGCATTTATTCTGCTGTTCATGCCAGTGAAGCTGGTGCAGTTCATACACTCTGTAAGAAATACAGACAGACAACAATGTCTTTAATGTCCACATTACAGAAGGAATACATGCTGCTGCTTCTTCATCTGTCTCTCCCTCAGCTCTTTCATTTCTGTCTCTATTTTTTTTATCTTTCTCTATCTCACACTGAGCAAGTCAAGACAAGATACACTAGAACAATGCCCATCAAACCAGACCTAAGTCTTTATTAGGAATTCCTCCTTAAATCATGTCACATGTCACTTACTAACAGAATAAATATTATTAGACCTTTCATTGAAGTCTCTCTCTCTCTCTCTCTCTCTCTCTCTGTCTCAAACACACACACACACACACACACACACACACACACACAGAGTCAGAAACTCAAAGCCAGACGCACACCTGCTCGCCCCTGACTCTGCATGTTTTCTGTCTGTCTGCCCACTCACAGGGATGGCCTGTATGCCCACACTCACATCCTCTCCTCATATACCAAAACCATTCATTGCATGTGTAGAAATGCAAACAAACTCACATTTACACACACACACACACACACACACACACACACACACACACACACACACACACACACACAAACACACACACACACACAATCTGCCTGTGTAGAGATCACCAGATACAGGGAAACATTATCCATTTGGAGTCATGGTTGTGGCCACCTGGTGAAAGTATGTCTAATATTCACTCCCCTTCTGGCTCAGTGTTTGGTCCCCACCAAATCCCTCGGTAAATATTTGTCTTTTTGGCAGTGAAATGCTGCAAAGCAACACTCTGAGATGAATGGGAATGAACCAAAACAATACAGTTGTGGCCATACAAAGAAAAAATGAGCTATAAGAGGCTTAACACTGTAGAACTGAGAGGAGCTGCAGAGTCATGATGATTCTCAGCTCAACAACTAGTCATTTGATTCACTGTTAATATAAAAACTTGATTAAAGCAGCTTTAAGGATCTGTTTTCAGTGGGATTCAATAGGTTTGGGAATAAGTGCCACAGGCAGGTTGGAAGTATTGAGAGATGGACTTTTGGGGGGTATTTGTTGATGTACACAAAATATTGAATGATGCCAGACTTATCCCATAAACAGTATCAACATGAGAGCAAAAGGACAGTTTTGCTTGTTTTTCAACTTCTTGTATTCATTTTTGCTGTTAGCACCTGCAACATATTTATGTGCCTGAGTGAAATTCTTGTTTGCCAGTCTGTTTTGAACATTTGGTGATCCCTCTCACAAATTGCACCATTCTAGCTACCACAAAACCACAGATACCATGCCACACTGTGCAGCATTTTTGGATCCTTTACATGAAGTGTAAGCCAAAATCCAAAACACAGTTTCATAAAGAAAACCCTGCATTTGCTCTAAATCTGAGCCTTCCTCTGGTCTTCGGTTCATAACAAGTGTGGAATGTCAGCTGTCCGTCCCACAGATGGGACCCACCCACATTGTGGTCATAGCAGGGATACCTAGAATAAGGAACAACTGGTGCTCATAAATAGCCAACGCAACAACAAAAATGACCCAAACAGCTCTGGTCTGCCTAAATCGTCGTCTCCGACCGCAACACAGAGGGTACTAACGGCAGCCGCTGAGGTTTCTGCTTCACTGAAATAGGACAGGGTGAATATCTGCACCATGTCTGTGATTATAATCACCTCCATCGGGTCCAGTGGTGTATCAGACTGTGTGGGTGTGGTTTCTGACTGCCTTGTTTTAACATCTTGAATCTCGTCCTGGAGCACAGCCACCACCGGAAACAACAATCAACAGCTCAACCCAAGACGCATTCCTCCAGATTGATCAAGCCAAATACCAAAGGCTGAGACCAAAATGACCCCACAAGAGCTGCTTGTTGTGACTGACCGCACTGAGGTTTCCTCTGCGCCTATACACCAAGGACATCAAAGCCGCATGCAGCACAACAGCAAGACTGTGGGCAATCATGGGCTCTGCAACGTGAGAGGGCTGATGAGTTGATATGCCTTCATCTACTCCACAGTTATTCATCATCGGCCCAGAGGAAGTCTCCACCCTCTGACACTCTTAATCTGTTATATACAGTACACCAATCTGCAGTGCGTTCCAAGAGTTATTCTGTGATTATGTGTTTAGTGTTAGTTTATTTTGTTAGCCATATTAGTGGTATGACTCAGTCGACTGCAATGTCAGTTTTCTCTGTCGGTCTGTCGTCAGTCCACCGCTTTGACACAGGCTGAAATATCTCATCAACTACTGGACGGGTTGCCATGGAATTTGGTGAAGACATTCCTGGTTGCTAGATGATGTATTTTCATGACTTTGGTGATTCTTGAACATTTGTGGTTTTGAGTAAAAGGTCTTGATAACAACTGGATGGATTAGCATGAAATTTGCTACAGACAATCATGTTCCCGTCAGGATGAACTGTAATAACAATTGAAGATCCCTTGACTTTCTGTCTAACACCGGTCATCAGGGGAAAATTTCACTTGGTCCAAAACCAGCGAAATGAATGGAAATGCAATCAGCTTCAGTTGTACTATTTAGAAAATGTTACCATGCCACCAGACTAAACTAACATGGTTAGCATGGTAAACATTGTACCTCCCAAACATCAGCATGTTAGCATTGTCATTTTGAGCATGTTAACATGCTGACTGTAGCATTTAACTCAAAGCAGCTAGTGTAGCCGTAGACTTTTAGTCTGTCTGAAATCTGTGTCTATTTACTACATAGTACACCACATTTACTGTCCGTCTTTTCTTTTGAGTGTGTGAATTCTGACTTTGTACAGTTATTCACCATCTATACTCTCCTCAAAAATTGTGCAATGGAACGAAACATTACTTTCTCACATTGCAAAGCTCTAAATTTTACAGGTGCAAAAAATTACCATTGTCCGACTCTACAGCTGTCTGTGATGAGTAGTGAATGAAGGGACTATTTGCTGCCACAGTCTTATTTGGTTTATACCCACTTTCACTTAACATTTCAGCAAGCCTTGGAGAACTGATTGTGTAGTACTTTTACTCAAGAGGCCTTGCTGTGAGGCCATTTGACAGAAAAATAAGCCCCCATGCCTTGTCCATGATGGATTTCTGCTCCTCAGCCCTAAAAAAGGGATTTCTTTAGCTCCATCCTTCACTGCTAATGAGTTAACTTGTCCAATCATTATCTCTTGCCCAAAAAGAGCCAGAAATAAGTCAGCCATATCTTATTATGTCATAAACACACACCACAGGACAACACCAGAGCTAAGTCAATCTACCATAAATGTGAACCAGAGCAAAACAACTACATTTTTTTCTATAGGTGGTGGGAGGGATTTCCGTGTCTGCAGTTGGAATTTAATTATGTTGGGTTAGAAAACCAAACTTCCGCCTTGCTCGAGTTGATGTTTAGAACGGGACCGCGGTTATAGAATCTGTTTGGATCCTTAATTACACCATTGCAACACAAGACAGGGTTATTTTTCTTGGATTGTACTCAGCTCATGGGAAAGAGTCTGAATCATGTTGTCTTTAGTGGGAAGCCAAATAAACAGAAAGAATAGCAAACCTTTTCTGCTCCAAAGAGAATGATTTATATGTTTGAGCAGATATTTCAAATATTCAGATAATAAAACTTTCCTGATCTTCATGAAAAGTTGCTAAAAATGATGCCAAGTAACATATTTCATCTGTTACAGTGATTGTTTGTTCACTTACAGAAGAGACAAAGAAAAGTGAGAGAGAGTTTAGAGGATTCAAAATGATCGCAGACACTTTAATAATATAAAATACAATTAATAGAAAATATCAGATTGCGGGGTAATGCACCACATAAATGGATTACATGTCCATAAATAAGATGGTACGGAAGCAAAGCTGACGTTAGTCTTATGTAATAAGCTCAACTGCTAAGTCTGGCAATGAAAACTGAGAGATGAGCAGACTTGGATTGGCTTGGATCAAACTCCCTCCAGGCAATGGACAGAGTGTAAATAAGATTAGAAACTCTTGGAAGATAAATCTTCATTTAAACATCAGAAGAGCCAAAACAATGAGCATACTTCATCTCAGCAAACTATGAAAGCATCGCCCTAATGAGTCTTGCTGCCATCATTGTGTGATCCACAGTACAAGACAGCACAGGATCTTTTGGCAAGAGTGTAAGTCAGACTGTGGGCATCATCTGTTGAGACAGCTACATTTCCTACATTAGACCTGGATAAAGATCAAAGACATCACTTGCTTTCTTTCAGTTCTTTCAGTCTCACACACACACACACACACACACACACACACACACACACCACACACACACACACACACAGACAACCTCAACCGCAAAACAAACCATGACGCACACAGCTGGGGACAGTAATTTTCACTGCCACTAAATACTTGCTCTGTCTGTATGTGTGAGGAGGACGGAAGAAGGATGATGTATTGAAACATCTTCTTGGACCTTCTTAAGAGTCTCTGTCACATCTCCAAGATACACAGACAAGTGTGTGCCCAGTCTTTCTCTCCCCCTCTGTGTGTGTGTGTGTGTGTGTGTGTGTGTGTGTGTGTGTGTGTGTGTGTGTGTGTGTGTGTGTGTGTGTGTAGACCACAGACGGCCTTTGAGAGCTGGCTGCATCCCAGGAGCCTGTTGTGTGTTGGCCCCAGCCGGCAAGTGGTCAGCTATGGCTGCTGGCATGAAGAACAGCTGGCACAGAACACACACACACACACACACACACACACACACACACACAGTCACAAACTCTCTCACCCATTAAATCACACACCCACTTCGACAGCGGTGGCTGGTGGAGGACGGTCAATGTAGTAGCGGCCCACAGTGGGACCATTTAACATTCTTCACCATGATGCCAGCTGATTGGCCGCACACCATTTCTATAAACTGAACACTTTACAAGTAACAAATACTTAAATACTTATTCATACTTACTAAATTAATAGAATTTGCCATTAAGGCAAATCATTCAGCTCATCAGGCGTAGTCATGAAACAATGACAAACTGAATCTCCTCCAATCTGAGAATACATTTAATTTCTCCGTCATCCCCTCGTTCCGCCAGAATGTATCCACTCATGTCATCATGCTGCACCATCCAGCCTTTCAGCCAAGACAACGCACTACTGCTCTAGTGCTGCAGCGTTAGCAACACATCAGTCACAGTGAGAGATGGATGGCCCTACTGGTGCACAGACATATGGAGTGAAATGTCTCAATTACTCTTGGATGGATTCTCATGAAATTCAACGCAGCCTGTATGCCTCTTCAGTAGTGCTTCTCGCCTCGGAAAACCCCCTTCCCACACAACTTTCCAATGTTGGATTAGCGGGGGGCTTTGTCTGACCAGTCCTGTAGCTTTTTCAATCGATCTTCAAGCCATTGATTGTCCAGTTGTGCAGAGGTGAGAAGGAGCCAGGGTTTGAACCTCTCTCTCTCGGGCTCCTATTTCATTCTTGATACAGCTATTTCTGTGACTGACCAAGTGCAACACTGAATGTCATCTGTGTGTTATCTTCATGTTTAATCAACCTCGCCTCTCCCCTCTCTCTGTGGCGGCCGGCTTTTCGCTCAGTCTTCCAGTGTGGCGGCTAAGAACAACTATAAACACTTTTGATTTCCAAGGTGATCAGACAACATGCTGCACAAACTAGTTCTGTTTGAACACAGCCTGACCCTAAGTCTTGTTATGTGTTTGGCACACAACTCAGGACCAGTGCGAGCCACAAATACACAGAATCACTGTTTGTTTCTAACAAAAACAACCACAAAACTTGTCTTACAACTTCCAAACTCATGAGTATGGAAACATCTGGCTCTCTGTGACCTCCGGAACATTTCTAGGAACCTTTTTAGGAACTTTACCTGCTTAACTCTGAATAAACAGATGTGTGGATTTGCAGACAGACAGACAGACAGACAGACAGTGGGACAAATGGAAAGATGTCACTGAGATGCAATGACAAGGTGGTGAAAGAAATGAAAAAACCACAGAATGAGCATGAACAGAGCATCATCCATCAGGCAGACCAGACCAGGACCATGAACAGCTGAGGTATCCCATAGCTCCCAGCAGGTCAAAGGGTACCGTCTGACCTATATTTGAGCACAACCATGGATATAACAGAGACATCAGTTATATCCTCATATCCCCCAAAGGCTGTGGTCTAGAGAAGCACATATGGGATATGGTTCTGTTTTATCACTTTACTCCAAGGAGAAGAGAGTGAGAGATCTAAAGGACATAGGAAGCAAGATAAGTAGAAAGCAGCAAGGAATATAGAAGATAAAGAGGCCAGCGGTGGCAAGAAAAAGCAAGGGCAAAAGAGCGTAGGCCTCCATGGGGATGAGAGCAGATGATAAAATGGAAAAATGGAAGAATTTGAAGGTATTTCTAAATGCTATATAATATAGCTGGTGTTCAAGATTATCCTTCCAACAATGAGGTTTATAGCACACTTCCCTCACTTCCTTCTCATCCAGCTTGTGAGGGGAAACAGTGAGCAGCTTCATAGCTGTAGCATTAACAAATTAACACATTTGACACCCTAAGCTTTCAGCCACCTTTTCACTTCTTTAATGAAATTCATCGTTAACGCCACCTAAAAAAATACCATGTGCTGGCACACCCAGCGTGAGACTTTGCTAAACTTCTTTTTCGGTGCTTTTGCGTGACATCAAAGGTTAACGCTCTCATCAGGGGAGGTCCTGGCAATAATTCTTTAAAGATTATGCTCCCCCATACACAGATATTACCCATAATGCCTGCTGTTAATGTGAGATGCTGGGGTGCTGCTGTGATGGAGCGGGAGGGGGGGCAACAGCAGGGAAATTACAAACACATTTCTCCCAAATGTGTTCCATGCCGTCATGTGTTAGCACAACTCTGCTGAAAGCAAAATGTAAATCTTGAGATGAGCTGTACACAGCCAGCACAAACCAGACTGTCAAAAATATTGACGGGTCAGGGTGTCAACAAAATCTTTTAAAGAAAACACCCACTTTCCATTTGTGAACACTGAAAAATTCAGGCTTTTTGACCAGCTCGGCCTTGCAGCTTGGCCACAAGCTTCAGGGTTTTTCAGTGTGATCAAGTTCTAAAGGACAAAATAAAAAGCAAACTGTGTCAAGAGAGTTACAAAACACAAACACAGGGAACACACTGGGGGACTTGTAAAAACCAAAACTAGTTGAGAAAATACTTGCAACCCAGTGATTCATTAACCAGTTCAAACTACATCATCAATTCTTCAGATTTCTGCAGCTTGTCAAAAATCTTTAAAGCTGCAACCAATGAATATTGTCATTGTTGCCAATTAAGATATTCATGTGAGTATCACGCAAGACACACATGAAAAGCAGCAAGTCCTCACAATCCAGAGGCTGGAGGAAAGTATTTTACTTATAAAACTACTTGAAGAAGCAAAATAGCAGGCAGAATATTTCTCTGTCAATCAACTGATCAACTAATCGACTAAATGTTTCAGCTGTAAACATTTTGATAGAGCTGTGAAGCATCCGTTTGGCCGGATTTTCAGGAAAGAGGAAACTTGAATCCTAAACCCTACAGACTACATGATAATGTGTGCATTGTGTAGATCTGGCCTCTGTGTTGTGTAGTGTGTTCGCCTTACAAGCCAAAACACTATTTATATCTTAAAAGACCAAAACAGTGAATTTTATGTTCCAAGTCACCTTCATAAATGGCTATTTAATGTATTTATATGAGAGGAAATAATGGTAACAAAAGAATAAGACATTAGTGTCAGGCAGAATATGATTCAGAGTTTAGAAGATGAAAGCAACAAGAACATGAGCAGCGGTGGGAGGTGGGACTCCTCAGCTTACACAGACCTAACTCAGCTCCCTTCATGTGCCCTGTCTCTACATCTCTCAGGGCCTCAGGGCCCTCTGAAGTGGAGCCAGAGGCCCGTCAAACTAAAACCAGAGGTGATGTCATCTTCATTGGTTAAGGCTGTCCTCGCTCGTTCAGATAAAACAGCTGGCTCAGAGCCCCATTGCAGCAGTCCTCTGCTACACAGAGCTGCATGTACAGCGTTGGCCGAGGGACAGAATTCTGTTGCTTACCAAAATTAACCACACTTAAAGGGAAAGTTTGGGAAACATACTTATTTGCTTTCTTGCCACGAGTTATATGAGAAGATTGCTTTACTGTATATGAAGCTAGAGTCAAGAGATGATTAGCTTAGCTTAGCTTAGCTTAGCTTAGCGACTGGGAACAGGGGGAAACAGCTAGCCTGCCTTTATGCAAAGGTAAAAAATAATAATAAAGATAATCAACCTACCAGCACCTACCTCTAAAGGTCAATAATTAACACATTATATGTTGTTCGTGTAATCCCAAACAAAAACTCAAAACTCAAACAAAAAAATGTTTATGGGAGGTTTTGTGTGGGAGTGGCCTATTTCTTCGCTAGCAGCAGTGACTTCTGTGAGGTCTCTATGCTAAGCTAAGCTAACAGACTGCTGGCTATAGCTTCAAATCTAACAGATAAGAGAGTGGTATCGAAATTTCCCAAAATGTCAAATTACTACTTTAAAAAGGTGGTTTAAACAAAAGTACTTCTTAATTATGAGGCCACTGATGATGACATTTGTTAGTCCTACAGTAAATCTTGTATTCACTGAACCTTAAAAGATCTCTTTCCTACAGAGCTTAAAAGAACTGCAGAAGTTCATAAATGTGATAAATGACTTGTTTTCACAACCTTCACCTCCAGTAATAGACAAAAGACAGTTGAAATCAAACAAAAACACATCTGCATGCGACATGTAACAGCTTAAATCAAAGCAATGAGGGCAAAATATACTAAACAAAGGATTGGCCTAAAACGTCCTTAAAGCACTTAAAGCAAATGTTTCCTTAAAGAACCATAAAAAAGTTTGAGGTATAACTTTAAAATGCTCTCTTGTAGTATTATGAAGATCAACCATTATTTCCAATGTTTTCCTCATTTATTGTACATATGATGCTGTATCATGACTTCTTTTGCTGTACAGAGGTGAATCTACATGAGGAGAACTAGTCTTTGTTTCAGAGCTGTAGCCTGATCTTAGCATGGTCACGTATGTTACAAAGACCTGGTGAAGGAGTGTCATGCTCATTAATTTCAGTGGGGCCACTTTCCCACAGAACCGGCTCTCTGCTCTGCTGCCGTCTGGGCAGCTTGTAGCAGCTGGAGTCCTGTGGGACAGAAACACTCCTCATTACGCTTCACTTTTCTCTTCTCGTCTCTTTTCTTCTTAAATATTGCTACACAGCTCTCTCTGCCTAGCCAATTCTAACACCTTATTGTTTTATGTGCACTAGTCCTAACTTTCTCCCCCTCAGTGTCCTCTCTTTCTGTAGCTCCGACACACTGACCGCTGCCAGCTCTCGCTCTCCTCCTCATTGTGAAGTAGACTGTCTCTGACATCAGCCTCTGTCTTTAAGGTCTCCACACTGAGTGGGACCTGGCCCTCTGTCTCCCCATATGGAGGCAATCCCCCCCCCCCCGCTCTATAGCCATTAGAAAGTGCAAATACATTTCAGCAAATGTTAAATAAACAGCCAGATTACTTCTTCACACTCCTGCAACCACTTTGGTTTCAAGTGAACCATAATCTCTGGCATTACAGACTCAGCGGATATAGCTATGTGTTAATCTTTGTCAGGAATAATATCCACCAGCGGGCAAATAATGGTTTCCAAAAGCTTTGTAATGATGTCTGTGTTTATTCCGTTAATGTTAAAGAATGCTTCCTGAACTCGTGGTAAATCTTGCCCATCCAAGTGCAACAATGAATAATTTTGCAAAATGGAACAAGGTGTGGTAATTATTACCAATACGCAAAACTTGCTCATTGAGGTAACTGTTAATCTTGGACAAATGTAGACAGAGCATGCCAGTGTTTTTTCAGTGACATACCAATTGCCATATTGCCCAACCCCAAAAAAAAAAAAAAAGAAAAACGACCATGTCGGAGCGTGTACTAAATAACGTTAATATAAAACTTTTGAAGTGGGTTTACTGTGGTTACTGTGCATACTGAATGACTGTATGTCTGCCAGTGCAGCCTCAATCTCCCTTTTACAGCCATCCACAATATTTAAAATGTAATATCTGAAAATTTAAGGTAGCTGTCAGTGGAGTTGTGAGCTATACCCCTTCAATTCTTTCGCATTTTGTTATTTCTCAGCGTTATGTTAAAATAAAAACAGAAAATCTTTTTTTCCCTCATCGGTCTGCACTCAATATCCCATAATGACAAAGCAAAAACACAATTTCAGAATTTTATGCAAATTTCTTAAAAAGCAATTACTGAAATATCACATTGACATAAGTATTCAGACCATTTACTCAGTAATTAGTTGAACACTTTTGGCAGCGATTACAGCCCTGAGTGTTAGGCTGTCAGGCGCTGTCAGGCTAGATGGGGACAGTTGCTGGACAACCATTTTCAGGTCTCTTCAGTGATTTTCAATTGCGTTAAAGACAGGGCTCTGGCTCTCATAGACTTGTCACTGAGCCACCTCTGTGTTGTCTTGGCTGTTTTCATTGTCCTGATGGAAGGTGAACGTTCAGCCCAGTCTGAGGTCCTGAGAGCTCCAGACAAGGTTTTCATTCAGGATATCGCTGTACTTCTCTCCGTTCAGCCGTCCCTCAACCCCTTACCAGCCTCCTGTTTCTGCTTCTGAAAAACATCCCCATAGCATGACGCTGCCATATTTCACTGTCGGGATGGCGACTGTGCTCTTGGGAACCTTCAATGGAGCAGAAGTGTTTTTTTAGCCTTCCCCAGATCTTCCTCGACACAATCCTGTCTCTGAGCTCTGCAGGCACTTCCTTTCTCCTCATGTCTTGGTTTTTGCTCTGATATGCATCGTCAGCTGTGAGACCTTATATAGACAAGTGTGTGCCTTTCCAACTCATGTCCAATCAGCAGAATTTACCACAGGTGGACTCCAATCAAGGTGTAGAAATATCTCAAAGATGATCAAGAGAAATGGCACCTGAGCTGAAATGCTAGTGTCATAACAAAGGGTCTGAATACTTACGTCAAAGCCATATTTCAGTCACTTTGTCATTATGAAGTATTGAGTGTAAAGTGATGAATGAAAAGTGAAAAAATGCTTTTAAATGATTTTAACATACGGCTGTAACATAACAAAATGTGAAATAACTGAGGGTCTCTGAATACTTTCTGAATGCACTATATATGAACAGCAGAGTCGAGGCAGCCCTACACTCCCACTCTGTGGCTTCATGTTGACTGCGGTGGCTCACCCCTGGCTGAAAATTTTGGCCTTTACTTGGCTCAAAGTCTGCGGTCTATGGTGTCCAGGAGCAGTGCTGCCCACCACCGAAACCCAGACTACCTCCCACTTTACAAGCCACTCTGCTGAATGTTCCTCTGAGCTTTTTTCATTCATTCTTTTGACCATTGCCATGGCCATGATGATATTCGAGGAGACAAGCAAAACTGCCTCTGTGCTGTCTGCAATAAAAGAATAATTGATGTCTGTGCACATACTCACACACACTTACAAAGAGAGAGAAAGATTCAGAAGGAGAGAGAGAGAGAAAGAGAGATGTGATTTTAATCCTCCTCCTTCCAGGCACAGAAGCGTATTGAAAACACGGCTGTAAAAGAAAAAGGTACAAAACCACAGAGGATCCCTTTCAACCGTTGTTTCACTGCAGTGCATGTTCCCAAAAGTAATCCAAAACAGGCTTTCAGTCTTAATTCAAAACAACTTCACAATCATATCCACTGCTGCACAGTAGCACGATTAGCAAGCTACCCGACTACACACCGCCAAACATAAAAAAAGGCACTGATGTGGGTAAAGCTGCCTGGTGCTACTAAAAAGACACAGATGGGTCCAGGCAAAACACATGGCCTTTATTTCAGTCCTTGAGAGTATTAACTTCACAGACCACACTGTGTCTGCAATTCCTCTAGTCCAAGTTTTGAAAAAGTTACATCATGTGAAAGAATAAAAAAAGAAGCAATAAGAAACTCACCTTCCCGACACTCTTCTCCCACAAACCCTGGGCAACATCTCCACTCCAGAGCTGTGACCTGCTTGTAGGTAAGCTTGAAGGACGGCCTGATGAGGGTCCTGTAGCTGGAAAAGAACTCGTGGTAACTGACTACAGGGACACACACATGCAGAAACACAAATGCACGGACACATTCAACAGGCAAATATTCAAGCTTTGTTCTCTTTAGTGTTTTTTTTATGGGATTTCTGCCTTTGTTCGACAGTGAACAGTTGAGTGGGGACTGGAAAATTAGGGGAGGGAAAGAAAGCAACAAAGGTCCCTGGCTGGATTCAAAGTGGGAATGTTGCAGTTACATGTATTTTACTTGAATATTTCCATTTTATACAACTTTAAACTTCTCAGTCACTTAAAGGATTCAGTCCTTTCTATTTCAGAAAGTTAAAATACTTTAAAATACTTAAAAGGGGCTATTTGTAAGTTTTCTCCGCCGCTGAACGTGGTTTCTTGCTGGGAGCGGGTGGTGGTGATTGTGGTTTGACAAGAGCTTCGGCCATAGTTGTCTTTATAATACAAGAGGTTATAATATGCCCTCTGAGCAGCGCTACCTCTTCAGGGCAGACTAGAGGCTGCAGTGAGTCATGAAAGTGACACGGTTAGCTGGTTAGTGTTTTATGACATGATAGAGAGAAGAGTTAATGCTGGAGACATTTCTTCTAGACTGGAAAGTAGCTGTTATTGCTAAACTTACAAAATGGCTCCTTTAAAGTAAGTTTAATTTCATTGTGTTAATACCACAAGTAAAACACTGAATGCAAGACTTTCTTCTTCCACCACTGCTAATTCATTTTCATTAAGGGAAATTGTGTAAACACAGCATGAGAGAGATTGCCAAGGTCCCTCAAATCACTAAATCCGCCCCTGCTACCATGAAGGAAGCCCCATACAGGCTATGAGCAGCAAAACAGTGTTATCCTCGCAGACAAAGGAACGAGGAGACAGGAGAAGACGATATGGCTGATGGGAGTAGCAGTGAGGACTGAGTGGGTACAAATACCTGATGACTTTGGAACAAGGTCCGGGCCATCGGCAGCCCTGAAACACTCTCTGCACCGTGGTTTCTGTCCCATTGTGCACCTGACAGGACACTGTTTTGGAAACAGTGTACTGACACCAGTTCCTAAAACATACACGACATAAATGTCTCTTTTATCATGTATAGCCTACTGTATGAAAGAAACCATGCATAATCACCAATGGAGGTTGTACATGAAGACATGAAGACATTTTTGTTTTTTGTTTTTACAACACCTGCAGTGTAAAGGCGCCTTTTCCAGTTGTGCTCACCTGAGTTGGGTACGAGAGCCGGTACCAGGTGGTCCGGTGCTGCCGCTCTGTTCCGATTTGATGCGCTGCCGCTGCACAGCGATGCCTGGAAAGTGATAAACAAACCCAGTTCCTACCGAAGGACAGACTAAAGTTATCCACATGCACAGCGCGTAGAGGAACGATAAAGCCATCATCTCCTTTTGATTAATCCCTGATAGAGACATCTGCAAATACCGAGGGTTTTCAAGTAAATCCCGAAGTTATAAATTCCTCTTTGACAGATCTACAGTATCTAGAATGAGAAGTGTAGGCTACAGCAAGTCTAAGCAAACCCCAATGCAGCCGTTAACGAGGTGGTCATTTCGTCTTCCCGACGAGAAACAGACTGGCCCTCTCAAGAGCTCAAAATGAATGACACACAGCCTCTTCCTATAGAATAATGTGGGTTTCTGACGTTTGACATAGTGTCGAGGACCGAGGAGTCAAATATCCAGTGTGCGTAAAAAGCGCGCTGAGTGTGAGGGCTGGAGACTGAGTGCGTAAAAGCGCATCTGGTCCGAGTCGAAAACCACCAGCATTCAGTCTGCATGGGAGCTATAATGTGAACGAGATGTTCAATGGTGAATTCACAGTTATTGAGCTCCAACGCTCTTATGTAATGCTCTTTATTACCCTCATCGATGCATCAATTAACTACCACCTAGCGACTTATTTTAAGTAGGCTATATTCTTTCAGGCCACACAAACCCGGGGTAACAACTAGAGATATGAACAATGACATTCTGATCTTGGTCTCTGTTAACTTCCATCACTTTGTCAAGTACCAGATTACTGACTAAATTATCCTCTGAGATTCGATTGCCAATAGTTTAGCTACAACTACAGTTAATTATGATGGAAGCAGATTTAAGAATTTTAACGAGACCTTGGTCACCGAAAACTGAAGCCAATAATGCACCGAAAGAAATAAACTGCAAAAAGTTTTAGCGAACAGCATCTGAAAGGATTTTTTCTTCTTTTTTTGTGTGCTAGATATCTAAATATATTAGCTAGATATCAGATTATACATGTTGAAGCTCATTTACACCAAAAATGACAAAAACATGGCTATGTTATTTTATTTAGAATTATAATTTTGACTTAATACTTCACAGACATATTGACATATTACATCAAAAATAACTTCAACTTCAACTTCAGCCAATTGTCTTTGGTTTATTCCCTCATAGCTTTGATTTCGTGAGGAAGATTTCAGATTTATTACCTCATGCCTTTGACTTTGCAAGTAATGCTCCTGGCTATAGCGCATAAATTTGACTTAGAAAGTGGAATATTGACTTGGGCTGTTAGCTCATAAATTGACTTAAAACCCAATTTTGGTTCATTATCTCATAGTTTTGATTTAGCCTACTAAATCGTATTCTTGACTTCTCATAATTTGCTGAAAGCAAAATTTTGACATATCTTATTATTTGTGATTCACCATGTGTATTAACTGTTGCAATTCGTTAGTTCGTTAATTATTTTTCTTTTAAAACTGACATCCATATACATGCGTGTGCAGACCAAATACAAGTGACTCCAAACTATCATTTTCCTGGTTTTGTTGGTAACCCTCTGACTGGTTCCAGTCACCAGTTTAGACACAACAGCGGGAATAAACTGGACATGTCCTGGTCAGCAGCGCCCCCTGCTGACGCTTTAGGCTCTGTACAGGCTTCAGAAAGAAGGAGACGTGTCCCATTCAGGGTTGCCAGGTTGGACGATTTTCCCGTCGAATGGGGCCACTTTCTCTGGGTGGGTAAAAAAAATTACCTGGTCCGTTACCTGGTTTAACTGGAGCTACATTTTCTACTAATAGGGCTGTTTCCACATAGTTAGGTTATTTTCCAGAGGTCTTCAAGGTGTAAGGGAGGCGCAGAGGGAGGGAGGTGAGGTAAAGATACTGTGTGAGGTGAAAGGGACAGGTGTATGCAGGTGATCTAAAAGCAACTTAAAGTTAGTTATTGTTATGCTGCTTATCAACGCCTTCAAAAGATGCTGCAACAGCAGTTAAACACAGCTCATGGAAACAAGGCAGGCTAATGTAACACACTTAGACCCCGATTGCAGAAATATGTATAATCTTATTTTCATTATACTCTCTGCTTCTTGTTAAAAAAATAAAATCTGTTTATATGAGTCAAGACCTTTAACAAGACTGTAAATGTCTCATATAGCTGCATCCAAAAACGTTGTAGAAAGAAACATTTAATCAACAGTATTAAAAAATGTAATACTGATAGTGAAAATTAGAAACTGGGCCACTTTTACCACGAGAGGCTGCGCTTCGCTTTATCCGTCAAATCTGGCAACACCACTCACACTCTCAGGCTAGCTTGATCGGGCAGATGGAGGCAGATAGCACCGGGGGCAACATGGGCGACAAAGCAGAAGTGGAAATGGCAGAAAACCCATTTGAACCTTACATTGAATCCATTCGTCAGCAACTGGAGGACCAAGACCCTGTTTTTCTGATCGGAGTTATCGTCGCTTTGGCGGCTGTTGTCATCACCTGTGGTAAGAAGTGGGCGTCAGTGCTGAAGTTAGCATGCTAACGTTAGCTTAGCAGGCTAGGCCCACAGCGTTTAGCTTGGCGTAGATAGCTACGGAGAGCCAGCTTGTTGGAAAGCGGGTTTGTTTTATAAACAGTATTGACATTTGATCTCTACGCTTTGTTTTATATAAAAGTGAGTGCTTCACACCCATTAGCTGAGCAAGGAAGAGCAAGGAAGCTAACTGCTAAGATAAAGCAGACAGCTGTCAGTTGCACAGCTTTTCCCGATGTCATTCAAACTTAGTACGTATTGTTTAACAGACAAGTCGATGATAAGTCAGTGACAAACCTCCCTGTTTTCTCTTTTCAGTCTTTCTAAAGTACTTTCTTAGCAGTAAAACTGTCCAGAGCGCCGTGCTGCTGGTTGGACTGTGTGACTCCGGGAAAACGCTTCTCTTTAGCCGGGTGAGTGGGTGCAACTGAAATGAAGTCGCCACGTTGTCTGTCACAGGACTCTCATCTCTGATGCGTGATTAACCTGCGTTGTTAGTGACTGTGCATTTAATGTATTTGCAGCTGCTGTCAGGAAAGTTCAAGCGGACACAGACCTCCATTACTGACAGCAGTGCTCCGTACAAAGCCAAAAACGACAGGGTGAGTCTACGTTTGCATATCATCCTGCCATGATGAACGTGGTTTACAGTTGTCCCCTCTCCCTCTTGTATTCAGGGCAGCACCTGGACTCTGATAGACCTGCCAGGACATGACAGTCTTCGTCCACAGTACCTGGAGAAGTTCAAGTCTGCAGCCAGGTGAGAACAGGACAACCTGCCTGAATAATAGATGCTCATTTCTAGTGGGGTAAAGTTACCAGTACCTGATAGATATTTCTATATCAAGGCTGGTACTAAGTTGTTTTCATTATCAATCAATCTACCTATTTTTTATGAAACATTAGAAAACAGTGAGATCGTCCATCACGGATTCCTAGTGTCAGAGTATCAGTTCAAAACTCAATAATATTTAATGTAAGGCACAGAAAGGCTGTAACTTCTTACATTTGAGAACCTAGAGCCATCAAACATTTGGTATTTTTGATTAAAAACTACAATTTAACAATTATTGAAGTAGCTGATTAATCGTGTCTCTGTTGATTAACTGTTGCGGCTCAAGTACATATATTTTTATCTTCTCATCCATCTCTTCAGAGCGATCGTGTTTGTAGTGGACAGCGCTATCTTCCAGAAGGAAGTGAGAGATGTGGCAGAATTCTTGTATGTCTTGTTGACGGACACTGTGATCTCCAGAAATGCTCCAGCTCTCCTGATGACATGTAACAAACAAGGTGAAAAAGCTCTTCTACCATCAAAAATTCATTTCAGTCACCTTTGTTTGTCTTTCCCTAAAACTGCTTATTTGCTCATCTATTTACTGATGTCTTCATTCTTTAGATATCACCATGGCAAAATCAGCTAAACTAATTCAGCAGCAACTGGAAAAGGAATTGTAAGTAAAAATTAGCTCTTTTATCGGATACTTATCAACATACTGTACTTTTGGACCATCACCATTCAGTCACGATATACATGTTCAGATTGTATTACAGTTACATTTTAGGCAAATTTCAGTATGATGCAAAACTTCCACACATGTTGTATTGTAATAATCATGTCCTGTTTAATTGTTATCATTTCAGTTGTTATGCTGGTGATTGATCTTTTATCTGTTACCCATTGTTTTGGCAGACCATCTGAGTCCAATTATTTTTTTAAATCTTTTTTCACAGGAACACCTTACGAGTGACTCGCTCAGCAGCCCTCAGCTCTCAGGATGGCTCTGTCGGTGGCAGTCTGTATCTGGGGAAGAAAGGCAAGGACTTTGAGTTCAGCCAACTGCCCATGAAGGTGGAGTTCCTGGAGTGCAGCGCCCGTGGTAGCAAAGGTGAAGATGGAAGTGCAGACATCGAGAACTTGGAGAGCAGCTTGGCTAAACTGTAAAATGGCCAACTCAGCATCCTAAAAGGCACAGACCTTGGATCAGATCACCTCAACGTCCACTGTCTCTTCAGTAATCAAAGGAGGGATGACAAATGCATCTCGGTGGAGTATCTACTTGACAGGAGTAACCAGTCCGACACGGTCCTATCTGTTCTGACTGTCAATGTAAAACATACAATGACATTGAAGGTAGAAGAGCATTTGAGACATATTCAATGAAAAAACTCCAAAAAGACTGAAAGCTGTTTGTCAGGTTGCTCTAGTGTTGAGAAATGATCATGCGCTTCTTCAGTGTCCGTCTTACTGTGAACATCACCACCTTGAATTGCTTTATTTGCTCGATTAGAAAATATTTAGCTTTAAGAAATTTGGGAAACTTCATGTGTTGTTTATAATTGCAATTTAAAGAAAAAGTATCATAGGTTATTTCACCATTTTTATTTAAAATGTTTCTCAACTAGTCTGACCTGTGTGCTGCCCTATGAAAACAGGTGTGAATTGCATTTATTCATTCACTTCACAGTCAGCGTTGTGCCTTTTTTCTGGTATTCTTATAGAAAAGTGTTTTGCTTGTTTGCAGAATGACGGTTTGATTGAGTGGAAATATTGTGTGAATACAGTGCATTTGCAATGAATGTATGAATTTATTGTAGTCATACAAGAATGAAATGTTGTTTGTAATTGTGGCTTATTTAAAAAAGAAAAAAAAACTGACGATGTGAAATGTCTGATGCCTGATGGCGATTCAAATGAGGTCCAGAGAGTATAAGGAGAAAGGGTTTTGTTTTCAGCAGAAAACACTATACAGTGTGGTAGTGTAAAAGAAATGGTCACATAGATCAGAGTGGGAGGAAATTAAACAGTTAAACGTGTGTTCATCCTGTAATGATCCACAGGCAGCAAAAAGGATTTAATCATTGACATGTACAGACAAAAAATTGCCTAATAACATAATTATAGTGGGGTTAGTAGGGCGTCAGTTCCCAAGATGCTGCTTTACATTCATTTTAAAAACTGTACCACTGTACCCCAGAGGCCGACATCATGTGACAGATCACAGGACTTTATTAAGCAATTAAGAAGTGTGGCTGTGTAATCTGTGCTGTAAACTGTTTTCAAACATCTTTGGAAAGAGCTTTCAGTTTACTCAATGCTTTGCTTTCTGTCTGGCACCTGGTTTGGATTGAGATGTATTTATCTATAAAAGAGCAGCGGACTCACTTAGACATGAAATGCTCATTTCTGTTGTCTAATGTGGTAGTATCACAGACGTAACATGTACAAAAATGTAATTAATCCAATGCCAGAGCAAAATATATTTCAGAGGACATTTTTTTAATAGGACAACACAGACACTAAACCAAAGCCAACTTAGCCAAATCCAATTAGTGAAGCCTGCATTAAATGAAACCTCCAAAAACAATTACACATTTAGTTTGTTAAATATTGTGTGAAAGCTCATAGAAATCCCTTTATGTGAGGCTTGATTGCTGCTGTAAAGATCTACGTAAGATCAGATGTCACAGTAAGAAGACATGCTGTTTAGACCAAACGTCCAGGGGCCGTACATGCAAAAACAAATCTTATTGAAAAAATGGGTTATGCTGCCAGTTCCTTACAGAAACAAACACAGGATTGTATTCTCTGAAGAATTTTTAAAAATGCAATAAAACTAAAAGTAAAGAAAGTCAAACTAAGGGTCTCCTATGACCAAAACAAAAGATTTTAAGAGCAGACAGTGAAGTGACTATAGTTGAGACAGAGGGTAGACAGTCAGACTACAGCTCTGATCAGCTACTACCACACAGTGTTCTCCTTTCAGCACAGCAGGGCACAGCCAGTTCACCTTGTCCCCATGACTGATGCTCAGTTTGGGTCCAGACTTCTCCTCCGTCACGTCCTCTGCAGCTACAGCTGCTGCTGCTGCAGCTTCACCCTCCACTTCAGCTTCTTCCTTCTCTCCTTCATCCTTTTGTGGGGTCTTTGCATTATCCTGGGATTGTTCTTTCCTCTTCGTCTTGCCCTTGCCCTTCCTGCGTGGAGCTGCTGTCACTCTGGTTTTGGCTTTTGCGTCTGGAGCCACCACTGGGTGCTTACTGAGGTCCCACAAGGCGACCTGGCCGTCATTCCCCCCGGTGACAAGCCAGTATGGGTGGGAAAGGAAACTAACAAAGTGGGCTTGTGAGGCTCCCTGACTGTGGGCTTTGACTGCTCCCTGCTGTTCCAGTTTAGAACCAGTGCCAATCCGCATCAGATGCACCCGCCCGTCTTCTGCTGCACAACCCAAAATGTTTCCACAACTCGCCACAGAAACACAGTGAGCTAGTGGCGGGTTGAAAAGCTGACCAGGGCGCTGCTGATGGTCACCTTCATCCTCTGCTACATCCTGAAGATTCAGTGTCCAAAGCGGGCGAGTCTTCTGCAGACCCCACAGCATCACCTGAAGCAAGAAAAGGTCAAACAAATTAGAGAGAAATGCCATCAAATTTAGTCTCGGATGATATGAAAAAACATACATACGGTGAACGGTCTTATGTCTCCTCTCTCTCACCTGCATATCCAGTCCAGCAGACACCAGGTTGTTGGGTCTGTGAGGCCTGAAAGCCACAGAGGAGCAGATGTTAGTGTGTCTGTGAAGAGTCCTACATACTTTTCCCCCAGGAAGCTCCAGCACCCGCACTGCCCCAGAGTCATCAGCCACTGCCAGGGCTGAACCTGTCTCATTCAATGCTAAAGCATTGATCTCCTCCTCTCCTGCACCCTGAAACTCCTCCATGGGTCCCTTCAGGTTCCTGGGGTCGAGTACACTTACTGTGTCTCCATGTGACACATATAGGTGGCCCGGAGCTGCAGGTGAAAACACAACACTTGTGCTGTCCTCTTCCCCGGGAAGGGTGAGTCTGCCTATGATGGTTCCTTCTTGGCTCCAAACCGTCACCTCTCCACCCTCAGAGCCTGAAGCGAGGAGACTCTCAGGGCCCAGAGAAGCTCCAACACACAGGATGGATGTGGAGTGGCCCTCAGACCACTGCCTGGCCATGGTGACCCTGCAAAACATATCAATAACTTATTACTAGAGAAACTAGAATCACCTCTTAGCGGTTGTATGTCTCCGCCACTCAGACTAGTTTCAGGTTTTATCCCTGTTTATCCAGAACTATATAAAATATTAACCATTTTTGTGAAATATTGTCATATTTGCTGTGTGAATTCTTAAGGTTAAGGTTAAGAACATGTTTTGTGCAGTCACAGTGACCTTGACCTTTGACCACCAAAATCTAATCAGTTTATCTTCGAGTCCAAGTGAACATTTGTGTCAAGTTTGAAGAAATTCCCTCAAGTCTTTACTACAATACTGCATTCACGAGGATGGGACTGATGAACCCGCAAAAATAATGCCTACACCCTGTTCTGGTTCATTATGTCTCACTAGCTACAAACCAACCAATCAATCAAAAAAGGGCTACAAACCAATCGGAATAGAGCTACAAATCAACCAATCAGAATAGCACTACCCACCAACCAATCAGAATAGAGCTGTAAATCAACTAATCAGAATACGGCTACATATCAACTGATCTGAATAGCACTACAAACCAACCAATGAATCAGAATACAATTACAAGTAAACTAACCAATCAGAATATGACCACAACTAATCAATTAGAATATGACTACAAACCAACCAATTAGATTACAAAGAGTAATGTAGGTCATACTTGGCTAGTCAGACTGACTGACAAAGTAAGGACAGCAACATGTATAACCATAAATCATGTTTTTCTTTAGAGAACAACTTCTGGCAGCAAGACAAGTTAAAATATATATAAATGTTTAACAAAAGTGCTTTAATGTGTGGTTTTCTGATGGTTTCTGCGTCTTTTAATGGAAACTGACTCGCATACAAAGAGAGGAGCACTCAGTTTGGTTACGTTTTAATTACCAAGTATCCAGGAGTTTGTATTTTAAGAAGAAAACAGATATGAAACCAGATTAAACCAAATAGTATGTGCTCTGGCTCTGCTGACTCGTTAGCCTAAAATCTAATATGAACTTCATGTTCAGCTGAAGGTCTGGCTGCAGTAACAAACATGTTGTTGTCAATGTGCAGATTACAATAATCTATGACATGACGGTGCTGTGACATTGTCGATAACGCCAGGACTAGAGAATTACAGTACCTTAGCGAGTGCAGTCAAAACTCCAGGCTGCCATGTGCGACTGAGTCGCTATTTGATTATGTCACAACAGGGAGGTAAACACTGGGCCCTGAGTACTGCCTTTCAGGCAGTGGTCATGGCAGCCATAAAAATTGTCGCGTCAAATAGCTCATTTTTATTTTCTGAACTATTGATACAGCTCCATTGTATATTTTAATGTGTAAAACTTGAAATACTTAACTGGTAAAAGGTTGTTCCCTTTTTGTACAAAGTTGGCGCGAACTGCTGCCTGGAAGGTTAGTTCAGGGTATTGTTTTACTCTCTATTTGGCAAATGGGCAAAACTGATATTCCCGTGTTTTACTCTCTTTTAAACCTTTAATTTCACTGATTTACTATGCTCCGTGTGATATATCTCTACAACAATACTGATCCGCTCAGAAGTCGTGAAACAGAAATACAGAATATACACATAAACACATACTTCCATACATCCATATATAATTTGTGTTCACAGATTAGGAACCTCTTCACCTTCACCTGCATCACCTTCTGATCACCATTCATAATGGGTTTACAAAATGCTCTTTAATTCATTAGGGAGACCTTGTTTGTTTATTTTATAGAAAGCAGCCACAGCACATCCACTTATAAACTGCTTTATTAACATTTGATATTTTTGCATTCTGTACTTTAAATACTAATATCTTGCATGGGTGTGCCCTGTTTAAATAAAATGTTTTGGTAATAATGTGGCTTTGCAGTATGACATCAAATGGTGGAGTTTCTCAATTTCTAATGAGCCATTAGTAAAAGTTTGTTAGTCACTTACAATTATAAATGTTAATATATTGAGTCTACTATTACAACTACTATTCACCTTTGAGATGTTAAAAATATTGGCATATGTATTTTCTTAAAGAACGACTCAAAACCATTAAATGATCAAAATAGTTGCTTTTCAAGAGAGTAAGTTATCCAGCAGTCCATTGGAGGGGTTTCCCTAATGAATTCAAGAGCCAAAAAGACAAAAGTGCAATGCTGAAGGAGGATTTTCTACAACCTGGTAACTCAAAATGATTGTCTTGCAGTATATGAACAAATAAATAGTGAAATAGAAGCGAGCTGCAGAAGTAGTGTGCTTTACACTGAAAGCAACACAGTATCAGTTCCTACACATTCTGCAGAAAATGAAAAGGAAAACCACAGAGGACACAGAGGAGGCAGAGCATCAAATCATTGTTCAGCATGGCCCCACTCGGCCTTCATTTCCACAATGGCTGCTCTGCGCTGATTCATCCAAAGCTGTAGATCTGATGAGTGCGGTCCATTTCTGGGTCAGTGAGCAGCATGCCATGCTGCTGCACTGAATAGGGGACGGAGAGGAGAGGCCATCGTTTTCAGACCCTCACCCGAAAACACACACAAACCAACTACACCCCCCCCCCCCCCCCCCCCAACACACACATTACACTGTCAACCCAACATTCAAGTGCTGACACATACAGTATATCCCCACAAAGCAGCAGCAGTTCACAGAGCATAGCGAGTGTAAGTATTTGCCTTTTTCTGTTCATAACCTGTGCACAATTTCCTCTTCATAATGTCGTTATAGTGAGAAGTTCCTCTTGCTCTGTGCTAATTTATTGTGATGCTGAAGTTGCTAAAACATATAAGAGGGAATTTGTGAGTAGTTCTGACAGTTTGTGCTCTATTTAAAACCAGGCTTCTTGTCAGTTATACAACTCCTCCCAGATGCATTTCTTTATTCAGCCTTTAAATCCGGCTTGTTAGAGTTGTAATGTCTGATGTATGAGGTAAGTGGCATCTTTTGTAGAGTTAGATTCAAATTGTGCTTAAATTAAAGATGTAATAAGTGAAGCTTAAATTTTTTTTAAATATGGAACTCAACTAGAAATTTCCTTGTTTTATCCTAATGAATCTGATGTTCAACAGCTTGAACAGGGTCTCCAGTATCAGGGGGAAGAAGTGCATTAACATTGCTGCAATGGTTGAGATGGCAAACAGAATTGACATTAGTAACAGATGAACTAGCTTAGTCTGAAATTGGACTTTTTCCAGACACTGTTTAGTGAGATGAAGACTCAGTTGGCTTCCTCATATGAACACCCGCTTATTGTTTCAAGACAGGATTGAAGAATTGCGAACCTGTCCTTTAAGATAATCCTTTAATCCAATAAAGGTAGTTCTGATCCTGACTTTTCTTTTCAGAGGACTTGGAGGTACCCAGAAATATTCACACACCAGAGAGAATGAGGTCACCCTATTTCCCAGCGAGGTCGGTGCTTTTTCATAAAGAGCCAAACGGAGTGACGTACAGAGTCCCAGCACTGCTCTACTTGTCACACTCCAGGTCCTTTCTGGCCTTCTGTGAGGAGAGACTCAGCCCATCTGACTCCCAGGCTCACCTGCTGGTCATGAGGAAAGGCACGTTCTACAGAAACTATGTAGAGGTCAGTGTTGTTCACTGGGTCTGACGGCCGTAGAGCCCTGTAGATTGAAGACATGTACTCGTTATTGTAATTAATTAAAAGTAAAAGTGCTTGTTTAAAAATCTAGTTCAACTATGAAGGAGTACCTTTGAAATGTACAGCTCAACATTTAAATTTCTGACCTAAAAGGTGTCAAACAAGTACATATTCACAGAGCAGGTCAATTAGAGTAACCAGCTTTTTTGGGGGCTTATAGTGGAACACATGTTAGCTTATAATACCAAAGCACAGTCATGTTGCAAAGGTTACAGTCTTGACCTTCAGATACTCAGGAGACAGACTAAATAAAAAGCCAGTGAAGGGACCTTGAGTTATGTGTAAATACATGTTTTGTAATTTGGGTGGAACAGCCAAGTCTTGCTCGTAGCTTTGTTTTTTGTTTGTCTCTTTCTATTCATTCCTAAATCATTTCATTGTATCTGTTCTACTGCTATCTACTATGTCTTCCTTTCTAATCTCCGTTCCTTCTCCCTTGTGCTGCTCCAGTGGGAGGACATGCGTGTCCTGGGCACTGCTTTCCTGACAGGCCACCGGTCCATGAACCCGTGCCCGGTGTATGACGAGTTCACAGGCACCCTCTTCTTGTTCTTCATCGCTGTTCTGGGCCACACCTCGGAGTCCTATCAGCTGGTGACGGGCAAGAACGTGACCCGACTCTGCTACATCTGCAGCACAGACGACGGAGACACCTGGACTGCTGTCACCGATCTTACTAAGAGAGTCATAGGAGACACTATTAAAGGTCAGAGAATTCATAAAGGGAAAATCCAACCTAAAACACACTTCCACTGTGTTACTGAGTTTCCACTGAGACTTAGAAAACAGTCTTATTAAGATGAAAATCAGAGCACCAGGATGTGAAATTGTGACACTTTTTGATTAAGATATTACACCCAGATATAATTTGAGTGAGTACTGTAAACCTGAAAATACCCCTTCATGCTTATGCTATCCTGGGAGTCCTAAACATAGGAGTCATAACACGGATTATGAGAGAATGGGCACCCAGCCCTTCCTATATGGGACCCCCAGACTGTAAGAGACACAAATGACAGTTGGAGTCACAGGTGTGTCGTTTGTCGTCTCTTTGTAGCTGCCTGATCTCTCGGGCCCCCAGGCTTGTGCCTGGTAGGACTGTTCTTTAATCCATCCACGGACACTCACAAGATGAATCTAAGGGGTCGCCAGATGTTTACAAAACAAAACAAACAAAATCCTTCCACACAAAATTCATTTGAATTTTTTCCTAATTTTTTATCTATGAATTTCTGAACAGCTTTACGCCTTCATACTTCTATAATATTATGTGATAACTAAACCTGGTAAAGTTAAGTATCCTGTATCGATGCTGTTTTTCTGTTGAGTTAATCAGTGCCATTCATGTGTATCATGTGAATGTGCCACTAAATTTTTGTATCTCCCTTTTTCTTCCCTCCTTGAAGAATGGGCCACCTTCGCTCTCGGTCCGGGCCATGGTATCCAGCTGAAGTCAGGTCGCCTGCTCATTCCCGCCTACGCTTACCACATCGAGTGCAAAGAGTGCTTCGGACACCTCTGCCAGACCATTCCCCACGCCTTCTGCTTTCACAGTGACACCCATGGGAGAACTTGGCGATTCGGGGAGGCGGTGCCGGGCCCAGAGAGTGTGGAGTGTCAGATGGTGTCTGTGGATGAAGAGGATGGGACTAATGTGTTGTACTGCAATGCCCGCAGCCCTCTCGGCTACAGGGTGCAGGCCCTCAGTCTGGATGATGGAGCTGTGTTTCAGGAGGGGCAGCTGGTGCAGCGGCTGGTGGAGCCTCGAAATGGTTGTCATGGTAGCACTGTTGGATTTCCTGCCCCATTACATCTATGCCAAAGTCTTAACCATCACTTACACCAACCTATACACCGCTCCAGACACAGGACGTCCTGCATGACTCACTCTAATCACACCACCTCTCCCTCTCCAAACATCACTTCTGCTTCCACCAGCCCTTTGTCACCCAATCACAGTGCCCCTCCAGATTTCCTCACCCCCACCTGGGTAGTGTACTCCCACCCAACATGGACAACTGCACGCAGGGATCTGGGCGTATTCCTCAGCTTATTTCCCCGTGACCCAGACAGCTGGCGTGGCCCCTGGGTGATCTACGAGGGCCCCAGCGCCTACTCTGACCTGGCCTATCTGGAGCTGCCTCCCTCACCTGGGGCACCACCCGCCGTGGCCTTCGCCTGCCTGTTCGAGTGTGGTACTAAAACAGCCTACGATGAAATCTGCTTCAGCATCTTCACCCTGTACGAACTCATTGATAATCTGCCTCGAGATGTGCAGCTGGGAAATGACGGCGACGAGTGTGAAAGACAGCAGAGACAGGAATCTGACGCAGGTCGGTGTAGTGGACATGATGCTCAAAGAACACCAATTCTCCAACAGGTGCCTCACGTGAAGAAGAGGAGAAAGAAGAGCAAGTTGACTGAGATGTGCTCTGTGTCTTAAAAGCTTGTAATAGAGTTATAGTTTCTTCCAATAATTGCCTTATATACACCGCATCCACCATGTATTACAGAATATCATAGAATATTTACAAGAGAGATTGTTCTTATGAGTAATGTAGGTTTTGTAGTGTTACTCAGCTGATTTCAGTTACATTAACTGCAACCAAATCAGACTCAGAAGTGATGGAAAAGCCTTGTACATATTTGAGGTTTTTGTTTTTTGCTGATCATCTGTCCATTATGATTTGATAGAACACATGAGGAGTCATTAAAATTTTCCAAACCCTTAATTTTTTTTCTCCATTATTGGTAGTATTTTGTAAGTAATTCTGGTTAAAGCTGAAATCATTATTAGATTAATCAAATATTTGATCGACAGAAAAATAATTCAGTTTCTCCAGTGTGAGGATTTGCTGCTTTTGAACCGAGTATCTCTGTGCTTCGGACTGTTGGTCGGACCAATCGCAACATTTGAACGCACGACTTTAGACTCTGAGGAATTGTGATCGTGAAAATAATACGCCACATTCATCAGTAGTGAAAGAATCATTAACTGCAGCCCTAATGACGATTCAAACTGGAGCCAAACAAAGCAATTTAATAGGAAAACAAGAAACTAATCACACTATCAGAAGCAGATTTATGCCCGTGAATTACCAGGTTTGGGAGTCAGTTGCTGCTTTGCAAAACATGGAGGAACATCCAATATATTTCTGAAAGACAGACATCCACTTGATCGGCCATTTTAAGAATTCCCAGAGCTTATTCTCCAATTTCCTCTTCCTCTTTCATTGGTTATCAAGATAACTTAGCCAGTGTCTCTGGGCTAAACACAGACAACGATAGTCGACAGAACTCTCACTGCAAGATGCAACATTTGTGCAAATTATGGTGACACTGCTTTGTAAACTGTTTTCAAGGTCAAGAAACAAAGGAGAAATATGTCTTTCCACTCTTACACATCTTGGTTTCAGGTCCATGAAGAATTTAAGAACTTTTACTTAATTTCAATATGTAGATATTTAGATTTATTTCCTGTGTGAATGTTCTGTAGATGTTTCATGATGAGCTCATTTTTTCTAGTTGTGCTCTTGATGTTGCATAACTTGACTCTACAACGTAATCCTAGATCTTAAACAGTGTAGATTTTGTGTTTAAACCCCCCCCCAAATTGCCAGTTCATGTTTAATTTGGCTCAGTGAAACACACTGTGGACCGGGCGCGGCTGCAACTCATCAAGTTCACATATTAATCACACCTGCTTCATGAGCAGCAGCTCTAATGGGATAACATTAGAAACGAATCATTTCTTCTTGTGAGGGTGTTGAAACAGTTGGTGGCTGACAGCTTAAGTGGGTTGCATGAGAGCGTATGTAGAACAGAACCAGATAAAGTGTAGCGGTTTGTTTAGTTAAGAGGAAAAGAATAAACAGATCGTGCCAGGAAGACAGCAGGATCTGGACAATCTCTTCTCTCTGCTTCCCCTCCTCCTCGTTATATAACTCCACACTGACAGAAGGGTCATTTCCCTGTTTGGACTCTTTCAACCGAGTGGTTTTTCCTTTTCTCCAGCATCTGTGTTCTACGGCGTAATACGATGGGCTTGAGGATCATGGTTTTTCTGGCTGTGTTAACAGCGGTAACTGGGAGCCCCAGTGTGACAACCAGACCTGAGTCTGACTCAGCGGACATGTCAGCTCACCCCAACAGTGTACCAGAGACTGTAGAGGAAACAGAGGTGATTGGGCAGGTGAGAAGGAACTACCTCTGACTGGTATTGGTGCATAATTGTGTTTTCTTTGTGCAGGTTTTAACAAAGTGTTGTGTAGCTAATCAGTTGCATTGCACATGTGAAGTATCCGCCTGCTCAAGTTGAACTCAACAGAGTGGTGCCTTGCAAGAAAAATGATCTGCACGCAAAAAAATACATGTTAAAAGACGGATATGTATCTTTGCTGCAATCATTATTACAACACAACCTTTGTGTAGATGGTACAAAAGCCATTATAAGCTCCAGTCAAAACACTTAGCTTTCCTTACCAACCACCATCTTACAAAACGCTGACTGCAGATGCTAACTGTGGAGGTCAAATTGTGCTGAAAATCAAAGTAATAAATACAGTATGTCTTTCACAGGGATCAGTCATTTGGGAGAAACCTTAACTCTAACTGCAAAGCCAGTGTAAAATATCCAAGTTCTGCTTTGCCCCATGAAATAAAGCCTTATTGTCGAGTCACGGTTGATGATGGCAGAAGAGGCGTCTAAAGGAGGGATGGCTGTCATGTCAAAGTCCAATAGTGTACAGTTGAGTAGACAGACAGTTTTCAGCTCTTCCACTTGTTCTTCTTGGCGGGCAGCTGCCCTGTAGCCTCTAAGTATTTGTGGATGAGCTCATCCTGTGTGACTGGAAGGCAGGGCTGATATCTGCTGTACTCCATGGTGTACTCGCCTTTCCCCTGAATAAACAATGACAGAACATGTTAGTTTGAAAACTGTAATGAGTTATGGAAGTTGTTGCTTTCTCGTCAGTTCATTCACTTTACAGTTTCAGTTTGATTTCCTCACTACAAAGAGTCCTCTGCCTAAATCTAGCTGAGAGAAGAGAGGAGCTGATCAACGTGAGCGTCTATTCCTTCTATTAGTGTTACTGCTGTGAGCTCCCAGCCATAACATTTCTGAGCAGCAGAGAGGGACTTGTGCACTTTAGTGGCCTGAATGTCACTTCACAGGCTACACAGAGGCTAGTGCAAAAAAACAAAACAAAAAAAAACATGTATTTGTAATTGTAGTCAATCATCCTCCTCAACTGATGCTAGAACTGAACATCCAAGAAGTAAAGCACAGTGCTTAGCAAATATTGGAAAGTTTAATAACCAGTTTTATACTGAAACTGATACTAATTGACAAAACATTCACATTTCCTTTTTTTTTTCTTTTCTAAGAAGCTCTGACTTGTGTGTCTCATTTTCATGTCCCCACTTCTGAAACCTACATGCTTGCTCCTGTTGATGCTCAACATGATTTGAACTATACTGGACTGCAGAGTTGTTCAGTGTTTAGTTTGGACTTACTTCAGTACAGGAGCGCAGCTCTGTGGCGTAGCCAAACATGTCGTTTAGTGGAATCTGTTGGGAGAAACAGGCTGAAATTACTCAAATATAAAACGGTAAAAGGATAATGTTAAAATATTGTGAACTAAAAGACTGTGGATGCATGTGAATATTATTTACAATGTGGACTCACATCAGCATACAGAGTGAAGTATCCCTCAGCCCCGTCCTGTCCTGTGATGACACCATGCCGACGGTTCACACCAGAAATGACTGCTCCCTGAAACTCCTGAGGTGCTACAATTTCCACCGACATGATTGGCTCCAGGATGATCGCGTTGGCCTTTTCCATAGCTGTGGAGAGAACATTGAAGGCAACACACATGAAGCAGACCCAGAATTAAATAAAATGAAACGACAGCATGTCAGATCTGAAGTCAACTGAACACTCGCCTTGCTTTAGAGCGCCCTCTCCTGCACGGATGAAGGAGACCTCATTGGAGTCGACCATGTGATGCGCTCCGTCTTCCAGGAGGAATCTGACTCCCGAGATCTTGTGCCCGCTCAGGGGTCCCTTCTCACAGGCCTCTCTGAAGCCCTGCAACACGATGGGAAGAAATGCTTTTTGCTTTGTGTTGAAATAAACTTTATTCTCTTTAAAACATTTCACACCTTCATAGCTGACTGTGACCACGTGAAAGTGAGGAAAATTACCTTTTCGACGGCGGGTACAAACTGCTTTGGGACGTTCGTACCAACGGTCTGGTCGTCAAACTCCAGCTTTGTGGAATGCTCTGACTCCAGAGGCTCAAGGACCCCGATAACTTTACCGTACTGCCCAGAGCCACCACTCTGCTTCTTGTGGGTGAATTCAAACCTACAGGACACAGGACACAATATCCATGTATTTAGGCAGGGTGACGTAACGGGACCATGTCATCTTTGGGCCATTTTATTGGAGTGTCATCTGCTTTAAAAAGAAGTAATCCAGATATTAGTCAGCTACTGTTTTTAATTGATTTTATTGAGCCAACTGAGGAATCTGTATTTATTACTATTAATACTAACCCTAACCCTTTAAAAATGGATAGTGTCCCAAAAGCAGTACGTTAAACTCCAACCTAACCTATCAAATTGATTTCTGATTGATTTCTGTATCATCTAATTGCAAAAAGTCAAACAATGCTGCAGCAAATCTGACTGATCCCGGTATTACTTTTTATAAGGGTCTATTTGCTTGCACTGCGTGTTCTGTCAGGCTGATACGGGAGAACAGAAAAGAGCTCTGTGTCTTTAAAAAGGGGCTGTCCTCAAAGAGCTCCGGTGTCAAAGGAAGTGGGAAGTAATGTTTCCACTTGCATGAGGAGCAGCTGACTCTGAACACCGAACAGATAAAACTTTCCACCTGCCAACTAATTGGCCGGGAGTCTCAGCCTTCCAGCTCCAGGCAAGATCAGACTCCTTTCATTTAATTCATTTCACATTTTTTAGCTGTGCAGCTCTTCACTCTCACCTCTGTTAGTTCTGCATATTTACTTCCCATTTTCCTCAATGGATGTTCTCCTTGTGTCTAAGGCTTTTTTCTTATCTAGATATAAACTGATCTAAGGGAAAAGGCTCCACCCTGCTGACACCTGAGGGTCAAAGTACTTCAGGGACTGGAAGCCCATCCCTGTTTCTCATTTTCTACCTTCTCTTCATCATTTCCTTTCTCATTGTCCATTTCTGGAAAAACAGAACAAAGTACAAATAGGACTGGAGCCTGAGGAGGATGTGATGGCGACTGGCAAGCTGAACCCCAATCACTACCCCGCTCAGAGGGCAGCCAAGGTGGTCCAACACTACCTCAACACCCGCTATGGCTCACCATACAGGGTGTTCGGACTGCACAAGGTCCACAGCGGAAACGCAGAGGTCAGTCGAACTTTACTATTGAAATATGAACAAACCTTTAACCGTTATAGCTATGTAAGTAAATACAGAATAGTGATGGAATACAAACTTTGATTATGGTTCACTTCCCTTTCAGGATGTGGCAGACTCTGGAAGAAAGTATCAGCTGGACATCATGGTGCAGGACGTCATGAGCAAAGTAGGTTTTTTAATGTGTTTTTTTTTTTTTTTTTTCATACTTTGAGACAGGGGACCTCTCATGATTTAGATACAGACAGTGACACTGCTCCTCCATCAGAAAAAGAACTGAAAATTAGCCACAATTATCTCGGTCTCTGACCAGATGTTAAAAACACCCTGAAAATAGAATAAAACTACAAGTTTAATGACAATTTATTCCTGATCAGATCTTGAAAAACCCTTTCACCATCCTGAAGTGAGGGATTTACTTTACTGCTCTTTCGTGTTTGTCTTTGAAGACTTTTTTGCATCTAAATTGACGGGTATAGACAAAATCTCTGTTTAACTTCCTGCATTTACCCTCAACATTTCAAGGCTTCACAGCTGTTCATGAAAGACGTTTTAAGCAAATTGTAGGCGTGAAGTTGAAGTTTAAAATACACAGTTGAATAATCTATGACTTCAGAGTGAGCATGTAGGTTTGACAAGATTTACTAAAGAGCAGACAAAAGGAGGCTCACATTTTGTTGTATGATTAACAGTGTGGTGCAACACTGAGTCACTGGCTGCCGTGGTAACATCGGGACTACGCCTTTGCTCTGTACGCCCTCCTCCGCTTCTTTCTCATGCAACCTGCCTCTCCTCTCTTCTATCTGTTCATCCAGAGTACAGAGAAATGCTCTGCAGAGGTTTTTTTTCCAAAGGGGAAGCAGCAGCAGCAGAGCTCACCCCAGGTCCAGGCCTCATGTGAGGAGCTCCGAAAAATCGACACAAGCGTTCAAGAAGAGGCTTTTTACCAACAGTACAAGAACCAAAGCCTGCTGTCGGCAAATTTACCTGGTATGTGCAATAAAACAAACTGCAAATTGTTGCTGGTAATGAACATACTCATAGTCAAGCTGTTGCACAACGTTAACCGTCTCAGATTGCAGTATTTTGGGTTTTCAACACTGTTGGAGGTTTGTGGTTTTTAACTGAACTCAGTGTCTTAATATGATTAACACAACAAGGATGCCTGTCCTCGCTGGTCTTGAAACTGTAACCTCCTGTACACCACAAGCGCACACATGAGACCATGTGCGACTTTTGAACCCCACTGTACATACAATCCAACTTCCCACGACTTCCTTCGTAACACACTTAACGTTCTGACCAACAGATAGCTACGGTCGCATTGAGCCCGAGATGGAGCCTCTCTGGCACCTTGGCTCTGTGGCCTCCAGCTTCACCATGCTGAACGAATCAACTGAAAACACTCTGTACAACATGGCTCAGGTGGCCAACATCACGCAGTTGGTAGGTTGTTTTATCCGTTGTCGGGTCCGCTCGTGAATCCTCAATTGATCAATATGGAAACAGGATTTCTGCTAACCAAATGTGGACCTTTTAGACATGTTATTTTATATTGCAATAACAAATAGTTTCTAGTCTCTGTGATCGTTTAATCTAGTCAATACATTTCAGTCATCAGACATACAAGGCCGGTTGTGCAGACCGAATACTCTGCTGTTTACTCTGGAGGCTGGGGCAGGAAGGAGGCTGCACACAGGCTGAGGATTAAGCCAGTAACATCTGTATCTAATACAGATGTTTCTATAATTTTTCTCTCGTCTGCTGCAGGAAACTGAGAACGACCAGCTGAAGTTTGACTATCACATACTGCTGCATGAGATGGTGTCCCAGGTAACCACTATAGTATATTAAACTTTTAACACACTTGGGGATCAAGTGTTACCAAATATTTAAATTTTATTTTAACTATATATGCAGAACCAGATGGCTACCATAACTTATAAATGCCCACAGCTTTGTCTTATCTTATTCAGACAAATATGTAACAAAGGAAAAAATTCAGTTAAATCATTTCATAAGGAAACGGAAGAAAAAGCTGATTTATAACATTTGTGAAGCTGTAAACAACAAATATTTCATTTTTCATTTATCAATTTTCTTGATAAATGTTTAAACTGATTGTTTACCAGAATAACAGGCTAATGAAGCAGCTAGTAATTTAAGCACTAGCGGCATCTTGCAGTAAATTGGTCTGGTACGTTAGCGACTTCAACAACGCGTATACTGTTCCCTTTTGTGAGGACCAGCGTTACTACCTGATATGTCGTATTAATCTGACCATCTGCGTTTGGTTTTATGCAGGAAATCATTCACTGGAAACTGCTGTTCAGCTGGTCTCCGTCAGAGGGAGTTAAAGTGCTGCAGATGGAGCAGCTTCCTCACTGCCATGACTGTGAAAAACCTCCAAATACAAACTAAACTGCTGACGTTCATCACGCTGCAACTACGATCAAAAACAAAACCTTGATGCTCACATCTTGTGTTCGGGGGGGGGGGGATCAGCTGTTGACGCTTGCAGCATAAACCTTTTTGAACTACAGAAAGGTTGAGTTTGTACTATCAGGAATCAGATTAATCCATCCTACATAATGATATGATATGCTTCAATTGTTCTGTACTCTTGGTTTAACCAACCGGAGTGTTTAACCAAAATAAAGTGTTTATACCTATTGTTGCTCAGTAGAGTGTTTGTGTGTACGTCTGTGTGCTGGGAGGTCAGGACTTACGGTACAGGAGCAGTGATCGTCTCTCTGAAAGCCACTTTGGGCTTCCCCATCACACAGGGACAGTTGTATTCCCTCTCCATTCTCTGAAACAACAAACCAAAACAGCTGTTTGGTAAAAAAGTAGTTTTTGAAAACTGTCCATAGGAAGGTTTATAACCATGTCACATTTGGACAGAGTTTCATTTTAAGATGAAAAATGCTTTGTAAGTGGACCTGTCTCACCAAAGCATCGCAGAATTAGTCTGAATTATTGCAGGATAGTTTATTGTAAACAAACATACAGAACGTCCTTGAGCGGCACAGTGTCTGACCAGGTACCTGGGAGTAGATTTCCAGATGCAGCTCGCCCATTCCTGAGATGATGGTTTCTTTGCTCTCTGTGTCAAAATGAACTCTGAACGTAGGATCTTCCCTGGTGAACCGGTTGATGCCTTTGGAGAATTTGTCCAGGTCATTCTGTGCGGATACAAGATAGTAAAGAGTTATAGATGCTATTTAAACTCTAGCATTAGATTTTTAAAAGTATATACAGGTAAGTTTAAGGATCTTTCTACCTTATTGGTTGGCTTCATTGACATAGAAATGACAGGCTCTGGGATGTGAATTGACTCCTGTGGGACAAGAAGGTAACAAATGAACACCGGATGCTCTTTATATCTTGAAGTACGGAAAGAAAAGAGTCCTTTCCATTCCAACATCTTCAAATGAGCAGGCTTTGGCTCTTTTGCCCAGGGAAAACATTAACGCTACTCACCATTGAGAGGTTAGCGCTGGTCCTGGATGTAAAAGTGTCTCCACTGGCACAGTCAATCCCAAACAGAGCACAAATGTCTCCTGCATAAACCTCATCCACATCCTGAAACAGCAGGGATAGAAAGGGACCAATAGAAACAACGGGTTGATCTACATGTCTTATTTTTAACAACTGAAATATCTAAACAAATATTAAACATTGTTGATTTTCCATCTCTTGTTTTGATGCAAGGCGGGTGGAAACATTTCAGTCTGGTGTCACAGGGGATGTGGTTGTTATCTACACACTTCACTGAAGCTGAAAGAGGAACCTAACCATTTTGACCAGTCATGTTTCTCTGCTGTGTGAACTGCAAAAACCACAGATGGAAAAATTGTCCCCACTGATAACTTGCTGACGTGCGCTGGTTTGCTCTCACCTCCATCTGGTCAGCATGGAGGCGCACGAGCCTCTGAACTCTGACCCTTTTGCTTGTGCGTGTGTTGTAGATGTATTCCCCTTTCTTCAGACAGCCCTGGTACACTCGCACATATGTGAGCTGACCGAATCTCCCTGCCTGTTAATGAGAAAGACCAAAGCATGACCCAATGAGACCTTCCTGTTGAGCAAAACTGCAGAAATGAAGAAGACGCTACAAGAACAACAGAAAAAACAGATTTCAAACATAGCTCACCTCCAGTTTGAAGGCCAGACCAACATAGGGATGTGTATCATCTCTGGTTGGGTCCATTTGAATCTTTGATGTTTCACTGGAGTCTCTAACACGGTGAAAAACCCACAAACATTAAGAGCACAAAAATTTCTCCAGAAAGGCTTTTTTCAGATGTAAGGATCTGACATTGATTTAATTTAATCTACTGTTACAAGACATTGTATACAAAGCGAAAGCCCTACTCACTCGTCATTGAGGGTAGCGTAGTTCTTCACTTCGGTGGGGTTCGGCAGGTAATCCAGGACAGCGTCTAGCAGAGGCTGGACGCCCTTATTTTTCAGCGCTGTGCCCACCAACACTGGGGTGAAGAGACGCTGCACTGTGGCCCTGCGGATTGCAGCCTGGAGGACAGTAAAAGGACAAGAGACTGAGGGACAGTCACATGCTCCCAATGTTATTTATTCCTCATTCAACCACAAAGGCTCAACGTGCCAGTTTGGATATGCGATTCGACTTCACATCTAACCCTAACCCTTTTTCATTGACTTTAATCAACAGACAATGTCGTGTTTTGAAGGTAAACTGGTCAGAATTTGATTTGAAAATATTTGATCAGCAACACTAGCAGCAAGGCTACGGCCACCACTTTGGTCCAAACTGAAATAGCTCAGAAACTAGTGGATGGCTTGCCTTTTCAGTTTGGGCATTTTTGATTTGTAATGAAAAGTCTTAACAAATATCTGATGGATTGGCATTAAATTCAATACAGATATCCAATGGTGCTCAGAAGATAAATCCTACTGAATTTGGTGATCTCCTGATTTTTCTTCTTGCACCATCGGCAGGTTGACATTTGTGGTTTGAAGGGAACCGTTTCCACAACTATTGCATTGTTTTGTACACAGATTGGTGTTCCCTCCTGGATGAATTGTAATAACTTTGGTGATCCCTTAACTTTTCACATCCTCTTTCTTGAAAGACACAAACCTTCAGGTCATCATTGGTAGGAATTTTTTCCTCCAAGAACATCTCTCCCAAGATTTCGTCAGCGTTGGCCACGGACTCCACCAGTTCCTGCCTCCGGTCTGCAGCCTCGGCACGGAAATCTGCCGGGATCTCATCATAGCGGATAGTTGAACTGCGGGGGGGAGGAAACTGTAGAATCAGTTTTATATTCCTCAGGAACAGAATCTCACTTGTAATTAAACTGACAGATCTTGATTTTGATGATTTTTGTCGATGATACCTGCAGGTCTTTTAATTCTCCTGCAGCCTAGCTGTCTTCTACCACACTCCTCTATGCTAAAAACAAACTATTCTGCTTGCAAAAAACCGAGGCACAACTTAGGAGAATCAGCAAAATAAACAATAAGTGTTAAGATGGTAATTAAGTTATCAGGTTGTTAATCACAGCGCAGATAAATAATAAACACAGAGAGACACTGATCTCCTCGTGGTGAAGCTACCAGAGGGGAATCCCTTACCCAAATTGTCCTTCAAAATACATGCTCTGCTCCTGTACAAGGTCAATGATGCCGCGCATGTTGCCTTCCAGGCCGATGGGGATGTTCACAAAAGCTGCGTTGTGGTTCAGCTTGGTTCTGAAAAGTAAAACAAAATCTAAATGTGAAGAATCAGTCACAGCTGATTACAACATTGTTTGTGGACTACTTGTTATGATTTCAAGTGAACCAAAAAATGCAGCCTAAAGATAGAGACATGGGGGTTCACACTGCTATTGTTTGTTTCTTGAATCTGTGTCTATTTTTGGGTTCATTTCTAAATTAGCAGAAATTAAGGAATGGTATACTGGATGCATGTAGAAGTTACAGGTAATGTAAACAAGACAAGGCCATGCAAATAAAGTTGGGAAATATATTGATTTTCCATCTGATCTGGGATCTCTATCAAAATATCGTGAAATGGGTTAAATTTTTTTCCGTAGCTTTAATTATTAAATTTACAAAACCTCTGACTGTGTCTGCTGAGTAAATGGACCAATAAATGTACATCATCTACCAGACACATTCACATAGCTCATTCAAGTTATTATTATTATTTTTTTTTTAAAAACACCAAACTTTGCATTTTTCAGAAAATATCAACTAAAAGCTCTGTACTGTACCTCAGCTGCTGCAGGGCTCGGCCGGGGTTGGCGCCCATGCGGTCTAGCTTGTTGATGAAGGTGAGGAAGGGGACGTTGTAGCGTTTCATCTGTCTGTTCACGGTCATGGTCTGACACTGGACCCCTCCCACGGCACACAGAACCAGCACGGCTCCATCCAGCACGCGCAGCGCTCGCTCCACTTCAATAGTAAAGTCCACGTGACCTGGGGGGGACAAAGGGGACATTGACATTTAGAAATAGAGCAAAGTAAACATGATTTAGTGAGACCTTTGAGTTGTGAGCTACACACAAAAGTAACTTAATATATTTATTCCTGTAAATTTAAATTTGAGTAAGTTCCTCCCTTTAGTTTCTGCAGCACGTTAAACTGTTTTAGGGAATCTTTATTAAACATTAATGAAAAACGTGAGGAGAGAGAGAGGGTAAAACGTTGCGATTGCATCGTCAAGACCAACAGGATGCCAAGTTTCTGCAGAATTTTTTTTGTCAGAGTAATATGTGCATGTAACTGCAGCTGCACAGTCATTACAATGCATAGATGTTGACAGCTTTCCCTTAGATAACTGTGGATAACTGTGGGGCCACTGAGATTGAATGGACAGTCAGTAGAGACAAGACAAGAAATCTACTTCTTTTTGCACTACTACAATTCAGTCCAGTATGAAATCTGACATGGTGCTTATTTAAGTCACACAGTAACACTTCTATCATTGTTCTCCTTTCAAAAAAGTAAAATGTATTGGGAATGTTTCAAATGATATTTAAACAAGGTAAATGCATGTTTCTCTTCCAAAGTTTAAACGAATTACTTCTGCTGAAGCACGTCTGTCTGTTAATTATTGCTTCACCACAAAGGCACATTATTCGGTTTTTGTGCTCACATCACCAAGGTCTTCTTCTTTGACAATGTGCATCACCAAAAAAGCACTAATATCATCTGAGTACGTATAGGCCTAAAAGGGAAACTCGTCATAGTTAGTCCTAGTCACATCTGTAAAAATAGTTGTGTGACATCTTCTGTGGCTAAAGTCAGTGAAATCCACCAGAGTGAGGTTTTCATCAGGGTTGTCTTAACTTGGGCTTCGAGACCTCAAATGTGTACCACAGAGCCTGCGTTACAAACTGGGGACATTTGGTTTGAAGGACAGGAAATATTTACCGGGCAGGAAGGGTCTAATAAAAAGTGACAGTTCTGCTATGAAAATGTTACTTAAGAAAACACATGCAAGTACAATCAAGTATCAAATGTAGAGAAATTAGCCCTTTGAGTGTACATAGTATAGTTAATGATATGTCTACTATTAGTAGAATATGCATTAATGGATAAGTAGTAGTTACTCTAGTAGTTGGTAGTTGCTCAAGTGAAGTTTATTTGTAACTATTTCATAGTAATACTGCGACTGATGATTATTTTCATCATGGATTAATCTTCAAACATGAGAAAATAGTTTGAAATGCCCACCACAATTACCCTGAGCCCAAAGTGCCACATTCACATTTGAGAAGCTGGAAGCATGAAATGTTTCAGGCATTTTGCCATTAAAAGTAACTTCAACAATTCATCCATTTTTAATACTCTGATTTATTTTTTGATGATTGACCTATCAATGCCCTGATAAATCAACTACTCGTTTAAGGTTAAATGTTATATACTGTTCGGTAGATTAACATTTTACAATGCACTGTATTTTGAGTTCTTCATAAGTTTTGGTAACTAATAACTTCATCCGTCATAATTGTAGTGGAAGAATAAAGTGGCATTAATTAGAAATACTCTAGTAGATATCTCAAAATTGTACTTACAGTAATTCAGTAAAGTACTTAATTACATTCAACCACTGACCAACAGGGGCCCTAGGCAAAATGCTGTCCCCATGGACCCCAGTTCAAGTGAAACTTTTAGTACCTGGCGTGTCAATGATGTTGATGTTGTTATTCTTCCATACGGTGTATGTAGCAGCTGACTGGATGGTGATGCCTCTCTGTCTCTCCAGCTCCATAGAGTCCATGGTGGCTCCAACACCATCCTTCCCCTTCACCTGCACACCACAGGGGAGGGAAAACAGCTCGTGACTGCAGACTGCACACCTGTAAACCTGTCAACCTCTATGAATACACAAACACGGCCCGTCCCGGCGCCCACCTCGTGAATCTCTGCTATCCTCCCGGTGTAGTAGAGGACACGCTCGGTCAGGGTGGTCTTCCCCGAGTCGATGTGAGCTGATATCCCGATGTTGCGGATCCTATCGTTGGGGAAGACACCGGAGGAGCATGTTCGACAGCTGTTGATGAGCACCTGTGGAGATAACCCACACACAGAGGAAGATCAATATTCAAACCCCTCCGTTAGGTCTGGTGTCAGATCGGTACAGCTTAACACAGTCCAGATTACCTTTTTAACAGTGACGCTCCCCGGTGCCAGAAGATGCGTTTTAGACAAAGACAGACCCGCTTTTAGTACTCTCATTTTGACAACGGCTTGATCTGCCCCAGGGTGGTCTTTTGAGCAAACCCAACTCCAACAACCCCGTGAATGTCACGCCGGGGCCCTGATGGTTGCTTGTGAAACACCACTTCCGTATCTACGGAAACGCAGATGTGCCAAACTTACAAATGTTAGCGTACATTCAAAGTAACAACACCACATTCAAAATAAGTATAGTGCGGGGAAAGATATGCGAGTGATTTTTGTTGAGTTTTATGATTTAAAAAAACAAATCAAACGTTTAAATTTAAAAACATCGAAATGAGCACGAAAACGACATTTACAAAAAAAAAAAGGTACATGCTGCTTTCTTGTGCTATCAGTTATTGTTGTAGTAGTTGTATTTTGTGAATGATCCACTTGGGAGCCTCAAAGTAATCAACATGAAATGAATTTTGAAAAGCTGTAGCAGTTTCAAAAATATTTTGTCCGCTGCGCAATGTAAAAGACGTGTACCCCCTTTTCCAAATTGGAGCTCTATTTCCGATCCCGGTAGCTACTTGTAGGTAGCTATCTTTGTTTTGATGTAGAAACATGGTCAAAACTTTGGGAAATAGGTTAAAAAATTTAATATTTAAGACAAAAAGAAATATATTTTTTATCACCTTCATCGACAGGAGTGTTTTCAGCGTTTAATCAAATGGTTAATTATCTTGTAGGATAAACTAGTTGTGACTGTATGTACGCTATAATTTGATGTTTCTTGGTGAACAATTAAAGGATTTATCGTTGGTGCAACCTTGTGTATCCAGAAATCCGGAGAACTATTAAACGCAACAATTTAAATACACCCATGTCGCGTGCTGTTCCAACGGTAGCAGTTTGTTAGTCACAGTGTAACTTCCTCCATAGCAATTATCGTTTTGTTTGGTTGCCAGTTATTTTGTGCACTTCATAATTAGTGTATTTCAGTTGGTGTAGCTTCAGGTGTCAGTTAAAGAGCCTGCGCTTGTTAGACCTGTCCCTGTTAAAACAAACGTTTCCTCTTTTACTTCAACCACATGCTGAAACTACAAAACAGCAGCACCGCGCTCACTGCAGCCTGAACAGATAAGCCGCAGACACATCCCCTTCACAGCCAGCTGTAAGTTACAACCCTCCACATCCCCGGTAGATTGTAACAGCTGCTTCACATGAACCAGAACAGGAACTCAGGATCTGTCTAGTAAGTCATTGTCTAACAATTTTATAGTGTGTAGTATGATTTTTGTTGCCTTTTTCACCAATTATTGATCAGTTTGCGTGGTTTGATATCGACAAAATGATGCCTTCAAAGTCACAGTGAACGAGATATCACGTTTTATTGTTGTTTTACATCACAGTACACAGTAATCTAGTAGGCTTTTATCTAGTATAAAATCGCGTATGTTGTTTTTATGTTTCTATATTGCCACCTGGCTTATCTTTTCACTGGATATATAGAGGAAAATGCGACCTTAAATACAGTAGGCTCATCAAGATTTTATAAATAAAGCAATACCACACTTTAAAAATATTTTTATGACCTGGTCATATTTTCGTATGTAAAATCTTCATCTTTAAAGTGACTACAACTGTCAGTTAAATGTAGCTTACTGGAGTTAAAGTACAACACTTCCCTCTGAAATGTAGTGGAGTAGAAGTATAAAGTATAGCTGAAAAGTACATTTCACCACTGAAAACAACCAACAACTATTCTTTAAACAAATATCTTACTAACTCAAACCAACCTTTTATAAAGAGTGATATTACTTTCTTCAGAAATGATGGATATTTAATGTTAGGGCTAAAGTGAAAGTGTTTTCCACTGTGGAAACTCTTTTTTCCTCTGTGTTCTCCTGAATGGACAAATAGATGATATAGATGATTGATGATACAGTGTGTGACTGGTGGACATGGTTATTTATTGCTCTGACGTCTCAGATCAGTTTTTAGTGTTTCATATGTTTACTTGGAGGAATTACCAACTTGCATATAGTGTGCTATAAAGTCTGTCACTGTTTTGAGTGTGTGGAGTTGATTTTAGCATGGCACAAGACTCTCAGCCACCCACCCCAGTGTGAGTCATGTACCATTTTTTTTAATGATTTTGATTACAAAGACTGTACTCTAATGTGTGTGTGTGTGTGTGTGTGTGTGTGTGTGTGTGTGTGTGTGTGTGTGTGTGTGTGGTACACGATGAGCTGTTCTTTCCATTGTTATCCTTCCTGTCTCATTTCCGTTTTGTGAGCATTCCCTCCTGACAGCAGGGTGACTGCAGTGCTGTCACAGTAAATGACTGTGAATAATACTCAGCTGCTCACTGTGTCTCATGTAGAATACTTTATATTTTTCCAGGATGCCACTGTCTTGTAAAATGATGGAGGGGGGGGTTACAGTGACTTTTGTATTTACATGCAAAATATTGACGTGAAAACAATTACTGAAAAGCTATCAGCAGGTTGTAATTTGTGACTACAGCAGGAAGGGAGAAATACTGTTTCATTTCACCTCGTATATTTCATTATTAATTAGGACCAAACAGAAGTTGAAGCCCACATACTGTATTGTATTGTGTTTTCTGTGTTTTGAAAAGAGTTGCAACTAACAATTATTTTTTGTTTCGCATGAATCTGATGGTCAGTTTTCACAATCACAATTTCCCAAGCCCAATGTGACGTCTGAAAATGCCTCATTTTGTCTGACCAACAGTCAAAAAAACCAAACTAGTTTGATATCACAGAAGACAAATAAAAGCAGCAAATTAGTTGCCACTTAATTGTATGTTGATCAGATAATCGTTACAGCTCTAATCGTTGACATGCCAGTATGTGTTGGACACTAATGTTGCTGAAATGATCTGTTGAGTAATCTATTAAATCAACAAGTTTGATATCTGATTAAAGGGCAAAGTAATTTATTTGTTTTTGGAGTGTATGTCAGACAGAACAAGAGATTTGAAGACAGCACCTTGGGCTCTGGGCAACTGTGATAGGCCTTTTTTTCTATAGCCCACTAAAAAAAATAGTGTTGTATTTGAGTCAACATTTCATGTAAATTTGCTTTGTTTTACACGCTTTTATGTTGACCATATTTTATGCCAATTGTATTTTTTTTTTTTATGAAACCATACACTGTACAGATTAACACTGTGGTCTTAATGAAAGTGCTGTAGTGATACAACTTGGACAAGGGTACAGTGTCCAGACAGAGGAGGGCAGTATTACACTGACTAACGCTGGAGAAACTGAGTCTCAAAACCTGAAACCTTGAATTTCTTTGCACTCATTTGATTTAGTGCAACATTTAAATCACTCTTCATGTCATATTTTCCAGTGAAATTACTCTCAGTGCAACTGGTGTGACTTTTCCCCTGTCAGTTTCTCTGTCCTGTAACCTCCTGCAGGAAATAAAAGTCTGTATTTCTGAGCTGATCGTTTCAATCACAGATTAACTGACATTCTTGAGGCAAACACGTGATTAATGACAACCAGTGTTTGCTTTGTGTGTTTTACTAATCATTACGTTATCAGTCTGATTAATCGAGTTTAGGGTAAGGGAGTGTTTGTGACAGAGTTTATTGTTATACGAGGTAATTGTTAGTCCATGCAATTAAAGTGTTAACTACATTAATCATCATGTGTTTGTTCTCACAGATATGAGCAATTCCTACGTGGATGGAAGGGATGGCTCACTTTAAGACTTCACAGGCTCATCAAACGGATTAAGGCCAATGGCTCACTGTACATTGTAAGAGTCACGGTCTATTTGGTTTCCAGTATTTTCAAAAGCAACCTCTGAAGGTGTGTCTGGGTTTACTACTACGGCATGCAGGATGGGCCAAACTCGCTCGGATCTATCGCACAGCACCGCCACCCGAGGCAGAGCGAGGTGGAAAGCAGGCGAGACAGCCCAGCGGCTCCGTATACGCAGATTCAGGAGCTCAGAGAAGCGACGGGGTGACCAGTTAAACAGGAATCCGATGAAAAATAAAGTGTTGTCGTGTTTGGGAAGGAGAAAGCGAGACTCCAGCCAAACGGAAGGGGATTTCGGTTGCGGAAACGGAGCCGGAGATCCAGCAACGCGCCACGATCACAGAGTAGGAAAGTTGCCGAGGGACGAGGTTGTGTCGGCGGTTGGGGAACATCGAGAAGCCCCGGGTTGTTTCGAGACACCATCCGGCCTAGATGATGATACCGGAGCTACCCAACACGTCGTGAGCCGAGAGGCAGCGGCTGGCTCGTCCGATGCGTCAGGTTTGGAAACGCGGACCGGAGAAGTCAGCGGTGCGGGCTGCAAGGAGCGGAAAGCCGAGCGGGAGGACAATGCCTCCGATCCCCCAAAGAGGGCCATGGAAGACCAGCCACTGGGGGGAAACAACCGGGATCACTTTGTGTCTGGTGTTAGGGTATTGACGGGGACGAGTCCGACTACAGCCCCGCCGCTCACCTCTGACCCGGACACTGAGCGGACTTTGTCTAGCTTGCTCCCGGATCAAGCTTTGGATAGTGGACTGTCGATAACGGACGATCACGCTGAGGCGAAAATGACAAAAACTGACTGTAGTACCGTTTCATGTCCGTCCAAAGCGGCCGGTGACCAAAACAACTGTTGTCTGGTTGAAACTGAGAGTCGCAAGGATTCTGATCAGGCCCATCAGAGTCCTCCAGGAGGCCCAAGTTTCACAGGAACCATACCGAAACTCATCATAACCCGAGACCCCAGTCCGACCCGCTCCCAGGGGACACCGCCTCTGCTGACCGTCCCCACGGAGCTCGGTACCGGCTCATGTCTTGATCCTCACCCTGAGGACGAGTCTCCCTGCTCGGACAGCGGCTGCGGGGGCTCCCCTGCCCTGATGCGCTCCCCGAGGAAACTGTCCAACTCATCCTCCATCGGCCTGTCCTCTGCATCGTCCTTCGAGGAGTCCGAGGACGACTTCACTGGCAGCGACATCGAGTCCAGTCTGTCTCCGGCCCGGTCTCTGTGCAGCCCGGACGATGGGACAGGGGTGAGTGTCTCTTAATATCTTTGTCACAACAGATCATTAAGTTAAAGCCATTGTGCAGTTCAGTTATTGAGAATCACAAGGAGGACGTTTCTTGTGAAGTGTTTCAGTCACATTTAGTTTATAGCTTATTTATATTGGGCTATTGAACATATACCATGGCAGACATACAGTATGTGATTCAGGCTCAATAATCACCAGAATAAATCCAGGTGTCATTTGCAAAATGACTTCACTCATAAGTAGAATGGATGTGATGTTGCACACACACTGATACGGGACACAGGCCAACAGTCTTGTATCCTGTAACGGCTTTAGCTATAAGCACTTTGTTTAGTTATCAGATAGCTCAGAGCAACATGAAGACGCATGTATTTCCATATTATTCCAATGACACTCTCATCAGTCAGTGTCAGTGGATATACAGGTTGTTGTGTCTGTCACTCAGGCTGAAGTGCATGTCAGCGGTCAGAAATGTAAAAGTTGTTCAAACTTTGTAGGTAAACCCCTCGGACATGATAATCATTTGAAGTAAATCAGGAGGTTTGCTACGCAGCGCGTGTGTTTTGGTGGCTCTTTTTAAAATTACACTGAAATCTGAATGATAACATTTCAAATAATTTGTCTAATGTAAAGTGTAAAGTCTTAATGGGTCAACTGGCACCACCCAGATCGGGGGATTGTGACTATAACAAATTTAAACCAAATAAGAGGAAACTGGCTCTTATCTTCAACCCCTTCTGTGTCACTCTCTTGCTTTGATGGTCCAGCTTTAGGGCCATGCACTCTCTCAATGCATGTTTGGATGGTGTGTCATCGCAATATTATGTGCAAATAGACCCCACAAATGTTATCAGAGTGATCTAGAAGTTAGTTTAATACCCCATAGACTAAAGGTTTCCCTCTCCTCTGGGCACAAGATGCAGTTTAAAGTTTCCAAGTAGGAAGTTAACCCTGAGTCAAGAGGCTTTGATGCACTGTGACTAGAAATGCTTGGAATGAGACAAGACTTAAAAACAGGATGTGTCGTACTGGAGACGGTCGTCCAGTAACTCAACCTCTTCTCTGCAGTTTGTAAATCCTGAATGTCCAGGTTTCCTGTTTGGGCCACGTCACCTTGCATGTATGTTGACAGATTTTCATCTGCCTGCATGCTATTCATATTGCGCTATTTTTTAATAATCAAGCCCCAGTCATTTTTCCGCAGTGTATATGTTCCACCCTTGTTTGGTATTTTACTTATTTTTTCCAGAGGGAAACAGAGAAAGACATGACACATAGAAAAACACACACTGCTCTTTCTCTGACAGCTGTACTGAACACTGCTGTCTTTATGATCACTGTGAGGTGGAGATAGGCCTTTAAGCGATGGCTAATAACTGGTATACTGCTGTGACCCTTATTCAAAGTGAGTGTGCCCGGGTTTACACAGACATCGAAGCAAAGTAAGTAGTGTGGGCTGTTTTATGCTATTTTATAATTTCAGTTAGCCTCTATATCATATCACTTATCTACAAAAAACGGACACAATCCCAACAACTACCACAACAAACAAGACAAGATACCACACAAACAAGCTCAAATCATTATCTTCATATATCGTTAGCCTATTTAGTGTAGATGGAACAAAATGAACATCAATCAAACATAAATCATCATATACAGTCAAGTACTCTGTCAAGAACGCCCATCTTCTCTCCTCAGCTCATTGAAAGTTGAACATTGTGATAATTTTTGGTCCTGACCTCGTTATTATTGTCCTACCGTACATCCTAAAGTGTCAGACAACCAATTTAAAGTAGGGCTGCACGAGATGCAAAAAAAAAAGAGTGATTATTTTGGCAGATATTGCGATATGCGATTGCAATTTGAGGTGGAATGGTCATTTTATTTTCACTGAAAACATTTATAAATGATGCATTGATGATGATAAAAGATGATTTTTGGACATGTACCAAACATGTTCCTTTACATCTGGAGAATATGATTTGTAGGGCGGGGCATTTCTGCCACAACACAACGCTTTTACCTTTATCAAAAAAATTGCATGCAATGTTTTTGCAGATCCTGCGGTTTGGATATTGCCCTTGGTCATATTGTGATTATAATTATATTTTCAAATAATTGTGCAGCCTTTTCAGTCTGGCATTTTATCAGTTTATCTGCCAATAATTTTCCTGACTAATAGATTAATAATTTTCGCGAATCAAAGAAAGTAGTGTCTCAAATGCAAAGATATTCAGTTTACAGTATTATAACAGAAAAAAAGAATCAAATCTTCACATTGGTGAACCAGAGAATATTTTGAGCTTTTGCTCAAAAAATGGTCAAAACAGGCTGATCGATTATCGTTATTTTGTAAAGTTATGCCACATTCAAGTTAAATCACATTTCCTGTTTCCATTGTTGTAATGTTGGAGGACACATGGAGTTTTGAATGCAACTGATGAAAAAAAATAGTCTTGCCTCCACTTTAGTATTTCTCAATGTCCCTCTCTTGTCTCCTGTCCCCTCTGTTATTTTGAGTTAATTTATGGGAAAGCTTTGTCATGTTCAAATACACATTTGGCTGACTCCTCTTGCTAAACTTAATTGGTTTTCCATCAATTTCAGTAATGATCATCTGACTCAGCAGGTCAGTGGACGTTGTAATTTCCTGGCTATTACATCGACAGCCAGGAAATGCGCAGCCTGAGGAGTTGCACTTGAGCTGTTGTAACAAACAGGATGACGCTGGCCTGTGGTTTCTGATAAGAGCAGGTTTTTAATGGGCATGTTTTGTCCTCCCGTACTTGTATAAAAGATCTGTTGTCAGTTTTACGGTAATTAATTGAAGGAGGGTGTGTGAGTCTCTGTTGTTATTGGCTTTAAAAAGCCGAGGCCACGCTGTCAGCTCCCAGCCAAACCAGTTACATTTTGTACGTTCGGTGACGTGAGCAGATACTTGCTCACACATGCATGCTTAGACACACATACACACTCGCGGCGATGCCGTCTTGCATTCAGAGTTGAGTGTGTGTCATGGAAAATTGGGCTGAAGGCAGAGCTGGTTGCTAGGTGACGTCTTTGCCATATATGGTACTTTTTTTTTCTCTCCTTGTCTTGTTCTCTCTTTCTCGCGGCAGTATCTAGTCTGTCCCTGTCATTTGAATATTATTAGATGTAAATCCCTAGAAATGTCTACTCAGCCCAACAATACACATATTATTCTACAACTTCTCCACTCTTTTCTTCCACCACATTTAGCATTGCGCAAGAGCTTAATATTTTCCCCCGAGACACCATGAGACATGCAGCACAGTGGAACAGAAAACAAGGGGAAAATTAGGGTAAGCTGACAGAAGATAGAGCACAGGCAGACAAAAACATACACTGAAACTGCGAACACGTCACCTACACGTGACAATCCTTCTTATTAATGCATGCTTATTCACATGAGCCACAATTGCTGACTTGTTTTCCGTGCCACTTTGTATTCAAAATCCCACACATCACTCCCACAGCACTTATACACACAATCTATGAAAGTTCACAAAGTTAATAAGCAAGAAAAAAAAAAATCCCTGGTACAAAGTAAAAAAATAAAAAAAAACAAAAAAGGAGACAAATACATTCCACACTGTTTGTTTTCCTGAATCTCTGAATCTCTCCTGAATATATTTACGATCTACTGCATTTCTATACTTCAAAACCACAACACACATGTAACAATTACATAATGTCATGGACAATACAACACACAACAGCCACACTCTGCATTAGCTCAGCAAATTAGAATGACAAGCATTGGTGGAGGAATAACAGCTATTACAACCAGTAGCGCCAGAACAACGAAGTCAAAATGGCAGAAATTTGTTTAACTTTTTCTAAAGTGTCTTTTCTGAGGGTGGTTTTTCACTTTGCCATCTTCTGTATGTTCAGTGGGTCACCACAGCTGAGCTCCTCGAACACAGAAGACTTAAGTCAGGGGAAAGGGAAGTGGTTTCATATCAACTATTTTTGAGAAAAGAGCTCTGACAGTACCTGAAAACACCCTCAGTGTATGCATATGTTGTCACTCCTGTAGCTGATGATAGTTGCCTGACAGGTTCTGCTTTGTGTCCACACACACACACACACACACACACACACACACACACACACACACACACCTGCACCTCTGTAGGTTACATAGTACTGAGGAATTTGTCATGCAGGCAAAAGGAGAGCATTGGGAGGACATGGGAAGGCCTGTTGTCCCTACCCCCATGCTACCAGTCAGTCATGAATCTGGCAGGAGATTGGCTCAGCATGGGGCTCAGGATAGGCCCTGTGTGGATTAGGGGATAGAGAGAGAGAGAGAGAGAGAGAGAGAGAGAGGAGAAGAACAAAGGTCAGACTGAGGAGAAAGAGAAGACACCTCTAGTACCTTCAGGGAGAGAGGGTGAATGATTTAAGGGAGGAAGTAAAAGGAAAGTGGACTAGTTTGAGCAGGCAGATGGTTGAAAGAGAAAACTGACAGCTTTAAATCTATAGGTACGTGGATATGCTTGATTTCGGCAAAGAAGATATCAAGTATTGAAAAAGCGTTAAGAGAGGAAGGGAGGAGTGACAGGATGTTGAAACAGGAGAAATAGTGAACCGGGATGACAAAAAGAGGCTTTAGAGAAGGAGAGGGGGTGAGTGTGAGAAATAAGTGAGAGTGCTTACAGCAGAGGAGGATTACTTACCAGGCAACACACGCCTCGGTTTACAACGAGGGTTTATATACTGACTGAAGCTAAATAACTGACATAAGACCGCACATTAGCCAGGAGCTAACAGCAGGCTCGGTTAAAGAAGGTAGATGATTGTGAAGGATCTCAGGCCAGCAGGGAGGCACACATCCCTGGTAGTGCTTGTCTGGGGAGACCCTGTGCTGATGGTGCGGAGTATTTTGTGCTGGCTGCGTTCTCGCTTCGTCTCCGGGGCTGTGTGTGCCTGCGTCAGCGCCTGCCTCCTCCTCCACTATTGTTCTGTCTGCCAGGTAAGCGTGGCAAATTTATCCAGAGCAGATTAAAGTTCTCTCTCTACGTACGTCCCACATCGTTGAATGTTGTCGCTAACGTCATGCTTCTTCAGAGAGATGATATGAGGTTAGATTAGATCAGATGGAGGTGACTTGGGTACTCAGGTGTAATGTGATTGATATCCCAGTGCCTTGTTGCCATTGCGGTGTGTGGCAGTTCTCTGGCCCTGTGCAGTCCTGCATAGCTGTGATGATCTCTCTATCTGGGTTAAGAAGCCAATAAGCCAACCAGCAGGATCATCATGCGTCAGGCTGTAATACTTTACGCAATCTGTTAATTAGTCAGATGTTAATTTTGGTATTTCACTTTAACTAATGCACTCAGTTGCAAGTTTATTAGGTACACATACTAGCTAAAACTGAACCCCTACTCCTTACATCATTGAAGGTAGACTAGTTATTAGAGACACTTCTTGGTATAATGCAATATAATCCCACAAACCATTGCCTCTAAAATAACCATACAGTTGATTCAACACCTCTTTGAAACCGTTTCAGCAAAAGTTGGATATTACAGTCAGGATTTATTGGAGGACCATTTTATGCTCTCTTATTTTACCATGTGTGTAAAGGGGCTTATGTGTGTGTTGGAAACTAAGACTGTAAAGACACATTCTTGTGGTCTGTGTGACTTCTTCCAGTATGACCACTGTTGTTGTCATGTGAACGAAGGGACTCCAGCACAAAGGTGTGTGTGTGTGTGTGTGTGTGTGTGTGTGTGTGTGTGTGTGTGTGTGTGTGTGTGTGTGTGTGTGTGTGTGTGTGTGTGTGTGTGTGTGTGTGTGTGTGTGTGTGTGTGTGTGTGTGTGTGTGTGTGTGTGTGTGTGTGTGTGTGTGTGTGTGTCACTTCATGACAAGCACCCGGAAACATTCTGGGCATTTCAACCCAAAATTCTAGGAAAGGCCTGTAAATATCAGGGAGGATGGGAGTTTGATGGGAGTAAAGAAAACAGTTGAGAAATGCTGTTGGGAGGACGAGGTGTTGGCGTTTGATTGAGACAATGTGGCGGAGGCAAGCAGTCGAGGGACTTCCATTTGAATGAAAGTGGGGAAAAATAACTTGAGAAAGGAAGGAAAATAGGATCGCAGAGCGCATTTATCAACGTCAGAGCATCAGGGAATGAAGAGGAAGCTTAGAAAACAAAGAATAATGAATTGAAGCTCTGTGCTATATATACACAAGTTATATAAAAGGGAAAGCGGAGATGGTGAAGGTTGGACTGTGTGAGTGGAAATGTGAAGTGTGTGGGATGGAAACACAGGATGAGACTGCAGTATTTAGCAACTTCTTCAGTTTAAACTGAAACAACAAGGATCTGTTATACATAAAACATCAGCAGCATTAGCTCTGGCTGGTGATGGTAATATTAATCAGAGACTTGTGACCCCACAGAGGCAACACATTAAGCAGTCAGCCCGAAGCAATTAGAGAGAGAGAGCCTAATGGCATGTCGATAAAAGAACTGAAAGAAGAGAGGCTGGAGATTTGGGTGTCTGCTTCACCTTCCTCTCCCGTTCCCCCCCCCTGGACTTTCATCTGTCACTGAGGTCGTCTTCAGGTGAGGACAGATGCTGCTAATAATAGTTCAATAAAAAGAAACTGAAGTTATTATGGTCTGATGGGCAAACACAGTTTGTATTTTGTCCACAAACAGATTTGATGTTATTCCCCAAGATCATTTTTCGGGTTTTTCCTAGAAAAATATTAGGGCCGCAACTATCACTTATTTTTATTAGCAATTAATCTGCATATTTCTCAATTGTTTTTCTTTTTTTTTCTCTGTAAAATGTCACAAAATAGCAAAGAGTGTTCATTATAATTTATCAGAGCCCACGGCTATGTCATGTGTCTTTTTCTTTATCCAACCAACCAACCAACCAACTGTATAAAACCAAAAGATATTCAGGTTGCTATTATTAATGAGAGAAAAGCAGCACACTGGTGAATCTAGTAACAGTGAATCAGGGATACTTTTGCTAGAAAAACTACAACCGAGAATCAGAACAGTTGTTGATTTTTTTCCCATGATTGAGTAATTGATTCAGCTCTAAAAAAAAGATATAGCTTAAACATGTTCTCACCATCAAGTGTAATCTTGTTGTTAAATGGGTCGTTGGAGTGTGAGGCTAAAGTGAGCATGTATACATTCATGTGCCTGTGCCCCCTCTATTCACAGCACCATCAGAGTCCTCTCACTGTCTTACAGACCCTTGTGTTGTGAACCTTACATAACAGGTTCATAATTATCCCTTACAACAGCACTTTGGACACCAACCGCTAGCGACAGTTTTACTGTACTAACAGAGCGGAGAGTCTGCTCAGTTTGAGTTCCAGAAAGGCTTGGAAATGTTTAGGCATTTTTATTTTGTCCTAACAGTGTGTTCCACCAAAGAGTTTGAGGTCAAGGTTGGATACCGGTCTCTGCATATTGCTTTTGAAAGAATACTGGCCAAAATAACAAACTCAGTCAAATACAGGAAGACAGTGGAAGTGGAGAAAAGAAAGGAGGTAATAGTATGTAGCTGTCATTATAGAAAACCTACTGAATTTACAGTAGGATTTGCAGAATTTGCAGTGTCATCTTTTTACAATTAATTGTCTTTCAGGGCTCTCTCTGCTGATGCATGGGTCAACACGTGGCGCCTGGTTTCATTAGTCAAACATGTCGAAATGAGCAAGAGGAATTTTCGTCATGTTGCAAATTGTGGCTTCCACCTCGCAAGTTTGGTGAAATGCATTCACTGTTCAAACCTTTCACCACTGTTCTCTTCCCCCCGAGTCGGCCGGGGTTATGTCGGGGTTAATCTGTTGATGCGATTGAAGGCTCAGGTCACAGGTGTCAAGTGTTCACTCCTATTACTCTCTACCTCCTGCGTCTGTCTGAAATCTTGACATTGACCAGCTGTCTATCGAGTCACAAACCTGCTGCACACAGTTTCCCATCACGAGGATCCCACGGACGATCACAGCTGTTGATTGCAGTCAGAAAATCTGGTTCCCAACCCTTTTTATTTTGAAACAGGATGCTTGTAATCACATTTGTCACCTTGAAAGGTTTTGCGTGTGTAGGATTAATGATGGTGATCACAGAACAGAATCACCTGCACAATATATATTTTGAATATTTAGGTCCACATAAAACCTACAGTTTCCCTGGTGTTGAATTATGATAGGTGAGTAATCCTTTTATCTACATGACAAACCCAAAATGTAAATGGGTATTTTGTATCTCATTAATGACGTGGTAATACAAACACTTTCCGTCACATATTATGGACTGTGTTTGTCTTCATGTTGGACTTTGAATTGGCTAAAACCTCTGAAAACTTGGTTTCAAATCAATGTTTTTCTTAAGACTAATTTCGATATTCCGCACTAAAATAAGCAACAATCAAAGTACACATTTTGAATAAGACATCTTTAGGTTTTATTTTCTAAGAGTTTAACACTCAAAAACTTCCTAATCCGCTTCAATAACTTCAGAAGATTATTTTGTATTTTTTGAACTCACAGAAAGAAGCTGATAGAAAAAAAAATTGGCTTTCAGTGCGTTTTAAACTTCTGAGTTACAAAACAGCACTCTATAAAGTCAAATAAAGCCTGTTTTCTCTTCTTCTAAGGTAAACACAGAGTCACAGTTTCTGTTGTGTGTGTGTGTGTGTGAGTGTGTGTATATCCCTGCATTAGGACTGTTTTATTGTGACAGAGTTTCAACTGAGCAGCTGTGGAAAGAATGCAAGTGAGGAGAGCAGAGATAGGCGGACATGTAAACATGGCAGAGAGATAGGCCCAGCAGTCATTCACAGAAGTTATTTGGTTATAAAAAGATTAATTTTATGATTATTGCTTCTTGTCCCTGCATTTTATTACTCACATGATTCTGTTTTGCCTCTATCTCTACCTTTATCTCTATGCCTCCTTTTTTAATTATGAGTGTTTCCGAGTCAGACCTTTATTTGCATATGGTACACATGAAAAATATTGTAGGAAAGATGACTGACTGCATAATGAGAAGGAGCCTAGAGAAATATTCAGTGATGTTTGCCCTTAAGTAGTGTAATGTAACACACACACATTCCCATCCTAAACTGGCTGTCCGTTTGTTGTGATTTCTCACACATGTTCTAATCAATCGATGTCATGTTCCTCTCAGATTGCTTGCGTCAAAGCTGCTGTTGCACACTGTCCTTGCTCTGGTGTTTCCCAATGCAGATAACGATTATATACACACACACACACATACACACACAGAGTTTCAGACAGTAAGGGTATGTTTTACGACTCCACAGTGGTGGCTTGGGTAAATGTTTTATGAATGGGCTTTGTCACGTAGGTTGTGCACCTGGATGCACAACCTTGGGTAAAGGGGAGGATCTGTCCAATGTCTACGTACGTGTACGTGTGTGTGTGTGTGTGTGTGTGTGTGTGTGTGTGTGTGTGTGTGTGTGTGTGTGTGTGTGTGTGTGTGTGTGTGTGTGTGTGTGTGTGTGTGTGTGTGTGTGTGTGTGTGTGTGTGTGTGTGTACGTGTGTACGTGTGTACTACAGGGTGTGTTTTCCTTTTAATGAATAATCAATCTACCAGCCTGTATTTAGTTCAGTGCTTTGTTTCACCAAAACATTAAACCTCGCGCTGTGTAGTCAGGGCTTCAGATTTGTCACCTGTGTGACCACCCTTGCCTTTGTAAGAAGAGGATGAAGTTTTCTGTGGTTTGTTGTTTTCCAGAATAAGTCCTGGCAGAAATTGAAGACGATGGTTCACTGGTCCCCCTTCGTCGTGTCCTTCAAGAAGCGTTACCCATGGGTGCAGCTAGCTGGCCATGCAGGTATGCATCAATATACAGCCTCTGCATAATATGCATACAGGTTCATTCTTCATCCTCATTATTTAAAGATATTTTTGCTTTGGAAATACACTTAATTGATGTCTTGCCAAGAGCTAGATGTTAGCAGTCTCATGTCTGTTCCTTAAATAGAAGGTTATAGCCAACAGCTGGTTATCTTAGTTTAGCATAAAGACTGGGAACAGGGGGAAACAGCTAGCCTGGTTCTGTCCTAAAGGTTATGAAATCCACCAGCAACAACAGCACCTCTAATGCTCACTAATTAACACATTATGCCTCATTTGTTTAATCTGCGCTCAAGTTGAAGTATAATGACAAGTTGTGGTTTGTAACGAACTATCCCCTGGCACCAGCTTCATATTTACCATATAAACAAGAGAGAGGTTTCCAGAAAGTGAATAAATGTGTTTCCCAAAATGTCAAACTATTTTCTTGAATCTTTATTCCATCTCCTTCTCCAAGGTAACTTCCAGGCTGGGGAGTACGGACGCTTGTTGAAGCGATACTGTGAGTGTGAGCAACTGTGCCTACAGAAGCTGATGAAGGACACTCTGCGACCCTATGTGCCCGGTTATTACGGCGTCGTACAGAGAGACGAGCAGGACTATAACCTGATGGACGACCTGCTGGCAGACTTTGACTCACCCTCCATCATGGACTGTAAGATGGGCAGCAGGTAAGACTGTAAGAAAGTGTGTGTGAAAAACATTTTCTAAGACCATAGAGAAGAAGACTTATCTTATGCTTTTGGGAGATACAATAAGCCTTGAAAATGAACCTTTGCACATGTCTAAGCATGAACACATATATACATATGTATACATTTACTCTCCATAGTAATACAGCGCTTCACAGGATTAAAATAAGAGCAACTTAATTAAAAACAAAAGTAATATTAAGCCTTTGCTTTTCAGAACGTACTTGGAGGAAGAACTGATAAAAGCTAGAGAGCGTCCACGTTTGCGGAAGGACATGTATGAGAAGATGGTTGCAGTGGACCCCGGGGCCCCTACAGAGCAGGAGAGGGCGCAGCAGGGCGTCCTCAAACCCAGATACATGCAGTGGAGGGAGACGCTCAGCTCCACGGCCACCATGGGCTTCCGCATCGAAGGCATTAAGGTCAGAGGTCGTCGTGGACATCCAACACTGTGAACATGCCAGAGTTCCCGAGGAGAGCAAATAGTTTTTACAAGAAGTAAACCAATCAATGGGAATAAATATTTATGAGTGTGTTCACTGGATAGACCACACACACAGTCTGTTGAAGGTTTTGGCTGGATGTGCTGACATAAAGAGGACTGTTTGTTCTTTCAAAATTAATCCAGGGCTGGTCATCAAGTTGTACCAATAACTGTACATTTGCATGTTACTCAGACATGAATGAAAATATCTGATGACACTGTGAGCGTTTGAAGCAGCCTGCTTGATGCAGCACTGAAATTAATTTCACTATTTGTTGGTCATAGTTTTTCATTGCAACCTCAATAAAACACAACTCAGCAAGCTGTAAATAAATAAACGGCCTTCCTTTAATTTCTTTTTCAACAGAAAGCTGATGGAACTTGTAACACCAACTTTAAGAAGACAAAGCACAGAGAGCAGGTGATGCAGGCGCTGGAGGACTTTGTTGACGGCAACACTCAGATTCTGGTATGTTACAAGTTTACTGCAGGTTTTTTTTTTTTGCGCACAACAGCAAGAGGTTTTTAAAATGTAGGTCGATTCAAACATATTCAGGATGAAACAGATTGAGTGATTTGGGTGAAGTGAATAAATACTATAGCTATACTATAGCTCTGGCTTACTAGCTGAGCACAGTTGTATTGCATGCTAATAAATGCAAATAATTAAAAAGTCTGATTCAGTCATTGATGGTGGCAGCACATGCATTAAGGAAGGACATAAGGCCACACGCTCAGATGTACATTTTTAAGCCAATTTAGAAATTTCTTTCTGTTCTGCTGCCCTACATCTCTTTATTTTTATTTCTTTTTCTTAGAAACTCTACCTGCAGCGGTTGGAGGATCTGCGCTCGGTCCTTGAGCAGTCACAGTTTTTCAGGACACACGAGGTGAGACACACACTCCATTTTCATGATTCTTAACAAACCTGTTGGCCGAGTTGGAGATTTATGATATCTTCCCGTCATTAGCTTCTGTGTTGAATTGTTCACACACCTAATATCACCCGTCTCACCGGTTTCTCCTTCGCAGGTCGTCGGTAGCTCTCTGCTGTTTGTGCACGACGCCTCGGGAAAGGCCAGAGTGTGGATGATCGACTTTGGGAAGACGGTTCCCCTGCCGGACCCGCGGACTCTGGACCACAGGACTCCCTGGCTGGAGGGCAACAGGGAGGATGGTTACCTGTGGGGACTGGACAACCTCATAGACATTTTCAGCAGTATGCTCCCACAGACACCTTGAGAGGGAGACTCAGAAGACTATAATGAAAGATTTGTCCAAGTCCAGATGGTGGAAGAGATACAAGATCAGGGGAGTTTGAAGAAAAGGAAAGACTGACAAAAGACTGATTGAAGAGTTTGATTACTTTTTTCAAGACCCACTCCTTGACCCAAGCGTCTTTACCCACCTGCACCTGTGTAAAAAGAGGAGGCAAAGCAAGCGCAGGATCTCTGTTGCAGAGTGGAACATGCTAAGAGACAACGTCATACATTATGCTCCATTTGTGGAACTTAGGGACAGACGACCTGCGATCAGTTGAGGCTGAAGGTAGTGGAAAGAGAAGGAGGGAGAGACTTTAATGCAGTAACATCTGTCACTGGGACTGTGAGAATACAGTTCTATGAATTCATGGACCTCTGACAGTCACTATTTCCTGCAAAGACATGTAATATAACATTATGCACCTCCCTCCTCACCATCGCCCCCTGCTGGTTAGAGTTGCACAGTGTACTCTGACAGCCATGAATTTTGATCCAGTGGTATAAAACCTTTTTTTTTTTACTCGCCTTTTGAGAGGCTTTGGTAATGGGAGTTGTATTGTTGTCATGGACCACTTTTGACGCTTAAGTATACAGCAACACTAAAACACTGGTCAGACCATGTGTTAACTAACTTGGTGTGTAAATACAATTTTATTTAAATTTCTTTTGGCCTTGGTATAACCTCCTTACCTTGTTTGTACAATTTCTGTGCCTGGCATTTTTAAAGAAAGAGCTGTTTGATCATTCCAGTGCAGTGGACTCCTGCTTTTTTTTTTTTTTTTTCTTCCAAAGAGTTCACCCAAGTATAAACTGATTTACATCTAATCCCAAAGTTTAACTTCTAATAGAAACTGAAAGTGTTTTCTTAATTGGATTTTTATATGATTATGCAGTGAAAGTTTTTTGTTTTTTTTCCCAAGTAACTGTACATTAAGCAGCTTGGCAGCCATGTTTGTCTGGAGTTTGTTGCACTATGGATCCTCACAAAGCCATTGAACAAGTCAAACGGTGCCTCTGTGTCTTAAGATGGGAAGCAGCAGTCAAGTGCTGGGTTTACAGATGCAGACATTAAGCAGTTTAACATGAATTGAATTCGGTGTTATCACTCGATTCTCTGTGATCAGTGTTGCTTTAGATTTCCTGGGAGTTTTACAGTAAAGCCGTGGTGTTCAGGGTGAAATGAAACTGGAATAACCTGATTGAACTGATAAGTCTGTTTAGGCTTTCATGAGATTTCACTTATGTACCAACTCACACGTGATGTTGAAACTGGAAAATTTGAACGTGTCTTATGATTGAAAGGATGACGCATTATTGAATACAAGAATATCTGTTTTAAACATGAAGATGTTGCTGTAAACCTCATAGCTAAACTAAACAGGTTTGTGGGTTTGAATTTTTGTATAAAGACCAAGAGTTTACAAAGAAAAAACATTGTTATATTTAGATAGTAACACAGTGCTTATGATCATATCTGTCATTCCTTCACTGGAATGCAGAAGGTTGGTGAACATTACAGTCTTCAGTAAACGTCCTACGACAGCGTCAGGCAGCACTGTTTTGGTGTGTGTGTGCGCGCGCACATAGGCGGTTCACTTAGCACACAAATTGCCTACATGACTACAAACATCTGACTTCATGAAATTGGAATTTGCATTTGGGAAATAAGTTTTTCCATCTCTGAAAAATAAACATACAAGGAGTAAGGAATAATAGTGTTTACAAAGTCTTTGATTTCTTTGCCCAAAAATTCTCTATATTTGTAAAAATGCAAATGATCAGGTTTTCAAACTGGGTGCTGCTTTGTAAGAAAACTGGATTCATAACCACATTTTGTATTTTTAAAGGCAGCATATTTTAAAGCTGTAAAACACACAAAGACTGGTGAAAATTGTCAATAAATCCCTGCTCTGTCCAGAAGGTCACAGATTGCAATAAACTGGAAATAAGAGTTTTCAGAGTTTGTTTGTTTTTGTTTTTTTTCACTCTCCCCCAACACACATCTACATTGATTTTAATGTTTAAATATTTATTGTACTGAAGATTGCAAAACGTGCAGGTGGGCAGTGAACTGAGATAACAAAATATTAAATCAAGAATTTATTGTGTAAATATATTCCATTCACTCAGTGATGATGAAAATTTATCACATTGTAAACCTGCAACACAAAAATATAATTCTCCATACAACAGCACAGTTTCTCAGTTTAAATAAAGGTGTGATGTGGATAAAATCTTACATCACATAAGATCTCATTTTAGAACAATTGTGTCCTGGAAATTAAATTGAGACACAAAATTCCTCAGTTGGATTGTCTGTTTATGGCTTATTCAGTCAATTCAATAATTTCAAGTTCAAGGTATTCACTCGAATGTGTGGAAATTCATTGTTTTTAAGGCAGTCCAAGAGCCTCTTGTTTATTGTATTGTTATTAATTTACACACAACATTGCTCATAAAGGCATTATACAACTAGAGATAATACTTACATGGGTTCTACTGTAGGATCACTCACACTGCACCATAAGAATTCACTGTGATGCCTCTCAGCAAATTAAAGCGTGGACTGTTCACTGTGTGTTCACAGCTGCATTTTAAAAGCCACAGCTGGGTCCTCTCGGCCAGCAGCGTCACACTTGTCACTGGTCCTGTGTCCTCGTGTGGAGCAACACCGCCTGTCCAGCCAGCCCGGCCTCCACTCCTCCTTTAGGAACCACATACTGGGTCTCATTATTAGCTCTCTGAGGGTCCATCGTCCTCAGTTGCTCGTTGCTCTGAGTTACGCTGTCCAAACTCCACAGCTGGTAGCGCAGGCTTTTACCCTGTTTAGCCAGGATGTAAACCTCTCTGAGTCCTGCGCCGTTTACGGGACAAGGGAAACTGGTGCCACTGGGCAGGTAAAGCCAGGGAAGACTGGGATCGGGCTGATGGTGGTTTTCACTCACACTCCCCTGGTCCAAACCGAGGAGAACACCTGGAACAAAAAGATACAGTAGTTGTGTGAGATCCTGATGTTTTTTTAGAGAGAGGTGTTTCAAAAAGCCAGTTAAACCAGGCTAATTTAAGTAAATCCGGCTTATTTTCAGGAAGGTTTAAATACATAAAATAATGCAAATTAACAACTCGGCTGCATGGCTATTGCTTCATAGTAAGAAACGTTTCACTTTTTTCATGTTTTTTCTCTCTTTAACTATCACTAAATAAAATTAAAGACTTAAAGACCCACCCAGAAATCCATTTGTTGAATATAAACAAAGTGGCACACAGCCAATGTCAAGGTTTTTAAACAGCATTTTTACCTTATGGAGGCCGTTATGTCACATGTACAAACCACGTAACATAAAACAACTGATGGAGAGCTAAAATTTCTATTTTAATTATTCTATTTTTTATTTTATTCTCCTGATATGAAACAAATTACATGCATTACATACATCCAATTTGAAAGTTATTTAAAAGTATGTTGCATGTACTAAATCTACACCTATACCACCAAGTTATATAATAATACAAATAAACTGTCTTCTTTCCTTTGTCCATCGCAGTTATTTTGCTAGTTTTGGGGTAAGATTTTACTCTAGATATTATTTTTATTACATATTATATAGTTTTGTTTTAACAGATAGTATCATACTGTTTATTCTTCACTGTGAATTGATGTGATCAGTACTTGATTTCGCAGTGATCTTGTTTCAGTTTGTTAGGTTAATTCAAGATGTGCTTTTCACAATAAACTCTGAACCACCTTTACAAAAACACTCCTCTGGTGAGAGAGCAATCCAGTCTTACCTGAAGCGACTGCCCAGTGCGCCCTGTGGCCGCTCCGCTGACATGGCTCGTGGTTGAAGTCCTCATCATATCTGTATATACTGTCAAAGAATGTCCTGTAATCTTTTTGTCTTATGACATGAAGCACAGCCCAAATCATACTGGGCTTTTGAAGTCAATTCAAATATCAATATTTGGGAGATTAAAAAAAATTTAATAACAATACATCAGCTGATAGTAATTTTTTTTTTTAAATAAGCAAACAACATTAATACGGATCCCTCACTACAAATTAGTTTAAAAAGAACTGTGACCAAGACACATGCTAAATATGACATTTTACAGTAAAATAAAAAATATCAACTTGTCGCTGCTCTCTGGTAGATAAACTACTGTATGTAGTGATGACACTGTGTCTAAATTAGCTCAAACATAATTTAGTATTTCTGTACTGTAGTTTCTTATTACCTGTCAGCCAACATACACAAATCAATACAGCCTGAAATATATCAGCCTGGCCAATGTATCGGTCTTGCTCTAACATTAGCAGTAAAAGACATGCCTTATGGTGGTTAAGTTTGGCTGCAGGATACGGGATGAGAACAGGCTGTCCCCCCCACAGGTGTGTGATGATGGTTGCAGCATTGTTACCACTTAAACCTCCAGAAAGCAGTTCTGCCTTACAGCCACAAACCTCTTCTGCCAGCAGCGCCATGTTGTTAGCTGACAAAATAAAAATATTAATGACAACATAAAGAAAGCAAACACCATAAACTCAACACAGTGTGAGAGTTTATGGTGTGTAAGAGTGAAGCAACACTAAAACAAGTTGGTTATATAACTTCCACATTTCTAAATTACTTCCTACATCTGGCTCTTAAAGCCAAATGCCGTATTTTTACTTCTGCCAACACCTAATAATGTTGCCTTTGTGAGGATTCAATGTGTTGCCATGCCATCGGAAAATGTCTACTGTGATCCATTATGACAGAAACGCTCCCCTCTTTGCTGTTGTTCCCCACTGTTTTTTTTTTTGTTTGTTTTTTTTTTTTATAGACTTGACCAAAACAGTTTACACACTTTTGTTACCTGAAAACATTTCACCCTGTGCCGTGTACCCCTTGCTCAGAGCTGTCTCAACCACAGTTTCCATGTCAATACTCAGCTGTGGCTGTCGAACGTGAGCAGCCATCCACAAAGCCACCAGACCGCACCTGAAAGGTAAATGAATAACACACTCACAGTCACACCCTAGCAAATATGTCATGTTTAATGACTTAAACATAAAAGCATTCAGGTAAGAATTGCCCCATTGTACATACAACAGTCTTGGTAACCATTTTATTTGTATTATATAAGTATTTTCTCAGTCAAATGTAGAGCCGAATGTGACTTGACAAGTATTACACTGACACTGTAGTGACTTACTGTGGACCATCTTGGATGAGGGAAGGCACGTATGCGTTCACCAGTATCCACTGCAGGTCTTTCCTAAAACTGAAGCACAAGAACCACACCACATAACATAAATACACAATATTCCATGAAAACAACTTTGCTGCCTTTTCAACCTTAGACTGAGTTAACAGCTTATTTGGCACAAATGTACAATCCATTACAGTCCAGTCCAACAGCCCTAAAATAACCTTTTTCTTTGTGAAGCAACTTTTTCCTCTCTTCTTCTCTGCCGACCTTATGCAAGTAGTGGTGTGGACAAAATACGAGGAACACTTTTCAGTATAAACCAGTTAATTGACCAACTGTTTGTTTGGTTTATTAAGCCTCAGAACATAGTGAAAATGCACATGTGGTAATGAGAACAAGCATAACAATGTCTGTCAAATGGAAATTATTGCAAGGCTCATGAGGATTTCGAACCAGATGCATGTGCAGAAATTAAGCTGTTGTTGGAACTGCACAATTTAAAAGGGAGGGGAAACTTAGAGCGGGAAGCTGTTGAGAAAGAAAAAAGGAACAGGGTGGCGAAAAGAACAGAACATTGAATATTGAATGACGAAAGAGTGGAAAGAAACGACAGTGTAGTATCCACTTGTCTCATTGTAAATGTTTTTTTTTTTTTAAATAAGTGACACTGAGAGAATTAATATGGTGTAGGCAACTCAGTCCATGGAGCGGGATGTAATGTAAACATTAATTTGTTATTATTATGAATGTTAAGCATTTGTATATCTATTAATGTGCAAAATTAAATTCATCCTGACACTGAGTTCACCCTTAATGTTGTGTTATAATAAACTTTGATTTAATAATATTAGTCCTTTTACTTTTATTAATTCATCATGGCTTGGAAAGACCTGTTGTTGTTTATGTAACACTTATCCAGATTCCATACAATAAGCCTTTTGTCCATGATTCAAATAAATAGATATTCATGCTAAATGTTTTCTCGCAGTGAGTCTCACCTGCTGTCCCTCTGACTGAGCAGCAAGCGGGCCTCTGTGTGGTCTCCCTCTACAGGACTCCTGCTGCTGGCTATAGTCTGATACAGCTTCTTCTTGTGCGCTGAGGCTGGAGGAGGAGGAGGTGGACCTGGAGCAGGTGGAGGTGGTGGAGGAGGAGGAGGAGGAGATGACAGGGGGTACTGCACTGACATTTTCCTTCAGCTCCTTCTAGGTTAAACCTGATAGAAAGTGTGGTAAATACTTAAGTATTTTTGTGTAACTTTGCAAAAGGGGCAAGTTCCAGCAGCTCTTAAAAACTGCAATACATCCGATAAACACTGTAATAAAAAAATACAAACACAACCTACCCACCTCTGACAACTTAGCTAGCAGCTTTGTTGCCTACAAACAGGGCGAGAAAGGAGTTATCTTAACTCGGTGTTGAATGCTCTTCGGGTAGAAACCGAAGTGTAAAAATCCTCTCCAGTAAACGGTAATCGCTTACAAACAGTGATTAACTTGTATGTAACATGCTGAAACCCACTCCCTCTTTTTAGACTACCGCACTCAGCTAGCAGCACCGGTGTTTTACCCATATTTGGCAAAGGCTGCTCCCGCTTCTTTTTCGTGTTTATTACCGGATCACACACCGACGGTAAAAGTCCACACTGCCCCCTACTGCTCGACTGACGTAAGAGCACAAATAAACTGAATGCGTGGACGGAGGGTAAGAAAGACTGATCACAGACAGGTAAAATACCCCCACCCTTCCTACATAGGACCCCATACTGAAAGATTTTCTCTTTGTGGTACTTTGCCATCTCTTTGTAGTGCTATTTTGTCTCCGTAGTAGCTTTGTATTTGTCTGCCATTTTTTTTGTGTCTCCTTTTAGTCATTATGTGTCTCTTTGTGGCTTTTTTCGTCTCTAGTATTCATGTAGTGTCTCTGCGGCTGTTTTTGGTCTCATTACAGTAGTTTTGCTGTAATTTTTGTCTCTTTGTAGACGTTATGACTCCTTTTGACACTTTTTCAGGTCTTTGGTATAGAGTCGTGAACTCACTGTACAGTTAATTCATGTGTCTGAGTGACAACCTATGGTGACAACAGGTGTTACACCGCATTCTGCAATCAAAATGTGTAATTTCCTCTGTATCTCTGAGGTCCAATTTCTTTCTTCACCGCTGTCAAAATTTACGGTCTTTTCTTAATGCTGTGGTGGCACCATGTGTGGTAACAACAGCTACAAAAATTACGAAAGTATAAAATAAATGTCCGAAGTAGTAATAGGTCATCGAATTTACCATAACACCGGAAACGACGTCTGTGCTATTTTTTTTAACGCGAGAACAGTGAACGGGATTTGCGTGGCCGGGGTTTTCATTCATTATTTCGAGGTGAGTTGAATCGCTTTTTATTTGTACATCAGAGTTTCTGCAGCCCATTAGTAAATTTGGGTAGCACATTTGGACGTTGTTTTGTGACAAAGGGATAATCAGGCGTAAATGATTGAAGAATGTATTTAGTTTAATAATGTTAGTTGTAGCTAGCTTATAGGCTAACGTTCACCCACGTTGTTTGCTAACGTTAGCTTGTTAGCTGCTTAGCGATTCAATAATAATTGTGCCCTTAAATGGTTTAAAAGTAATATTTCAAGCTTTTTTCCCCATCCCATCACTCTTCAGCAGGTTGGAAGATGGCCACCACTGATGTACGGCTTAACCATACAATCTACATCAACAACTTGAATGAGAAAATCAAGAAAGATGGTAAGTTTAGGATCCTCACCCTGCAGGCTCTCTCGGATCGAGTGAAATGTACCAATATATCAAATCAAACTAACTGTTTCTCTCATTTGTCTTTATTTCTGTAGAGTTGAAAAAGTCTCTGTACGCCATTTTCTCGCAGTTCGGACAGATTTTGGACATCTTGGTCGCACGAAACCTGAAGATGAAGGGCCAGGCCTTTGTAATCTTCAAAGAGATAAACAGCGCGTCCAATGCTCTGAGATCCATGCAGGGATTCCCTTTCTATGACAAACCCATGGTTGGTTATCCTCACATTGAATGATCACTGAAGATCAACATATAAACCCAGGCTATATTCAGTATTTTAATTTCTTTTTTTTTGTTAGAAGTTAATCAATTAAACTTTTATCTGCTTGTTAACCAGGTTGAAACAGTAGTCTTTGAAATAAATATGGTCTTAACTCATCTGTCTCTTCCTGCAGCGTATCCAGTATGCCAAGCAGGACTCGGATATCATAGCTAAAATGAAGGGCACTTATGTGGAGCGTGACCGTAAAAAAGAGAAGAAGAAGACCAAAGGACCTGATGCTGCAGGAGCTAAGAAAGGTGTGCCAGGAGCTGCTGCACCCATGGTTGCTGGGGTACCTGCTGCCATGCCTGTAAGTAGAATTAATGTTGGCAACAGAGTTTTTGTTTGAGTATCAAGCACAATCTATCAACTCTTCACTAGTGAGCCTGATTATAACTGTGGACAGAGTAACAAAGTATGGAAATTTGCCTTTTTTTTCCAAGAAAATTGACACTGAAACCAATTGGTCTCATTTATGTTCTAAGTATTTGTTTCCAAGCAAAGCCTCAGTTTGCTTTGGAACAAAAATCATCAAACTTAAGTGAGACCGACCTTCTTAGACATATGACTGAAAATAAAACGGTAAGTGTTTTATGTGAAAAAGGCAAAAATGTGTTCAGAAATCACAAAAACTGAGTTTGTTACTCACCTATTGGTTTCTGTCTACCCATACTGACAGATAAGATAGACAAATGATCTAAAATTGACACTGCATTTTCATGCAGCAGAGTAAACAATAGCATACAGGCTTCCCAGATTTGGGTGGGGATCACTGATAGCATGATACTGACATGCTCATCACACTTGTACTTCACTATTTAGGGTATGCCTCCCATGAGCCAAGCTCCCCGCATGATGCACATGCCAGGCCAGCCGCCTTACATGCCCCCTCCAGGGATGATGCCTCCTCCAGGGATGGCACCTGGTCAGATGCCCCCTGGGGCCATGCCTCCTGGTCAGATGATGCCCGGACAAATGCCTGGACAAATGCCTCAACAGGTAGCGTGTGTCACTCCTTTTCACCGTGCATGTGGTCATTTTCTTTATCTAAATAATGTTAGCATATCAGCCTATGCTTATATTCTGACCTCTACTGGCCTTTGTCCTCACAGGTTGCAGAAAATCCTCCCAATCACATCCTCTTCCTCACCAACCTACCAGAGGAGACAAACGAACTTATGCTCTCCATGCTCTTCAACCAGTCAGTAACGACTCATTTTCTGCGTTCAGTTATACCTATTTGTATTTGCCCTTTAGTTAAAGGCTGAACCTGACTGTTGTTGTCTATTCAGGTTTCCTGGGTTCAAGGAGGTTCGTCTGGTCCCTGGTCGCCACGACATCGCCTTTGTGGAGTTTGAGAATGAAGTGCAGGCCGGTGCTGCACGAGATGCACTACAAGGCTTTAAGATCACACAAACAAATGCCATGAAGATCTCATTCGCTAAGAAGTAACACCTCTCAGGACCGGCCATTTTCTTACATCCGCGTGCACACACACATACACACACAAACACTCGTCTTTTTTTTTTTTAAATGAACAGCAGTGACCCGAAGTAAGAACCAGTTTTATATACAGTTGCTGATAAGTGCTGCACGGGTGGTGGATTTTTTTCTTTCTTCCAGGATTACATGTAAGTATACTTTATTTCCATCAAGTTGCTGTGTTTTTATTGTGCTACAGAACTCTTGACTTGAAATAATGGTCAAGTACATCCATGAAAATTAGGATAATGAATTTCACAAATGTATTAGTTATATATCTGTTGTAGTTTATACCTGAATCCACAAGCAACTTGATGTATGAAGTTTTTTTTTTTTAACTGTTTGTCATAAAGCATTGCACCCAGAGTCTGGTCTACCAGACATTGTACCTGGAGCTTTTTCCTTTTTATAATTAAAATGTTTCTTGAAGACTGTGCTCTCCCTTGTGATTTCCCATGTGCTCATGTTGCAGTATGATTTCATGTTAGGCCAATAGCTGGTGCTATAAACCTACTTTCTTCTACCGCTGACATTGATGTTTTGCGGTGGTGTGAGGTGGGAATAGGGATGGATGGGTTAAACACCTCAGTAAACTGTTTTTAAGCAACCCAACTGAAATAATTCAATTTAATGTTGATTTTTATCTTTTGTGCCCAATTCTGCTTCAGTGCTGCAGAAACTTTAAATATATAGCAGTAAATTGTCAATGCAGGTGTGTTAAAGCCTTCGCTACGGAGGACTGTGAACCTGTCGGCCTTTATTCCAACCAAAAGCTACATCAGGAGATCTTATCTTTTAATGTAGCTTCAGTCACAGAGTATGGGATATCTGGGGGAAATTACTTGTGCTCAAGCTTTTGCTTGGAATATTAAATGGCCTAATCTCAGCCCTCTGTATTGGGGAAAGCTGATTATCCGAATTGTTGTCTTTATTAGTCAGCAGTGGAGCTCGAACAGCAAATGTAGGGTGGGAGAAAAAGGGCAACAGAAGTCCTTGGTTGAACTCAGTCTGAGAATCCTGATGTTAACATGATATACGGTTCAGACTGCTGGCTGCCCACACTCTCCGCAAATATTGATAATTTGTAGAAAATTGAATTCTTTGGCCAAAGAACAATTTTTTCTATTTCTCCTGTAGAAATTATCGTATCTAAAATTACTGGGTCATAAATAATCGTTTCTGTTATGCTTGTAAAATAAATCGATTGGAGTCTCATTCAGTTTCTTCAGCTATGAAGTTTATACCTGAACAAAAATGAATCTGTAAAATCTATTAGATTATGTCCATGGTCTTGAACCATTGTGCTTTGACATTTTTTAGTACAGTTGCATCATTCCCAATGGTTTTTTTTTTTTTTCATGTCATTGGGTTGTAAATGCTGGTGCTGCTTCACAAACGCTGTACTAGATGTCAATTGATGAGAAGTTAGTTATGTTAAATCCTGTATTCAGAACTTTATTTAAATAAAAGTGCAGAATACTTAGAATATCAAAATTAAAAGCACTCAATATTAGACAGAATATCCCATGCCTGCGTTGTATTATTGAATAATATTTACTGAAGCATTAAACATTAAAATGCTGTTTGTTTCTTATTTGGAGTTAATTTAACCGAATATGTTGACACTTTATTTTAATTGCCCTATTAAGAATTTATCAGCAGTATATAAACATTCAAAAACTGGTATATAAAACACCATAATGCTGTTCTAAGCACATATTAGTGTTAATTAGAATTCCTTCTGTGGACAGCTATAAGTGGAAGCTGTTGTATAAATAGATAACGAATGACAATCTATTAAAACACAGTTGTAATAATATTAAGAAAATGATAATGTGGTATTAGGCCTGTATTACTGTAATATAAGGTATATGCTCACTATGAATTTTCAAAATCTTTATCTGAAAAATAACTACTAATTAAAATTCTTAGATAAATGTGGTGAAGTAACGCGAACAGTATATTTACCTTTGAAATGTACTGGAGTAAAAGTATAGCAGTACCCTAAAAATGATAATTGTATTGTTGGCTGCCTTTTTATAAGGACTGTATGTGGGGAATTGGTGTTTAAACAAATATCTAATGAATGCCACTGAGTACAAAGTCTCACATGTTTATAGTTGTCTAGCATTTTGCCAATTAGCAAATGCCCACTGTATGTTTTGAACACATCCTCAAAGGCCCCTCTCTGCCTTCAGATGCTGTAGGTTTGCAGAGTAATTACACCCACACCCCCCCTCAAAGGCTGGATTCATGAGAGTCGGGCAGAGTGATGTGTGAATTAGGCCTGAAAAGCTTAATTTAGACTCGCGTTATCAACTGTGCTCAGTGCACACAGGGCCTCCCTGTTGTGGACTTAAACTGTGCCCTGAGTAATTGTCTTCAGGTCAGCTCAACAGTGTACACAGAAATGCACATTCTTCTGCAGTTTCCCAAGCCTTTCCACACTCCCTTATTTTGCCTTGAGAAAGCACTGACCTTAGCCACCAGGGCGCCATTTGTGTGTGTGTGTGTGTGTGTGTGTGTGTGTGTGTCGCATGCTCTTGGCAACATGCCTAGTGCTTTCCCATTCACCAACACAGTGATCTTTCAGTTGCAGGGACTGAGAGGCAATTTATACTTATCGGGTGGATTATGCATGGGAGTTGTGCTTGTCAGTTTCGCCTCAGAGTGAGATATAATTTTAAAAAACCCCATCCCAAACACATCATCAATGTCTGAGCCTGTGGCCTCTCCTAAGGACTGTCATGTTTCTTTTCATCGGAGGGGTGCTGCCATTGGTCATCAACATTTGTGCCAGAATCTGCAACTATTTGCTTTTTGCAGTTAAAAATAATGTTTACTAGTTACTAACCAACAATCACCATTACAAACTCATGCTGCGTGGTTAAAGCCCTCAGAGCCTTTATAAAGCCCATAGTTCTCAAGGATACAGAGATGAGAGAAACATGATGCCACATCCTTCCATGCAGAATTTAGAAACATTTGAATCAGACTCTGATGACAGTTGGTGAATTGTTTGGCCTCTGTCAATCAAATTTGATCCAACTACACCAGCAGAGTATTGATGAAGCAGATGAGTTGACTTTTTGAGTGTTAAACTCTTAATACTATTTAAAAATGGTTTTCTCGCTCTGATAGTTGCTAATTTATACACGATATGAAGCTGAGACCTACATCTTCTACCTGTGTCCAGAGGGACACATGTGACCATTAGATGGTGCCAAATACACAACTTTGTAATGAGACCCAAAGAGAGCAGGGGTCGCACTTTTTGTTTCGGTCACTCTTCCACAGGTGAGCCACACACCGCAGCCTCGAGCAGACCCAGTGATGTCTGCGTATTTCCGGATGCTTGGTTAGAATTCCGCTCATGTTTGGAGGTCAGTGCTCCCCTATGCAAATCGACGCTCGGCTCCTCAAGAGCCCTCTGTTCTGCTCCGGGGTCACTGCTGAGCGCCAGGCCGTGGAAACACCAGCGGTTGTCAGGGAAGCTCTTGAGCAACAAGCCCGTGATAGACCTTCAGATGGAGGAGGAGGAGGAAGAGGAGGAGGGAGGCCGAATCTCATTAGATTTCCCCCGATAAAGAAGGTACATTGTGTGGAGGTCTTGGGTCTAGCAAGACGAGCACTGGAGGTCACATGTGGAAAATATGCCGTGTGAGCGGTGCCAATATTCAAAAGATTCCTGTGCACCCTACAATTCTCTTTTATATTTATGCGCTCACCCATGTGCGCACAGTACACAGGCCGGCAGCTGTCCAAACATGTTTAATCGTAAATGTGAATATGACGATCACATTTTTTTTTTCTTTTGCGGACAACTTCCATTTCATCATCCGCAGCAGGGGCAGTTTAATGATGCAGGGCTGCAGCTTCAAAGCCTCGCCATAGAAAGTGTCCTATTCAGAGCTCCAGCGAAACTGTAAAAGCAGTTAATTGGCACGACGGAGCTTTGAAGTGAGCTGGGGGCAGCAGAGCCCTGAAACTGGAGGAGAGGAACCAGTCAGGTGCCACAAAAAGGTAGAGAGGAAACAGAAAACCCAGAGAGGAGAAGTGAGATACGAAACGCGTTCATGCGTAATCCCACGCCTAAATGTGACATACTTAAAAGAAGAAAAAAAGTTTGGGTTGGTCTACAGGTGGCTCAAGGTGTAGCCTAGAGAGAGAGGGGCGAGAGAAAGGGATGAGAGCACTGGTGCGCGCTGGGAACCATCCGGACCAGAGCTGAAAGACGGATATTCCCTGCCTCAGGACACACCCTCCACGCTCTCTCTCTCTCTATCCCTCTCTCATTGTTTCCCACACTGACTCTATCGCCGCCGGGCTTCGTATCGGGTTGTCAAATGACTAGCCAGCCGCTTGGATTAGAGGAGCGCAAAGTGAAATCATTCCGCCGGAGAGGCACAACTTTGGTGGCTGCTTCCACACACACGTCACGAAATAGGATGAGTGTAGATTATATTTAGGGGTTTTCTGTTTTTTTTGGTGCGTGGATCAGGCTTAAAGAGAGACAGAAGAAGGAGAAGAAGAAGAAGAGGAGGAGAGAGTGCCAGCTGATTGGGATAAGAGTTCAAGTCAAGTGAGCCGGCAGATTGGACCCTTTTAAAGCCTCTTAGGGCAGGTGGAGGGAGGAATACAGCGCAAGGGGAGTGTGTTTACGTGTCCTGTGTGTGTGTGTGTTTGTGTGCATGTGTCATTCCCAGTGGAAATCCACCCTGGACACAGCAGCAAGAGGGTGATCAGGTGTGCGTGTGTATATGTGTGGGTGGGTGTGGGATAAATCCAAGCGGAGAAAGAGGTAGCAGTGATTATGGTCTCTGAACTGGACGCGATGAAGTGGCTCAGCGGGAGTTTCAGGGTTTAAGACCGGAGAAGGAGGAGAGCTGGGCGGACGGACGGACGCAGGGAGGGACGAGGGGGGGGGCACACCACCACCACCATCATCGCCAGAGCGCACAACGCAGTCCCCAATCCCTTGACGCAAGGATGGAGAGCTCAAGAGCGCACATGATAACTCGGCTCGATTCCAGAAACGGGAGTGGAAAGATCAGCGGGAGGCCAGACATGAGGGGTGACCGACACCGGGAACACCTCCACCTGCAGCGGGCTGTGATTTTACTCGTTGCGCTCACGATACAACCGCAGGTAAGCCACCGATTAAGTGCTATTTCGGGCGGCATGCCCTTAAACCCCCGAAGCTGACTTTTAACTGTGGTTTAGTCTCTATTTCTTATCACAGCTGCGTGAAAACAGTCAGTAATGGATTCCACACACACACACACACACACACACACACACACACACACACACACACACACACACACACACACACACACATACGCATACGCACTGTCCCTTTCCCCTTTGTGCTGCCCTCATTCCGCTCCTATATGGCGCTGTGCCCACCTGTTGTTTCAGCCCGCTGGTGTCTGTTAACCCACGCAAAAGACAACTCCTGTAATCCTATTTTAGACGCAAGGGATACAACTGTCACAGCAAAACATTTGTCTAGTAGGAGTATTATAGCAAAACCATATATATTGTTGAACATTATAAAGAAACGACTGTTTATTGTGTTTGAGCCTATTGTTTGTTGAGTATCATGGAGAAGACATCTCTGAAATCAAGCAAAAATAACAGCATACAGCTGCTGCATGTGATTTATAAATCCTTTTTGAAGGACTGTGGTGGCTCCTTAGTAAAACAACACCTTAATTCCCTACCCACATCCTCTGTTCAGCATCCACTCCTTATTCACTGCTTATCTGCCTCTCTCTCCATCCCCACCTTTAGCATGTTTGCAAGCTGGTGCATTGTGTATTTATTTTTAACATTATTCAGCCTCTGGTTCTTTGACACTCTCTTGACTGTTTCCTACCCCCTCTGTCTTTATCCCTTATGGCTGCATGGATGCAGACCTTCTTTTGTGTGTTACAGTGCTTTATACACAACAGCAGAGTTCAAAAGTCACTGCAATAACTTGCATGAATGATTCTGACAAGCTGCTCCTGGCATTATAGTCATTATTTTGTCAGCATGAAAAGCTTCATATTTTATGCCAGCAAAATATTGGGCATGGAGGTGAGAAACCACATTTATTTTTTCCTTCTCGCCCTGTGAGCTGTCAGGCATCTGCTGGTCTGATCAGGATGCCTATGATGTGTGACAGGACTCAGCAGTAGCAGGAACAGGCCCAGAGGTGCTCCAGAGTGTGCATGTGTGCACATGTGTGTCTTTGTGTGTGTGTGTGTGTGTGTGTGTGTGTGTGTGTGTGTTTTTTAAACACTGAGCTCACATCCAGCATCTGTGTCTTGGGTGTGTGTGGAGCTCGGGGCCACAGCCGAATAAACTCCGGGGCGTGTGAATGTTGAACGTTCGGGCAGCTCTGCGTGTCTCTCTCTGCACCTCTGCAACCCTCGCACAGCTGAGGAACAACACACTCCACTCCCTCCATTCTCCGACCGCACTGCAGCGTGAAGCACACTCACACATTCACAACACTCACACTCACACACTCAGGATCCTCTGCTGCCGCTGGTGACCATTTATAATGCAGACGACAAGGGACCATCCTCATCGAGACCTGCTAAAGACCGTGTGATTTTACAAATGAAGACACTACATGTTGTCTTTTGTCCAGTTTTATTAAACCCATGTGGTTTGCAAAATCAGGCTCATTCATTTTCACTCAAGCTGGATTTGATTAAAATTAGATAACATTAAATTTGCCAAGGGAAAGTATAACCTAAAGCCCAATAAAAGCTGTTTATCTTCTAAGCTTGCGGGATCCATCCAGATGTGATTTGCTGAGGTGTCGAGATATTGCCTGAGGCTCACCACAAAACTGTGAGTCTCAGTGGGCTGCAACTATCATCTTTATCAATTAGTCTGCTAAATATGTGATTATTTGGATTATTTAATTTCTCTCTCTCTCTCTTTCTCTTTCTCTCTCTCTCTCTCTCACACACACACACACACATTATTATTATTAATAAATATATAACAATTGAAATTCAAAGTGCCACAAAATTTACATTAGAAAAATTCAGTCAGCAACAATGTTTTTCCAGATAGGATTATATGTGATACTTGGATGCATAAGGAAACTCTTAGTGAAACTTTTGTGGCTAATATTTGCTGTGTCATATTTGTGATTAGATGTAGCTGTTGAGCTTTGGAGGATTGAAGGTGAGTCGACCAGTCTCACCTGAGCTCAGGTGCTGAGCCATGAATGTCAGTCTTTAGATGGAGAGGATTTGATGTGAGCCAGCCTTGAGTTTTGGGTGTAGGTAGCCTTTAACTTCCAGAGCTCTCCTGCAGAGAGGGTTTGTGCCTCAGCTGGGACCCCCCCCACCCCCCACCCCCCACCCCCCACCCGGTCAGACTGAAGCGCTGAAATGCTGGTATGTGGGGAATGGCTCGGGCAGTGAGAGTAGGAGAGGAAGAAAGGAGGATGTAGAGTGATGAGCGCCACTGTATCTCCACAAGCCTTTTGATGTAGATGAGTCCGCCCTCCCTACACCCCTCCAACCCCCTTGACCCTTCCTACCTCACCCCCTCAGCCCCTCTAAGCTCAGGGACAGGGTGCAGGAGAGGGACACACAACCAAACACAATGGGGCGACTGAGATTCTGGCAGACACATGATATCTCGTTGGTCCTGGTGATTTCTGTCTATGATTGAGTGCACAGCACCGCGGGGGATACATAATTCTGATTCTTGGACTTAATGAGCTATCATTAGTTTAGTGTTTGTGCCAAAATAACTGTGAATTATTTAGATTTATTCATCAGCACAGCTTTCATGGCAAACCGAGATAACAGTTGCTTTATTTTTGTGTTTGCAGTCATTGGAAATAGCCAAAGCCATTGTTTTATTCTGCCACAGTGACATGCAGACACACAGACATGCATGCAGACATATACCTGACCCTGGTGCTCCGAGACTCTCAGGGGGGCTTGTTAACTCTAGAGTGTGTGTGGAAGTGTGTGTGTGTCTGTGTGTGTGTGTGTCTGTGTGTGTGTGTGTCTCCTACATCCATCTTTAAACAGCTAAAAGAAAAAGGAGGCAGATGAAAAGGAGCATGGCAACAATACAGAAAAAGAGACAGCCTGAGAAAGAGAAATGACAGGAACATTCAAGCTTGTTTCCAGATAGAAAGAAGGGAGGAGGAGGAGAGGAAAGAAGTGTGAGCTGGTTCTCAGTGTCGTTGTCCCCTGGGAATACACACACACGCACACACACACACACACACACACACACAGACAGACATACCTGAGATGAGCACGTGACAGATTGTGCGAATGATTTCTTCCTCAGTTTATAAATGAATAAATATAAATTTTGTGATTTCCTTTTCTCTTTAACTCATTGTCCGTTGTTAAAAGCAGGTTCTACTTGTTACTAAATCATCCGCTGAAATTTTTACGCCAAAATTATGATTTTGGTCCCTGATTGTTGCAAGGCTTCCACGGTCAATACTCAAGAGATAGATATCACTCTCATGAGCACTAAACGAAGCTCCTGCCAGGAACCAGTTAGCTAAGCTTAGCATGGAAACAGCTAGCCTGGCTCTGTCTAAAATATCAGCCTAGCAGCATCTTAAATGTCATTTGTTCAAAAGGTAAAACAACAATTTTAAGTTTTATGGAGGGCTATGTGTCGGACTAACTGCTTGTCTGTCCATGCACTGTGCCAGTTAATTATGGATGATATAATAATGAAACTCTCTTTCCCGCCCTTCCTTTTCCTCTCTCTGGACTCAGGCTGTGTGTGCCGTGGGGATGTTCGAGCTTCAGATCCGCCACTTCCAGAACCCGCACGGATTCCTGCAGAACGGAGACTGCTGTGACCTCCAGGCTAGTGGGGGGCAGCGCTGCTCTGCCAGGGACCAATGTGACACTTTCTTCCGAGCCTGCCTCAAGGAGTACCAGGCCCGGGTCGCTTCAACTGGAGCCTGCACCTTTGGCTCCGGCAGCACAGGCGTCCTGGGTGGAAACTCCCAGTCACTCCGTCACCGAGGACACGATGGAGGAGGAGGAGGAGGAGGAGGAGGAGGAGGAGGAGGAGCAGCAGGAGGAGAGGATGGGACTAACGGACACATTGCCATTCCCTTCATATACGCCTGGCCAGTAAGTACAGGGGCAGTGCTGTTATCAGTATGGTTACCAAGGGAACAGGCTAAGCTTGAAATACAACAATACACTCAAACTGTGGCTCGAGTGGAATAACAATGGCGCTCAGAGGAAGAGTTCATGTTCACATGCTTTTACACCTTTTCTGTCCTTCTCTGCATGTGCGTGAAAGTAGTAGGTCAGGATGACATGGAAAAAACATGACAATTACCACAACACATTTGTTTTAGTCCTTGTAGCCTGTGTCACTATCTGTTCAGGTGTGGAAAAGACAATCACGCTGTTGAATGACAAAATAGAAAAGAAACCTTTTAGTGTTTTTAATAGAAGCGCTTGGTCACTCCTGAAGCAAAAGCTGTCTCCATACAGAACTAATACACTTTTTATAAAATGAAACCTTCATCTTCATGGGAAAAGAGCAGAGATGTTGTTTAGACCAGTGGTTCCAAACCTCAGGGTTGGACTCAGGATCCCTCCCAAGGAGTTTTAAGATAAATCTGAGGAGTCAAAAGATTATTATAGGGACAATAAAGAAAAAAACTATTTCCATTACGTAATGTCAGCCATTCGGTCAATCCACCGCTTTGGTCAAGGCTGAAATACCTCAACGACTATTGCATGGATTGAAATTTGGTTCAGATTACAATAGATGATAAACAAAATGACTTACTTACTAGCTTGCATTATGTCATTTGTAGTTTGTCATTCACTATATTCCATGATAAATTATTTGTTCTGCCTCCATTGATCTCCTCAGTCACATCGATTTCTTCTCCTCCCTTCATCCATAATGAACTTTCTTTTCTTATGTTAAAGACTGTTGGTCTTTTCGTTGCTTTCTTCTGGACCTATGGAACAATCTCCATCTCGATCAAACATCACACTGCTGGCTGCTCCGTCTTGTGTCCTCATTAAAGAGCAAACCAATTAATCTGCCATTAGCAAAACAGTCTGGCCAAGGAACAGATATCGATTATTCAGTCCACTTTTCTCTTTCCTCCTCCAGCTCTCCCTTTCTCCTTTTCTTTAGGTTTTTCCCAATAATGCAGGAAGAAACTAATACTAACATTAGTCACTGTAAATGAAGGAGTTTTTCATCTGTTTGAAGTCTCTTCACCAAACAAAAGAGTTGTTGTTAGCCTGTAAAATGAAAAACAAGCTATTTGAAGATTCCAGGGAGTTTTGTGGTGGTTATATTATTGATGATATATTTCGCAGTTTTCTCACATTTTATAGATTCATTGAGAAAACACTTGTGAGATTAATCGTTAATGAAAATAAGATGCAGGCCTATTCTTTTCACATTGTTTTATTTTTTTGCTTTGAGACCTAAAGTCCTTGCGAGGGCAGGAAAATGAGAAGCTTTTACCGCAGTGACTGACACAAATACTCTCATTCAGTAGAGCTCTTACCTCCTCCAATCACCCTTCTGAAAATCCATCAATCCGTCTCTTCACCCTTTAATCACTTCTTTCCTGGACTCTTCGATTCAGCAATTAATGCTTGCTCAAGAGAATCCCTTCAAAATGATTTGGCAGGGACGCGGAGGAGTGAGCCACAATTTTTCTAGGGATTTTACAAGTTTTGTTTGTTTCTTACTTTTTCTATTTGAGTGAAAGAAAACCTCCTGCAGTCTTTTCTATCTCTCTTTTTGTCTGTCTTTGATCGCTCCCAGCATGGTTGACTTGCTTCTAATAATGAAAGAATTACAGAAATGCAACAAAAGGCTTTGTGGTTCTAATTCATAATCATATTGTGTTGTAATAATGTTGGTAATATCGCACAAAACCCAGGTGAGGCTTCAGAGACACACAGAGCGTGACACACAGATACTCCTAACATGGATTATAAGACAATGGACTGCTGGGTACAGACATGTAAAAACGCCCCCACCACTTTTACTTTGGAGCAAGACACCCAGACTGAAAGAGACTCTCCTTAGTTGTTCTGTGTCTTCTTTTAGACACTATACATCTCTCTGTGGCCATTTTGTGTCTATTTGTGGTTGTGTTGCTTTTCTTTTTAGTTGTTTAGCATCTCTTTGAGGCCATTGCTCATCTCTTATTCATTGTTTTACATCTCTTTGTCGATGTATAACATCTATATTTAGTCTGTTGCATCCCTTTGTGGTTGTGTTGCATTTCTTTTTAGTTGTTTTGCGTCTCTTTGAGGTCATTTTGTGTCCTATTATAGTTAGTTTATGTCTCTTTGTGGTCATTGTGCATGTTTTTGTGTTTGTTTTATGTCTCTCTGTAGTTGTGTGATTGACTTTCCAACAATATCAATATCAAAAGTCGCTTCAAATGGAGGCTCTGGTCCAGGAGCCGTTTGACCACTCTGGCCCGTTCAGTTGTCCATCCATGACTCCGAATGTATCCACACTGAGCACACACAGCATACACAACAATGTCCTACAGAGTTGGCTTAGGTTTCTTCTTCTTGATTAGTATCAGTCCATTTACCTGCGAGACTCTTTGTCCCAGAGCCAATTATCTTCCCTTATCTGCGTACAGTTTGCTTTTGTGTGTGTTTCTGTGTGTGTGCTGTGAGCATACTGTGTGTTTGTAACACACTTTCCTTGTATTTATTCTCTCCTCCTGTACATTGGGTAGGTGTGTGATTGGCAGGTAAGAGTGTGAGAAAGTTCTCCATCAGAAAGCCTACCTGGATCAGTTTCAGGGCCGGGCCGCAGGGCGGGCTGGGCTACAGGGGAGAGAGAGCTGGGACACACAGTGGCAGCGTCTTTGGCTGAAAGACTCGCTTTATCTGGCCATCTTTGGGAGGTGGAGGGTGGTGGGGTGGAGAAAAGGGAGGGGGGGTGTGAGAGAGAGAGAGATAGAGAGAGAGAGAGATAGAGTGATCTCCCTGCCCCAGGTGAGGGGATGAACAGGTGAGCGTAGTCATTATGAGGAAAGGTGAGCTCTTTCTGTCCCCTGGCTTCCCTCACTAGTTCAGCCTTTCTTTCTACCGCTAATCTCTTCAGTCATATGTGTGTGTCTGTGTTAGCTAATGAATGTGGGCATAGTTGTAATTCGTTGTGTTGTAATGCTATCAAGGTTGCCTGGAGGTTTTCATCCCTGCTAGGTTGCTGTAAATCTCATTGCTCTGGTGAAAGCTCTGGCTGTGTGGTGTGTCATTATGGGAAAAGTGCAGGTAAATCGTCCTGCCCATTAATTCATATGAACACTAGAATGACAGAGGATGTCGTACCATGTGTCTGCTGCTTGCTATGTCTGGTTTTGGAAGTTAAAACCAGATTTTAGCTTTGCTTCCTGGTCAGCAGTAATCTTACAGATAGTCTGAAGGACGTGGTTTCATTTTGACCCCAGATTTAAAATCACACACACTCAGCGGTCTGGGATGTTTTAGCTGTGGCGCCTCCGCAGAGACGGGAAAAGTTCAAAGACTTCATAACTGCAAGGTCATTTTTTTAAGCCCTCTCTCTGTTGGCGGTTTCACTGTTGAATCTGTTTGGATGACAGAGGGAAACAGAGCGAGCTGCAGAGAGAGTTTGTTCCTGGTGAATCTTTTTATCTGACAGAAGGGGGAAGGAATCAGTAATTGAATCAGGTGGATGAGTGAAAATTTAGAGAGTCGGCAGGTACACAGTGCAAAAATAATGACAATGTCAGTCACAGTATGGAGACAAAACTTAAGTGGGTGTTGTTTTTTGTTCTTATCCATTAACACTTATGCTTTGATTCAGCCTCGTTTACCACACGCTGTGGGAACTGAATCTGTTATGACCTGACCTTTTGTCACGCAGAACTAGTTCATCAAAGTCTGGTTAAGGCCTGCTCTTTTGTTAAAACCACCCGTGACAAATGACAATATGAGAGGTGCTATAGAAATACCGTTAACATGAAGTGAATGGAGTGAAGTCCCCAGCATATAATCCTTATGTCAAGTGTTAAAGCTCATTCATGGTCAGGTTCACTGCCAAAGGCCATAGCTGGGAAAGACTCGAATTCAGCAAGGAGTGTGTGTGTGTGTGTGTGTGTGTGTGTGTGTGTACGTGCGTGCGTGTGCGCGCGCATGTATTCTTTGAGTTTTCTGTGAACGCCAACTTTGCTCCTCTCACCTTGTCTTTTGACGTTCATGCTCAATGTATGTTGCATCTTGTTTGCATAGATGTGAGTCTTATCACAAACACAGCTAAATGCTGAGTCATGCAGCACATTCAGAGCATGAAGAGAAGTAATGCTGACAACTCATGCTGTCCTGATGTGTTGTATCTATAAGCAAAGTGGAGTCAGAGCCAAAATGTTACTGATATTAATAAGTGCTCTGGATTTAAAGAAGTGCAGGTGTCCTGGTGGCTTAGCGGCTAAGACACATATCATAAACATTAAATACTATCAACTGAACTACTGTCAATGGAGATAACTCTAACTACTTTAAATAGTGTTTGGTTGTTAAACTTACAATAATGTAATTCATAAACTGAAAAAAAGAATTACGACCTTAATTTTAACCACAACAAATTGTTAATTCTCTTTGATTTTTCTAGATCATCCTCAGGCCTCACTCTGGACAGTTCACATTGTAACTACTTGTTTTTTCTACCAGAGACCTTGTAGTTTCTCTGTTGACTGTTCACAGCGAGGCCTGTTTCATATCCAGAGTAATCATGTCATTGTTGGTGAGCCTCTCGGGTAAAAGGTTTTGATGCTTTGAGCACCACAAATGTAATTTCTTTCACTTGAATTGTGTTGGGTGGCAGCAGACAACAGGAGGAGTAAAATCTGTTAATATAGGTGATGCTATCAAGGCTTGTATTTAGGTTAACAAAACCCTTCCTCCTCAGTGAAATTCTCAACAATCAGCCTCTTGGCCTAGATATCACAGAGTTCAACATGCAAAGTGTGGCTGTCATGCAAATGAGTTCAGGTGAAGCTGCTCTGGGCCGAGTCTTCATGTCAGTCTGTATCTGCTCTACTGTTATTTTACTGTGACAAATAGAAAAGCTGAAGTGAATTCATTCAAAGTGAGCAGTGGTAGAAGAAGTTTTTCTGATCCTTTATTGGAGTAAAAGTAAAATAAAACAGTGTAAACACAATTAATTACATGTAAAAGTCCAGCATTTTACTGATGTAGCAGACCAAGGTGGAGCTAGTTTTACCTACTTCATAGTTAGTTCAGTAGTTTAGCCCAGTGCTTCCCAAAGCAAAAAAGGAAAGTTATATATACATACATATCACATTTTCTCTCATCTTTGCTCTTTTTGTGAAATATTAGATCATTTTATCTTTATCTTTATCTCAAACATTTGAGAAGTTAAGAGGCAAAACATCTCTGGTGAAAGACTAACAACTCATCAGAAACTTGAGAAGAGGCCCCAGATAAACACTGTGTTTTTATGCCTCTGCGCTGGCGACAGCCAGGGACGGAGACATTATGCTTTTGGGTTGTCCGTCTGTCCCATCCTTGTGAACGTGATATCTCAGTAACGACTTAAGGGAATTTCTTCAAATTTGGCACAAAAATTCACTCGGACTCAAATATGAAATGATTAGAGTTTGGTGGTCAAAGGTCAAAGTCACACTGACCTCACAAAACATGGTTTTTGCCTTGTGAATGCAATAGCTTGGGAACTCCTCATGTGAAACTCTTCACATTTGTCACAAAGGTCCATTTGGATTAAAAAATGAACTGATTTTGGTGGTCAAAGGTCAAAGTTCAACATTATGGTGACCTCACGTTCTTCTGAATGTAATATATTAGCATCACCCATCTGGCACAAACTTTCAGTTGGATTCAAGGATGAACTGATTAGAGTTTGGTGGTCAAAAGTCAAGCTCACTGTGACCTCACAAAACACATTTTTGGCCTTAACTCACGAATCCATGTGCTAATTATGATACAATTTAACATTAAATATCCAATAGGATAAAATAATGAAGTGATGACATTTTATATGAAAATAATCAAAGGTTAACTTCACTGTGACATCATAAGGTTCTGCAAAAACACACTTGCCATTATTCAATACTGTAAGTCAGGACGTGGAGATTTTGAGGAGGAGATTGCGAGGCGGTAATTCATTTTGTAAGCGGTCACAGGCCAGAATGGTTGGGAACAATTGGTCTTGTCATTTATTAGCTCAAGCAGTCACCTAATGGAAACACTGCTACCTTTGGACAGAGCCAGACTGGCTGTTTCCCCCTATTTGCAGTCTTTATGCTAAGATAAGCTAACAACCTGTTGCTCTTACTTCATATTTACCATGCAGACATGAGAGTGTCACACACACACACACACACACACACACACACACACACACACACACACACACACACACACACACAGTTGTAGCCTGTGCATTCCTGCTGTGTGGGAGCCAAGCAAGGGGAAGTCAGTGAAGGGAAACGAAAGGAGAGCAGCATAGTTGAAGCTTTCTTTTTCTCCAGAGTCTCTCTTTCACTCTTTCTCCTCCTGTCGTTTGTGCCCTTCTCTCTTTTGTCCCCTAATTGACTCTCCTACGCAGCTCTGCATACCTGTGTGTACGCCGATACTGCTGTGCACCTCGTTTGTACATACACACCTATAGGCATGTGCGCGCGTACATGCACCCACCCACCCACCCACACACAAACACACACACACACACACACACACACACACACACACACACGTTTCTCCTTATAACCTTTTCAGTTTTCCCACTATAGACAGACACAAAGCACAAAGAGGGTTAATTCCATCAGGATTCAGAGCTGGTGTTTTTTAGAGATAAGTTAATAACTCGGGGGTAAACATCTCAAGGGAAGCATGTTTTAATGATTTCATTTGTGTGCAAATTGGATTGAGAGTAGGAGCCTCTTTATAAGGAAAAAAAAAAAGGCAAAGGAACCTTGATTTACATGATCACTGTGAAATTACAGTCTGTCCCTGTCTCTGGATGTCATTGTGTGTCACTGAATGCAGATTACAGGTATGTGATCTTTTAAAAGGACACACAGGTGTAATTACAGCAACTAGTTTCCTTTCAGGGCCATTGATCTGTTTCTCTTCTTGTCATATCTCCTCACCCTCCTCCCTCCACCTCCAACATCTCTCACCCTTCATCTCTCTCGCGCTCTCGTTTGAACCACTCATTTCAAACCTTTTATTCTCGGTGTCACTGCCTTCCAGCAATGTTCAACCACAGCCCGTCCCTGTGGATTACGCTCCCTCCTCTTCTCCTTGTGGTTTCTTGTGTTGCCGGTGCTCGACAGGAGCAACCACAAACATTTTGAGCCATCATATTGTGAAACATGTTCTCACCAGAGTCGTCGGTATGATTTCAACCGTGTCTATTGACGCCTCTCCAGCTCTGGTCTGTTGCGCTCATGTCCCTGACTGCAGTATGTTTAACTTACATCAGTGTGTCTCATTATCACCGCATTATAACCCCCTGCTCTCGTTCTGTCTCTGACGGGTTTACTGGTTATGATTCCCATTTTATTCCGCCTGTCTTATCAGATCATAGAGAAGCTATTTAATCCTCTTTATGGTAATGCGTGGCACTTTTTATGCATTAATTCTGTGTCTATCTATGCAATCAATCAACCAATCAATCCATCCATCAATCACATAACTACAGTGATTGTGCTTTGGGCCCTGAGCACTGTCAAAGATTGGGCGACGTACACTCAGTAGACACAGATGGAGCACTGAAGCTTGTGCTGCTGCTGGTCTGATAACAGGGTGCTCATGTCTGACTTCCTGTGTAGACACTGTATAAGGCTATGCATGTAGCTTAGCTTAGCATAAAGACTGGAAAGAGGGGGAAACAGGTAGCCTGGCTCTGTGACAGGGTAACAAGATCTAAATCTGCCTACCTGCACCTCTAAAGCTCACTGATTAACACGTGTGTTTATTCTTTGCTGTTTTGGGGGGGTTTTGTGCCAGACTATTTCTTGGCTCTATTTCTTGGCTCTGTTGCAGCCACGTCAGTTTCAGGCAAGTCAGGTCAATTCAGTTTTATTTATACATATTTTACCTACAACACTTTTTTATCCTCAGAGCGCTCAGGCAACCAGCAGAGACTACAGGAGGTTACTGGTCCAAGCCAAGAAATAGCCTCACATACTCAAATACACACATTTGCAGGGAAGAAAAATAATGAATGACAAGTACTTACATTACTGTGCATGCTTTCACACTCTCCCTCTTGAACTAGGCTATGTGCAGAGTGTGAGTAATTAACTGAAAGATGTTCATGACTCTTAAAAACCTCTTTTGGAGAGAACATCTCCAGCGCTTAACATGCGTAGGCCTGTTAAATGACTCAAATATTAAAGGTCCTGCACACCCACACAGGTGTTTTCATTTATTCCAGCTGATTAAACCTCTGCTCAGGTTGAATGTGGGTGCAGCTCTGCAGGAAATGATTTAGTTGCACTAAACTTTCTGTAGTACTAAAAGTTACATTTACATTACACTTAGCACACACTAGAATAGTGACTTTCCAAACACATCATCAACATTTCTAATGACCCACCATACAAATGCACATGGTCAAAGGCCAACATTGGCATGACCTCACCAAACATCACATCGAAACAGAAATTATGTTCTTTAATTTGTTGATCGCACAGGATTCAATTGAAGTGAATGGAACATAAAGTAAATATTAAGGAATTAGGAATGTAACCAAGCCTTAAGAATAGATCTGCTTTTTTTTAATTAAGGCAATTTTAACATGTCACAGTAAGAACAATTTGTACATTGATGGAAGCTGTAAGTCTCCTAATTCTGTCTGTTCAACACATTTTATGGTCCATATATCACTGCAACAGCTGTTTTTCATTTTGTAGCAGGTTAGCACATGTTACAAAAAAAGCCGCTTCGTGCCTTTTCGGCCGTTTGTGAGGGAAGATGAAGACACATGTCCAACGACACACCATTTTCACCACAAGATTCAATGAACAAAATACGCTCAAGCTTAAGTCCAATAAACGTGTTGTCGTGGAGAAAAATGCCAAAAAATACTTAAGCTTAAATAGTCTTATTATTTAATATGGGGCAATCAACGAGCAGGTTTCAGCTATAAGCCGTCATCAGTGTAAGAAACAGTAGTAGATCAGACGAGTTATATACAGGTGAGGTTTAGACTTGATTGCTTGATGAGGTACATCTGTGAGTGAACCACCCAGAGCTCTTCATAGAGGCAGATGTGGCTCCACATCAGCAACGCAAGACAGCAAGCTGCAAAAGCAGTTTCTTACGCTGACGATGGCTTGTAGCTGAAACGTCTTAAATAATAACATTATTTAACTGTGAGTGCCGGCATTTTCTTTATATTGTTGACTTCAGCAGGTTTGTTTGCAATAGCTTGATTGACTGATACCAAGGCTGAAGAACAGTAACCTTGCTTACATTATTTTCACACTTCAGCACAAAAAGTGGAGATGTCCGGGAACGAACACCAAAACCACAGAAAGTCCAATAAAATATCTTTACTTTCTCAAGACTTTAGAAATCTGACAACACACACTATTCTGTTCACAGACAGACACACCACACCCAGACTTGTTCTATTTTCTCACTCATAATGCCTCTCTCAGAAAATGCAGCCATGGATGTGAAGCGTCCAGCGGCTAGACAAGGTAATTTCCTGCGGAAGTCAGAGAGGAGGTGGGGGGGGGTTTCGGTAGGGATGAGGGCAGTCAGTCTGGGTTGTGTCGGGGGCGGGGGGGTGGAGGGTGATATAAACAGTTGAGATTAATGAGCGAAAGGGTAAAGTTGATGTAAGCATCGAGGGGAGTCTCTGTGAAGAAGAAGGAAGTGAGAATTAGATAAGGGAGGGGGGTGCGAGGTGGTTAGTGGATGATCTCAGTGAGGGGCACAGGTGTTTTGGGTGGGGGGGTGTGTGTGTCATAACGGCTTACTCACATTGTTGAGAGAATCATAAGCAGCAGGAGGTGAAAGGGGGTGTGGTGGTGATGGGAGGACAGGATGGAGTTGGGGCAGGGGGATGAGGGCACGTCATGTCAAGAGGCCTCTGTTGTTCCAAACTGTTTGAACTAGTTTAGTGTTTAAGCCAATTAACCCTGCAGCAATGTTACTGTGAGACAGAGAGAGAGAGAGAGAGAGAGGATGCTGAGGGACAGACAGTGGTGGAAAGTAACTAAGTACATTTACTCAAGTATTTTACAGTTTTCTTTTTTTACTCCATTTGAGTATTTCTATGTGATACCACTGTTTGCTTCTCCTCCACTATATAACAGCTGTAGTTACTGGTTACTTTGCAGATTAAGATTTTACATTAAAAAATATGATAAGGTTATAAAATACAATGTCTTTGGCTTATAACAGTTTTTTGCTGGAGCTTTTATTCATTGGTCATTTTCATTCATCTGCAAAAAAACATTTTTATGCTTGGCTGAGGTGGAGAAGTTGATGTATTGTATGGTGTACGTAAATAAAAGTGCAATGGAAATGAAGCGGATAAATCATGACGTCCACTGAAGAAAATCGGCAGAAGAAACATCAGATGTGTGATGAGGCGACTATCATTCTGCACAGTAATACATGAAGTCCCAAAAAATTAGCACAGACTCAGAACTTTTTCTTCTTTACTCCCATTAATCATCTCAGGAACCCTTAGGTTTATCTTGTGACCCTTTGAAGGGGGCTTGAGCCCTTGGTTGGCAATCACTGGACTAAACTAACTGTAGATAAAAGAGTTCAAACTGGTTCCACCGCCGCAGCTACAACAGAAAAACTGAGTTACATCTGTACTTTCACTGAAATAAGATTCTGAATACACGACTAGTATGTGGTATTTATCCATTCTTGTATTGCCACTTTTACTTAAGTTAAGGTGCTGAAAGCTGCATCCACCAGTGGAAACGGAGACCTTTGAAGGAAGACGGAACAATGACACAGTGGTAGCAGTGGTGGTTGTGGGTAAATGAAAAAAAGCAAGCGAGGGCAAAGAGGTGAAGATAAAGTCGGATGCTAATTATGTCCAGAATGAAAGAAAAACAGAGGAGACGGCGAGAATGCGAGAACAGAGACATGTAATTATAGAGACGGGGTCATTGGAGCAGGGTGGGGTGGACGGCTGCACACCAGGGGTCTTATTCCTTGTCTCGTGCAGTGTGTGTGTGTGTGTGTGTGTGTGTGTGTGTGTGTGTGTGTGTGTGTGTGTGTGTGTGTGTGTGTGTGTGTGTGTGTTAGTGTTTTCCACCTGAGGGCAGGGAGATGGCTTGCATTGGCTCATATCCGCAGAGACTTATGAAATTCACAAATTAAGCACCATCACATCATGTCTCTTACTCTCCTGGGCAACTGGCCACTTTAGATCCAAAGAGATAGTTTTTTCTTTGTTATTATAAGCCAAGAATCAATCAATGACACAATAATCATGTTTGACACGGGCCTGATCACATTGTGGGTCTGTGGGGAGCCTCAGTGTTCAGATAACATTTTATTTTATACTTCAGTCGAGTGGAAACCAATCTGAAATGTATTATTTTTTCAGATGTTTGACTTCTTGCAGTGCTCTTTGCATTTGAATACAAGTAATATGAAACTGACAACATGGTGCCGACATGCAGGGATTGTCATATAGTCATATTTACTCTGTGTACTTGTCTTAAATTGATGTAAACCTGGAGCTTTGTCTCTGGAATAGTAATGGCATTGTTACTGTGGTTACCTCCACTACTAATTGGTAGTGCAGGTGAGGTGTCAGCCATCCAATCTGGCTTAGGCACAGCTGCTGTCATGACAACCGTTTGCATGTGTGTGTGTGTGTGTGAGAGAGAGAGAGTTGTTTAGCTTGTTTTCACATGTGTGTCTCTAAGTACTCGAGCTTTCTGATGTGGCAGGTGTATAAAAACAACAGTTGCAGATTATGAATGTTAAACATTTGTCGGTAGTTTAATTTTCCTCATCATCGACACAGTGAATGTGTAATTGCCAATTAGTCTCCTGCTTGTGTGTGCGTACAAGATTTTTATTGCGCTGACTGATGTTTTATGTTGCAGGGAGTTTTTAATTGAATGTGGATGAGTTTGGAGCTGTGAGTCAAACATAAGTTTGACATTTGCTTAGGATTTCTATTGTTTGTTGAACTGTGGAGCCTCAACACAAGCAAAAGACAGTAAAAGATTATCAGATTAGTCAAAAATATTGATTGATGAGTTTTGAAATGAATATAAAGGTTGAGAATTTTCCTTTAGTTTGTTAAAAAAGGAAAGCTTTTAAACTTTTTGCCCTCTCTTGATAAATTACATTTAGATTAAAACAGCATCTGTCTCCCTGAACTAATCACTGCTCTTCATACATGAACACGTCCATCTCTCATTGTTATACAGTAGGCCTGTATGGATTAGGAAAATGTGAGGAAGCAGAAAGTGTTGGTTGGTGAAAATAGGGAATAGATAAATGATTAAATGTGTTCAAAGACCACTAAAATGATGAAATGAGAATGTATACAGTTTGAAGTAATCATTAATTTTGTGGTAACACATTTTACAGTCTGTAATTTTTCTGTAATTTGCTAATAGTTTCCTAACAAAATAAAATGATATGATTTGGTTCTAATTATATGGAAAATAAAGGCCAGTTAATTGCTTTCACAGCAGGGCAGCCGAACATGTATCAATGTGACATTTATTTGCAAACTCCCCGTGGCTCTACAGAGCTTTGTATTAAGTTTCAGCTCTTGGTTCAAATATTGACTGTTTTGGTTCATTCTCACTGCTCTTGTTGTTTTTGTTGCTGTTTTCAGCAAAAAGAAAAGTCATTTTGTTACTTTCAGGGCTCAGATGATACAATAGCTGTTATTGAATGATTAAAGGAAAGTCCAAATCCTGTTGTCTAAAATAATCAATGACATATTCATTTTGCCTCTACTCCAATATCCACTGTAGCAAGTAGACTAATATTGTCAGGCCTGAATGAAAGCATTGTATATGGAAAAATACATATTGGTACCAGCTAGGGTAATATTGGATTCATTTTTGTGTGTGTGCATGTGCGTGAACTCAAGCATGCGAGTGTGTGGCTGTGTGCGTGTAAGCATGTATGCATTAGTGTGTGAGCTCTGAGGGGAAATTCCTCTCTCAGGGCTGGGAGTCCTTCCTGTCGTAGAGCTGTGTTTGTACAGCCTGGCTTTGTCGGGATATCCTACCCTTCCCATGTCTGTGAGAGAGAGAGAGACAGAGAGAGAGTGAGAGGGATGGAGGGAGGGATGGTGGAGGGAAAAGAGGGGCACCAATAGGGGTGGGAGGGATAGAGAGTAAGGGGTCAGGCTGAGGAACTGAGGTGGAGGAATGAGAAATGGAGCAGTGGAAGAGGCAGTGGCAGCAGTTCGAAGGATGGAAAACAAGGTTGACTTTTTAAAACCTTTACCTAATAGAATTTGGCATGCCATCACAAATGTCTGCCCAGTGGTTTGAATTAGAATAGTTCGCTCTAATCCTGAGCTTTGCCACAGTTGGACTGGGTTGAGGCTGCAGGCAAAGGGACAGGGCCAGACGGCCAGACAGCCTACAGCCTGAGGGGAGGGCAGATTTATCATCTGGGCTAATTCTCATCTTTTGGGGTTGTTTTTTTTTTAGGGAAACCCCTGTTCTCTCCATCAGTGCCATCTGCAGAGGTCATGACTGGCAACAATAAGAGTGAGATCTGACTGTAAATGAGCTGTTTCTGTACAGGAGCAGAGATGTCAGGCTCAGATGTTGCAGAGAAAATGATCCATAATGCTGCCAAGTGGAAGTGATTTAGATGGAGAGACAAGGAAACAGACAAGAAGTGATTCTGGGCAGAGGGAATCAAATATCCATTTGTACTTTTTGCTCAGAACATAACAACAGGTTTATCTGATCACATGTTGTGTACAAATTCATATTCGGGAAAATAAAAAAAAACTATAACATGTTATCAAAATATGTTGAGATATTGATTTTGATCAGTATTACAAGTTTTTGTAATACAAATGAATAATTTAACACTGAAATGCAGCCAAAAATGCTTTTGTGCAGAGTGACTTAAACAATACACATAATACACCATAAAGGAATAAAGTTGAACGGACATTTTTCACAGCAGACGTTTTGACTTGTCAGAGGCAGCTGTAACTAATAACTTATTATAAAATTGTTGCATTGAATTGCATTAATTGCTGGAACGGAGCCATCGTTAGTGTTATTAGTCCCACCTGGGCAATCAGTCAATCCACCACTGGATGGATTGCAAAGAAATCCTGTACAGACATTCATTCTGTACTTTTGTTCAGTGCTAATTAGCAAATATTATAAGCTAACATGCTAAACTAAGACAGTGAGCATGTTAGCGTTGTCATGTTCGTATGCTGATGTTTATCTCCACTGTGTCTAAATGCAACCTCACAGAGCTGCTAACGTGGCTGTAGACTCTTAGCCTTGATTTATTGTGAAGATGAAATCGTGTCTGTCAACCGTAAAATGTTGGAAACAGAAGACAAAATAATGCCTGTCATTTTTTAAATGATGTTCATTATCACTGTTTTGAGAGGGACTAATGTCCTCACTGGACCAGTTTTCAGTCCATCTCCTCTAAAATGGTTAGTACACACACACACACACACACACACACACACACACACACACAAAAACACACACACACACACAGCTTTCCCATTATGTCATTTCCCTGCTGTCATCATGTTGGCAATTATCGCCTCAAATGGCACAAATAACACAGAGATGTTGTTTGTGTCAGAAGGAGGTAAAAATATCACTTCACCGTTGACTGTGATCTTATCAGCCCCTTCTTTGTCATGTTTACCTTTTGATTTTCCTCTCTGTGCGTGTTGTTTTATTCTTAAACACACTATGAGGTCACTTCGCCTGGCCTGGGCTCCTAATGTCCATCCGTCTTTCTGACGTCACCTTGGCATTGAAAAACAAATTGCTATGGTGTCTGTGTGAGTGTGTGTTTTGGAAAGGTTGTCAGGAAGGGCTAATCATAGGTGATCTTTTTACACAGTCTTATCAGTGGTTGTTGTTGTGATTTTAACTTGGTAATCATCGTTAATGTGACCCTTCACAGCCTCCATACAAACCCCAATCTTAGCAACAGGGCTGACCACAGATACACCCTTCCTGTATCGATGACTGTATCATGACTTACCTGGCTGTGCGCACTTGTAGGTGAAGAGGTTAGGGTGTGTGTGTTTAGGAGGGGGGGACTGAATAAGAGAGAACAAAAGAAACTAAAAAGTCTCTGGACTTCCCACAGGTCTTAACCTGCCGTAGTAGTTGGCAGGAAGGTGCAGACGGAAAGAGGGAGAGGCGCATACAGTGGATAAAAGGAAGAGTGAGAGAAGAAGGAGGGCAATTGGAAAGTTGATAAGGCTAAGAGGTCCGTGAGCACGCCAGCAGTGAGGTAATGCTGTGTTTGCATTTTGTAATAGTGGACAGTTCATCATAACCAGCCTGATCGCCAGAACGCTCCAACTCCAACATCGTTTTATCCACTGAACGTTTACCAATCTGCTGTAGGAGAGACGTGCTGATGATTCACTGCAGTAACATTAACTCTGTGCAGTAAATAAGTAAAATTTCTCAAACACTGCACTGCAATTCATTCTGATGAACTTTGAGTTTTTCTCCACTACTTACTTTTTATTTTAGGATTTTACATAAAAAGCTTATCGAATATACACTGTTAAAGGGGAACTCCACCAACTTTACACATCAAAGTCTGTTCACAGTCTGTAGTGTCCGTTACGAGTGATGTTACTTGAGTCAGCATTGGTCGGGGCCGAAGACTATGAGAAATCTGAAGGTGTGAAGTTAGAAAGAAGTGAAGATGCCTCATCTCTACTTTAGGCTGGAGGCCAGAGGCTACGTTAGCCACTATTAGCATAACACACTTGAATCTCTGACTGAACTGAGGTTGGTCAAGTTGCATTGATGGTAATGTAGGCGCCAGGTTTGACAAGGAAGAACGATGTGGACTCAACAAGACAATATCTCAGATTCTGTCCATCATCTGTTTGTCAATGTTGTGGGAGTTTTAGATAAGCGAGTGACTCTCCAACATTTTTGGCTTGTTAACTTGTACAAAAAAGTAGTGGGCGTCACTTGTAATGATTCATTTCATCAAAGGGACGTTTTCTCTTCAAACACAATAATATTAAATAATAATAAAGGAAAAGTAAAAAGTTGGTTCCCAGTTGGTTGGGAACCACGGGACTGCACTGGCTAACTGTAGTTAAAATCGCAGTTGCTCCATCTGAAGCAGCTGCAGCAATAAAAATGCTCCTTGATGCGCCAGGATTAACAGTCTAATAATATCATATGTAATAGATATACCAGTACAAGGACATTTCTTTATGCAAAACCTGTACATGTGCGTTTGATGCTTTAGGTCATTTTGCTGATAATATTAATGTTCTTTTACTTAATTATGATTGCAGGACTTTTACTTGTAATGCAGTATTCTTGTGTTGGCAGTTTCATTTGAGTAAAGGATATGAGTTCTTCTTACACCGCTGCTACTGTGTAGAACTAATGTAATCATGATGGGCTGCAGGATGGCACCATGCTCAGATGTAAATCATGAATACATCAGGTGAGAATTTTAAGCCGGAGCTTACCGACTCCAGCTGGTCCATCTGTGGGCTACCTGCTATCTGCCGGCCTTAATGAACTGGCTGCGAGCCCTCTGCAACCCAGAACATCTCATTAGCAGCATGACTTGTGTGGGGGTGTTCTTCCACTTCCCCTACTACCTTTTTCTTATCTTATCAACTCTCCTTTCTTTTTTCTTCTCCTCTAATCGTTTCTCTTTTATCTTATGACCCTTTTGTTTCACCTCTCTCTGACCTCTTTGTTCTTTTTCTCCATCACATCTGAAAATCTGACAAACGCCAGGATACCAAATGGTTATTCCACCACAGCTGCCGCAGTTGCATTTCTCCTCTGTCCTCCGATGCCCTTTATCTTTACAAACTCCCAGAGTAATTATTTCTACCCCTTTTCTCACTCCTTTTCTCCTTCTGTACAATTACACTGCTCACCTTTTCCTCCCATCTCCTCATCTGTTGAATACAGACATACTGGACACAAATCCCTGACTCAGTGTTTTCTGCCACATCAATTTTCTCTCCCCTAACATTTTGCATCTCCACTACAACCCTCAACCTCCTCTTCTGCTCCTTGCCTCTTTTCGCCTCCAGCTAATTTTAGCGATGGTGCAGACCTCCTGCCCTTAACCTCCCTCCAAATCCATCTCTCCTTCACTTCACACCTCGCTCACCTCCTGTGCGTATCACCTCTCCCTGCTCCTCTCCTCCCACTCATCCCCCCCTCTGGCAGTACACTCCGTCAGCAAAGACGTGACTACACATCTATGCAGACCTTCAGGAGAAACTTCACCCACAATGCACATGGTGGAGAGATTTGCATGACAGGCGCTGGGGCGTTTCACAGAGGGAGGGATGGATGAATGGTGCAAGAATAGAAAGAGAGAGAGAGAGTTGTTGGGGAAAGTGTTGGTCTGAATTATTCATCACTGGTCTATAAGATGAACAAATGCTTCAGAAAAGAGTAAGACAGAAGAAAAAAACACCTGTCCTTTGTTATCTCTCAAGAGTGTGATATATCTGTAAGCTCAAAGTCATCATTTGAAGATATCCAGCTCATGCCTGAGTCCCGGACTGTACTGTGGGACATCCGTATATAGGCTGATGTTATCTCTACATAGGGCTCTGAATTTTAATAAATATTCAAATTCAGTCATGTAGATTGTAAATGCATGCTACAATCTGCCCCAACCATCCAACAGTAATCTGCAAGCTATAGTACAGGAAGCAAAGACTTGACAGAGAGTAAAAGAAGAGCACAACAAAGGATCATGCCTGGTCCCAGAGTGTGTTCATTAAAACAAACAGGGTTTTTTTGGACGTCCCCCGTCACCACAGTGGTGTAATGTGTAACGGCCCTCCTCTTTTCGTTCTCTGCGAGGCTGCAGGTAGAATTTTTCTTGAAGCAGCATCCAGCTGCAGCCTTGGCTTTTCTGGGCAGTATATTACTTCTGATGTTTTCTTTTTGTTCAAGGCCGAGAGCAAGGATAGAAAAAGACACGCACAAACACATTCCTTTTAAATATTTTATTTGAATCCACTGGTTCATTTCAAGTGTGCAGGATTTAAACAGGGGTTACATTCATTCTGACAACAGTGAGAGAAGAAAACACTGCCTGTGTGGGCTCAAATGACGGTGCTGCTCAGTTTAGCAGGAAAAGCTTAATTCACGCTCAGGTGAAAACACAGACCATCTCTGGGAATAAAACATAATTTGAGGCTTCATCTACAAAAACAACATCAGGAGTTTAAGAGATGAATTCATTTTTAAAAGCTGTCTCACAGTCTGGGTGTGGATGAACACAATAAATGCTGAATTCACCAGGGTTCACTCAATCTGACATAGCTGGATTATGAATTTGTAGTTGAAGGCTTTTTTAATTTTATTTTTATTGTTTAATGTAATATTAAACTCAAATTTACATTTGTGATTCATGAATGTTTGACAGATGTTTTCTCTGTGTTTTCCTCACAGAAGTCTTTCTCTCTGGTGTTGGACGCTCTGGACTCCGACAACGACACATCAGATTCAGGTGAAGCTGCAATTTATGTGTCTGTATTTAATTATGTATTTAATTCATGTGTATTTGTGTGTCTGTGGAAGTGACATTTGACTGAGAAAGTTGTGTTGATGTTTTTAATGTGTATGATTCTCCATCTCCTTGGACATAGCTTTAATTTTATGCCTTTCTAGTGATAATCTCCACCCACAGCCCTCTAAACAAGGCTAGGTAGCCTTCCATAACTAGCTAGTTAGCGTTACACCATTTCACCATTATGACTGTATTTAGCCAAGTGCTGCTCTTATTAATGTGGTGAAACAGACTTAATTATAGGACGTTGGAGCAATAACATTGATTTTTCAACCTCATGAAACAGGTAAAAAAAAAGACAGCAAATTAGCTTTAGTAAGGCTAGCTCTATCTATGCAGTCATGATGCTTTGGTTTTTACCTCCTCTTTGTAGTTCCTGGAAACATGTTAACTTTTGATAAATTACTTGTTTCTGTGACACAATCATTTTTATGTCAAAGGCATCTAAGCTACTTTGGCCTTCAGCATGCTAGTTGGTGTTATTTTTTTTGTTTTATCCACTCCACAGGTGTTGCAGCATCACATTTGATTTCTCAATTACAGGTTAGAAAGAGTTGGTAAATTAGCTTTAGCTAAGGCTAGCGCTGAGGCCGGCTAGCATAGTGTAATCAGTTTTGTTTTTACCTCTGTTTTTTTTTCTTTTTGGAAATTTGACATGTTTGTAAAAAAAAAAAAAAAAAAACAACTCTACAGCATAATGATGTGTTTATGGTAAAACACGTCAAAAAGTCAGACTAATGTGTTTTGACTTTGCAGGGCAGTATTCTCTCCCTGTCTCACCAAGAAAACAATTTTCATCAAGCAACATTTTCATAGAGGCAAACAACACAAGTGCTTGTTTACGAGTGTGTGTGGTTCAACATACTGAAACAATGTGAAAATATCCTTTGTGTCTTTATGTCTGTGATCATGCGAGGTTAGAGGGTCTTTTATCCAGACCCTTTAATTTCCTGCTCGTCTCCTTGTTGTTTCTCCTCATAATCAGGAAAAGCTCCATGACAGGGAATCTGAGCTGCATGCTATAAAAAGCATAACACACACACACATACACACACATACACACACAGAAACAGATGTTCCTATGCCTTCCTCATTCCTGTCATGCCACAGTCCTCCCTTTCATCCAACCATCCTCTACCTCTGTCTCAGCCAGTGAAGGGACCACAGTCGTATCCGAAAGATGATGAGATAATGAGGACTGCACCAGCCATCCTCCTCCTTCTTTCTGTTCGTCTCTCCTGTCCTCTTCCATCTCTCCTTCCCTCTGTCCTCCAGCTTGTTTGCATTATGTGCCGTTTCCACCTGAGCTCCTGACAGCCTCTACATCAGGTCTAAAGCCGTTCACTAGGCCGACAGCTTAGCTCAGCCCAAACACAGGCGTCCTGTAGCAGTCTGAATGGACTTATCAGGCCCTGCTGCTAATCAGAAAGGATTACCTAGTATGGCTGTACCTTCTGAAACAGTCTTTGGAAATAGTGAGAAAATATGATGTTCTTGGTGCACCGACAGTGTGACCTTCACCGAGTTTTGTTTAAATAAAATATAGTTAGTGTCAATGTGCAGCAGCATACCTTTGTCTTTTAAAGGATTCTCCTGGTTCATTACAACTTTGGTTTAATTTTCATAGTGTTGGCCCCCATTTTTTCACTTATGGTGACACTCACCAATGTACCACTGAATTAATTCTTTGTTGGCATTTACACACATTTGGCAGTTTATTAGGAGCACCTAGCTAAAGGCAATACAACAGTCCTGTGAGAAATCACAAATTAAATGTTTCTAAATTTGAGCTCTTGATAATGTGTAGCTCTACCTCTACACCAACATATCTGAGGGAATACTGGCCATGTTTAGGTGAAGATCGTCAAGCTGTCCATTTAAGTGAATATACAGTATATTGCACTTTTTGATACATGTCTTGAGTCAGGACAAAGTGAGCAAGAGGAAAGTATTTCATGTTGCAAATCGCAGCTTTCACTCTGCAAATATGTTCAAATGGGCCCCAGGAGGTTTATTTCAAACCTCTTGACTTTCACCACAGTCCCAGATCTTAGCATTTAAAGCTACCTTTAATGTTTGAGTTCATTTGCAGAGCTTTTGAAAACTACATCACAGTCCCCTTCCTCTTTGTGTTATTTCTACACTTACCAAAGCTGATAAGTGGAATTGCATGAAACCATTGACAAAACTGTTCACAATACATACAAGATACTAACGAAATGGGAGCCCACTCCTACTACTAGTGGTCTCTCACAAACTCTGCACCGGGAGCTGTTAATTTTCCAGTTTGGTGCAGTAATTAACTGGAATTATCTTAAGATAGCTGTCGTTTCATTTTCTCCACGTTCATCCTTGTGTTCACATATTTATAGGGTCATTCTGAGTGCTGCTGTGTTGACAATTGTATCGACAAAGCACTCACAGCCACAAAATTGCCACCACCGCTGGAGAGAAAGTGGAATTCAATATTAGAAGCGTTATAATCTAGACCAGCTTGTCTATAAAATTCAAGACACATGTTTAGACTTAGTGCTTTTATCCAGATGACAATAAGTGCACTGGGACAGAAGAATCAAAACAGAAAACGAAAGCAAGAATCACTATCTGGCTCAGCCATTGGTTTCCGTAGGTCTATTGAAATGTTGGTTCATGGCATATGGAATAGAGGTGTTTTCTCTCCTGCAGTGTTTTCTCAGCCACACTCGGGGGCAGGCACTTGACGGATAATACCAGGCAGTGGGGGACAATCACCAGAGGCCAGGGAAAGACATTTAAGAGTTCTTTCTACGTGCAGCTACAATCCCTGTGTATCTGCTGCTCCCATTCTGTAAAGTGTAATTTCAGAAGAAGCTCAGGGCTTCTTGTTGCTGCTGTTTTTGTCATCTAATATTTAGCATCTCTCTCTCTCTCCCTCTTTCTCTGTACTTGTGCTCACTTGTTATTGTGCCATATCATTTAATTAGAGAAGGAATCAGACTCTGTTACACATGCCCCGCTGTGATGGTTGATAATGTGATTATTATTTCTACTCTTCTCACTTCTGCCGTTCTTCTCTTCTGGGAGAGAGATGGTGACGATGAAATTAGCCCTTCAGCATTCCAGAGTCATAGATTAGAGAAAAACCCACAATGCCCTGCAGTGGCGTGATGAGTTTTTGGGAAACCCGACCCAACGGCTGAGCTCAGTGTCCGCTCTGTTCCCATTCCTCTTTTACTCTCTTAAACACACACTCACGCACACACATAAACGCACATGGACAAGCATGCGCACACACACACTGGCCAATATGTGCCCCTGTTTTCATTCCTTTGTGTCAAACCACAGTGATCTCATCTCTCCATCAGGCGGTTTGTTATGTGTGTGTGCTAATAGCTGCCTCCCTTCCTCTCTGGCTCTATTTGTCTCTGTCTGTCTGTCTGTCTGTCTGTCTGTCTCTCTCTCTCTCTCTCTCTCTCACACACACACACACACACACACACACACACACACTCTCCCTCTCTCCCTCACTGACTTAACTTCCAACGAGGCTTTTCCTTTCTGCGTTACAATCTCCCAATCTTTCCCCTTATCCTCACCACCATCTCTTAAAAACACACATACATACATGGAGACACACCAATATACACTCACACACATATATTCTCAGTGCTATATCTTAATACCCTGTCAGAGGAGATTATTACTGAGTTGGGGTCAACAACGCCTTTGGGAAATCCCCTCCGGGGGTCAGGAGCAGCAGCCACTGCCCCAGCACTGCCCTGGGCCTCGTCTGGTCCTCTCTGGTGTTCAGGCCGCCCCCTGTCTTCCCTGTAGACCCCTGACCCCTTTTGTCTGGTCCTATAGTTGGCTCTTGTCTCAATCGGTATTCATACATAGTTTTCTTCTTAGTTTTCTGCTCAAATCCTCACTGTCTGGTCAAGTGCTGTGATGCTGATTGATGTATCTAAGATATTATGCACAAGAAACTCTGTGCAAATTAAAGGATGAAAGCTTTTTAGAGAAGGCCATTCACCCAGATAATAACACTATAAGAAAAAATGTCATAAAATGTCTTCAAATTGCTTGCTTAAGAGACCTGCGCAAACAAAGAGCCCGATACGTTTAAAGCTGCAGTGATCCATGTTTTTATATTAACAGAAGACCAACTGGCTTCATGTAATGTGAAAGAGGTGACAAACCCACAGAGAATTAACACCCAACTCTGCAGTTCCTCTCAGCTCTACATTGGGTCTTAACCAGTTGGCAACCTCCGGGGCTGAAAAATGAAGACAACATGGAAGATCCTCGAATGGCCACTTGAGGCTGGCTCCAAAAGTGACTCAATCCTCATAGACCCCCATGTTAAAATGCCAACCTTTACAGGAGAAATAAACGTGTTTACAGCTTGGTAAAAAAACGGTTTTGGTCTCTATAGTTAATTAACTCTTTCACCCGTTAAAATTTTATCAAGGCTAAAAGTTCTGCATAATTTAGGAAGAGCAACTTTGAGTGACAGGTGGTTGAGTGTATACTTGCCACAAACCGGCATTCACTGGATCCTCAGCTCAACGCACGCTCCACCTCTTTGCCTATTTTTGGATTAGCTGGGAGTTCCTCTCATCAGTGTTGTTTGCAGCCACAGGCAGAAGTTCTCATTGGAAAAGCTCAAAAATCCACCGTACACCACCTGCTCGGCACCAAACGACTGACAGACGCTGTTAGAAACTAGCTGGTGAACACAGTGGAACATTTAACTGCTAAAGAGCCACATATTTCTTTCAGAGGGGCCAAAAACACGACTCCAAATGAATGCTAATGCTGCTCTGTAACTGCTGGATGTGTACATACTGCAACTGTTTGCTAACACATTTACCATATTAACTTTATAATGACTTTATAAATTGATGTTTAAGCATTAGTTGACAAATTAGTTTTCAAAATGATCTATTAATGAAGACATGACTCCTTTTCCCCACGAGTGTAACACCCCTTGGTTTGATTCAATTCTAACAGGATACCAACTCACAGTGGATCTAATTCATCTAATTCAAATCTGCACAGGTTGAAAAAGTATTTCTTTCTTTCATTCCACCTCAGGTCAGTTAATTGAGCGAGTCCTCCTCTCCTCCATGTTGAACCCTGGTGAACAGTGGCAGACGTATCGTCACCACGGACGGATTCTCAGCATGGAGTACCGGCTTCGCTTTCGCTGTGACTCCAATTACTACGGACCTTTCTGCAACAAGCTCTGCCGCGCCCGTGATGACTTCTTCGGTCACTTCAGCTGTGACCCCAGCGGCTCCAAGGTCTGCATGGACGGCTGGACGGGGCCGGAGTGCAAAGAAGGTGAGAGAGGAAACCTGTTTTACTACAACACACCATTATCTCCTGTATAAATTTATAAAAATGTAAAATTTGTGAATAAAATGATTGTAAGTCTTTATATTTGTTCGGCTAAGTCACATACAGAGCTGTGAAAAGCAACTATTTTGAAAATTGATTAATGGTTCCCATCCTTTTTCAAGCAAAAATGCCAAACTTACCCTGGATCCGGCTTCTTGAAGAGATCATTTGAGATAATTTCTATGTCTAAATGAATAGCTTTGCCACCACCTTTTGTTTCCACGACATTATGATGAGAATTTTTAATTATGTGATATAATGTCAAGGCAAGTAAATTTATGAATATAATACAACAAAGAAGCCCAAAGTGTTTTGCAGAGAAATTTAAAATACTATTAAATATATTAAAATACAAATAAATAGGTAAATAAATGGAACAGGCGAAAATAAATCAAACATGTTACTGTGATAATTGGAGCGATCTAGAATCAGTTGCAAAAAAGTGAAATCAGAAACGTTTCTGTCCTTTGAGGCAGAAATGTTTTCTCATCAGTGGCCTAAACATGACTTGAGGCTACTGATGAGAAACATTTGAAGATGTTTTTGGTTTCCATTTATTTTTCCACTGGTCCAAGTAGGGCATATCCTCTTCGGCGATACTTTCCAAGGTTTCTTAAAAGGTTTTTCCATGATGATGTCTTTGTTTTCCTGTGTAATTTTGCCCCCTGAAGCCCTTTGAAACTGTTATTGTGATAAAGAGCTGTTCAAACAAACTTGACCTGTAGCTTCATCATCCGTGAACCTGTGTTATCATTTTAATTGCTGGATATGTTGTTTTGAAACTTAACACATACCTACTTGCATATTTAAGCCTAAAACCAAGTTGTAACCCTCCAACAACCACTTGACAAAGTGATGATTGGCCTCATGAATGTCCTTACTGTCCAAAAATGACCACATGCAAGATCGTTCTCACAAAAATAGAAGAATAATCATTTGTGAGTATGCACATCTCTCCTGTTAAGAGCCTTCAGGACTCATTACATTGACCCACTCCAGTAAATACACATCATGTAGCTTTAGTGGACAGTATGTGTGTGAGGGATTATTCTCCGTCCGTCCATGACTCATCAGCTGGACAACCTCACTGTGTGACCTCGGAGCACTGCCATCATGTTGCAATGATAAAAGTTAATGGAGGAAACCAGAGTGGAAACCATGGGAACCCTGAAGGACACATAGCTAGTTTAAGGACATCCTGCAGCCCTGCCCATCCCGCCCCTGTCTCACTTCATCCGACTTCCTCCCCAGCAGGTCACTGATTGGACCGGAGAGAAGCAGGAAGTTTGAAAACTTTGCCAGGTTCCCTCTGTTACCTCCTATAGGTTAATGATCATGATGAAGTTCAGGCAGTTTTCAGTCTTCTCCAGCTAGAAACTCTGAATAGTTTAACTTTTTACCTAAATAATCTCACAATAAAATATAGGCAACGTTCTTAGAGGATAGGTTCACAATTTTTCAAGTCTGTCTCAAAACATTAGTCAGGCACCACCATGAACACTGAAACAGGTTTTTCTCTTGGTGTGATCATTCCTTCTGTTCATTCTGCCCATGAAAAGATTTCTTCTTAATGCAATCTCAGTGTAAGTGATGGGGCTCTCTTGTTCTGCCCAGTAGTTTGAGTTAGTCAAATCAAGTGGGTAATTTTCAAAATTATAGTCTTTTTAGTATAAACTTGCCTTTTTGTATTTCCTTTTGAGCTGCAGAGACATTATATATTAAAAAGGCTAAAACTTTGATGGATACCCCGTTGAATAAAACACCTGGGGCCTCATATTAGCTTCAGATGAACTTTTGAATATATTTTTACACACAACAATCCACTTGAGTAAGTGCATGAGGAGGGGGCTTTTTAATGGTCTGTATGAACAGGAGAAACAATTACAGCAAGAAAAATCAGTTTCAGTGTTCATATGCACTCCTGACAATTTAAATTAAAAAATGTGAACCTGTCCTTTCAGTTAGATGAAGATTTTTCTTCACAGAGTTAGTTAGAAGACACATATTTCAACAGTCTTCCTACATTTTTTAGTTTTTTTTCCCTAGGTGACAGCACCTGCTACCGACATGGATGATCTACTTTACATCACCTACGTCAGTGGTTCACAAAGTAGCATTGTTCATATCATTCAAATTACAAGCAGCGTGGGAAACATCAGCCTCCGACTTCTGAGTATGAGATATCGGGAATGTCTGTCACGATGATATCTCCCACTTAGTGAAAAGAACTACAGGCATGTCAAAAACACTGTTGTGCACCACTGATGGCTGGTTACATCAAAGTAAAACCCAACATTAACTGATGCAATTGATTTGGCAAATCTTACAGGAGCTTTACACTGTTTGTTTGTATCTGCTGGTAAACTAATTTAGGCCAGTTATCTGGTGTGAGTATAATGTCACCACTAGCGCTAACCACTGAGAAATGTGTGCTCTCCCAAGTCAAAATAATGAATGTTGTTCTTGTTCTTCTTTGATTGGACTTAAATGAGCTATTTGTAACTTTTGCTATTGCTACATAGCCAATGTTAGCATTAACAGTTGTTTACTTACCAGTCTAGAGGAAACGTTGCGAGTTCAGCATCAAACTTCATTCCTTTACTCACCATGAGCTGTCTCCAGCAGTGGAAAGCAACGCCAATGTTCATCGTTGTCTCTATCATGTCTTTTCTTCTCCTGAAGTTAGCACGTTAACCAGCTAGCTGCTGTCCATCTCGTCACTTTCCAATACCGAGTCACTGCAGCCTCCAAACTGCCCTGAAGACGTTGCTCAGAGGACGTATTATAACCTCTTGTCCTGTAAAAGGCCGAAGGTCTTGGCAAGCAACAATCACCACCACCTACTCCTGCAAGAAACCATGTTTGGCAGCACAGAAAGCGTACAGCCCCTTTAAAGTTGTGTGAATATGATTAATGTGGTGACACAAACAATTGATTGTCTGTATTATTGTTAGTGATTGATAAATTATTGTTTGCTGGGGTGCATAACAGAAAAAGTTTGAGAACAACTGACCAAAGTCATGTCACAAACACAACTGAGTGTGTGTGAATTTCTGTTTAACTAACAGGCGTATTCACACGTAGACTGCTGATTTTATAACCCAGTAACTCAACTGAATGTCATTTCTGTTTCACAGTGACTATTTTCTAGTCTCTAACAGATCCTTTTTGTGTGTGTCCCTGTTGTGTTCACAGCGGTATGCAGGCAGGGGTGTCATCAGGCCCATGGCTACTGTACGTTACCTGGAGAATGCAAGTAAGTCAGAAGATCACTTAAGAAAATGTTGTAATTACCACTATAGGCACCTATGTGGCAGACACCAAGGCTGAATGATGTAATTTTGACATCAATGTCCCAGTGTGCAAAGTGACAGTTTCATAGATCATTTCATAGTGTGAAGCAGAGTCAACCCATCAATCAGTGCAGGATAACCCAACAATTTAGCAGGACACCTTTTCTAAACACTCTTCCTCCAGTCAGTCACAAATGGTACCCAATGTTTCTGGGGCAGCCAAAATGCAATATTGATGTTTTGTTGTTTTTGAATCTTATCCTGGATTTTCTTTTATTTTTTATTCTGCACCGGGGTTGGAATCTAAAGAAATCCTGCAGCCATGCAGCAGGTGCGGCTTTTTCCTGAACAAATTTCCTCTCTTAAATCGCCATAGTAATTGCTGGAGTGATAAACTCTCTTCACTAATAGAACTTCTGAAGTTAAAAGCTGCATATGTGAAATTATGTATGTGTAGGTGTACCTACATATTTTTCCACTCTAGTTGTGCTGTAGCAGAAACAAAACACCAAACAGTTACTGTAAATCAAATCCACATTACAACAGAAGTCTTTCTTCTCATTTCTTGTAGGTGTCACTATGGCTGGACAGGTCTTCTGTGTGACCAGTGTGTGACGTTCCCCGGCTGTGTGTACGGGAGCTGCACCGAGCCCTGGCAGTGTGTGTGCGACATCAACTGGGGAGGACTGCTGTGTGACAAAGGTCAGATATGTGCTCTGTTAAGTTTCTGCTGGAGAGATGAAAGAAAAATGAGGAATTCAATTCAATTCAACATCCCAAACATGTAAATGGAGCCACTTGTATTGTGGATCTTGCAGCTGCTTTCAGATCCTAATGAGCCTCACTTAAATATCTCATCCTAACCTCCATCATTTCACCCGAAACATAAATTCTTCTGTTCAAAATACACAAAGAACTACCACTGTTTTTTTTCCTCTTAGGAAAACAGTACGATCAATAATTCAACATAATAAAAAACAGAGTGAAAATCTCCAGGACTCACCACGACACAGTCATAAAAAACTTCAAACTCTGCCCTTATAAAGCATATTTTTACCTTTTTTCTGTCTATGAACCCATAGGTGTATGAAATCCAAACTACACATTGCTCTTTAAACTCACAAACACACTGATAGAGTCAGAGAGCTCATTAGAATAGAGACACGAATCATTCACCGAGCTGGCAAATACTGAGGTACTTATCACTGGAAACGCCATGGTGAATGATGACAGTCACATCAGTGTTTTTATCACTTCTTGTTTTGCATAATAGCACATTTTTCATCAGAATTTTTTTTTTACCGTTGGAATTTAATACAATCAAGATTCACCACAGCTAAACTCCATAAGTAGAAAACTGTGTATTGTTTGTTGGTTAAGAACTCAGTCTGTCTGTGTGAGAGACAGACTTTCGTTTGAAAGGTGTTATCTTCCCACACCTTCTGATCTTCTGTATGAAATAAGACAAAACGCCCTCTAGGCTCCACCCTCCTCCATGAAACTTTTCCCACCACACTGCAGCAAAGGTCCTCCAACATTGTCCCTGAATATAACCACCCACCTCCCACTTCTGTCCCACTGTGGGAGCTGGGATCTGGGAGCACAAACGAGTGCCCACGGGACGGTGTATTGTGCAGAGGAAAGGCGATAGCCTTGGGTAAGGTGAATGTGAGCGGGGTTGGGCAGGGCGCTCTTAGCTAGGTGGGGTCCTAAGCTGTTTCTGTGCATTCAGAAAGGCTCTGTAAAGAGCTCCAGTGAGACAAAGAGTCTGTGGGCATGGAAGAAATCATTAGAGAAAGCAAAGCTTTAATCAGCCTCAACACTGGAGACAACAGGCCCTGCAGCTACTGGCCTGCACAGTCAGCACACTGAGCCGACCTGGTTACACTTCAGCCTCTGTGCTGTGTGTGTGTGTGTGTGTGTGTGTGTGTGTGTGTGTGTGTGTGTGTGTGTGTGTGTGTGTGTGTGTGTGTGTGTGTGTGTGTGTGTGTGTGTGTTTGTGCGTGTGTTGTGCTCTTTTCCTGAGACAAAGTCAAGCTGAAATGAACCCAGATCCATCTGCATCCTCATCCCTTTATCTCTTCTTCCCATATATACTGTATGTCTCTGCTGTTTTGTGCTGTGAACTAAGATGTAAAAACACCTTTATCATTTCTTTTTTGCGGTTTCAGATCTGAACTACTGTGGCACCCACCAGCCCTGTAAGAACAGTGGGACCTGCACCAACACTGAGCCAAACGAGTACAAGTGTGAGTGCCAGGAAGGTTTCAGAGGGCGTAACTGTGACATTGGTAAGTTTATTTAAATACTGCATGTTGATACAGCAGAGATGCACAGAGAAAGAGAAAAAGAGGAAAAACACTGTGTGGTAAAGGGAGCAAAAGTTAAAGTCAATGTGAAAACCTCCTCTTTGGTGATAATAGCAACTTGTACCACCATTAATTTTACACTATTGACTGTTAAGGTGTGCTACAATATTCACTGTAAGTATCAGTGTGGGTATCCAGGGCCTTTAAATTTCCTCTCTTTCTTCTCCCATCAGTCGAACATGCATGTTTGTCGTCCCCATGTATGAACGGAGCCACCTGCGTGGAAGACCCAACAGGTTTCAGCTGCATCTGCACCGACAGCTGGACTGGAAACACCTGCGCAGACGGTGATTGTCAATGCCACATGCACACACACGCACACGCACATGCACACACACAAACACGTACACGCACAACTCGGAGCTGAAGGGCTGGGCAGTGTGAGATGTCTATGATTGGTTGTTATTGGATCAAAGCCAGTGAGTGACTCTAATCAATCCAACAGAGGAAGCTAAATTATCCTGAACACAAACAGTATCAACAGCAATCAGTAATCTGTCTCGCCCTGTGTGTGGCTGTGTGTGTGTGTGTGTGTGTGTGTGTGTGTGTGTGTGTGTGTGTGTGTGTGTGTGTGTGTGTGTGTGTGTGTGTCTGTGTGTGTGTGTGTGTGTGTGTGTGTGTGTGTGTGTGTGTGTGTGTGTGTGTGTGTGTGTGTGTGTCTGTGTGTCTGTGTGCTTGCATTTACATATGTATTTGCATCACCAAAAAAGAGAGAGACTAATGTGGAGCAGATGATGTAAACAGAGGTGACACTGTGAGTTGTGTGTTTTTTTAATGGCAGTAAATCAAGGGTTTATTGTCTGGTGGTTGAGTGTCATGGACACTTTTCAGATGTAGCGTACTGCCCCCAGACATATCTGGTTTTGTCTAGATCCAGATGAGGTGGACTGACAAGTACTTGAGGAGTAGCCACTCAGTTGATAGAGTGGTTTCTCCCGTCCAAATGTTAAGGTTGAGCAAAACAAGGAAATCTCTGAACCCCAAATATTTTGTGATGTGATGAAAAACAAAAGAGTAGTGAAGCAAAAAGCAGACGCTTGTGATCTGTGTGTTGCCTGCCGTCCACAAGAAAGGCAAAGGATTCCTCCAAAAAATGTAAAGTCACACTGGTTACTTACATAAAAAGGACAAAAATTGCAAGAATAACGAGTATCAGCTGCACACCACTTCTCCTCCTCAGGGTCAAATCACACTCACACAGACAAGTAAACACTATCAGCACAGACTTCATGTGAGAATTTGTGCTGCAACATCCGGTTTCAGACTCTCTAACTTCGGCCATTATAAGGATTTAGATACAACTGATAAAATACCAGCTGCTGATAAACGACAGCAATTCACAGCCACAACAATAACATGAATACAAGTAATCTGGTCCAAGAGAGTTGGAGAGTTTATTCTGACTCTGCAGAGACCCACTGACCTACAGGACATTACACCACGTGAGGAAGATATGATTAAGATTTTTTTTCCTGCATCACAACAAACTAACTGACACAGGCTTCTCAGTGTTTACCTTGACATCGAGATCGCTGGAATCTCTGAACTGTCATGTAAACAAGACACACGGTTTTTGTAATCAGAGTAAAATATTTCTGCTGAAAAAATCTGGTCTATTATCATAATCTATTTCTAACAGGATTTTACAAGAGAACATGTGGATAACAACAACGTCAGACGCAAAGGAACAAGGCTATAAAAACATTGTGGGGGGATGAAAACACTGATGTATCCATGTATTCAAAATAATTGAATTCAAAGTTCAATTATAACTTAAAAGAGTACTTGTTAAGTACTGTAAAAAGTTTGTCTCAAACCCAAACTGATATGATCAGGGTTATTTCCCAGACTTTAGAAAGTTTCTTTTAAAACCACAGAAGATATTAAGGCTTTTTATTGGCTGGGTATTCCTCCAAATTAAAAGTACAGTGGCCAATAAGTGTAAAAATGGTGGAATTATTAAGTAAACTTCTACTATAAACTATATGTAAAATTCAGAAATTCAGACACAGTTGCAATAAATGGGATCATCCTCCGTAAACCCCACCAAGCTTAGATACACCGAAATGTGAAACACACACAGACTCACATAAGCTGACAGGACTGGGTGACTGTTTGAGTACAGATCCCTTGTCCCTCTTGGTCACTGCTGTCATTGGTTTACATCGGCCCGCGCACTGTGAGATCTCCCACTTTCAGGTTTTGAAGCCTGGATAAAGGTCAAACATGTTTTAGGCTGCGAAGTAACAACTGAGCTGTCACAACACGCTCGATCATGTGGTCCATCTGTGTGTGTGTGTGTGTGTGTGTGTGTGAGAAACTTATGTGTGTGGTAGTAGGTTTGGGTTCATGTTGTGTGTGGTGGCAGGCGAGATTGGATCATACAGGTTATGGTCTGTCAGAGCTGTGTGTGTAAACAAGCTGCGTTCCACATCCTCTGCTTTCACCTCGATCATTGTGAACAGCGCTGCAGGTCGGTCGCTGACATGTAAACACTTCAACAAGAAGCATTTTTATCAGAGAGAGAGAGACAGAGAGAATAGGAAGAGGGGAAAGACAAACAGAAGAATGAAGGCATTGTTTGTTTTTGCTTTGGTTCATCACCCTTTTTATTTGTTGCTCAAATGCGGGTCTATCTCTGTCTCTGTATGTGTTGTGGGGGGCTCGCTGGGGAATACACAGTGAGAAGATTGTCAGGCTTGCAGGGAATGACATCCAAAACCACAACACAGCTCTGTTTTCAGACTAGATTTAAATATATATATATATATATATATATATATATATATATATATATACAACCAATATTAATTAAAGGCTTCTTTGTTTGTTATGGATTCTCTGTCTAGTTTTGGGAGAAGTGCCGCTGGCTTGACGTGGTTATTATTGCGCAGGGTCTGAGTGAGGGTCAGGAGGATGGAAAATGGCTGTTCTACAGGGTTAGGTAAATGAATAGAGGTTATGAGAGACACAGAGAGCTCTTGAGTGGAAGCCGTATACCACAGAGATATGCATGGGAAATGTTATGATGCAATTACTGCACAAATATGCCATGTGTAATATGAAGTTATGCATGGTTAACCCCTAAGCTCAGAGCTGTCTGTCTGTCTGTGCTTCTTTTTCCTCACGTTCCCTCTGTCTCTTTATCTGTTTTTAATTTCTTCTCAGAGCAGTGGAACCAGGCGTGGCAGCTCTGTTTTTCTATTCCCAGTCAAACCCGTCTTTCTCTTCTCCCATCATCCTTTCCTCTGTTTAAATTCACTCATTCCTCCCTCCTTTCCAGGAAAGGTTTGAGGTATCAGACATGTATGTGCAGCAGAGGATTGTATTTATCACTGTTTGCTCAGAAACCAGAGCAGCAGAAAAGAGAATGAAAACACAGGCCACCAAAGCATCCGCATACCAATGCGACAGTTCAGATCACACATGTCCGCATGGTGGCATCGCACACATTTACACGCACACAAAATGTCTCTTTAATATTCACACACGCACATTCCCATTACACAGACCAGTAGTTCATGTACAGTGTTTCCTCTCTCCCCTCCCAGCGGTGAGGCAGTGTGATCGGAGCCCTTGCGGACGTGGAGCGACATGTGAGGAGGCTCCGGGAGGTTACCGGTGCCTCTGCCCGCCTGGATGGACCGGCAGGACGTGCCAGCTGGGTCAGTGGGTCAGGATTAAACATTTAAGTGGAATTGTACATGTAGTATATATACATGTAGAGGGCAACTGCCTTTGAATAATGGTAGCCTGTTATGCCTATTCTTCTACATATTATAAGACATGCATAAATATTTCATACAACACCTTTCAAAACACAGTGGGAATATGCTTCAGTAGTGAGTAAATAAAGCAGAAATAACTAAATCAAGAGTAGAAGTAGGGCTAGGTAAAATGTCAGTAGTATTGTTTATTGACTAAGCAAAATCATGGTGAAAATATGATCTTATCACACATTCTACATATCTCTTTATGTAAACGAATTACAATTAATGGCCAAATTAGTTAAACAAGGTCGGCTCAGTAACTGTTCTGGACGGAGCTGCCCAGCTGTCACGAAAATGTAGATGCTCTACCTCTTGTCCAGTTGGCCGCAGAGGTGAGACTGAAAGTTCAATTTTGACCATGGACATGACAATTGACAATGGGTCTCGCCACAAGGTCCATTTAGCGGCTGTTCTGGAGCTTTCAATTGGGAATCGTTAATGGTTTGGTTACACACATACAAAAAAGGTTTCATGTAGCCTAAGGCAGAACAGTGATACACAGTTCATTTGAGCATTAGTTTAATTGTTTGTCATTTTGCTTACATAGCAAATAGTGCCTTTAAAGACAGATGATCATCAATTATTTTAATTATTTACTTAATTAAAAGATTGAAGAAGTAAGAGCAAGAATTGATGTTAGTTGAAAAAATGTTTAAAGGAAAAAAGCGTAGCACATTCTTGACTGTTTGAGATGCAGACACAAAGACCTTTAATGCAACAAAGCAAAAAAAAACAAGGTGGCACACTCATTGCCAGTGATTCAATGCAGTTTAATTAAACCAACACTTCACCACACACACTGGCTTTATTGGGGATGAAGGTGTTGGGTTTCACTCAATATGAAAACACACAGAAGCCTTGAGTGTGTCACCCTGATTTACAAGCTTTGTGGCAAAGATTTCATTGCCAGAACAAACAGAGCAGAGTGTGAATCAGTTTATATGAGGTTAACAGGTACGTGATGTACTGCAGTTTGATGCCAGAACTATGTACTCCTCAACTAAGCTATAAAATATTTAACTTTGATCTGAGCTTGACAGACGCACAGAGCAAAGACACTACAGTTGGTGCCCCAGCATAAAAGTTAAACAGTTTAGCATACTGGGTGATCATTTTTCATCATTAAAGTATCAGTCTGTAATTGTTCATAGGGTGTGTTCTATTAACGAGAACATCTGGTATTTATCATCTTCGAAGGAATCTATTTGTAGGATTTTTAACATTGATCCTCTAACAAGAAAGATAAGCCTGAGCTGTAATACACAGCTGGTTTCAAAAGCTGCAAAAACCTGTTTCAGTGAGTAATATGTGATTATGTATCCCATTTGTGGTGAAATATGCATTGAAAGCTCAAATTAAAGAAGCAGCAAAGGCCAGCAGCATGTTAATTCTCCCATCAACCCATCCCGACTCTGAATCAGTGTTCTCTAAATGCACTGACACGTCTCTTTGTGCTGCATTCGCTCATATTGACAAGTATGCTCCCAGAGGGTGATTGTGTTAGATAGTACAGCAGAGGGAATATTGTCCAGAATCAGGTCACACACACACACACACACACACACACACACACACACACACACACACACACACACAGAGACTGTATCTACTGCATACAGAGTCTTGGAGGGTTATGAAGTAAAAACTGAGACATATTTCAGGTTGACAACCTCTCCTACTCCTCTGTGTTACAGTGATATGTCACTCTGACACTTGATAATCCCCTATAGTTCCATATCACAGGTCAGTAGCTCACAGTATAACACATGCACGAACGCGTGTACACACACACACGCACACACACGCGCACACACACGCGCACACGCACACACACGCACACACACACACATTCACACACACACGCACACACACGCGCACACACGCACACACACGCACACACACACACTCACACACACATTCACACACACACACACACGCACACACACACAAACACACAGTTTTCAAACACAAGTGATAAAACTCTTTATAGCCTGAGCCAATAGGGAAAGCATCAGTGTAGCCCCAAATGGTGGAAAGCAATTACACCTTCTATCAGTTTCACTCTTTTATTAGTCAACTTCTGCCCCTACATTTTCTCCTGTTCCAGGAATAATCCCCAGGCTTTTTCTATAGATAACACCCCCCCACCCACACACACACACGCAGACACACACACACACACACACATACACACACACACACACCACACACACACACACACACACACACACACACACACACACACACACACATACACACTCTACCGGTGCTAAATCCTAATAGGCTTCTCACTGACGGTAACAGGTTTAGATTACCTATAACTGACTGACTACTTCCTCTTTATTCATTTAGCGTTTCTTTCTAATCCTCCTCCTCTGCTATCAGAGCCAAGCCCTCAGGGGTTCCTGTCTTTAACACACCCAGTACGACAGAGGGTGGGAATAGACACACATAAACTTAACAGAAGCCGTGGTGCAGCAGGGGGATCTATGCATAAACAAAGAAGATGCAAGAGGATGCTGCAAGGCATAGCTTTGGATGTACTGTGCATTTGTAAACATCATATTCATTGGGATCTATGAGAGGCATCCACTCTCCAAGTGTTGGTGTGCATCCTGTTGGCGTCTGCCCAGCAATTCTCCACTTCATGGTTCAATTCAAGCATCCACTTTAAAATTTAATTTAACTTTGGCTTAACAGGATGGTCAGGGCTCAGTGGGAGGCACACAGGATTAGATGCAGTAGTTTTATGGGATGTGTGTCTCTCAGTCGGAGGGATATATGTGATGTTTTATCTTATTTCAATGAGAAGTGTAATTAGTTTGGTGCTGATAGATTTATGCAACAAGAATAAAGTTGTTTTTAAGGGGACTACATTTGATCTCAACCAGAGCCAACTCAGAGACTGTCTGTGTGAAGTTTACATGTTCACCTTGTGTTCATGTGGGTTTCCTTTCCCCACTCCAAAAACATACATGCTAAGTATTACATACACTGCTGCCAGTGCCCTTGACTAGGGCACTTCAGTCAGAGCTTTGCCTGATAATCAGACCGAATCTGACTGAGCCATTTTGTTACACTTTGATTTGAATCACTGAACAAGACGAGGACGTAGGCAGTGATTAAGAGTTCTGGTCACAGGCCATTTAGTCAAAAAGAGATAAAATGACAAGGACAAATTTCCCAGAAGGAATCAATAAAGTATACTTTGAATTATTATAAATCAGATATGAGCTTGTCTGTTGGCTTAACTGATTGGCACTATGTATAAAATCTACAATTAAACTTCCCCCGCTTCATCAACTGAACTACAGATTTAATTTCAACTGGCTTCAATGGAAATGTTTAGTTTCTCATGATGGTATAATTGTGATGTGACCCATTTTCTGACTGTATACTAACCCTGTGTGCCTTATGTTTCCACACTGAAAAAGGTACCAGCTACAATACTGTAAATAAGCAAATTGTGAAGAGAAAGACCCAAGAACAGTTTTAGATCCATTTCTTTTCTCTAATTGTCCATCAAGCAATGACAGAGATTTTAAAAAGATATGTTTATTTTGCATTTTATCAGTTGTTTTAGAAATACTGTCCTCTTGCTGCTTTGTCCCTCTAGACACCAATGAGTGTGAAATGAGTATATGTGTCCACGCCCGCTCTTGCCGCAACCTGATCGGTGGATACCTCTGTGACTGCCTTCCTGGGTGGACGGGTCCTAACTGTGACATCAGTGAGTATAAAAGGAAGAGAAAGAAAAATGACAGAAGAACAGAGAGTTGATAGTCCTGTGGCAGGCAGTGAAACATGAAGGGCCTCAGTGGTTTGTGTTAGAACGGCAATTCCCCTGCAGCCCACAGTCCCTGTGAGCAGGAGGTCATTTTACTCCAACTCCAGTTCAATCCGTCATCTGTCACAGGGTATCGCTGGAATACACTAAAAATGTAACACAAACCGGTAACAGTGTGTGAAGGTTTGTTTTTGACTATCATCTCCTCTTACATTGTGGAGACATATTGTTGTAAAAAGGTACAGACTGGCATCCTGGTTGCACAGTAATGCAACATATTCAAATTTTACTCATGATCAGTCACTTTGTACATTGTTGTTTACAGCATCATAGTTGCACATGGAGCTTGTCCTTTTGTGACAGGTTAATGTAGTGTTTCTGCTTTCTCTGAATTCTAGGGAACAGCAGCTGTCAGGGTCTGTGTTTGAACGGTGGACGTTGTGAGGTGAGAATCCTGCCTTCCTCTGTCTAATTTGCCTGCTGTCTCTGCATATCAGTAACAACACTCGTCCTGCTTCATTGTCTTCCCCTCGCTCTCTCCTTTACACTGTAGTGACATTGTCGTCTTCTTTGTATTACGCCTTAACCCTAAGTCAAGAAAAATAACCTATTTAAAAAAATTAAAAAAAATTTGCCTCAAGGTTTGATTTATTCTCAAAGGGGCAAATGTGTCATTGCCTGTGGTAGACTCATCCCCTTCCTTCTCAAGTGCCTCTTTTCCCTACATCACATTATCATTGCTCTCTCTGTTTTACATATTTATATTTACATATTTATTTACATATAAATGACATACACCTCTGTTGTACCTAGGACCAGGTGTCGGGTTCCAGATGCTGGTGTCCACCTGGTTTCTCAGGGAAATACTGCCAAAATGGCCCAAGTCCTTGTGACAGCGCCCCCTGTCTGCATGGAGGACAGTGTGCGGCGAAGGATGGAAGGACGGCCACCTGCAACTGCCCCATGGGATATTCAGGAATCTTCTGTGAGGTTGTAAAACCTTCATAGATTCAAAGTATAGTTTAAAAGTTTGCAGGATTAAAACATCATAGTAAAAGACATACATAAAGACAATGTGTATTAAAGTATGAAAAGTGGTTGAAAATTTGACAGGGAGAATATCAGGTACATACAGACACTTACACATAAATCCATGAGTGAAAATAATAATATTAAAAAGGGTGATAAATAAAATATCCTAAACATGACAGCAGATAAGCTCATCTACCTGAATCGGTTACCAGGATTAGTAGCCTGACAATATAATAATATTTTTCTGCCCTCCCTATGAGTGTTGACGCAAAGCTATGTTCCACTTAAACCAACCATTGGTGGTAAATTAGGATATATGGATAAGTTAAACTGCAACACTAGCTGTTCCAAATGTTGTAGTATTTTTATTCAAAGGATAGGTTCATATTTTTCAGTTCGACTTAAACCAATAGCTGGGGGCCCATATGTACATTGAACCAGGTTTTTCTTGCTGTAATCATTCCCGTTGTTCATGCTAGCCATTAAGACATAATGCACTTCAGTGTAAATGATGGGAGACAACATCCACAGTCCTCAATATGTCAAAAAATATATTCTAAAGTTCAGCTGAAGTTAATTTGAGGTTTTAGCCTTCTGAGTTAGCTGAATCAAGTTAATTTCTGACGTCTTCAGTCTTTTGAGTATAAAGTTCCCTTTTTCTGTTTCCCCGGAAATTGTTTCCTTGTTGAGCTGTACTAAAAGGCAATAACTCTGGACGATATCCATGTGATTTGCTTGAGTCAGACTGCTGAGGACTCGTATTATCTTCAAATAGACATTTTAGTGTGTTTTGGCACAAAACAAGGACTGTGGATTTTGTCCCCCATCACTTAGGCTATACTCAAAACACATTAGGACAGGGTCTTTTAATGGCCAGTTTAGGAAGAAGGGATAATTACAGCAACAAAAACATGTTTCAATGTTCCTGTGGGAACATGACTGTTGTTTAAAGCCAGACATGAAAAATTGAGAGCCTATACTTTAAAGTGAAATTAAGTCTTATAATTTCCCATTTTACTAATGTTCCACCCTCTTTAAACATTTCAGAACCGCTGGAAACCTTTATAGGGTAACGGATTAATAAAACTGTGGATGTAGGAATAATTGCATGTCTTTATTACCCCTCTAATTGTTTCATTCTTTACGTTATTTCAGATAGAGTTGGATCTGTGCAATCCCAACCCCTGCCAGCAGGGGGTACCCTGTCACATCACAGAGGGCAGGCACATGTGTGCCTGTCCTGAGGGTTACTATGGGAACGAGTGCATGAGCCTCAAAAATCCCTGCATTGGTCAACACTGTTCAGGTGAGAAAAATACATGAAAAATTTATGTGTCTAAAAATGTACAAAATCTTTTTGAACTCAGGTCTAATCTCTCTGCCTTCATGCCTGTAGGTGCCATGTCTGACACAACACACGGGGGCATCAGCTTCTACATGATCCTGGTGGGCATCTTAGCGTTAGTGACAGTCTGTGGCTGTGCTGCCTGTGCCTTCATCCTTTCACACCTCCATCGAAAGCGGAAAAAGCAGCAGGCCGTCCCACAGGAAGAAGGCATCAACAACCAGAGGGAGTTTGTCAACCTCATCAGAAACGTGGACCGTCCCATTCCCCTCCTGCCGCCCGCTGCCCCGCTCACACAGCCTCCAGCCCCTGCCCCCGTCTCACGTTGCTACGAGGAGATTGAACTGACCCTGCCGCCTTCCCCGGCCCCTTCACACCCTTCACCGGCGCTAAAGCCTGCCCACGCTCCCAAAATGGACATTTCAAACCAGGACAGGGAGAAGTTGAACCGCTTCCACCACACAGACAACCAGGAACTGGAGCTCTGACCCTTGAGCTTTTGTGCATCTGAGGAGCTTTTTTCGTTTTGTTTTGCGTCCTACGCACTCTTTTGCTGACAGGAGCCTGTCTCCAGATACTGCCACTTTATCACAGTTGCAGTTAATTGGAAGACCCTTTGACCTTTGTGTGCTCAGATAGCTATCGGCAGACGCCTGAGAAGCAAAGGCTGCTAAGTAGAGGGGTCAAAAGTCTTACTGTATTGACCTCTTTGAGCCTATTTTGATGACTGTTGGAAGCAGCAGGTGCATGATGTCTGACTAAAAGACTCTTCAGACTCTTGAATTAATCTGGAGACTTAAAGACATGCCTTGGAGTGCCTGAGATACTGTCAAGAGGAAGTAGAGGATCATCCTCTATAGGAGCCTCTCAACGTGTCTCCTGGTCCACGGTGCCATGGGATTGATGTTCAGACCTCCATTTCTGTTTCAGACCTAACTCTGACAGACAGAGAGCGCGATGAATGGATGTTTATTTAACACTAGGTGTGTTTCTGTGTCTAGCTGTCCGTAAGTGTGTGTGTGAGAGTGAAAGAGAAAGCGAGAGTGTATATTATGAGTGTTTGTGCGGAAAAAATAGGAAGGAAAGAAACATTTTACTTAAAGAAAAGAAAAACAAAGTTGATATACTTGTCAAAAAAGAGTGCATACTCCTGAATTAAAGGCTTTTAAGCCTTTTGAAAACTGTTTTAAAACCATACACTGTTGCCTGCATTGTCTCTGTAATACTACAGTTTGTTAACGATGTATGATTTTTTCATACCTGTGTGTAAAATAGCTTTTTTTGTACATAAATATATTGTACATATTGATGCTCTTTTTGTACTGTGGTTTGGTCTGAAAGTATCTCTGTATTACTTTGCTCTATTTGTCCCATTTCACTTTCCATTTGGAACAACCAGCACATGTGGATTGTAATAAAGGTTTATTTACCAACACTATTTTATATTTTTATTGCCCATAATCATTCACCACCAGCGTTAGGGCCATATTTGCTGCTAGAGGGAGGTGTCAGCACTGCCATACGAAGATTAACAACTACGGTCTTTACAAGAGAGAGAAAAGTGCTTCTCACACTTTTTTACATGTATATAACAAGTGACGTTTGAGATACTATGAAAAGCTTTCTTGTTAATATCTTTGTCAGAGGCCTTAGCAAGAATATCTCATGAGGGAGCAACAAGGAAAACATAGCCTTTTGTTTTTGTTCTCATTTGGTGTACATTTATTAGTTTGTAATTCAAGTGAATTACAGCATAAGTTGTCACAGTCCAATTTATTTTAACATGAACTCTGAAGTGCCCACAGGTCCATCTTTACAAGTTATGATTTGCACCAAGCAGTGTTCGAATGGGAAACTCACAAGACTCCACAGTTCCCATATGAACGAATAGGTAAATAAAAATGATCTTTAAAAAATGTAATCATTAATAACAATGATCTTTGCGACACAGCGCAAAGATCTTCGTACCCTCTGTGTGTGTGTGTGAGTGCACTTTATGACAAGCTCTCTTGTCCATATCATTGTCAAATGCCCAAGGGAAGATCTTATGAAGCACATGGCTCACAGCCACTTTCAGTAGGTCAGTGGGTCACACTGTATACACAAGGTCTCTCTTGCTCTCTGTCTCTCTCTTTCTCTGACACACATTTATAAACAATGATGCTGACAGTGCCAGGAAAAATGGAAAACCACCTGACTGACCCCAGTCTTCCTACTAAAATTATTGTGTGGTTGTGAGAAACTTGTCTGTTATTGGAAAGTTGGTAAAACTTACAGTAAGTTGCAAGAATAGTTGGACTCCGAGGGAAACTGCTGCCAGTTAAACTAGAACTTCTTAGCACTCTGTAATTGTAAACTATTACCTAGGAGTTTCAGATATTATTTACTAAGTGCAGTACTTAAGGTTTAACAAAAAGTTTTAAAATACATCAAAGCATAAAGAAAAAATATTAAAAAACAAAACATTTTTGTGGCAGTGTGTGTATGTAAGCACAGCCCTATTCCAAGCATGCACGTGAGGCTGATAAAATGATAAAATGACAATGTGTGAGAGGAAGGGGTTTGTGTTTCGGGGCAGTGTAAAGTGACTGCAAGGTCACTGCAGCGACAATTAATGGACAAATGGATGTTACAAATGTGACCTCTGCCCTGTGCAAACAGCGGCAGGCTGGAAATGAACACAGGCTTCCTGTCACCACCCTGGTAAAGAGGAAATGTAGGAAATTGAGTTTACACACACACATGCACACACTACTGTATGTCTCTACACCTGCTGTGAGGACTAGGATGTCAGACCACTGCTTGCTGATTATGAAGTTTACACTCAGCTGAGAGGTAAAGCTGCCCCTCAGTCCAAGCCTTAGAGTTCCTAAAATGTATAAATATATCAATAAGAAGATATAGGTTGCATCTAAACTCCTGGTTTCTGTTATCATCCTTAAGTCTGTTCCCTTCAGCTTTGATACCATAGCATCAGGTCAAGCTAGACTCACAGAATGTAGTTTTTATTAGTGAAGGAGGGACTATTCAAATCATTTAAGTTAACCTAAATCCCACACTATAAAAATACTTCATTATAAGTAAAGTCCCCCAATCAAAATTTTACTTAAGTAAAATTATAAACGTATCATCAGAAAAATGTACTTTTACTTGTTTTTATATCATTGTATCATTATTATTGATCCATTTATATATTTAGTATTTTCATATACAGTAAGTAGGTACTTAAATGTTGCAGTTGGTTGAAATAGAGTTAATTTGAACTACTTCATATAGTGTTGGTGTGATCTGGTACAGAAGATATGGGGGAGAAAACATACATAGAGACATTGCTTTTTTTTTTTTTTTTTACAGTAGGGTATAATCTGTAATAATATATACATTATAAGATGATTACATGTTTTGTGTGTAAAATTTTATTTTAAAAGTAAATTATTACGTATTTCAGATAAAGGTACTGGAGTAAAAAGTAGAATATTTCCCTCTGAAATGTAGTGGAGTAAGAGTATAAAGTAGAATAAAATGAACAGGACAGAGGCTTTTCAAGCCTCCTGTTTCTCCTGACAGCCAGTGGGTAATAGTACAAATGCAGTGTAATCTAGATCAGAGATTCAACATTTATACAAGGCCTATGCATTATAGACTGTTATAATAGCATCCTGCTTTGTTGGTGGCATGCATTATCATTGATCTTAGTTCAGTTCATATGGGTTGACACAATAAATATTAGCTCTTAAACAGGTCTGAGATGCAGTTATTCAATTCAATACAATAAAATGTATTTCATCAGGAAAATCTCAAAAGAACGGTGGACCACGAAGCCTGTCCTACAGGGACATCTTGTGGCCATATTGCTGCCATTTTTTCAGTGTGTCAAGTAATTACACTGAAAGAAAACAAAACCCCTTGTAAGGTAGTTGTTTTCCATCTTAGGAGACCTGTATGGCGATTTGAGAAGCTGGTAGCCGTGACAGTTTTCTGCCATCTAATTTTTCTGTCAATCGACTAACTGATTTATTAACTTAATCATTTCAGCTTTGGAGGGCTGGGTGGATTCTGGTTGCCAGAACAATTTGTTTCTCCTGGGCCCGGTAGTAGATTAATACGGCCATGCATGTGACTGACTCCCCAAACTTCTACAAACGTTCCGCGAACGTTCATTTTAGGCAAAATATGTGAACTACCGTCCGTTCCCAATGTCCGCGAAAATTAGCTGGGAGATTATGTTTGTAGAACCTTCAGAGAACCTTTAGGGAAGGTTCCCCGGCAAACGTTCCTAGAATGTTAGAGAACCTTTAATGAACACCCCCAATCGTCACCTGTTTGCTGCATGAACTGTTGATCAGAGTGAAAGCATGTGGAAAGAAACGGCACCTAGCAGAGGAGAGATATCTTAAGGAAATATGTCAGATTTCTACACTGTGGAATTTTATAGATTCCTCACGTCAAGCTTCACAGCCTGTTTGCAAAGGCCGGCAGTTTTGACACATGCTGCGTTTGGCGTACTAGTAATACATGGGTACAGCGCCCCCCACCGGCCGGGCTCGTTACTGCACAGACCCACAGTTCACGGAGGAGGAGGCGTGTGACGCTCCGCTACCATCGTCCTTATCTGACCGAAAACAACCCCAGTGTGTGTTGGTGGTCAGGAAAACAGGTACACGGTGACATTTAAAACGATGCTGAATGTGCAGTGTTGATGTATTTCATGTTTCGTGGATGTGAACTAGGCCGTTGTTCACGTGTTGTTTCTAACGTTTCTGCAGACTAGCTAAGCTAGGCTAGGCTAGCCTTAAAGCTAAGTGGCTAACAGCAGCAGACGCTTATACAGGCCAAGGCTACATGCGCAACCAGGCCAATGTGTATGCTGACAAACTTTGAAACATTTAACTCAGGTCCTATTTGAGCCAAAAGGTGAGAGCAGGGAGGTGCAAATGGCCGTATTAAATGAGCAGTTAATAATAGATCAACGGTGCAGTGGTGTAATGAGCTTGACAAGGTTAATATTAGGTAGTTAGCCATGTTAGCTCTTTAGCTCCCGGTGTTTTAGCTTCTGTTATAAACTACTAAACAAACAAATCACACTAGAAATAAGATTAACAAAACATTTGGTAATATACAGTAGCAACAATCCATATTTTACAGTCGGGTCACACATATTTTTGCCTTTTCAGTTTGTTTGCTTGAATGTCACTTTTCTCGGCAGCACCAAATTGTATTTGCTACAGCCAGCACGAGTTTAACATTGTTAGGACAAGCGAGTGACTAAAACCATCAATTTATTTATACACAGTCAAGTGTAGAATAATGTCTGTAGTTGTGGCTGACCGATAAGTAAGAAAATACCCTTAAGCATATGCAAATAACTTAAAGGCCTCCTTCGATATCAATAAATATGTAGCCAAAATCTTTAAAAGGGAAAATCACATTAAGTTGTGTAGTTAGAAGTGAATTACACTGGACTTTCAATTTATAAGCAGTGAATGTATTTTTTTTTTTTTTTACTTTATTTTTTAGCGTTTCTTTTGAAATAAATTATACCAGGAGATGGGTTTGAATTGTTTGTTTACCCCAAATAGGATCAGTATTACACATTATTATTAACTTAAAGAAATCAATATTAATAACACAGACAAATTGAGTGAATGAACAAAGTAAGCTTGTATTTTCTCTTCATACCATTAAAATGGTCTATCCCACACAGGATAACATGACACAATAGTATCACATGTAAATAACAACTTCTGGCAATTGACATTCATGTTCCAAAGAAAATCAAAACAAAGAAATGATACAAAACATTGTCAAAACACTTGCAGAAAGCAAGTGTCCATTTTACAAATTGTTTTCATAATTCCAATGGCTTCCATAAGTAAGTAGTAGTTTTAATAAACTACCTCCTTCTGGAGTTAAAATACAACTCAAATTGACAACACATCTCAGTTGGGCACACAGAGATCTTTTCTTTTTAGGTATCTTAAATTTCATATAATTTTCAGCACTGAAACAGTTTAAACCATGTTTCAAATAGCTGGGGAGTTACGTTTAAAATATTTATATCAAAGAAATGACGTGAAAGCCAGAAGTTGCATGCTGTAATCTCAGATTAGCTCTGTCTGTGCAACTTGTCCAGTCAAATGTTTATTTAAAAAAAAAAAAAAAAAAAAGTCTTTGTAGTCTTCTGTCTCTTCCACTTCCATCTCTGTCTTTGATGTCTCATGCCATTGCATGCTTTTTCTCTCTTCTCTTTCCCATGTGTCTTCCATCTTTGCATCTCTGCAGCAGCCGTGCCCCGCCGCGCCCCCACCCCCAGCGGAGCCGTCATGTGGCAGGAGGCCCGCAAACATGAGCGCAAGCTCCGTGGCATGATGGTAGACTACAAACGCCGAGGCGAGCGCCGGCGAGAGTACTACGAGAAGATAGTAAGAGACTTAGCTGAGCAACATATGCAGATGTGGCTAAATATTATTTCTGCCATGCTGAAGCTCTGTGGCAGCAAGCCTCAAATCAGATTGTCTGGGTTCAATGTGCTGTTAGCTTTCTATTTCTGACTGTTGTTTTTTTGTTAAGCTGTCTAAACAAAGTCTAATTTAGACCTGAATTGACAGATGAATACAATTAACTCTCTGTCTTGCAACAGCATTTGTACATTAAAGGATTTGTGAGCTAAGTTTGGCCTCACTTCATAAGACACTGTAAAGCAGCTACCACGCACACAGCCTAAATTATTCTTGTGGTTTGAATAGAAGATTAAATTGCAGTGAGATAAAGGGCTGTATAGTATAATATTTTTCATTATTTGGGAAGTTATAAGATGCCATTTTATTGTCTTTTGACTGCCTCGTTATGTCTTGACAGAAAAAAGACCCGGCTCAGTTTCTCCAGGTTCATGGCCGAGCGTACAAGATTCATCTGGATCCTGCTGTGGCGCTGGCTGCAGAGAGCCCCATAAACATGTGAGAAAACACACACACAAACACACACACACACACACACACACACACACACACACACACACACACAGTCACCAAACACTTTATTAGGAACACTGGTATACCTGTTTCTTCATGCAATTAACCAATCAGTCATGTGGCAGCAGTGCAATGCATAAAGTCATGCAGATACAGGTCAGGCGCTTCAGTTAATGTTCACATCAAACATCAGAATGGGGGGAAAAAAGATCTGATCTCACTTACTTTGACCATGGCATGATTGTTGGTGCCAGACAGGCTGGTTTGAGTATTTCTGAAACTGCTGATTTTACCTGGAGTGGTGTGAAAAACGAAACACATCCAGTGAGCAGCAGTTCTGTGGACAAGAAAAACCTCTCAGAATGAACAACACATTGGCCCCTGAGGTGGATGAGCTACAGCAGCAGAACAACATGTCAGGTTCCCCTCCTGTGAGCCAAGAAAAGAAATCTGAGGCTGTGGGCACAGGCTCACCAAAACTGGTCAGTTGACGGCTGGAAAACATAGCCTGGTCTGATGGATCTGATTTTCTGCTGAGGCACGCAGATGATAGGGTCAGAATTTGGCATCAATAGCCAGAATCCCTGGACCCAGCCTGCATTGTGTCAACAGTCCGGGCTGGTAGTGGTGGTGTAATGGCATGAAGAATGATTTCTTGACTCACTCTGGGCCCCTTAATACCGCTCAATCATGGTTTAAATAACACAGCCTATTTAAGTAATGTTGCTGACTGTGAATCCCTTTACGGCCACAATTTAGTTTCTTCTAATGCCTGCTTCCAGCATGATGATTCACCATGTCACAAAGCAAAAGTGGTCTCAAACTGCTTTCATGAACATGACAATTAGTTCAGTGTACTTCAGTGGTCTCCCCGCTCACCAGATTTGAAACCAGTAGAACACCTTTGGGATCAACATGGCACAGAATCTCAAAGCAGTCTTTCCAACATCTTGTGGAATCGATGCCAGGAAGAATTGAGGTTTTGAGAGCAAAGGGATTAGTATGGTGTTCCTAATAAAGTGCTTGATGAGTTTATAGTAGACATCACACACACCACATGCACAGTGCTGGTGGGATCTTACTGATCAGCTTATACCTCCTTTCTCTTGTTTTGTCTAAAGGATGCCATGGCAAGGAGATGCAAACAACATGATTGACAGGTTTGATGTAAGGGCGCATCTGGACTACATCCCCACCTACACTCCTCCACTGCTCAACACGTCGTAAGTCTTAAAGTTACCTAGAGCCACATTTACCCCAGAATGTATGTAGTGTGAATATTTTATGGTATTTAATTTCTGGCCTTATGATTGTACAGGGCATTGTTGGGGGACATTGATGTTTTCTCCACAGATTATTATACATTTTGGCATTAAGACACTTGATTAAAGGAGAGCAACAGTCATAAATACAGATATTTACACAGAATAATAATAAAACAGATTGCATGACAGATTCATTAGAAAAGTTCTGGTATTTTGTTTTAATTGAATTGTTCATTGATTCAGTTGTTTTGATCCTGCTACAATCAACAAAAAGGTGTTGGGCTAACAGAAGTAACAGGTGCATATAATAAGCTTTAGTCTGATTTTATCATAGATGCAAAACTGGGATAGAAAAACCTTATTCAGCTTTTTTTTTTTACATGTTATGAATGTAAATTTTTTCTTGTATAGATAGTAATGTTCAGTTTAAGTTTTTGTTTGTTTGTTTGTTTTTATGGTTGCAGGCTGTCAGGAGACATTACGTATCTATAAACCATAAGTGGGATTTTTGCCACAGTGAATTGTGTTGCAGGAGGCTGTTCAGTTCTTATGTAATTTAATTAAGCACCATCAAATGCTAGCTGCAGGGGACAGGAAGCTCATCAATTCATAATGAGCACACTGAAATTTTTTTATGCTTATCTGGGTCCAGGTCATGTTAATTGATTAGCTATATTAGGAATTATTGTTATAGACAACTAGAAATTGCATACAAAAATGTGACATAAATTTGGAGAAATTCATGTTCTTATTGTTCTACTAGTTTTGTGGTATTCTTTGACCAGTAAGACTATGAAAAAGCTGTTGAATTGCATTCTTTGTGGTATTACATAAGAACCCCTGAAAAATACCCAGCGTGGTGAGATTTGAGTATTGCGTTAAGTGGTAAAACAACCTTCTACTCTTTGTCATATACAGCACCCCAGAGCAGGAGATGGAGGAGAGGAAGTGTAACTATGAGCGCTACAGAGGCCTAGTGCAGAATGACTTTGCCAACAGTGAGTACCACAAACCCTGATAGCTGATGTTCTTTCAATAGAAAGTTAAATTCCCACTTTCAAAAGCTACATCAGCAGTGAATAACATACTTTAGATTACTGTTTGGTTTCATGGTGCAACACCGTTGAGCCCTGCATCAACCACTGTTAATACATTTCACACATGCAGTGGTGCATGTGTGTTCTTAATGTACTATCATAGTGTGTTAACCTGCCCTCAGTGGGTGTACTTTGCAGTTGTGTTGTGATCTTAAACTCTCTGCTGTCCTCCTACAGTCTCAGAGGAGCAGTGTTTATACCAGATCTACCTGGATGAGCTCTACGGTGGCCTACAGAAACCAAATGAGGACGAGAAGAAAAAGTATGTTATTTAAAGTTACTGTTTCATCCCTAACCTGCATGCAAATATGTGATTCTTAGAGTTGGCTTTGCTCACTTGAGCATTTACAGCAGTTTGTAATGATAAGTTTTTCTTCTTTTTGTGCAGGCTGGCTGAGAAAAAGGCCACCATTGGGTACACCTATGAAGACAGCACAGTGACAGAGCCCGAACCCCAGTCAGACAAAGATGAAGAGAATTCAGAGAACAGTGAATCTGAAGAGGATGAGGGGATCCCAGATATTGGTTAGGAAATGAGTTTGGCACTGATTACAATTACACATAAGGAAAATAAAAATTCAACAGATAAAGCAAAAAACAGGAAGTAGAGCAGAAACAGGCACCGATGTTTAACAACAACTTTCAGTGTGTAAATAAGTCTTCCTTAGTTTGAAAGAAAACAGAAACATACCGAATGTAATAGGAATCATTATTTTTTTCAAGCATAACAACTCAATGATGTTAGCTTCTTTCTGCCGAGTTTGATTGCTTTTCTTGGAAGAATGAAAGTAGTTGTTTACAGTGGTTCCACAACAGTTTTCCTCTATGTCCTCAATTTTGCAATTTTGTGCATCTGTGCAGATGTGGAGGTTGATGTTGATGAGCTGAACCAGGAGCAAGTGTTGGACCTAAACAAAATGGCAACCCCATATGGAATGGCTGAAGGAGACTTTGTCAGGTAACATCTCTTATCATCATGTCTCAACTGTCCAAATTAGTAAAGCATATATTTTTGAAACAATACTAGACCTACTGATTCTTTTGTCTGTTAGGATTCAGGATGTCTTACTTTGAGTGGAAGCAGAGTTTGTAAGATTGGCATATGCAAACTACAGAAATGACTCATAACATTGACATTGTCCTTTTTTTAAATTATTGTATAATTATATAATTATTGTAAAAAAGGAATGAACTTCATTTTCTCCACTGATACTTATCAAGGAATGTTTCACCCAAATCTAACGATTTATCTGTTTTTATGTTGGTGTTGAACTTATTAGCTTTTAGTGTTGAGTTTTGAATATTTTTATAAAACAACTGCAGCTTTTTCTACTACTGATATAAAGTTTATGGTTATAATTGCAATGCTGTCAATTTGATACTTGTTTAACAGGATGTTGAGGAAAGACAAGGAGGAAGTGGAGGCCATCAAACATGCGAAGGCCCTGGAGGCTGAAAAGGCCATGTACTCTGTAAGATAACATCTGTTGAATTTGTGTCTTTGTCATGTATTTTAGTTTGCAATTTTTTAAATTTTAAATGTGTGATCGTCTCAGGGCCGGCGTTCTCGCAGACAAAGGAGGGAGTTCAGGGAGAAGAGGCTAAAAGGTAGACAGATCAGCCCACCAAGGTAAATTTATGCTGTCTGTAAAGGTTTTCCCTCATAAAGAGTCCACAACTCAAAACTTGTTTAACCTGTGTCCTCATCCTCATGGATTTCAGCTATGCCAGGAGAGACAGCCCAACGTACGATCCCTATAAACGGTGAGTTAACCAACTGTTTCCTTTTCCTTCTTAATTTCCTCAACTGTTGTCTCTGTGTTTTTGAACTTTATTTTCTGATCTCCCTCAGGCCAGAGTCAGAATCCAGCTCTGAGTCACGGTCGCGTTCTCGGTCTCCTGGTCCAGAGAAGATCACTTTCATCACCAGCTTCGGAGGCAGCGATGATGAAGCTGCAGCAGCAACTCAAACCGCTCCTCACTCTGGCCACGCCCCCTCCAACTTGCAGCACCCTGCAGGTCATAGCAGGGGCTCCCGGTCGGTAACTTTCCCTCTTCCTGGCTTTTCATTGGTTATTTTCCTCTTGCAGTCATTATTTTCATTGAAATGACCACAGCTGTTGAAGCAGAAAGAATACTGATTGATTTTTGTGGTAGGTGAGGTGGATCAGTTTTCAATCAAATAATATCAATTCAAATAGTTGCTTATGAGTAACGAATAGGAACTATTCAACTGTGCATGTACATAGAGTAAAGTTTGGGTAGTTTTAAGTCTATGATTGTGCATGGACTATTATGTCAAAACACAGAAAGCTGCAGTTTTTATATCTGATTATTTATGCCTCTATTGACCATGAAACAGTAAGATTTCTTAAAATCAAGAAAACAGAGGTTTTCTCAAGATAGGCTAGGTGCTGGTCTGGTGTCGTTACTAAAACATTGCGTCTCTGTTTGTCCAGGAGACGAAGGTCATCCTCCAGTCGCTCCCCTTCCTCCTCCTCCCGTTCCTCATCTCGGTCCTCCTCTCGCTCATCTTCCCGTTCGCGTCGAGCCCGGCGAGGGCGGGGGGGGAGGGATGGGCGTCGCTCCCGAAGCCGCTCGCGGTCGAGACGGCGGTCCCGATCTCACTCCAGAGGTAGAGGAGGAAATGGAGGAGCTGGATCCTGGAGAAGACGTGACTGGACACGATCACGGTCCAACGAGCGAGACAGAGAGCGAGACAGAGAGCGAGACAGGGACAGAGACAGGGACAGAAGACGATACTCGGCGCGAAAACGAACAAGGTAAGGCTCCTCACTGACCACCGTCTGGACTAAAGTTACTATAGTACAGGGCACATTAGTGAGACATGGCCTTGTCTTTTTTTTCCTAGGTCCCGTTCCAGCTCACGGCAGGGGGGCAATTCCAGGCGAGGGGGCCGGAGCAGTGGAGGCCACCGGCGGGGAGACAGCGGCAGCCGCAGCCCCTCTCAGTCCCCCAGCCACCTGAACCACAGTCCCTCCCCTGCTCACAGAGTGGCCCAGCCCTCTACCATGACTGTCTCTGACAAGCTAAGAAAGTAAGACCATGTAAACATTATTGCAAGGAGGCATGAATGCAACAAAAATGTTCTAAATGGGCTAGAGTTATATAATTATACATTTAGACCAGTGGTGGTTCAAAACCTGCACATATGGACTTCTCACAGGGGTCAGAGGATAAATACAACTGATCAACTTTGGCAACGTGTGACGAGTTGCAGTTGATGTTGCTTCGGTTTAATGGGTCTTCAGACAAAAAGTTTGGGATGTAGACTGGGTAATGTTTACATCAAAGCATTTCATGGCTTTCTGCCCGGCGTGTCAGTTAGTTTATTGTATTCATTTTTTTCAACTTAAAATATATATTGAGAGTCACGTATAGTAATACTCGTGGTGTTATGGATTTTTTTTAGACTCTTAAATTAAATCAGAATAGCCTATTCTGCACTTCAGCCCTGAAACAGTAAATCCATAATAAATTGTCTTAAATCACAGTCAGCCAGGCAATGCAGCGTCATGATGCCAGAAACAACTTATCAAGGGGTGTTCTGTATTGATTTCTTTTCTCTTTAATGCATAGTAATGCTTTTAAAGCCTTACTTACCCGTCAGCACCAAGATGTGTTAGAAAGTTGATGTTTGTATATAAATCAAAGTGTCTTCATCACCTCAGGTAATTGTCTTTTATTTTTCCATCCTCTCTCCAGGCCTGATACTGCGAGTGGTAAAGAGACGGGAGCTGCCAAAGTCAGTAAGAATTTGATCTAGCTGGTTTCTTGCTAAAGCCTACGCCTCCCTCATCCCTGACAGGCTGACATGGTTGTCCACCAGACTGGGATGTAGAAGCCATTGTTGCCCACAGAGAAAAAAATTATATGATTTTTGTTTTTTCTTTCCCCCACCCAAAAGTGGACATACACTGCAGACAAAGTCTTGCATCTACTTTGAAATTACCACTACAGTATTCATGCCAACTTGCCAACACTGACAAATGACTGAATTAATGCTGCCATCTCTGTATGGAGAGAACATTTACACACAATGACACTATGAAGTCATCATTTATTGTCTTGATAATGCTTTTAGTCTGGGTGGTGCATGCATGTGTACATATATACATGTGGGTGAGAGATTCCAGCGTCTTTTATATGTGTTTGTAGTCTCAAATGCACTCGCACATCAGTGGCCCTAAGAGGAAGAAGAAGGCTTCTTTCTCTTATGACCATGTGTCTTGTTACAACTTTGGAATCGCTATTGGCCAGGTGATCATTTCAGACACTAATTAATTAGGCTGATGAAAAATGAGGCGAGTGGACCATCGTGTCTGGCAGTGGTGCACGCTCTGACTCTTGAAATGAAAGTTTAATATCCCACATACTGATTGAAGACTTGAGGTGAGCATTTAAAGGAATAGTTAGACATTTTGGTAAATACACTTGTTTCCTGTCTTGCTGAGAGTTAGACTAGAAGAATGATGCAACTCTCATGTCTGTATGCTAAATATGAGGCTAGTCGGCTAGCTTAGCGCAGAGACTGGAAACAAGGGGCAACTGATCAAGACTCTATCCAGATGTAATCCACTTATCAGCACTTCCAAAGCTTACCTATGAAAACGTAGTATCTTGTTTATTTAATCTTTACAAAAATTCATGTAAAAATGACAATTTGCTGTTATACAAGGGTTATGTGGTAGCCTTTAATTGGATTAAACAAATAGGATGGAACATGTTAATTAATGAGCTTTAGAGGTGCTAGTATAGTAGCTGGATTTTGTTGCTTTTGGATAGAGCCGGCCTAACTATTTCTTTCTGTTTCCATTCTTAACACTAAACTAACCAGCTGCTCGTGGTAGCTTCATATCAAGAGTACAGATAGTGCTGATAGTTTTCTCATCTCAATAAGCAATTGTCAAACTATTCCTTTAGGACTAAAAACCAGTTTTGTTTGTTTGTTATATTCTCTAAACTTCTGGACCTTCCGATGTCCTGAACCAGCTTCTCTTCTCCTGGGGAAAAAAAATTGGATACGTTCCAACAGTCAAACAGACAAATACATCTGAGGTTTTAATCTGCTTCTTTGTTAAACTTGCCTGCAATGCTGTGACCCGCAGTTTTTCTTGCCTGGCCAGGTTTAAACGGCCCAGTGACGGGTGTGTCAGAGAAAGTGGCACTGGCTCTTTGTGAACTCTGTTGAACTCACCGGACCTGAAGTTGTTCTTCTTACACTTTCCGACCCCCTCTTCAGCCGTCCTTCTCCCCTTTATCTACCTCACAGTGTTCATACAGATAAATATATTGTGTAAAAGTTCATGTGACTGGATCCAATCCTGCTGCTAAACTATCCTACAGCAGCTGCAAGTCTACAGCAGCAGTTTCTCTGTCCACACACGCAACTGGTTTAGCCAGTCAGCCTGTTGACTTCACAAACATCACATGTAATTAATTTATCTTTGGCCTTTTTATCTCCACCAGCAACTGTACATAAAGGTGATAGTATCGAAATTGTATAACAGCACGGTACCTTTGATCATACCTTTTCTCACACACACACACACACACACACACACACACACACACACACACTCTCACATACACACTTTTGTCAGGCTGTGAAAGGATGTGCTAACACAATTGTGTCACCTGCAGCCCAAGATGACCCCACAGGAACGGCTGAAGCTGCGAATGCAGAAGGCGCTCAACAAACAGTGTGAGTACAACAGAGCAGAGTGTTTGTGGTTTCGGCACAAGTAACAAAACAGTACAACACACACCTCTGGATCGTGAACTATCGTTGTACACGTTGTCAAATGCAAATTAAAGACGTGAAAAACTAGATGACTTGTTTATTTCCCACCCCTCAATTTCCTGTGTTTTTTCCCGTGCTGCAGCCAAGGCGGATAAAAAAGCTGCTCAGGTGAAGATCCAACAGCAGGAACACAAACGACAGGTGTGTGTTTGTGTGTGTGTACTTCAGAAATACGCAAAAACCGAGACACTATTATCCTATTATTATTTCCCCTCATTACTGTGTGTTTATTTAACAGGAGCGAGAGGGAGAATTACGAGCCATGGCACGCAAGATACGCATGAAGTAAGTGTGTGCGTGTGCGTGCGTGTGTGTTTGTGTGTGTGTAAGTGTGTGTCGCAATTGTCTGACCCAGTGGCTCTGTGTTTAGGGAGCGTGAGCGCCGTGAGAAAGAGAGGGATGAATGGGAAAGACAGTACGGGCGACAGAGCCACTCGCCTTCTCCCTCCAAATATGGTAAGAGTTTGGGTTTCTCATCGTCAACAGCCATATGGATCTAATAGAATAATAATTTGGTTTGATGAACATGCAGTGTTTATTTTGTGTACAGTGTTGCATACTAAAACAGAAGTAACCAAAATATTTAATCAGTCCAGCCTTTGTTTGATGTGCTGGCGTCAGTTTCTCCTCTGACATCTTTATAGGCTTTAAGATATTGTGGCATGCCGTTGTTTTGATTGTGGCTCTGTGTCCTCTGTCCCTCAGGCCGAGAACACAACTCATACAGAAGGTATGTCAGAAGCCACAAGAATCTGCACAGCTCTGATGAAGTAGAATGAATTATGTTTATTTTTTCTTTTCACATTAATGCACAAACACAATCTGAAAGGCTCATTGCATTTAATTTATTTACAATACTTGAGCTACTTTGCTTTTTCTTCACTCAAATCCAGAGTTAGTCTCAAGTCTTGAGTCTTGAATTTTGAGAAAGACATCATGGGCTACACCCTGAGTGAAGGAATCAAGTTAGAACAAAAATAAAAAAATAATCCAGGTTCAAATTAAAATTTAAAGTAAATCAAAATACTCCAAACATACTACTGCTTTTAATCTTCTAAATTATTACTAGTAAGTGTTTGCCTTTTCTGTATCACAATATCTCACTAGTCTACACCAACACCATATAATGATAGAGAAGATTTATCTGTTGGGCTCTAGTGTTAAGTAAACAAGACTAGGTCAAAACCTTGTATATGGCTGGACCGCCTATAGTCAATGTGTGAAATTGTGAACATAGCTGAAAACTTGTGGAACCACTCGAAGCAAATGGTGCGCGGTGTATTTGCATTCTTCCTAGTAATTGCCAGTTTCAGCCGTTTATCTGTTTGCTTCTCTCCAGTTATAATGAAGTTTAATTAAAGGCATGATCTCTCATTCAAGTACTCTCATCAAGCACTTTATTAGAAACACCATACTGATACTGGACAGGGCCTCCCTTTGCTCTAAAACAGCCTCAGTTCTGTGTAGCAACATGTTCTCCTGTTCTACCACATCCTGAAGTTGTTCTGTTGGAGTCAGATCTGGTGACTGGGGAGATCACTGAAGTTCACTGAACTAATTCTCATGATCTTGAAACCAGTTTGAGACGACTTTTGATGTGCGACATGGTGCATCGTCGTGCTGGAAGCAGCCAGTAGAAGATGGTAAACTGTGGCCATAAAGGGAAGCACATGGTCAGCAACAATACTCAGATTGGCTGTGGCATTCAAGCTATGATTGGTTGGTATGAAAGGGCAAGAAAACATTCACCACACCATTACACCACCAGCAGCATATTGCTGTTCATGCTGTCGGTGCCAAATTTTGAACCTACCATCGACATGCCTTAGCAGAATTCCAGATTCATCAAACTCGGCTACTTTTTTCCAGCCTTAATCACCCGGTTTCGGTGAGTCTGTGCCCACTGCAGCCTCAGGTTTCTGTTCTTGGCTCACAGGAGTGGAACCTGATGTGGTCTTCTGCTGTTGTAGCTCATCCACCTCAAGGTTTGACCTGTTGTTCATCCTGAGATGTTTTTCTGCTCGCCGCGGTTGTAAAGAGTGGTTATCTGAGTTACCGTAGACTTTCTGTAAGCTCCAACCAGTCTGTCCATTCTCCTCCGACCTCTCTCATTAAGAAGACGTTTCTATCGGCAGAACTGCTGCTCTCTGGATGTTGTTGTGTTTTTCACGCCGTTCTCAGTAAACTAATAAAATAGTCAAACCAGCCCGTCACCAACAGCCAAAATCACTCGGTTTTTTCCCCGTTCTGATGTTTGACGTGAACTTTAACTGAAACTCCTGATCTGTACCTGCATGATTTTATGAGTGGTACAGGTACAGGTGTTACTAATAAAGTGCTTGGTGATTGTATAAACAAAAGTGTCACCCTAACTCCAAAATTTAAAATGCAAGATAGGAAATTGCTATCACTCCCAAACTGACATTTTATAATTCAGAGTAACACTAGACAACTTAACAACCAGTCTGAGATATTTAGTCACTGTTGTTTTTGATTATCTTAAAGGTGTATTTACATCAGTAGTGTGAAGAAAAATAAGCATTTATTGTCAAATTATGATTAGTTAACTAAACACACTGTAATACTTTGTTTCCATTTTCCTTAATGCTGCTTACAACTACATCAATGTTATTTACATGAATTAAATGTTTGTATACACCTAATAAATACAACGTAGGGTGATGTGAATTGTTCCCAAACACACAATCCTTTACTCTGTGCATATGTATATGAGCGATCCTGTAAATTATACAGACATTTGCATGGACTGTTTTTATGTTCCTGGCTTTTATACTGAGGTCCTTCTTGCAGCATCAGCTCCTTTCTTTTCATTTTTGCAGGAGGTCACGGTCTCGATCACGGAGTCCATACTACAGATACTGAGCCGACAGGTGGAAACTGTCCTTCTACAGTATCTATCTTGTCACTGGCACACACACACACACACAGTCCAATAAAAAAGCTGTTGGAAGATGATAGGAACAGATTGACGAACAGACTACACCTACACCTGAACATGTGTGTTCTCCGGTACTGTTAATGTCTGCAGAGTATAAAACTTTGACCATGATACCTTAGTTTCACTAATTACACAACAGAGCTGCGTTTGATCTGCCCTTTTCAGTTTTGCTTCATCTTGTAAAGGTTGTCTTATTAAATGAGTTTCTTCACCTCTGCATGCTCCTTTTTTTTCTTTTCTACCAAACACTTCTTCTGGCTTTAGACCCATCTGCACACATCTGTATTTCTTCTGTATGATACTGAGCAATACCTGAACTTACATCATCTTCCTCATGTCACGATGTCCTCCCACATTTTACTTTTACAGTAACAAGAAAATTACACTAAGGACCATTTTAAAGTCTCATGAACTGATGTACAGGATATTTATACACATCCATTTGAATTTTCTTTATGAAAAGTTGAAGTAAAAGTTCGTGCATTTATTAAAACAATCAACTGCTCTTTTTATACTCTGCCCTCTGCCAACTGGTTAACAACAGCGAATAACTTTTTTGTTCTCAGTAAAGTGGAATGTTAAATACAGAATAATAAATAAAACTGACTTTGAAATTATTTGCTCATCTTCGTTTTCTTTTCTATCTGGACCTCCCTGCAGTTGCACACCGTAAACACCGAGACACAACTTCTCACGGGAGACTGCAGGTGGCGACAAAGCTCAGATTTTGCAGCTGAAGATGCCTCACCACATCTTGTCTTTACTGAGTCTTTCTGTTGAGTTTTGTGGCTTGTTTTGTGAGTTTTTGATGTATTTTTAATGTGTGTGTAGCAGTCACAGCTGGTCGACAAGAAAAGGAGAAATGAGTGCTCCTCTGGTTCCGGTTTGGTTTCGTAGACACCTGTGGAAAACCAGCGGTAGTTCCTCGGAGCTGCTGAGGAGGAACTAGATGCTGATTTCCACTATCGGATGTGATTGAAACAGACAGTTCAATCTAGGTAGAAACCAGTAAGAGTGTGAAAGAGAAAAAAAGTGACACAGCGCGTGTTACACGGAGAGGGCGGGGTCAGGGTCGGCGGGGCGGAGCGGGCGGTGCCTACAGTCGCCCATGCCCCCTTTTGCCCTCCGCTCGCTGCGGGGGAAGAAGTGTGAACTTGAACGCTGCCTTCACCGTTCAGTGCGAGTCCAGGCAGAGGCCAGCCAGTCTTATCAGTCTGTCCCCGCCGCTCAGGTTTCGGCCAACTTATCAGAGAAGAAGCAGCCGGGCGGATTTGGGTTCGGGACGTTTTGCTGTTTGAGACCCAGAAAGGTGCCAAACGCGGGACGCTCGACGCGATGTCCAGGCGCAAACTTGGAAGCAGACCACAGCACCTGAGTGCGATTCAAGGTAAGCCGGGGGAAGAGCAGCGATCTGTGGGCACGTTGACACTGTCGGAGACGGATGTGATGTTTTTTGTTTTGTTGTTGTCTGAAACTAAAATGAAAATGGTTTTGTTTTATCGCCAGTTTGCGCTCATGGTTTGGATGCGCGCTGTTGAGCGATTATCACAGATTAACAGTTATATTGAGTAGATGACGGATGGCTGTTTTTCTCGTAAGGTTTCAAAGTATTTGTGTGTTCACGTTGACCTCGCTCGGGCCAATATGGATGTGTTTTATTCCATTTCTTTGTTGGCAAATATTTAGAAAAGAGCTTGTAATTTTCTTGTGTTTGTCCTGATGTGCACTGTGGCTGCAGTCGTGTTCATAGGGGAAGGACCGGTTTACTGGCACGCTGTTTTCAGAGGCTACAGGTCCGAACACGATGATTAATATTTCCAGGTGTAACGATGATCAAATTTCTCGGTCGGTGTCTGGCTCAGTTTTCTGGGGTATTTTTCTTCCTCTTTTTTGGGACACATCATGTGTTTAAAGCCAAGACACTGGACCCATCCTTTACACCGTGACAGACTTTTTATTATTTGGCCACTTAAGTAAAACTCTCAAATGAAAGTAGATCCCACTTGATCCTGTTCAGACTGTTCAAACACAAAGACGGCGGTGTGAAACATGTGATGCTTGATAAGGAAATAAGAGAGAAACTTAAAAAAAAAACACACACACACACACACACTCACAACCACACAACATTTGTTTTTTACAGTTCTCTACTGGAGACCAGTGGTGCGTGTCTGGTGTGACCACAGGCCCTGACTCAACCCTGTCTCTATCTGTATGTGTGCGCGTGTGTTTGTGTGTGTGTGTGTGTGTGTGTGTGTGTGTGTGTGTGTGTGTGTGTGTGTGTGTGTGTGTGTGTGTGACCGCGCCTTGCAAGTCTGCACAAACAGCACAGCCCTGAAACAGGAAAGGTGACATTTTTGAGTAACAACTGGCGAGATCCGACTTCAAACTGTACTGTCTGTACCTGTCCTGTGTGCTAGCCGTCCTACCCCGGGCAGGTGGATCCAGTCCAGGCATCAAGGTGTGCCCATGTCCATGTTGAGCAATAGTCTACTGACCCCTCCTCCTCCTCCTCCTCCTCCTTCTCCCCAAAGAGCCTTACCTGGCCTGAGCTGGGAGACTTTCTTAAGACATATCCAGAGTTCACACAGGCTCTTAAAGAGGTTTGGATTGAGTGTTGTCCTCTGCTTCAACAACACTCCTCAGTGCTTGCCCCTAGCTTGCCCCTAGTATGCAGACTGCATGCATCTCAACCTGCAAACCACAAAAGGTATGTCAGGTTGTTAATGTTGAATCAGATGAGCTGTCTGTGAGCAGAAAAAAAAAACACACACACAGGGGCTGCTCTTATCTCAAACACCTTCAGTAACTTTTTTTTTTCTCTTTTATTGCAATCTACTTCCTGTTGAGAAACCCGCTCCCACTGCCTGTGGCTGGCAGGGCAACATATTATTGTGAGTGAAAGGTGAAAGCCTTACTCATAATCTTATACTTTTATTAGAATAATCTGACACAGTGATTGTCACAATAACTGCAGATTGGGGGTGCTCAGCTGAGACGGACAGCTCTCTCTCTCTGCACCCAGCAGCCTCAGTCAGAGCGAGTGGATCTGTTTTCGGGTCGGTTAAAGGAAGTGGTCAGTGTTGGCTGAGCAGATTGGCATCGTTGCTTTATAGTTTACAACTGAAACTAGCACTTTTAATCACCACGCCTGTTTGTTGTTCCACTGAAGTCTGACTGACACTTTATGTTGAACTTTGGGTTGTTGATTTGTAGGAGAACGGTCAAAAATGGTCCTGAGCACAAATCCAAATGAACTGTGACTCTTAGTGCAGAGGGAGTGCAGATCAGCATAATTCACAAATTGTCCATGCATTCGGGCCATTGTCTGGGAGATAATGGTGTTTAATGTAAAGGATACTCTTGTCATGTTGATGTTTCGATCCTCTCTTTCTATTTTGGACACATAGCTAAAGGTTTGTGTAAACGTGATACTCACCTCCTTGAGAAGTAGAAGAAAATGAAAAGGGATTTTTACTCTCATGTAACACTGCTTGAGACCCTTTTTTTTTTTTTTTATAAACTAGAGAACCTTTTTTGTCCATAAAATGTCAGAAAAGTTTGAAAAATGCCTGTCAGACTCCAAGGAGTCATCCTTAAATATCTTGTTTTGTTTGACCAACAGTCCAGAACCCAAAGATCTTCATTTTACTGTCACAGGAGACTAAGAAAACAAGATAATCTTCACTTTTGAGAAGCTGTAACTAATGCTTTTTGGCCAAATTTGCTTGAAAAGTTACTTAAATGATAAATTTTGTTGCATATTTCTTTTCCAATATTAAGGGGCATTCGTGCCTAAACTCCTGTGTAATGACCTGCACTTGTGTATCTGTCTGTGAACTGATGGGCCCGTCCTGGTCCTCTGTTTTATTTTATTTTATCTGTGTTGGTAACTGAACTTCTTCCCCTCCCCTACCTGTCATGTTTCTCAGATGTCAATGAAATGGCGGACGGCACCGGCTCATCAGACGACCCTCTTCCTCCTCCTCCACCTCCGCAGCTCCGAGCTCCTGATGAGGGTCGTGACCTGCTGACCTGCGGACAGTGCAGCCAGGCCTTCCCCCTCGCCCACATCCTGGCCTTCATCCAGCACAAACAGGGCGGCTGCCGCTATCGAAGCCATGCCCCAAACGCCAGCACCACACCCCCCTCACCTGCCAACCGAGCACAACAGCGCGTTGCAAACGCCGAGCTGGGACCTGGCTTCATCGAGCTGAGGAGAGGGGCGGCCAGAGACAGGGTCTGGGGGGAGGAGCCCAACGTGAATCTGAAGGCGGAGTCCAGCAAAGCAGGTGAGTGCTTGGAAAAAAGAGGCAGAAAAAGAGGGCAGGTTGCTAATTAGTGACTCTGTTTTTTGTTTTGTTTTATTTTTTTTATTTCAACCGCCCCCCTCTTCATTTAACAACTGTTCCCTCTCCCTCCCGAGTCCAGCTCATTAGCTAGCCGTTGCCATTAGCAGACCTGCGTGAGTTAGTGACGCACAGGCTAATTGTGTGGAAAGGATAGGCGTCAGGAGCGTTCAGAGTGCACTGAGGGTCCCCCGAGGGCCCCACACCGAGCACCTGAGCTCCAGAGCTCCTTCCCATGTCCCTGACTGTCAGTCTCTGAGGTGGAATGGCCAGGTAAACATGTTTCTCCCTCCCTGTCATCCACTACGCCCTGGACAACAGAGACTGATGCCACGTCCTCTCAGAACCGGCACAGCAGCATGTGTCAGCGTTTAGAAGTCCACCTAGTGTGTTTTGAAAAGGGGTTTGTGGGTTGAAGTCATGCTCTGCAATATGAAATGGTCAGAGGACGGAGGAGGAGTAGGAGGATGAGGATGAGGATGAGGATGATGTGTTCGCGTAGCTCTCCTCACTGTCATGACACAGTAATGGAGGACGTTGCATCATGTGCAGGTCCTCTGCCATCTCCCACTGTTCTGCCCCGGGCCGAGCCACCTGAGCTCCTGGGAATCTCTTCCTTCCTCCTGCTTTCTCTTCATCGTGTGCATCATCCTCTCTCTCCTCTCGCCCTTGTTTTCATATTTTCTGTCTCTTAAGGCATCCCTCTCTTGTTGTGCATAAAATTGTATCATACCTCAGCAGAGATTTTCTTTTTTCCACTGCTCTTTCTTTTAAGAAAATATCTTATTTCAAGAAAATATGAGTGTGGACACCATGATGTTCAGGCCAAATATAATATGTCACTGTGGGGGTCGAGCCCATCAAAACTCAATCAGCAATTCATGACTTCTCATTAAAACCCTTCTCAAAAATTTCATGTCCAGTGGCTAATGAAGTGTTTGAGAGTTATTGTGTTTCCCTGCAAAGGTCAGATGTATTTGAAGGTCACTCTGTGTCTGTGAAGTCAATGTGGGGTATTGTAAATGGTTGCAAATGGACAGTGCATCTTGCAACACACTCATAGTAGGTATCAATGCCCTTTCGCACATTTTGAAACACTCTGTCATGTACACACACGTTAGCAGTTCCTTCCTTTGTGTAACGCTCAGGGGACGGGTGCATGCACCATTTCCGTTTGTCCACAACCTCTCTTGTTTTTCTATTTCAGTCTCTTTTTTGTTTTTTTTTTCTTGCTCTGTCTCTCATTTACAGTCGGGGAAACACATGAGTTTGATAATTTGGTGTCTGCAGGATTATACAACAAACCTAGCACGTGCACGAGGCGAGAGGGAAAGAGCATGACAGCTTGTGAATAATGCAAAAGTGGATAAGTTTGGATTAAAGTTTTATTAGAGAATTTAGGTTGCATAAAAATTGTGATTTTTTTTTTTTTTTTTTTTTTTTACCCAGCTTTCACTGTTCTTAGCTCCTCCGATTTTTACGAGTTGTGATGTAAAGTTTGAGTTGTTGCATGTTAAAGTTGCAAAGAGCAGTTTTGATTGGACCAACCTGCAGCCTCGTGAGTGGTAGGAAGTCTTGTTTTGCTTGAGTGGCGAGCTGTTTAGTGGGAGGGAAACTGCGCATCTGAATCTTCTGAGATGACTGGAAGTGAAAGAGCAGTTATCCCACAACAGATAACTCCTCCATCCATTTTCTGTATTCAAGAGAGAAGCGGTGAAAAGGGGGTAGAGTGGGATGGATTACTGAAGAGCCGCGTGCATCTGTCTCATTCCTTTTTATTTATTCTCCTTGTTTGTTTTTTTTTCCTCATCTCCAACACCCCCCCTCCCCTGTGCCCCCTCCTCCTTCATTTCTTCCACCCATCTTCAACACACTTTCGCTTTGCCCTCTTTCAATACCCCCCCCCCCCCGCTTTTCTCCTCCCCCTGCCTCCCAAGGGAAAAGAGATTCTGCCTGCTGCTCGTTAGTGCTCCCAGCCAATCTGCATTTTTAATTAGTAGTTATTGCTTCTGCTTAATATTCAAGTGCTACCCCGGGCCAAATGGGAATCCTTACAAAAAAAAAAAAAAAAGCGAGGAGTGAGAGGAGAGAGAGGCAAGGAAAGAGAAACTGGCTGGGTATTGTGTTTCACTCCAGGACCCCGAGACAAAAGCCCCCCCACCCCACACACACACACACCTCCCCACACCTCAGGGAAAGATTTGGAGGGTTTTGGGGCGGGGGGGGGGCAGAGGGGTGAGGAGAGCCGGGGTTGGAGGATGGGTCTCAAGTACAATCCAGAGGGGTGACATATTTTCGTGGTGTCTCTTGGCCCCCCGCACTACATTATAATCTTTTTTATCTCATTTTCTTTTTATCTCCTGAGCCCTGACCTACCTATCTATCTATCCTTTTTTTCTTTCTTTTTTTTTTCCCTCTGCTCTCACTATTCACCCTCATTTTTTAAAAGAAGTATCTCAACTTCTCCTGGGCTTCTCCTCAGGCTAGGTTAAAGGACATGAACACCACAGCTCCAGACAGAGGGAGGGCGGGAGAGGGGAAAAAGAGAAAGAAACAGTTGCTGTCTTTTTCATCTTGACTCTCCTCCCCCCTCCAGTAAAATACAGAAGGATTTGACTTGAGGAAACATGAAAGAGGCTTATACCAGAGTCGGCTTTGAACCTCTCCAAAAAAGAAAAAAAAAAAAAATAGAACTGTTTTCCCCCTCAATTTGGGGATCTTCTCTCCAATTTTGATTTATGCAGAACGGCCTCATTTGTCAAGCAGGCTGAGTCAGTGCCTGATTTGCATAAAGCGTTCGTTTTCTACGTTCTGCTAATTAGCAATTTGCAGCTTAATTGGAGAGTGGCTCGGTAAGGAGACAAAGCTATCCACATATAAAAATATCTCCAGATGTACTTTGCGACATGGCTTGCCTCTCTGTCGGCCTTTCTGCTTCTGTTCTGCTTTAGGTCCAGCCATCATAACATCGGCTTTCCTTTCACTTTTCACCCGTTTTCTTCTTTCCGTACTGAGTCTTGTGCCTCACCTGGCCCTTTTCTTCATCCTACATACATATCACTCCGTCTGTGCTACTCTCCTTTTAAGATTTGGCTTTCTATGCTGCCGATGCTCGTGTTCCTGTTCGTCTTTTATCACTTAAAAGCTGCAATAATCAGTATTTTTTCCACTAACAAGGGATCACATGACTCCTTGTATGTGAAAAAGGTGACTCGTGATGAAACCGCCGTTAGTTATCCTTTGATTCTTCACTTCCCCTCAGCTCTGTGGAGCTTTAAACTCATTGTTTTCATTTTCAACCTGCAACTTTACTCTCACCTCTCTTTGCATTGTTTTCGGATGTGCCTGGAGGCTGAACATAGTGGAGCCTTTAGCAGCTGGTGGAGACCAAAATCTGATCTAAAGGGAGGGTGGATATTGGACCATCATCTGATCATTTGGGGGACACAAACACAACATCGAATAAATATTAGTGTCACTTTCCATCTGCTGAATGTTGAAAAAGGAAGTGCATATTTTGTGTTCAGGCCTTTTCTCCTGCCCATGAGTGGCCAAAAGATCAGTTACTGTTGGTTTAATCGCCATTATTTTACTGGCTTGACTTAGAGAGCATGACATTTTTATACCGTCTACTATATTCTTTACAAACATCTATTGATCAAAATCGCTAACTTCACTCTGTCTTTGTCTTCCAGTGCCAGAGGAGCCATCCTATTTCACCTGCCAGCAGTGTGAAGGCGTGTTTGCATCTGCATGGGTGCTCTTACAGCACGCTCAGCACACACACTCCTTCAGCATCTACCAAGAGGACGTGGAGGATGATGCAGACGTGAGAGGAGGAGGTCTTAAAGAGCACAAACCCGTGGCAGCCACTCTGGACCCACGCCACCTGGGCCAGGCTCTTGCCTCGGCCTTTCAACCCTCCGGCTTGCGCCTCAGTCGCTCCCGTCAGACACACACTGCCTCCACATCCTCCTCCAGTAACACGCAGGCTATGAACTTCTCAGTGCGTCTCAGGGAGCTCGCCGAGGGGAATAACAACACCACCAGCAGCTCCGCCGGCGGCCTGGTGCTGTCTCCGTCCTCCTCTCCGCCTGCAGCTTCTCCCTTTCCTCAGACTGGCACCCTCCAGGCTGACTACCACTGTGAGCTGTGTGACCAGAACTTTCACTCCCAGCGCGCCCTGTCCGCCCACCGCCGGACTCATGCTTGCGAGAGGCCCTATCACTGTGGAGTTTGCGGGCAGGCCTTCGCCCAGAGCGGCCAGCTGGCCCGTCACATAAGGAGTCATCACAGGGAGGCTGGAGGTGGAGGAAGTGGATATGAGCCGGTGGAGATGGTTGTGATGGAGGAGGATGTAGGGAGGCAGAGGATGAGAGGGAGGTTTCAAATGCAGGCAGTTGGAAACATGGGAAAGGGAATGGTTGGTGCAGACGTGAGGGTTCAGGGTCCCTCCGAGCTGGAACTGACCCTCCCCAAACACCCCTCCATAGCTGCAGGCCTGATGCTGCTGACATCACAGGTTAGACCGCCAGACAGGGAGTTGTTGAGGCTGTACCAGCGCCAGAGAGAGGGGGCAGAAGGAGGGGAGGAGGAGGCAGAAGGACAGGGGGAGCCCCAGCACACCTCACCTTGCGCCAGCCCATCTGAAGGCTCACTGGAGAGCGGAGAGACAGGGGGCAGCGGCGAGAGCGGCATCGCTAGTGGCAACTGCACACCCAAACGTCCGGAGATGGGCGAGAGAGTGCGAGGAGTTGGAGAGTGGGAGAACGAGAGAGGAGAGATCATTGAGAGGGAGAAAGAGTGGAGCTCAGTCAAAGTGAGCGAGGCTGTGCAGGAGTGGCAGAGGGAGAACGAGCGGAGGAGTGTAGCAGGAGGCGTCAGCAGTGGAGGAAACAGCAACAACGCTACTGCTGGTTCAGCTGGGAAGAAGAAGAAAGACGAGGCCTGCGAGTACTGTGGTAAACAGTTCAGAAATAGCAGCAACCTGACTGTGCACCGCCGCAGCCACACAGGTGAGCGGCCCTACCGCTGTGGCCTCTGCAACTACGCCTGCGCTCAGAGTTCAAAGTTAACACGCCATATGAAGACCCACGGTGCACAGGGAGCTAAGGCTTCCTTTTTGTGTCAGCTGTGCACGGTGCCCTTCACCGTCTACGCCACCCTGGAGAAACACCTGAAGAAGGTTCACGGCCTGAGCCACGCCAGCGTAGGAGCGTACGCACAGGCCAGCGCCGCAGACACTTTAGCTGCTAGAAAAGCTGAAGAAGAAGCGGTGGTGGTGAAGATGGAGGAGTATGAAGCCAGTTTGGATCAGATGGAAATGGAGAGCAAAATGGAGAGTAATGTGGCGAAAAGCATGGAGGCGGAGGAGAGCCAGAGCCATGCAGAATATGTGGAGAGCAGAGGGAGTCCAGCCATAGTGGGCGACCTCCCACCGGAGAGCAGTGCAGAAGTGAGCCCAGCTTTGACTTCTGCACCATGAGAGCCGCTCTCACCCACCAATTGACATTCGAATAGCACTGTATAGGATTCAAGTTGCCCTTCAAATAAAAAGAACTCACCCCATCCTTGAACTGACAGTCAAGTTAAACTGGAATCTAGAGAAGAAGAAGAAGCTACAGAGTTGTAGAAAATCAGCAGGAAGCACTGAGGCCCACAGAACAGTTGTTCACAACTGTATGCAAAGCTGTTGGCTGAAACTAGGTGCCTACAGCTCTTTAGACCACAGAGCAAAACAAGGCCATGACATTCAACAGGGAGATTACCAGAGCTCTTGAACAGGAAGTGCACTGCCACAGTCCACACCGACACAGGAAACTGATCACCATGTTGCAGTGCAGGATGCAAAAGACGAGTGATTTATCTCTCTGGTGACCCACTGGACAGGTGGAGACGGATATTAACTGTCAGATAATACAGAGAACGGATTATATTGAATAAAAAAAGCCTAGCAATAGAACAATGTTAATATATTTTCCAGCATCAGCAGATGGAGAGAGGTGATACTGTGCTACCTAGCTGTTTTCTTTGGGAAGACTTTTTAAAGACTAAAGATGTGTTGAACAGACGCAGGGGTGAAATGAATCCAAACACTGTCTGCCTGCAGTTTCTCAGACTCTTCTTTTTAAAGGCGCTTGGTTGTCACAACACTTGTCATCTAACATAATGTTTACAGGGCTCTCGGGGCCTAGCAAGGTTGTGCTCTTTGTGACAGTATGTACGGATGATTTTCACTTATTTGTTTTCTAATTTTATAAATGTGAACAAGGAGACTTTAAAGTCTCATCTACTGATGTTTTTTTTTTTTCGATGGTTAGTTTCTATGCATAAAAAAACATGCAATTTTACCTACATGTGAAACGGGTGTGTATTATTTTTCTCTAAGTGTATTTAGTATTGTGACGGTAATTCCTCTCTTTCGTTGTTTACATCTGTAAAGTGCCGGACTGCTTGAAGCTTGTGCATGTTTTGCAGCCTCTTTTTTTGTTTTTGTTTTTTGTTGTTGCCTGTGTTTGAGTTATTCCTAATTTATGAATGCTGCATGTTGGTGATTGTGTAACTGAAAAAGTCTTTCACTGCTGAACTACAGGGTTGAAAGGTGCAGTAGTAGAGAGTTGATTGGTGGAGTTTTGTGCGAGCACTTGGGTGAGTGAGTTGTGTGAATGTTTTTGTGTGTACATAAGACAAAAAAAAGCCCTCTACTTGAAAACTCTGTCCTGTGATCTTGTGTCCAAAGCATGACTCGCCTGGTCGTTATCGCCGTGTCGAGCTTCTGACGGGTCATTGTGTGTCAGTGATGAGGATTTAAACACAAGTTCAGCCTGAGGAGATCTGTTCATTTACAAATATAACAGGACAGAGTCTTCAAGTAGAGTCTTACCACCTTTTTCAAAACTACTGTGATGGCTTTGTGTTGCCGTGTCTGATTTCTACTTGCATTCATGTCAGGGAAAACAAATTCTTATGTGAGTGGTGTGATGAATGATTACGAACGCGTGCAGTGTAACTGTTCAGGGATAATATTTTGTACATAGATTGACACACTTGCTGTTGCTATACTTATTATTGTTATTATTGATAATATTATCTGCCTGTCACTGTTACACACCCTCCACTTTTCCTAGCATCGTTTCCTTTACGCTGAACACTGGCTGTTGTGAAGCTATACCACTCTGCTGTCTTTGTAAACTTGACACCATTTTGTACCATGTCATGAGGAGCCTCATTAAAGAATTGAGGTGAAATATTTTGCATTGTAGGGTGGTTTTTTTTTGGTCTCCCACTCGGGTCTTTTTCTGCTAGTGTTTGCTTTTTTTTTCTTTCTTATTCTGGGACCCACAACAAAGCTTTTGAAACTATTTTTAAGTGTCTTTTCTCACCAGGATGTTGTCTCAGTCAGTGTGGGTCGTTCCTCTGAGGACCACAGTCAGCGCTGAGTTATTAATTTTTAATTTGAGTGTTTGGATTAGGGACCCTCACTCCTTGTTTACATCCTTGGGATGTTACTGGCTTTGTCTAGAAACATGGTAATGTAATTCCAGTATATGTGTGTGTGGGTGTGTGTGTATGCAGATATATTTTAGTTGGTGTCAGTCATCCAGCAGGTTGTGGGATGGGTGCAGCGAGCTGTGATGGGACACAGATGACAAGGATTTCTCAGGATACAAAATTGATGGGGGGGCAGCAGTTTGGTTATTGTTTGTGGGCATGTTAGGAGGCAGAGTAAGGTGGGTGGGGAGTGTCAAGGGGTTGGGATAATTGCTGACTCCATTTTAAGGGCATAAAAACCTCAGCACCAGCATCTCTGGCCTTAACCACCCCCCCCACCCCCCCAACCCCCACCCCCTAATGAAGATGAAGTTCTATGATCCCTCTAGCTCATTAACAGCAGGTCTTTTAATGAGCTTTCAACAGGGTGGGGGCTGGGTAGATGAAGAGGAGGAGTGGGGTTGGATGGTGGAGGCTTGGTTTATTGCACCAGATGCACACACGCCCACTCCTACCAATTACCATTGTGTTATAGAGAAAAAGGAGGAAGTGAAGACAGAAGCCCCTCGCACCCAGATGAGTCAATTTGTCCGTTTCTCTCCACAGAGACAGAAAAAAACGAGGAGGGAGGACAGTACAGGTGACAGGTAACATCCTCCGTCTCTCCCTCTGGTAAACCCTGCCCTGCTTGTCTGTTGGGCGCCACAGCCAGCGCCATTTGGTGCTCGTATGGACCCAATTATGTAAGGTAAGGTGATACACAGCAGAACACAGCACAGTAGCCCCTGCAGCAAGTGGATATCTTTTCCTTGTCCCCGAGTGCCCTTTGTCTTCCTGCAGTCCACACCTCTCTGAGCTGGTCACAAACCCTGCACAGGCCGGTGTCAGCACCCAAATCAGCCAATCACAACATGAAGGGTTCATGGTGTCTGTTAGTAGGAGGGTGAGGCCAACGTTGTGTGTGTTTGAGCGTGTGTGTTTTTCTGACCAGTGGTGTGCCCCTTCGCGGTAGTGATGTGGACTTTGAGATCTAATAGTTGTGTCTCAGCTCCACGGAGAAAGCTTTTGTTGGTGGGAGAGTTGGGAGAAGTCGCCAAACAAAAACGAACACACACACACAACCAACACTGTCACAGGAGATTTAATATGCTACAAACACTTGGACAACTTTTGCTTAACACTCTTTACCTTTATAACAAAAAGGTATATTGATGTAAGGAGAAAGCATCTGGGATTTTGGTTATTGTAACACTGTGACACAGTTTATTTGTTGAGCTTTTGGCTTTATTACTGTTAAGTGATACTGTTCATGTTTCTTACTGGACTGTTTGTGAGTTAAATGAGAGAACACTGAATGCACCTGTCTACTTGTCCACATCCCCAGGGCTGTAGCCAGGATGTTAGAAATACTGATGTTAGATTTTTGGCATTTATGTTTATTTTCAGTAAACTTATTAAATATACTGTCCATGATTTTTATTTCCCCAAATGATGACTAATCTCCTCACTTTTAGTGGCTAAATACTGAATCTGAAATGAAATATCCACAGAGAATGCAAAGAAAGACAAAAATGTAAACTCCCTAAAGGTTACGAAAACCCCCAAATTCACATCGAGGTAATGACCTCATTGTCCTCAATGGTAGCTACATCCAGCAACAATATCAGACCACAAACATATAATCCTTACAAAATTAATACTTTTCATCCAAAACACTGTGTGTTCATAAAATGTGCCCCAACCAGTCACAATTAATTCCTTCAACTTTTATTTATATAAAGAGAGAAGTTCATTGTCTTTCATACTGGAAAAAAAAACAAAAAAAACTAACATTTCAACAATCATTAAACTTAGAAAACTGAACATAAGAGATGATAAACTATGAAAAGAACATGAAGAAGAGTAAGTGACTATCACCTGCATAAGAGGGTACCTTTAGAATAAATAACTGCCACAGGGAAAACATATGCAAGGCAAACAGAGAGGGACCCAGGACAGAACCTTGGGGAACACCACAAACTGTAGTTTACACTGAGGATGTGCAGTTATCAACAACAACTGAGAATCTCCAATTAGAGAGGTAAAAGGAGAGGCACTCCAGCAACAATCATAATAGAGTGTTAAAAGCTGTCAAGAGATCCAGCAGTACTATTCACCTGCATCCATTTCAAACCTAAAACTGAAGTGCAGACAGAGCCATCTGACAGCTTGGCCTCATGGACTTTATAGACATGAAGTGCAGCTTTCTGGCAGTAGCAGCACAATCACAAATTCAGATTAAACTTAAGATGATTAGCTCTGAAAATGCTCACAACAAAGGGAATTTATCAGCTGTGTGTTTGCTTTCCTACAGGGCAGGCCTGTGGCCATGAGAGGCTCTCACTTATGTATGAGAAGATTGTGCTTTATCATGTAGAAAGCCAATTAACTGGGAGTATTTAATTACATTTCTCATGTTATACTGTGTGAAGCCTCCAATCATCTCTGCAGTCCCTGTCCTGTTGTCCTCGTCCTCCTCTGAATAGTTGAGGTGGTGGATTAAATCATCAGCAGTGCCGACTGAGACAGAGATAACAAGAAAAAGAAAGATGCATTCGGGAGCGATCAGACAAACCGCAGGATTCCCTCTCTGCTCTTTATCCTCGCACAGTTCCCACAATCCCCACCTTCTCTCACCCATCCCTCCTCCCGCAACGACCGCACAGTGAAACTTGAACCCTGGAATTACACCCGCTGCACCTCTCCCCCCCTCCCCTCCCCTCACCCTCCTAACCTCTAACAGTGAGAGTGTGGGAGGAAGGGGTGAGAGGCTACACGGTCCCGGGCAACCATCCGTCAATCGAGTGCCTCTCTTTTTGCCATTCAACACCTTCAGATAATGAGAGGAGGGAAAGGCAAGGAGGGTTCATTCTTATAGGGGGTTATATAATGTCACTGATCACTGAGGACGAGCTCTGAGGGAGGAGTGTCAGTTCAATTTGGTCTGAGTACCAGGTAACACTGGTGAAAATGGAGGCAGGTTGATTTAAAAACAAAAGAGGAGGAAGTTCACTGATTTCTCTTTTTTCACAGCAGGACAGTGTTACATCAAACAGGCAGAAATTGTTGCCAGATAATGATGGTGAAAATAAATTTCAAAACTAACCTAAATAAGGATCTTCCCTGAGTGAAAGTCAACTGGCTCACTTTCATCCCAGAGATCTGCTAAGGTTGTTTTTTCAAAGATTGCAGAAGCAGGGTGTGGCTGACACAGAAAAACATGCACAAATACCCAATGACAACAGGTACGTATGTAGACTGCTTCTACAATTAATTTTTACAGTATGATATCATATTACTGTCTGAAGTCTGCAAATACTGCAAGATTTTGACCAAATAAATAACTTTGTTGTGAATTATAACCACTATGATAGGAAAATATGTATGTGGACAAAACAATTGTCAGGTGAAAATGGTAAGAAATGCATCTAATTGATGTTTTCAACTTTAATTATGCCAAATAGAATCAGGAAATGTGTCAATATGATATTAACTGCTCTGTGATTTTTTTTTTTTAATGGTAATAACATGACATTCATTATACAGCTGCACTGCTGTTATCTTACACAATTTTTTGACAGTTGAGTGAAATCAACCACACAAAAATCAATGCCTCTACCTGCTTGTCTACAATAGCCACAATACTTTTTTCCAAATCAGAGACTAGTTCAACCTTTTAGTTTAGATAAAATATTATATGCAAGTACCAGTAGTGGAATATACAGTACACATTGTCAACACTCATGTACTTGTACATGTCCAATGTCAATATATACAATATGGGTAGCTGTAATTCTGCAAGTGAACATAAAAATCCACAAAACTGCAGTTAAATTTTTCACCTGGAAGTGGATATCATATGACACGATGTGATCCGGAACAATACATTAGATACAACACATTAGGATACAATATGATATATGATGCAATATGATACAATGTAATATGATTTTTTACATTACAATACAATATGATACAATATGTTGCAATAGGATACAATACTATATGGTACACAATGTAATACAATACAATATTTTACAACACAACATGATACAATACAATACAATGTATAACAATACCATATGATACAGTGTGATACAGTAGCCTAGGTAAAAATATGTAACAGTATGATATGGTAATATAGCATTCATTAGATATGATATGATACGTGATCTAATACAACACAAGATGATATGATATGATATATGATTGATATGATATATGATATGATGATATGATACAGTGTAGTAAAATACGATATGCTGTAATATAACAAGCCTGTGATGATGCAGACTTAGTCATGACTCCATTCTCAGCTCTTGCTCTTTCATGATGAAACATTTTTTCTTGCTCTTTTCTTGCACATTTTGACATTTAAGCTGGAGCTGTTTGACGCCACATCAACACATACTGGAACATTGAGATCAGGTGTTTAGTGAACTGAGCTGCTTGTGCATTCATTCATTCATTCATTCATTGCATAAGGCTTCTGAAAAAAATCTTGAGTTTATTATTGGCAAAATGTTTCTCTTTGTTGTTACTAGAATGACTCTTTAGACTTACAGTGTACTATTCATGTGGAGCGCTTTAAGGGTGAACTGAAATGCAAACAAATCACAATGTGAAGAAGGTGGAAAAGATGAGGCAATCAAACACCTGCCCACTCAAACACTCTGACAAACTGTTCCTCAAACGTCTGTTACTCTTTGTCTTCCATAAACACACACACACACACACACACACACACACACACACTTCTCTGTTCTTGCTGCACCTGGTGACCCTCCTTGTGAACCTGATACAAACACACTCACAGTTATTCAGTTGCTCAGGTAATTACACACATGCACACACACGCACACACACACACACGCACGCACAAACTTATATTTAGGTCAGTCAGTTTTGTTTCTTTTCCAGCCCAGAAACATCCATCCAAAAATGCCAGAAAAACTGGATTTGACCATACACCCCTCACTGTCCACTCCCTTCCCTACACACACACACGCACACACACACGCACACACACACACACACACACACAATGCTCGCTCAGAGGTCAGAGGTGCTGTCTGGATAGCATGCATAGTAAGGTTAAAAGGTGGAGTTCAGTCCTGTGACAGGTGAAATAGCTTTCATGTTTGTTTCCTGCAGGCCTGAGGGAAGGTGAATTGCAGCCTCTAACTGCCTCAACCAGAGCCTCTGCATGGAACAAATATCCACTGTCACCTGGGTTATATAACTCTTTAACAGTCTAGTTTACTTGTCTTTTAATTTACTTGCACGCAGCATCACATTAGTATGATTAGTCCTAGAATTGTTACCTAGATTAGGCTTGGACATATGGTGTCTCAGTGGACTTTTACAGAGAACGCACATACATAAACTTGGCTTCAGACACCAAGGCAGCTGAGAGCTTTGCACATAGTCAATACCATCTAAAGAAACACAAACTAAATATACTGTATATGTAACTGCAGATACATTTTTACAAGGATAATTTCCAAATATATCATCCAAACTATTAAGTATTTCTTAATAGTTTTTATTTGTAAATAGCAGTAAGAATACTGATATAATGATAATAATATAATAAATCTTACTGTTTGGTGGTTTCATCTGTAACAATTTATCATATTTTATAAACCGCTCGTAGGCTCTGTGTGAGAAATCTTAACCCTTTCACTCCGGTGATGTGTGTGAGTGATGCAGCAGAAAACGGGCCGGGACAAAGCCGGTTAACCAGCGGGGAGAGTGAGGGGGGCCGGGGGTCTGCTGGTGCCGGGGTCGTGGGATCAGAGTAGGTCATGGAGGTGTGGGAGTGTCTGCTCGGTCCTCTGACCTTTGTCACTGAGGCTTCTTATAATCCCGTCCTCAAAGACCATACGGACATAATGGAGAGCCTATGAATGGAGTTAAATGGTGACCATTAGGCGGATCTGTGTCGCTATTCTTCTTGTTTGTTTAGTCCCGGTCAGTCTCACGTTTTCAGTGTAATCAGGCGTGTAATGGAGGGACGGCTGGAGACGCCTGGAGAGGTCTGGAGTGAGCACCGCAGGACAACAGTTTATTGGAGATGGATATCCACCTAAACTTAATGAATGACACGACACAAGAGGGCGGGGGTGGGGGTATAATTGGATGTCCCGAGTTCCGACCAGAGTTCACAAGTGGTTTGCCAAAGCACATCTTCAGAGAACTGTTAAGATTGATCAGTGTGGGTGAAACTGCACCGTCCAGTATAAAAAACAAAAAAACTTTCTTAATAACGTACTTATTAATGGAAGATATTAAAAACTGAGGGTGTCACTTTCTGATGAGGAAGCCTTTCTAATGCCTGTATAATAACTGATGACTTTTATAATTATTAATAAATTGTTTACTAATGCTTTATTGCAAAATTATAAGCCTTTCATCAGAACAATGTTCGGGTTGCCAGGTTGTCAAATTTCTATGACTGGTTAGTAATTAACAGACAATATAAGCCTTCAACACAGCGGTTATAAATATTAATGAGTTATTAATAAATGTGCTTTTAGAGCCATCAATCAATTCCTTAATTGTTAATAAATTGTTAATAAATTAATTTCAGTCCTGTCTACAAAGCACACCTTCCAAGAACTGTTTATAAGGGAATACAGCAGAATTCTGCAAATAAAAAACAACTTTTGAGTTGGCAGGTTGTAAAATTTCTCTGACAGCGTCTAACAACTCTTACTATCCAACAAGCTATCAGTTCTCCAGTTGTAAATGTTATTAATAAATGGGGTTTTCCCACAATAATCCGCCATGTCTGTTTTTAATGTTGTTAAGACATTTTGGTCCTTTTCCACTGGAACAGTATAATGACGAAATAAAGGGCTAAAAAAGACAGACAAAGCGTGTGTCCTGTTGGAGGAGGAAAAACATTTCATAACCTGGCAACCAAAATATGTAAAGCCTCTTCTATAGCTGCCAAATTATACTGAGAACCGCAGTGAACTTCCTATAGCCTAATGGTAATTGTAACTTGGTTACCTCAGAATTAAAGTGATTTGCTGTGATGTGCTTGTTGTCTACATCTTGTATAAAGCAGGGACATTTTACAGTGTGAGTCACTCTACTCTGTGTAGAACAGACCTGGAACTGACTCAAGATGCTTTTAAGATGGCTTTCTCTCTTCACAGCCTTATTTATCATAATAATGCACCATAATTTACGATAAACCCGCCTGCGTACAGTAGATTTGGTGATTTCTGGTGAGGTGCCTTTAGGTGGAGTAGACTGCCACCTAGCGGCGCTTTGACAGAACTGACAGAGAACTCGTCTGATCGAGTGTTGTATTAAACTGTATTAGATAAACATCTCTTTAATATGCTCGATAAATTAATGTAATTAATTTAAGTGTTGGTTGCTTGCGATTTTTTGCGTCTCTTCTCAAACACAGACGCAGTGACCACCTGCTGTAGCTCTACGCACACATAAACTTAAACACATTTCGTACTTGTAAAACCAGGGGGGGGGGGGGGGGGGTTCCTAGGACTTTGATTGAACCGTAATATTGGGTGACGCCATTTGAAGCGTCTAAAAGTTTCCGGTAGATTTCTGGGGAATTTCCTGAAGAAAACCAAAGAAAGCACAAAATCAGAATTTTTTTTTTTTTTAATTTGCAGTGGTGGCGGCGGGCTGACTGCTTTGACTTCAGTCCCTGCACAGTTGTCCAGATATATGGCCATTATTATATGTTTCCTGTGGCTCTAATAGAAGCTTGTTGCTTCTCTCTGGTCCGTCAGGAAGACTGATGATGGACGATAACTTAGAGGGATCAAAGAGGCCGTTGGCACCTTGTCATTACTCCGACTCCAGTGCTCCGTGGCCCCCGGCGCTCTGCATATCTTTCCGGGCAGGGCAGAGCTGGGGAGGCGCTGCAAGAGGGCCTCACTGGAGGTGGTGGGTGTGCACTTTTAACTGTATTTAAACCAGGGCTGCTCACACATTTGATGAGGAGTTTTTTCTTACTTTCACTGGCAGCATGGCGACTGACAAAGTGGCACCTTTGGGCTCCATCGAGAACCCGATCAAGTGCAGAGGGCAGGATTTCAAGACTCTCCTGGAGGAGTGTTTGAAGTCCGGTGTGCTGTTTTCTGATCCAACCTTTCCGGCTGAGCAGAAGTCCATCGGGATGCCCCAACATGACCCGGATCCCAAAAAGGAGATTAAGTGGCAGCGACCCAAGGTGCGTGTTTTTAACCACTGTCTGTTGTACATGTGTGTGTAAGGTTAAACAGATGTTGGGTGTTTTTGATAACAATGGTATGGGTCTTCTCTCATTCACATAATAATTCAGTTCATTAATTCTGGTTATGGTAGGCTATAGCTTCCAATGCAACCAAAAGGGAAATAAAAAAATGCATATTTGAGAAATTCTGCCCACATTTGAAACACCTGCAGGTACCAACACTTTACTTTGGGCACACAGAGTTTAATTTAAAGGGAAGTTGGCTGCAGGTTTTAACATGTTTCGGCCACTTGTGCACATTTGAAAAAAAAAAAAAAAAAACCTTAAACATTGATGTAATGCAGCTCCTATCCTCTTGCCATTGCTTAGTCACAAGATCTCTTATCAACAGATTCTTTAGCTGACAGTGACTCAACCAGGTGTGGCTCAGTTCTGAGGAACTTAATACCTGGAGCAGTTTGCTCAAGAGAGGAACAAAATAACTAAAGAAATACCACAAACAACACTGAAAATATGAAAAAATAACAGCCCTCAAAGTCACATTATCACACATCATATCCTAAATGTACTAATTCTAGTATTATAACTAATTAGTTTTATTATCAATTCATGTGCCGATTATTTTCTTGATCATTTGGTCTGTAGAACAGACACGAATGCCCATCGCATTTTCCAGAGCCCACGGTAACATAGTCAAATTGTTGTCCGACCAGCGGTCCAAAACCCCAAAACATTATAACAGAGACAGTAAACTAAAAACAAAGAAAAAGCACAAATCCAGAGAATTTGTGGTTTTTGCTCATGACAAAACCAGCTTGTGGTGTTTCTGCATCCTTTGCTCACATTGTCATCCTCTTGCTCCATTTCTGAAGGAAATCTGTGAGAACGCTGTGTTTGTGGAGGGCACGACTGGGACTACGGATATATGTCAGGGCCAGCTGGGTGAGTACATCAGAAAAACCTCCATCAACAGTAAAATCTCCCAGGGATCATCCCCCCTCCAAAGAATGAGGGTTGAGACTAGGATATGTCATGCTGAATAGTCTTAAATTGGCATTGCACAACATCCTGGAAAAGTTCAATCCACAAAACCAAAAGCTGAAACACTCCACACGTACACAGTTCAGTTTTTTCTTTTTTTTTAACTTTTTTTTTTCATTGCAATAAAACGTAGCACTAGATGTCTGCACTACACAGCCCCAGGCCCTGCTGAAATATGTGTTGTTCACTCTCTTTCCTATTTGTGACTATTTTCTGCACAACAGCAAACTCTCCTTCCACCTGTTCGATTTCTGGATTAATGCGTTATGTCACCAGTTGTGTGTAAATATGTCAGCGGTACTGATCAATACCACCTCCTCCCCCTCCTCCTCCCTCTTCTTCTCCTTCTTCTTCCTCCATGTCTGGGTTTTATGTTTTTCTTTCAAACTGCATCCCAGAATGTGTTTTCCATGATTTACGCAGATACCAACAACAGTTACTGCAACATCTCCAGAGGGACAACATGAAACAGATGTTTTCTGTTGGAGAGGAATGTGGCTTATTCTGTGTGTGTGTGCGTGCGTGTGCGTGTGTGTGTGTGCGTGTATGTGCGTGTATGTGCGTGTGTGTGCGTGTGTGTGCGTGTATGTGTGCGACCTGTCTGTTGAAAACATGAATCACACCCCATGGGAGACTAATGCCTTGTGGCCCACTGAAATACATAACTGATCCTTGAGGAGTTTTTCCTCTCTCCCAGCGTCATGTGCTTCTTTTGTTTATTATTCATCAGGTAACTGTTGGCTGCTGGCGGCCCTGTCCTGTCTGACCATGCACCCCAAGCTCTTTGTGAAGGTGGTGCCACCCAACCAAAGCCTGTCCAAGTCTTATGCAGGGATCTTCCATTTTACAGTAAGTATAGATTAGATGTAGGCTAAGACAAAGAAACAGACTTCCTCATATTTAGGCTTCAGCGTACCACACATGCCCTCGTTCAGTCTCATCTTTGTCTGGACACGTTGCTTGATATTCTTTATGAAAGCAAATAAGCTGTAATTCTTGAGCAGTCGCTTTGAGGTTTTAACCATTTACTGCAACAACAATATCTATTGGCCTATTGGTCGGTTGGTTGAGTTTTAATACGACAAGACCTCAAAACCACCAGAGCCTGCGATATACATTTAATAAACACATAGACATATTAAAAGAACGTTAAGATTTCACATTATTCTAAATGCAGATGTCCCCCAGACCCGCTGAAGCCCAAGGTTCACCGTGTGGCACTTGATTTGTGGCAATACATATCAGATATATATATAAGTCTTAAAAGATTACTACACCAGCATTAGACTTCAATGATATTAGCAAACTCATGATGGACAGTTACAAATAGCTGCAGCAGAACCAGAGATATCTTTTTATTCCGTGCCTACGTTACCCACAATACAACTTGACAGTTGCATTGTGGGTAATGTGGGTAATCACTGGGAGGCTCAGGTGTGTTTTGCTATTAGCAGCTATTTTAGCAAAGATGAAGAGCAGGTGAAGCTCACTTCAAACCTATAGAGTTTTTTTGTTGATATTCAAACTTATAATCTTCGGCCCCAACCAACGCTGACTCAAGTGACGCCACTTGGGGACATTTATCAGACTTAGTGCAGCTCCCTCCAGAGCCAAAAATACCCTAAAATCATTTCCTGTTTTAAGGTTGGTCCTGCTTTATTTGTTACCTTACTTTAGGATCCTGTCTACAGATGGTCCCTGTGTCAGTATCTAGTTTACAGACAACTTGACAACTGTATTTCACAATAGACACCCCATTCAACTGAGTCTCTAGTGCAGTCTGAGAGTTTTAACCCTCACAACTGTTCCCTGCAAAACAAAAGGCCGGTAGGAACTAACATTGCTCCCTGGGATACACAAATGAGCAACTTAAATGTGACACTTAATTACTTTATATAATAATAAACTTAATTCTGCTAAAGTTCCAAATGAATATTTCAGAATGAGTCCTATATATACTCACCACATTGTGCATCTTAATAATCCACATAAATTAGTATGGTAAACTTATGTAATTAAAATAACCCCAAAATGTAATGTGTACAGTAATTATGTTTACATTAGCATGAACCAATGCCACATACCAGAGCGTTTATAGCCTGAGCTAGTTTGCAATGCACATCCTTAGATGGGGCTTTTAAATACATAAACTTCAACAATTAGATACATGCAACAAAACAATATTACAAACAACAGGACAATAAACTTAGAATAAACTCAGTGACAAGCAGCACATCACATTGAGTGGCGCACACTGATCCCTTAATCAGAACAAACCATCAGCTTCCAGCTCCCTGTGCACTCCACGGGTTAATAATAATTCATGTTTTATCTGATTTATTCCTTTAGACTTTTCAGCATGACATCTTATTTAGCTGTCATTCCACAGCTCTATCATTTAATGAAGGCAGCTGGATCAAACAGGTATGAACTCATCTCGGAATCATCACTGCCTGGTGGTCTCGCATGTAAGAAGAGGCATTCCTAATCTTTATCACCTCATTAGAGTTGGTGATTATAATCTCAAAGTTCATCATTCACTGATCTGACGTGCTCAGATCAATAAAATATCACCTTATTAGACATATCAATCTTGGAAAAACAAAACCGATGTGTCAGGTGGTTTTTATAGTTTTTGCTTAGTGATTATTTAGCTTCAGAGCTGTGGACCTTTGGAGACTGTTAGGGAGAATGTGACATGACTTAACAAGCAGCAAGGAAGGACTGGAAACTCATTTTGCCCTTTCAGGAGAAGGGAGAGCAGTCCAGACATGCAGGTAGTGACTACCCCTGGGACATACACACACATGCACACACACACACACACACACACACACACACACACGCGCACACACACACACAGCTATGAGAGGCCAGTGCAGGCCTGCTCTTGGCCCTTGTTTTGTACACACAGTTAGCAGTACAGTATACACCCCTTGTCATGACCAGTAACGGCCATGGGAGTGGTTTCATACATTTAGTCAGACAAGAGAACAGAGTGTTTATTTAAGTCGTCCTGTTATAAACCACAAGGTTTCATTTTTCAGATCTGGATGACTGATATAGCCTCCATTCTCTGAATATGTTCATGTTCAAGTATAAGACAAGTACAGTACATTAGAACTGAAATGATTATCTGACAGACAACAAAATTATTATTATTTTATTATTATTATTATTATTATTATTATTATTATTATTATTATTATTATTATTATTATTATTATTATCTGCAACTATTTTAATAATCAGTGAATTGTTTAGTCCTGGTCCCAGCTTCTCAAATGTGAGGATTTGATTATTTTCTTTGTCATGTATAATAACAAACTCAATATCCTTGGATCTTTGAAATTGTAATGGGTATTTTTTTAATAGACAAAGGGATTCATTGAAAAAATGTGTTAATCACTAATGACTTAAAAACTTAAAAGGTGATGATATGACAGTGTTACAGTGTTTACAGTTTGGTTCTGTTGCCCACAAGAGTCCAAAAAGTCACAGGTTTAAGGGGAATTTTTGGGACGTAATGTTCAGGTGGTTTGTGTATTTGCGCTCTGCCTCCGTCCTCGTTATCTTTCCTCCTCATTCATTACATCCATCTCTCCTCTATTCTCACCATTCCTCTCTTCCTGTCTCTCTCTCCCTGTGTAGTTCTGGCAGTATGGTGAGTGGGTGGAGGTGGTTGTGGATGACAGGCTGCCAGTACGCGAAGGCCGTCTGCTCTTCAGCTACTCTCACACCCGCAATGAGTTTTGGAGCGCCCTGGTGGAGAAGGCCTATGCCAAGTCAGTTGCCACTACCAGCATATGTCTCTGGGTTGTAATGTCTGTGATCACCCACTCTTTATCTGTGTGTGTGTGTGTGTGTGTGTGTGTGTGTGTTTGTTGCTACAGTCATATGACAAAAACACGCCGCCACCTGAGGTAACTTTTTCACCTCTCACATGTAGGTTAATCGGATCCTATGGAAGCCTGAAGGGGGGCAACATTTCAGAGGGGATGGAGGATTTCACAGGAGGCATCGCATACTCGATGCAAGTCTCATCTCGTACCCCTCGAGTCCTCTGGAGGTCTCTGACAGCGGCCCTGTCCAGAGGCAGCCTGCTCAGCTGCTTCATCCAGGTACATACATACCACACGGTGTTCACACTGGACAGGTGGATGGTGGTTTAGATTCACTAGAGTTTCTGTGTTTGTCGTCACAGGCCAGCAGCTACCGTGACATAAGTAAAGTGACAGGAGAGGGGCTGATAAAGGGCCACGCTTACGCCATCACTGACACTGACAAGGTCAGTATCACGCTGAGACAATACTGCAGACTGTGTAGTGACCCACTGTCATGGTTTATTTATTGATCTGTCATCATCAGTGTGTTCCTCTGATGTGTTTGCTTTTTAACAATTCTTGATTTGTGACTAGTCATAAAACTAGTAATAAAATGACTCGTTTCCCATCTCATCCATGTCTAATACAACCTATCATATTTCATCTCATTTCACCTCATTGCATTCTAATCTTCTCACCTCATTTCATCCAATATGATTTGACTGAAATGTGATCGAATCTCCTGTCATCTCCAGTCACAGCATTTCACCTCATCGCATCTAATCTCTGACATGTATAAGAATAAAAAACTCTGAATTATATTAATATAATCTAATCACATCTCATGTCATCACATTTTACCACTTATTGTCTAACTTCATCTCAATCTCATCTCAATATCATCTAATTTAATCCAGTATAATGTCATGGAAATGTAATCTAATTTTATATAATTTCCCCTCATCTCATCTCATCTCATCTCTTCTCATCTCATCTCATCTCATCTCATCTCATCTCATCTCATCTCATCTCATCTCTTCTCATCTCATCTCATCTCATCTCATCTCATCTCATCTCTCCATGAATATAATATTCAGATAATACTGAGAACTGGCAAAACCTCTCCTTTTGTAACTCACACATTACTTTAATGTCTCTTTACCTTTCAGGTGTCAAAAGCATCTGATGAGATTTTATTGCTGAGGCTGAGGAACCCGTGGGGCTTTGTGGAATATCGCGGACCGTGGAGCGACAAGTGAGGAAGCTTCCTGTTTGTGCATGTGGTAAAGGAGAGCACGCACGCTCACAGATTACGGGGCCTCTGCAGACGTTGAGTTTTCTCTTTGTGACTGCAGGGGTAAAGAGTGGGATGAAGTGGACAAAGCAGAGAAAGAGCGGATTAATCTGAAAAAAACAGAAGATGGAGAGTTCTGGTATGTGGCAGATACTGAAACACATTTATTCACACTAACATACGAGCTCTCACAAACAGAAACACTTATTATTAACACTTATTAGGATCAGCGCTGAGGACTTCAGCAGACTGTTTGACATCGTGGAGCTCTGCAGTGTGAGTCCTGACACCCTGGATGAGGGAAAAACACCCCCCTCTCCTTCTGATCCTGTGCCTTCGTCTGCCTGGACCATCAGTGAACATGAAGGATTCTGGGTGCCAGGGAGCTCCGCCGGTGGAAGTCGCAGATACAAACGTATGTTAATGATTTTATATTTGGACAAATGTGCATTCAACCTCTACCTGGATCATTTACATGATCCCACTGGGTTTTTTTCCCCTCAGAAACATTTTGGAAGAATCCTCAGTTCCAGCTGATTCTCAGAGAGCAGGACCAGGCCGAGGAGGACGACGAGGATGAGAGTGAGGATGATGAAGATGATGAGGATGAAGTGGAGATGACCCCAGAGGAGAAGAAGAGAGAAGAGAAACAGAAGCAGAAAGCCAGACAGTGCACTGTGCTGGTGGAGCTGCTGCAGAAAAACCGCAGGCAGATGGACAAAGTCAACTTTCTCTACATAGCTTTCCACATCTACAGGGTGAGAAAGAGATTTCATTTACACAGTGATTTGGTTCTCAGCACCTTTATTGTAGTTCTGGATAAACTCTAATGTTTTTTTGTGTTTCTTCTCTTTTGCAGGTTCCTCCTGAGGTGAGCATCTGTTGTAATATTTTTATTTTCATCCTGAAAATGATATGCCTTTATGTTCTCAAAAACTGCTTTATAGAGAAGGAACGTTATGTAACACTTATAGCCCCTGCTTTACAGTGTGATTTTGTTGCATTAATATGGTAATAATAAAATACTGACTGGTTCCTACTGGTACTTAAATGTAGGTACAGTGGAGGAAAACAAGGTAGAAGTAAATGGGTATACGGGATACAGTGAGGGACAAAGTTAAACTAAGGTTTGGTAAAGATGGTGTTTTTCTTACTGTATGATCAAAGTATAAAAAGCAGAGAACAGCTACACATTACGTTACAGCCTGAATACCTTATCATTACTCTGTAATGTAAAATGTATATTGCAGTTTGCAGTTTTATTGAAATCAAAATATATAAGAGACGGGTGCCTAGTTACAGCCACGCTACAGGGATTTATTATCATGTCTTTGACTTCACTGTATGATTTGGAAAAAAGCCAGGGCAAGAAATGCTGTACATTTGAATATTTGCTGCTAGCAGGCATGTTTGTCCAGCAGCAGGTACGCTGGAGTAGAAAACAAACCCACCCTTTTTCAAGGAAAGTTTTTATTGTACATACACCTATATATATATATATATATATACAAATATTCATCATTATACATATTAATAATGAAGGTGGTTTAAACATAGCTTATATTTAATGTTTAATAAGGAACCTAGTAGTAGAAGAATCAGCTACATGGGCTGTAATATGATGTGTGGCTCTTCTCCCTTTTTCCTTACACAATAAGAACAAGGAACACATTCTTTAAATAAACTTCTTCTTTAACTTAACTTAACTTAACTTAACTTAACTTAACTTAACTTAACTTAACTTAACTTAACTTGTCTTATTTTCTTCCTCTGTCCCTACATTTAAGTATCAGTTAAAAGTTACAGTTACAATGATATTACGCAATAACTGGCAAGCTGTTTTATAAAGTGTTTCCAAACTTTCCATCCATTTAAAATATCTTTCTCCACACAGCTGCAGGGTATGTGTCTGGACCGCAACTTCTTCATGAAGAATCGCCCTGTGGGTCGTTCTGGGAAATATAAGGCTCAGAGGTAAAGACCGCCATCAAGTGACTGATAGATCAACTTTATTGTCATGTGTATTAAAAATACAATGAAATACCTGTGCTCTGACTCGCTCAGACTTACCGTAAATGTCACTCCGTCACAAAAACAACAAACAACGATACTGCAGAACTATGTAGAAAGAAAAAAAAAAGCAGCAAAAGCAGAAAAATTTGTGCTTCCACTTGGTTCCTTTAGGGACTGTAGAGCACTGTGCCAACTCTACACTGAATCATGTTTAATGGCATTTTCTTCCTCAAAGTTTCAACCTCAAATGAACTAATTCATTTAATTCAATTCACACACAAAAACCAAAAAGTAATAATTGTCCAACTAAATACAAAGCTTGTTGTCGGTTACTGCTTCACAGACATAGACTCATCCACGTCCTTTAGTAGGTGAACGTATAATTTATAATATGTTAAATCTGTTGTTGAGTTATTTTCTCTATCTGGTGAGAGAATGAAAATATAAAAAAATAAAATCTGAATTTATTATCCAGAAAAAAAAGGAAAAGGAAAATTTAAACATACACACAAAAAGCACATTAGAAAAAAAATACACACAATGGAAACAAATCATAAAACATATTGAGCTTATTGAACATATTGTATTGGTTATATAGTATATATAAAACATGTATATAGAATATTGCATTTAGTTGGTCATTGAAAGTAAATGAATATAACTTATTAACGTTGTCCCACAGGGGTGTGTGGAGGAAGCTACATCTGGACCCGGGTAACTACATCATCACGGCGTCCACCTATCGACCCAACCAGCCTGGAGAGTTCTTTGTCCGCATTTTTTCCAAGATTAAAAACACTCTGGGGTGAGATGCTGGAAAGACGAAGAGAAGATCGTTAAACTGAATGTCATTTTTGTTGAAAAAAAAAAAAGACTTGGTAGCTGCGATTGCTGAGGGCCGAGCATCCCTGAATCACCTCCTGCCACACTCATGCTCATCAGCACAGTCATAGTCACCCACACCCACTTGTACACTCAGGCTGAGATCGTGTTCCCAACATTATACTGCTGTACAATTTAGAAAATTGCAATCGGTCTGAACAACAAGAAGCTAATAAACCTCTTACGGCTTCTATCAGCAATAACAGTCAATTATCCAGCTGAGACCAGTGTAGTATGAACTCTGACTCTGACCCATAATAACTATTTTTGTTTTCCAGCGGCAGAAAGTAACAAAGTACATGTAGTATTTCCAGTTTATGGGACTTTATACTTGTACTCCTCCACATTTCAGAGGGAACTTTTGTACTTTTTACTACTTACTAGATGTATTTATTTAACAGCTACAAGTTACTTTGATTTTATATAAAGTTGTAATTTGTCCTGCAACAGAATGACAGGAGAGACTCTGAAGTCCAAAAAAAGTTTTTCATTTTATCACGTTACACAAAATATGATCTGCACAGTAGATTTTAAAACAGTCATCTTTTAGGACCTTCTGGGCTCCATAATTTAACACTCTAAACCAAGTAATTCTGCATAATGAGTACTTGTGCTGTGGATATTATATTTTGCTTTTAGTACTTTTACTCAAGTAGAAAAATTTATTTTTACATTATGGTATTATTTACTTTATAGCCTAAAGGATCTGAATCCTTCCTCCACCACAGCTGTTTTCAATTGATCCACCTGTGTCAATATCAAACATTATGTTTGTATTATTTCTTTAATTTTACTCATTTATTTTTAGTGTGTAAGGTTGAAACTGTATGAAGGTTTAACTGAAGAGATCAACATTAACAATCTGATGTGATCTCTCTGCTGCAGGATTCAGGACTTCACCTGTTCCTCTGGCTTCCTCCCAGTGAGTTTAGTGGTCTGGCCTACATACATTCAAACACCTACCAATAATAGACAACCTGAAAATATATAGTATGTTCACGTTTGTTTGTCATGTTTGTGCCCAACAGGTTATGGCAACTCCCGTCTCCCCAGAGGATCAACGGAGAGTTCAGAAGACTTTTGATGTGGAGGCTGGCCCTGTAAGAAATCCTCACTTACTGCATTACCTCATTTAATAAAAGTGTAAAGTTGTGGCCTTTTTGTCAAACAATCCAAACTGATTTCTTCTGTCTCCCGGCAGGATGACAGGCTGAACGCCAAGGAGCTCATGACGCTGTTCAACTCGGGTTAGAATATCCACTATATCACATTTCCATGCTGCATGTTTTAGCTGCATCTGAGACCGTGACCAAGCTTTCAGGCATGTTGTGAAGGCAGCCAGATCACCGGCAGTGATCCTTGACTCTGTAGTACTTGTAACGGCCACTAGATGGGATCAAAGTAGTGTAATGTTTGCTTGAAAGTTAGAGGGAGCCGCAGAGGTCAGCAGTCTAGACAGAGGCTCACAGCTGCAGTCAGATAAACTAAATTGAGTTTGGTTAAGTAATAAAAGTGACTACACTTGTCCTCACCCTCACCTTTCCTCAGCTTAATGTAGTTTAACCCCTTACTCTCTTTCTATTCATCAATCTGTGTCTTTCTTCCCTTCACAGCTCTTGACAAAGATTACCATCTGCCCCTGGAGACGTGCAGACAGCTCATCTTTGGAGAGGATGTATCCTTTTGTCCTCGATATATTCTTCAGTCTTCAGTACAGTACAGTCCTTGTTTGACACAAACTAATACTGGACAGCATATACGTCTGGATTTTTCAATCTTAGACAAATGACATGTTTTTCATGAGTTGACATTGCAACTGCTTCTGTTAAAAAAACGTGACTGAGCTCAGCCAGTCTCACACGTTTGCTAGTTTGAGCCCCGGTCCTCCGGTTGAGTCATCATGCTGCCCCGCTGTTCACTTTCACTCTTCTTCCTCACAACTTCATCTCTCTGTCCTCTGTCCTGTTGAGATGTCCTTAACTCTGCCGGCAGACCAAAGGGCACTCCCGTCTCAGCCGTAAACAAACAGCAACCCTGCTGTCCAGTCTGCGCAATCTGCAGGTATACAGCTCAGTGTGTGTGTGTGTGTGTGTGTGTGTGTGTGTGTGTGTGTGTGTTAAAGACAGAAAAAGAAGAGGGGTTGTGTTGTTATTATTTATTCTAATGCTGCTTTCCCTGTCAGTCCATCTTCTTCCAGTTTGACAAGGACTCCTCTGGGACAATGAGCCCCTTTGAGCTCAGCACAGCACTGGAAGCTGTTGGTATGAACACACACACACACACACACACACACACACACCTATACACATGCAGATGGTTGCTGCTGTTTGGTTTCACACCTTCATTCACTCCTCTGTTTCCCAGGAATGCAGTGCGATGGAAAGGTAGTTCAGCTGCTGTCTGAGCGGTTTGCTTCTGGAGAGCTTCACATGCCCTTCCACGGCTTTGTGTCGTGTTTCACTAGGCTCCGCACGCTTTTTGGTAACACACAAACACACACAACAAACTGTATATAAAGTAGTTCAAATATACTCCACCTTGAGCAGCTGCAACAGTAAAATGCTGCTTATACACTGATGTATCAGTATTAACGATCTAATAATGTCATGTATAATAATATATCAGTCACAGGATTACAGTACTTTTACTTCTGATACATCTGTATATTTAGTATTTCTGTACTTTTACTTAAGTCGGATTTTAAATGCAGGACTCTTGCTTGTAATGAAGTATTTTTACACTGTTGTATTGGTACTTTTACTTAAGTAAAGTATCTGAATATTTCTTTCAACACTGTATACAGACTCACACTTTCCTTCCCTCTTCTCCTAAGCTCTGTATGAATCAGAGACCAGTCAAGACGTAAAGGACAGAGGGATCAATGCTGTAAGTATCTGGCCAAAACATGCTCTGTTATGTTTTCATTATCACATGTACCTGAACAAGTTATAGACTTTCCGTTTATTCTTTCTTTGCTCCCTGTCTACCTGCGGCCCCTCTGTAGTGGCTGCTTCAGTTTCTGATGGTGTGAAGACGCTTTATGAAGACGATCTCCACACAGACCCAGCTGAGCCACCGCCTGCTGTTGATTCCAACACGTAAATAAAATACAAGCTGTGCCATTGTTTTAATCTTGCTTCATCTCGCACCATTCTCATCCTTCTGGCTATGACCTCGATGTAGTATGCAGAGTCCTGGATGGATTACTGTACGGGCCACAAAGAAAGAAATGACTACCAAAGAAAAAACAAAATGACAACAACGGGCCAGAAAGAGACACAAAACAATCACAAAGGGATATAAAATGATCTGAAAGAGACACAAAATGACTACAGAGATACACAAGGCGATTAAACAGTCTCATTGTTTGGAGCTGTTTTGTCCCTTTCAATCTGTGGCATTTGCTCTTATTTAGAAAGGGTGAGAGGCCTTTTGCATGTCTCTGCCCAGGGACTCATTGTCTCATAATCCATCTATGTGCAGAGTATGCAGCACCATCATTTAACTGTAATAACAGATCTGAGTTTTTGTCTGTATTCCTTTTGTCTTTTCAAAGCATTTCTCTATTAAAAAGAAACCTGTTTTGAAAACCTAAGTATAATCCACATTATTACCCATTTTCCCAAAGTAGTTATCATATTCTCAAGTTACTCTTTAGAAATGTTAAAATGATTTAAGAGGTAGTTTGGGTCGAGAAAATGTGTTTCTAAAAATTAAACTTGAATGAAATGGTACACATAACTGCAATTACACAACTGAATAAGAATCACTGCAGCCCCAACAGTTTACTCATCCCTTTACACATGAGCATACCCTGGGTAATATCTGTGCACTCACATGCACTCATTGACACACACACACACACACACACACACACACACACACACACTCAGTTAGTACTGCCTGCCCCACTGAGGGTGTGAGGGTGATGTCTCAGCAGCGCTACACGCACCATCTCTATTCTTATCGCACTGACGCCACGTACAGCGTCAACACACACTCGCCCCCTCCTCCACTACGTTCCCTCACTCCCTCCATCCATCCCTCACTCTTTCCCCCCTCCTGTTCTCTCTAGTAACTGTCTGAGTCTCACAATCTGCAGCCTCCTCCTCTCTGTTACACGCTGGCTCTCACACACACACGCACACACACGCACACACATGCACGCACACATGCACACACACACACATCGCGAGCAAGCAAATGTCCTTTCTACACATGCTTCTATTAATAGCACCTTTGCTCACACACCACTTCCTGTTCATCCTTAGGTGAGTACACACAGGTTGCCCTCGGCAACCGTCCATCTACATTGTGATGGAGAGGAGAATGAGACAGGAAGGACCCATAGAGAGCGAGTCTTATTAACGCGCTGTGTCACGTCTACCTGCTTTATTGTTTTAGTTTTATTTCTATCAGTGTTTGGCTTCCTCTTGTTTACCTCTGCTCTTCTCAGAAGCCTCTGTGTGTGAATTCAGCTCCAAAGGCCTGGCTGGATTAACCTCCGGTGGGGCCCCGAGCCAATTCATTGTTGAACCCCTTATTGACCCCCACTGTGCATGACAATATCATTATTTCCTCAGGAACCCAGAAACCAACCAGCAATCTAAAGCTGAAACGATTGGTTGATTAATCAGGCACTCAATCAACAGAAAATTAATTGGCAACATTTGTGATAATTGATTAATTGTGTAAGCAAACATGCCAAAATTCACTGGTGCCAGCCTCCCAGATATGAATATTTGCAGTTTTCTTCAAGAGTAAACTCAGCTTTGTGGGAGTTATGACTGCTGGTCAGACGAAAGAAGACAACTTAACGATGGGCTTTACAGTTTTACAGTTACAGTTCAAAATTGAAGCAATTTGATTAAAAAAAAATGAAACTTAATAGATAAATAAAATAAGAGCTCAATATGAGCTGGCTGAAGAGGGTATTACCCCAGGGCACCATACAAGCTAGAACCGACACTGACGACATGGCCAGATCAACTTACTAAAGGCTGTGGGGCAGTTTATTGTTGGGCATCTATTGACCCTCACTCCACTCTGCAGTTTTAATATTTCCCCAGAGCAAACTAGAGCTGAAATGTTTAGTTGATTCTTTGATTAGTTGACCAATAGAAAATTAATCTGCACCTTTTTGGATTATTGATATATCATTAAAGTCATCTTTTAAACATAAATACAAACAATTCACTGGTACCAATTTCTCGAGTGTTAATATTTGAAAAATGAAGAAAAACAATTTCAATATGTTAACTTGAGAGTCAAACAATCAATTGATTATTAAAGAAAAGTAATTGTCAGACATATTGATAATGGAAATATTTGTTTGTCTCAGCTTTACAGTCATCCTATGATGGAATAATGATACCTTAACCGTAATCAAACTGCTTTGTTTTTTTTTTCTGTCCAGAAATTTCCGCACAGAAAAAAATTTCATGAAAAATGCAACTTTTCAAAAAAATTTAAAAAATTTAAAAAATGAGCTCAATACAAACCAGAACAGCTGAGACAATCTCAGATCAAAGGAAAAAGAAACAGTTTGCGGCTTATCTACCGGCATATAAACTGTCCCCTCCTTCATACAGTCTTTATTTTCTCTTTTCTCTCTCTGTTGATTCTTTTCCCTCAACAGCAGCTGTGCTCATCCTTCCACCTGCTCTTCTTTTTGCTCCCCCATTTTGCCCTCACCCCCACTCCCACCCCACCCCACCCCCCCTTAGTTGTCCTGTGGGATGTGAGGATGCTCTGACAGGCTCAGCGTCTGTTCTTGTTCTGGTATTTTTGTGCCACAGCGGCGGGGGCTGGTACAGGAATAGTGTCGGAGTTGTAGTGTATACTGTGGGGGTGGGATCTGGGGAGGGTTTGCGATGTGAGATTTTAAACCATTGTATAGACAGGAGGGAGACCAGGGAGGATTGCGTAAGTTGGCTCCATGGCTGCAAATTTAGCCTGGGCTCACTCACGCATAAATTTGATGAGCAGTACTATCTCTGCCGTCAGAGCTGGGGTATTTAAAGATGTGAGTGTGTGTTGGCATGGGACGTAGGGTGTATTTATTGTGCGTGTTTATTTACAAGTCGTGAAGACTGATGGCTGATCATTTGAGATGCAAAGGGCGGCATTTGCATCTATAGTACAGCACCTCTCCCCGTCCCTCTTCTCTCTGTTCCTCATCCTGTTGTTGCTATTTATTTTTGAAATGGCAGATTGTTATAGAAAGTGGTGATCAGGTGTTTCACAGTCACTGACTGCGCCACAGATTTATTACAGTGATGTAACATGTCATCGAAACTTAAACCACCACTTCCACTTCTTGTCCAACTTTCATGAATTTCATGAACAAACGTGAGGCAATTAGACAGCAACAAGATGTTAATTTATAGATCTTATGCTTTTTCTATTTTCCAGGTCTCCTCTGTTTTGTACACTCACTGAGCACTTTATTAGGAATACATTTACCTGTACATATGCTTATTCATGCAATTATCCAGATACAGTTCAGGAGCTTCAGTTAATGTTCACATTTAACATCTGATTGGAGAAAAAATGTGATCTCAATGACTTTGACCATGGCATGGTTGTTGGTGCCAGATGTATTGGTTTTGTGTTTTTCTGAAACTGCTGCACACAGCAGCTTCTAGAGTTTACCTGGACATAAACAGCTTGTCGATGAGAGAGGTCAGAGGAGAATGGACAGACTGGTTGGAGCTGACAGAAAGTCTACGGTAACTCAGATAACCACTCTTTACAACTGTGGTGAGCAGAAAAGCTTCTCAGAATGAACAACGGGTCAAACCTTGAGGTGAATGAGCTACAACAGCAGAAAACCACATCAGGAATCCATAGTCCCAACCTGCCTTGTGTCGGCAGTCCAGGCTGGTGGTAGTGGTTGTATAATGGTGTGGGGAATGTTTTCTTGCCAGACCTTGACTACCTTAATACCAATCAATCATAGTTTGAATGCCACAGCCTATCTGAGTATTGTTGCTGACCATGCGCATCGATTTATGGCCACAGTTTACAATTTTCTAATAGTAATACTGCTTCCAGCATGATGATGCACTACGTCACAAGGCAAAAGTCGTCTCAAACTCGTTTCATGAACATGACAATGTGTGATTTTGTTAGTGGTGGTTTGTGATTTTTTGGATTTTGTTGTGATGGTTTTGCAATTGAAATATCAAAAACCTGAAAACAGCAGTTCAACATGTAGACCTACTGTACAGTGTTGCGACGTTAGCATTCAATGGACATCACAGAGTCCACCTGCATGCAGTTCCTGACTACTGAAAATCTTTTATTTGGATTAAGAGGATCCTTAGCTAATAAACTCCTCCTCTGACGATGTGAGAGATGGGCTATTTCAGACTATAAATTATACATATATACAGTGTATATATATATATATTGGACAGGACATTACATTTTTTTTTTGTTTTTTTTACAAAATACACTATAAATTATTACCCATTATACAAGGTTATACAATAAAATCTACAATTATATGATAGCATAGCATTGACTGCTACTACTAATTCACTTAAAGTGTACAGAGAAATGCTGAAAACCAGTCCACATGTGCGCAGAGGAGAAGAATGTGCATACCTAAACACTAAACTGCTGCTGTCAGCCATTCACGCCTGTGTTACTCAAATGCACACTGGCAAAAAACCTGTTTCAAATTCTACTCATGACTCGAATGCCATGTCATCACTGCGTGTTATGTTCAGCTTGTTTGTAGACCTATGTACGCAAATGTGGTTTTCAGGCATCTCATAATCATTTGAACAGTTTACGTTCAAAAGCTGTTGGCCGGTTGACGACAAATATTTTATAACTTAGTCGAAGGCTTGTTAGTGGTTTTAGCCCTGGTTGAGAGTTCAGAGAATGAAATCAGTGTGAAACAACGCTAGGTAACAGATGTGATCAGTTATCTGTAAGAGTAAATTTTATGACAAGTGAAACGTGTTTCAGCAGAGGTGGAAGAATACCAATGACACAGTTATACTAGATAACCATTACTGATATTACTCTTCCAAGTGCGTTAAGATAATACTGTAGTATTATTTCTGTGTAATATATATGAATGGATCAACATGTAACACAGGTGGTTGGTGGAGGAGGGAGGTGGGGTGGGGAAGAACAGACTCAGCTGGTGAGAATCGGATGCAGTCCTGGAGGTAACGTAGAGCAAAGTGCCGAGTTTGTGGGGTGGGAGGTGGAAGACGTGAGAGAAGAGGAGGTGGATAAGGTGAGGAGCACAAGAGCAAAAGGAAAAGTATGAGGAGTGAAGGAGGATTGTGTGGGCAGAGAAGGCCAGCGAGGTGAGGGGGATGACGGGGACACATGCAGGTTTGTGTCCTCCTGACGTGCGCAGTGTACACACAGTCCTCTCGTCTACCCCCATATCCTTTCTCTCTCTCTTCATTGGATCTCACCCTCTACCAGTCCCTCTTCCTCACCCACTCACTCCCTTTTATTCCTACCTCTTACTGGTCCCTGAAAAAATAGGGCAGTCCTTATGTAAGGAGAAGAAGTGGGGAGGGGGACTGTGAGCAGAGGAAAAAAGGTTGAAACAAAGCCTTCTGGATAGAAATGAGCGAAACAGAGGGAGAGTGAATAGGGGGAAAAACGAAGTTGCCATCCAGGCTCCTAATTCAGGTGGAAGAAGGATTCAGATCTACTTAAATAATGGCAGCACTACAACATGACATTGCAAATCACTATCTTATAAGCTCATTTGTACAGTGCAATATGTATGAGAACAATGATATCTTTTAATAACTATGATGATTAAATGCAGACGTTTCGGCTGTAAGGGTGTTCCGGTATTTGCATCCATATACCGTGCAGTGAACTGTTTTACCCTGGGGGGTATGTACAACCATCGCTACGGTTTCTGCAGAATTTTTGATATAAAAAAATCCCCCTCGAGTTAAAGCAGCAAGTCGGTACTTTAACCTCATATTCACCGTTTAAAGTGAAATCCTTTGTGTTGGTGTAAAGCATGAAAAATAGTCCTAATACATATCGACTGCTGGTGTTAGAGAGTAATGGAGTACATTTCCTAAAGTGTCATTTTAAGGTTCTTGTTCATTACTTGAGTATTTCCATTTTACGCAACTCTATACTTCAGGGAAAATATTGTACTTTCTCCTTCATTACATTTATCTAAGAGCTATAGTTACTTTTCAGATTGTGATTTAACAGACAAAACATATCAGGTTTTAAAATATGATGCACTGCTATACATTAACTATCCAAAAATATGTAAAATAGTTGTAATTAGCTCTACCTCAACTAACTATGTACAACAATAAAAAGCTACCTTCACACTGAGGCATCAGTAACAACAATCCAAAATCATAGTATATATAGTGGTATAACACTCACAGTACACCTATGACTTCTACTACATGTTGGTAGTTATACTGACATGCTTTTACTAAGATTTTCAATGCAGGATTTTTACTTGTAAAGGAGTCTTGCTATATTTTAGTATTGCCAACATGGTGTTGTGCATGTTGGCTCACTGTCACACTGTCATGACACTTGAATATAACAGAGCCATTGTTAATGTTAGTAGTAACATCTGTTCTTTTCCTACTATGTGAAGTCTGAATGGTTGCTGTGAAAGATTTATCATAGTGGACTAATAAGTTTAGTCCTATGAAATGTTGCAAAGTGTATTTACATACACTAACTAATACAATTCAATACAACAGTCCTGCAATATAATCTTCCTTCATGAAGAAAATCATGTTTAATTCTTACTGAATAGATGAGATGCTGTTTCAACTGTATGATCATGTTGGAGGATGTAGTTTGATTATGTTGCATTATACAGAAAAGTGCTTCTGTTATTTAGCCTATGTTCATTGATATAAATGTGGTGAACAAAATAACAGAAACACCTTAAGTGAATGCTAACTCTTAGGACAATGTCTGACCACTGTGTTTAACTACAGTATCTTACTAAATGTACTGAGTTACTTTCCACCTCTGATCTCATCCTCATTCTCTTTCACCCTCTTGCTCTCGTCCCTCCCTCTTTCTGGCGCTTTGCCTCTCTGACTGGCAGCAAGCCTGTTGAAAGTAGGCTAGGATTGACGCGCTGCTTGTGTCTGAGTCACAGAGAGCTGTGGAATACTGAAACCCACTGATTGCATTTAACTTTAGGCATCCGACTCCCATGCAGTGCATGATACAATAGAGCCATCCACTCTGCTTTCTGCACCTCAATGCTGACGTTTATAGCTGCACTTAGAGCAAAAAAAAAGGAGAATGCCAATTGTTCTGACGTTGTGAACAATTGTAGAGATGGTTATTTAGAGGCATTGGCAATATACAGATAAAGTAATGATCTCACTCGCCACATGTTATAACACAAATGCTAAAACGAGATGATCCTGCTTGTGGTTGCACACAAGTGGGGTTAGAATGACACGAAACTGAATAATGAAAAAAAGGAGTATATCATCTTAATTTCCTGCCATTGTACAATTACCTCTATGTTAAACAAAGATGTCAAGCATCTTTTTAATATTTGCTTCATCATCAAGTACTGTCAAGAGCCTTTTTAGAGCAGGTCAGCCATGCCACAGCCAGTGTAAGAGTGAGTGAGAGTGTAAGAGGCCTGATACCACTCTGGCGAGTGAAATAAGATGACGTGAGAACATTTTTGTCTCAGAACAGCCCACAACCAAGGCTTTGACGCATGCACAATTGAAAATGTTTTACCTTCTGCACGGATCACTGTAAATTATTGCTGTGCGTGTGTGCTGTGTGGGTTTCTGTAAACACACAAGCTGGTTATTTAACTGGAGAACCAGAAGGATTACGCCATATAAACACAAGTACATTAACATAAACAGGGCAAAAGTGAGGTGCAGCCGAGCTGTGTGCTGAAGCCGGGAACAAGAAAAACTGGAAAGTCACAAGTGTAAACAATGTGACCGGCTCTTCATAGTCACGGACACAAAAAGGGTCATGGGAAATTTCTCATTTAGTCAACATGAGTTTTGTTTGACTGTCCACTGAGGGGTCCTGTGGAGTCTGTGGGAGAATGGGGTAGCACGACTCTTGTATTGGACTGTCATGGTGAAGAGAAAACTCTGAGAGTGAAATCTCAATTTATTTAATGTATACATACCACAACCCTAATTCAGTCATAAGGTCTGGGCAGTGACTGAAAGCATATGTTAGTGGATACCACAGGCTAAAAGCTCTTGTTAAAGCTTCCACACTACATCATATCTTTCCTTCATTTAAAGCTTGTGCACACAATCAAATAACTTCTTAATATTATATACATTGATTTCAGGTACTATTCACCTTTTATATGGTATGAACAGCAAACTTGCCTCAAGCTAGATTTTTTCATTTACCTCAGAAATGTTAAAGCTTTACTCTCTGGTGTCTTTTATGACTGTTTTCATGAACTCTACTTGGTACTTGATTGTTGGTTGTCTGGCTTTACATGTGCTTTTTTTGTATGTTCACTATGAATCTTGGTATCAGTAAGACTCCCCTGATAAAATAACTGAAAATAAATAAAATGAGTTAGCTTAGGTTGTCTGGGCTCATCATTTGGGACAAGATGATGCTCTGCACCTTTGCATCACAAGTAGCCAGCTGAAATCATGTGGGTATCCGGTCTGGATGCCTCACAAACACCTGCCTGTGGAAGTATTCTGGGTTGCATTACTTATTTAGTGTACTACCCGGTGGTTCAACTTGGCCAGATGGGTACCAGAATAAATGGATGGAAGATGTAGTCACTCACAAGCACAGAGATGTATATTTTTCTAAATGTAATTAGCCTTAAAGGATCGGTTCACATTTTGTGTCTTAAAACAACTGTTTGCAATAATGTCAAATTTTAACTGGAACAAAACTAATTCACGCACAAATGTAAGAAACACAAATCAGATACTTCCAGATTCCCTGTCTGAGCAACACTATGAACACTAAAGGGAATCAAGAGAAGGTGGCGGTTAATATTGAGGAAGTGTGTCTGTGATTTGGCTCTCACAAAAAAAAGAAGAGTTCCTCAGCTCCCCTCCTGGTCTGTGGTACAACTACAAAACACAGAGTCAGCTCTAACAGCAAACTGGAGAAACTGCACTCTGCCCCTAGTGAAAGATAGAGAACTGTACATTTGTTATACAACTCTGTACTCCTGCACTTTTACATTTATTGCTCATAAAACAAAGGAGACTGAGGCCAGCTGAGGCACGTATTTTTCATACTATCACTCAAAGACTACAGGAGCTAGTATGTGAGCCAATAACAGGGTGAGGTACTAATTAGTTTGAAAAAACTAAAAAACTGCCATATTCTGTAGTTGATACAGTTCCAACACAACTGAATAAGACAGAAGAGGATGTACCAAGTTCAAAAGTTTATGGCTCGGTCTCAACTTAAATATTAATAAATGTAAGGCTCCACTTTTTTTAATTAATACACTGTACACAAGCCATGTTTACATAGGAGTGCAGGAAGGCCTTCAACTTTGCCAAGAGAGAATTACTGGATTTAGTTGAGAGTAGATGTGTTATTAAACGTTAACATGGGCAGACCTGCTCCCCCACCTAACAGATCATGTCACAATAAGCTTCAGGAATTTTCAGCCAAAGGCTGACCTGAAAGTCAAGGCAAGCTAAGCATTTTCATAAATAATCTTGTCCTCAGTTTCAGTTTTGTTGCTCTGAATAGCTGGGTGAATACGAACAGCTCTGAGAGAACACAGCAGACAAAAGATCGAAGGAAACTGTTGAGTGGCTGAAAGAAAAACTATGGTATGAGGGTATGAGACATTTTGGTTGGCTGGAGAGAGCAGACCGATCAAATTTCTCTCAGTGAGGTGGGGAAAGCCTGTGAGAGTTATGCAATGTTGTTGGGATATGGAGCCAGAAGGGGTGTAAACAAAACCACTCTGAAGTGGGACAGGCCTAAGCGTTGCTTGGTAACAAATATTTTGGGCAGGAAGATCAGGCAAACATGGCCCGCCTTCCAAAAGGAAACAGGGGCTGGCCTCATGAGCACAGTGCAAGTTAGTGGCTTCCCGAAAATATGCTAAGAGACAGGGGGAAGCAAAACAAAGCACATGAAGGGCATTAGACAACACTGCGTCTATTTTTTACCTGACACGACTATAGTCTAGACCACCACAAGTTGTAAACAAAAAAACTCTTAAGGAACAAATTAGTCTAGAGACAGGAATGCAGTCTCATTTAAACTCCATTATGTAGTTACTCTACTCTGTAAATGTAGCTATGACTTGCAGAGTGATTTAGGTATATATAACCCATAAAGAAACCTTAAAACAAGCTGTAATGCTGATTCACTGATATCCAAATGATGATGTTGCAATACCCACTATTAAATTTACTTTACAAGCTGCATTAGTTGATTGACAGTAAATTAATCTGCAATATCATAATCATGTTAGTCATTTCTTAAGGAACAACACCAAACATTGGTTGCTTCAGCTTCCCCCATTTTTTTCAAACATCATTGTAAAGTGAATAACTTGGGGTTTTAGAGAGTTGATTTAACGTAACAACACATCTGTAAAAGTTACCTTGAAATATGGGATTCATGACAGATATTTCATTAATCGACTCAAACAATCTGCAGATAATTTATTATGGAAATAACTTAATTCTCAAACTGTTACAACTGTTTCATACATTTTAAGCGTCTTAAGATTCTATAGTTCATTATTATGGAGATGGCCAATGATTCCCTGAAAGCAGTAGCCTAGTGATACTGTTAAAATTATCCTTTTGAAATAAAGTACATCTAATTGAATCAAATTCAAAGTAACAGAAGGTCTGAGAAAACTGCAGAATTAAGAAAACAATTACTGCCCACCTTTTCTACAAAATATCAGTTTCTATAGACACTAGTCCGTGGAAAATGTTTCACTTACTCGTGTTGTCTGACGCTGAATCGGTTTATGACCTTAAATAAAAAATGTTTGTCCTGGGTTCCGCTTGTTACCTACGCAGTTTCAACACAATGATTAATCACAAGATGCATACATTTGTGTATTATGCGTTGCGAAGCGAGTGCATATTTGCATTTTACAGATTACGACTTGGACATGGGACAGCATGCGAGTTTGGAAAACGTTAACAACGTTAATTTCACTGTCCCTGTAACCACCAGACGTTACAACGCGCAAAACAACAGTCGCTGACGGTTAAAACTGCTTTAAAACAACAATCGCTGTAGCATAGTTGGAGTTGCTGCTGGTCTCTGCACAGAAAGAATCCGGAAGCCATGTTGTGTGCTGCTGCTGTCTGTCACTCAGAGCCGGTTACCACAGAAACCGGTTGCTAGGCGGCATAACAAAAAAGACAAATTTATACGTCCTTGCGTCAGAGGCAACGGCGTATCCAAGGCGACAGAACGCTACACACACACACGCATCAGACCTGTGGATAGCACATGGTGTCTGCCTCTGGTTTTAACCTAAATATCTCATTTTAACGTGGTACTACTGGCTATTTGTGATATTTTGAACAGCTTTGAGAAAGAAAACGTGTTGCCTGCGTAATCCATCACATTTATCAGCATTCATAGCTAAAACTTAGTCACTAGTTATGTCCGTAATTTCTTGCCCTCACACCATCGTCCTGCTGTTATCGCTGATTCTCGTTATTTCCCCTTGAATGTAGGCAGTTCGCCTGCGTTATCAGCCATTCACCTCAAAAATTCCCCATCATGAACAACTTGTATCGACGGAGTTAGTCATCCCGGTTCAGCAGCACAAACACCGGTAACGGCAGCTCGGATGGGACACGGCGTCCTCCGTGGATCCTCGTCTCTGACGTTGTTGTAGCGCTGACTAATAACTTGTTATCCCCAGCTCTTCCCTTTTTTCTCACGCCTTTTCGCACAACGGCTGTAGCTGTAGCCCTTACACAGCAGCATGCCCGCCTCGTGACATTGTTTGACATCACAAGCACAAAACGTAGGCCTTGTATTTTAGATTTTCATTCATGATTTGCCACCCGATTTTCCCGCATTTAGCCTGTGGAGCAACCCCCCAAGCCAACCTCCCACCTGCCACATTGGTGTCCGCATGTAGGCTACAATAATGAATCACTTTCTGTTCGCTGATGTTTGCGATGACAGACGCTGATTTCCGTCACTGCTGCCCACTGTCCATGTCAGAAACAGAATCACACTTCTGTTTACCAAATTATGTTTCTCTTTTGTGCTCAATGGGGCTGCTGCCGGTGTGCTCTGTGACAGAGTCCTGCCTCCACTCAAATCCATAGATATGTAAATCTAACAATCTAACTAAACTATTGGGCAGATTCTGTATACAGTTTGAGGTTATTTCTCAACTTCCATTAGATTCACACTTGTCACCGTGCCTGACTTCAGGTTTCTGACACAGATGAAAAGGAGGCTTTCCCCCTTTAGACGTTAAGCTCTGAAGCTCCAAGGACTCCCGAGGGCGTGTCCTGAGAAAGTTTTCAGCAGGATTTCCCTTGCATGCCTGACGGGATTCCGTCCTGGAGTGACATAGATCTCTGGGTGTTGCATAAATAAGCCATTGTATATTCTCTGATGTGTTTCAGAAGATATACATGATATTTAGACTAACTACAGTGGCTATAGAATGTTGCGTTTTCTGTTTATCTATAGATAATAGCTAAAAATCATGTTTAAGTCCATATATGTGCTGTTGATTTCAGTTTAACTGAACACAACAACACTCCACAAATGCTTACACATGGGACTGTAGATATTATAGGAATATTATAATGTCTTCTCTTGACGTAGCCATGACCCAATGTTCCAATCCAAATATACACCTATAGATAGTCCTAAATAGATACTTTCCATATTTATCACTCTGAAGTTTCATGAAATTTCCTTTCAGAAATTGTCAGACGGTGAGAAATATCTCGTGCCTGTGATTGTATAAAAAAAAATCTATTATTACCCGTCGGCGAGGTGAGCTTCTGGTCCATTTCAGTGGGAGAGGGATTCCCTCAACGTCACCAAGGAGACCAAACACAACACCAAAGCACAAATATGGGCATGTACGTCATCAGCGGAACTCCGAGGCGGGACTTAGACGATAGAAATGCCTTGTTTCTACCTCGAGGAGGATCGATTCATTCATACGACAAGATCTGCTACTGTGCACCGCAATAACAGCTAACGTCCTCCGGCGTACCGTGGACGGACTTCATGGATCTATAATCGAATATATGCCATTCGGATAAAGGAGAGCGTTAGAAGGATTTAAAGCTAAACGAGAGGACTTCTTAACAGAAAAATTGGGACACTTCCCCCTAAACGCGGGGAACTGGATTAAGCTTCTTCATGCAACTTTTTTGGAAAGAAACCAAGAGCATCTCAGTGGGGAATAAGAAGAAGATCAGCAACGGTATGTGTCTTTATTTGGACGATATACAGTAGCCTACGGCGTGTTTGAAGTAAATATTTGCTTTAAAAATAGCGTTTTTGAGTGGGTCGGGAACATCTGTCTACCGCTGTCCGCCAGTCTATGCTTATAGACATACACATCGTTCCCTGTGGAAGTTGCTTCCACAAACACTCTGCTGTAGAGTTTTCTTCAATGATCAATGATGGCGGGATTGTCTAACTTTCAACCATGATCAAAGTAATTCTCTGGGTTTTGTTAACTGCATTGCCCATAACGTCAGTCATTCTCTCCCCACAGTACCTCTCCTTTAGTAATCTTCTTGTGTGTGCCGCTGCCCTGCCGCTGCAGGTGACATCGCGCTCTCTCCGGTAACTGCAGGTGTCTCGTTCTCTCTCGGTCCCTGCGGGGAGATGTACCAAGGGTTCCCCGGCGACCCCGACAGCGGATCCCGTGGAAGCTCGTCTCCATCCATAGAGTCCCAGTGCCTTTCCTCCGTGGACTCCTTCGGGAGCCCGCCGACCACCAGTGCTCCGCAGGTATGATAGAGTCAAGAGACTATCAATGCAATATAATGCATGGTAGCAAATGTTAGATGCTGATGTTAAATGTTGTTTTAAAAATAAGCGAATGTTACAGCTGTTCCTTAGTTTATTTATTTATAAATGCAACAAGTTTGACTTATGGTCCTATATGCACTGATGGACCTGTGCTGCCAATATAGCCTATGGATCTATGGGACTAATTAGGGTATGTGCTTCTGCTAACATGTTTCCAAATAAATAAACTGCACGTTGTGATATATATGGTCTATACATTATAGATATTAATAAAGAAATGTAATGTTCTTACATATTCAGTTTCATATGCTATTGTTGCATACGGTTTTGGATTTGGTAGCTTATCTCCCAGAATGGGTTTTGTTTTGTTGACAATGTGCTGCTATGCTTGTACCAAATTAACAGACATATAAGCTAATCTGAGATCTGCATGAAAGTGGCAATAAATCGTAAAAAAAAAAAAAAAAAAAGAAAGAAAGAAAACCGAAGCTAGGCTATATACTCGGCGTTGTAATTGTACAATATATATAACCTAGGCTCTTAATGGGACTATTTGTCCTTTATTTGAATTGGACATTAGTGGTGTTATTAATGGAAAGCACGTATAGGAACCCACTAAGCGTGTACTACTGTGTTCCTGCAGTCAGATATAAATAGTTACGCTATGTATACCAAGGATTCGATAGAAGTTTATGTGTTGCCTGTAGTATCCCTGGTAGCGGCTCTCAAGCTTTGACAACGTGCTCGGTTTACAGCACGCCGCAAAACGGATGACAGCGTTCTGGAACTCTCCTACGTAAGCGCTGAAGCCCTGCCCCTCCTTCCACGCTCTCTGTTCTCCTCTCACAGGCCTCGCCGTGACGTAAATGCTCGTTCTATTTTGGAGTGCTACGTCGCGTTGCCAAGGGGAACACCGGGGGTGTGACGGGGGAGGAGGAAGAAGGAGAGGGGAGACGCTAATTGAGAGAAACGATTGGTCGAGGTGGCTGCTTTCAGAGCCGCCTGTCCCAGTCTCTTAACACGCTTTTGTATGAATATAAATTAAAGTCCACGCAGTCCTCCTCGGGTCTAAAATGAAACAAAATAGACAAGCGACAGATTTGGGCTTTTTATATGTTCTAAACTGACATAGAAATCAAGTAACACAGTATCAAAACTAGTGAATTAGAAATCAAGACTTAATGCCTATTATTTTTTCCTTGTCTTTACTCCTCTAATTATGTTGTTGATAGTTGGATACGCTGCGTTTTTTTCCCACACTTTAAAAGATCGCATTGTGTATGTATTTGTTCCAGCACCACACTGAAGCTGTATAACACTTACATTGAGTTAAAAGAAAAGGCTTTATTTTAAATCCCCATATTTAGCATTTCTAGACATTATAGTCATTTAAGAAATGATTCAAAACACACTATATTGTAGTGGTGCAGATATAAGTGTTTGTCATTACTGACAATATAGTAAAACATAGCTGTGATCATGTAAAATATGTCCTCATTGAAGACGTTATGATTGTTGTTGAATATTGTACTTGCTTACTCTACACTTATAGCTGCTTAAAACTATATTATAGTGTGTTATACACCATTTATTAAATGTTTGTATATCTTACAAATGCTAAATAGGGGGACTTAAAGTAAACTGATACCACTTCAAATAAAATTTTTATTCCTGAACCATTTTGCCATGTCATGCCATGTATCTTTCCTAGAATTTTAAATATTTTACAATTTAAAGTAGGATCTTGGTTAGAATTTCTATACAGTGCATCTGTAATAATGCAGGAATAACCTAGTTCCTCTAGGTATTTCCGCCCCTGTCTCTCTAAATGTGTTCACTGACTTACAGTGGTTTTACATGGTGTGTTAAACTCTACTTGTTAATGCGCAGGAGTGTGTGTCAGCGGGAGCTGGCTTGAGCATTGTGGGCAGCGGGCTAGGGGCCAGTATTGGAGGGGAGATGCCCGGTTCATTTGTGCCCACCGTCACCGCCATCACCACCAGTCAGGACCTGCAGTGGATGGTGCAGCCGACCCTCATCTCTTCCCAGGCCTCTGGTCAGAGTGGGTCCACTGGCACCACAACCATGACCCAGCCAGTTTCACTGGTTGACCCATATGACATGCCAGGCCCCAGTTATTCTTCAAGGTCTGGATTCACTCCTCCAAGTTCAGATACTCCAGGCCCAGCTCCGGGCCCTATCCGCCAGTCCAGAACCCGCAGCCGCCGTTCACGAGACGAGTCTGTGAGTGACGATGGAGATGTTGGTGTGTTAGTAAGTGTGTGTGCTTGAACGGTTTGTTTGTTGACCCTTGTATGTTACACATGAAATGCAGGTTTATGCAATGTTAAGCAGTGATGTGTACAAACACTTTCAGATGCATGAACATTGAACAAAAAAGGGCACCTCCCTGTCTGCTGTAGGCCGTTGTCACAAAACCTATTAAACAGGGATTAAATGAGGACAGTGTGGAGGGTTATGTGGGAGGATAATCTGCCAAATGTGACTTATTTTTGGCATAATTGGTGTCATTTAGGGTAATTATTCCTTAGCTAGATAAAAGATAGCCTACTGCCAGAACATGAGGGAAAAGTTACATTTTTTCTTTGTAAAAGGGTAAAAGAGAACAGCTGGTGTAGTCATCCTGCCTGCCCACCACTGCCCATTAATACAATATAACTACATTTTCAAGAACAATCACAAAATTTTTGCCCTAATCCATTTTATTTTTTCTCTTCATCCTAGCTAACACCTGAGGAGGAGGAGAAGAGGCGTGTTCGTCGAGAGAGAAACAAACTGGCGGCCGCCAAATGTAGAAACCGCCGACGAGAACTCACAGACAGACTGCAGTCGGTGAGCTTGGCCTTGTTATAGCAGCAAGAATGAGCAATGATCATAATTACATACATACAAGTTGCCTTGCATAGCATTTCCGATTGTGTTAATAACTGTCTGCATGTGTGTTTAAAAGAAAGAGGATTGTGGTAACGGGGTGTTTAGCTGTCGTGAAGACAATTATAGTCCTCAAGACAGACTATTGGACCTACAGTATTTATGGCTTAATTAACAAGCTCCTACAGAAGCCACCTTACATATACAGCTGCAGATGAGGAAGGCACTTCTACTGGGGTGGGCACATCCACCTTCACAAACGTGAAGGCGTAGCTAACTCTCCTGTCCTCTCTCTTTCCTCTGCACATCCTCTTCCCTCCTCTACTCATTTACCCACCTTTATCTTGCTCCCCTGCCCCCTTGCCCCTGCTTCTTCCATTCTCTGTACCTGCCCACAGGAGACAGACATACTGGAGGAGGAGAAGGCGGAGCTGGAGGCTGAGATCTCGGAGCTGCAGAAGGAGAAGGAGCGCCTGGAGTTTGTCCTGGTGGCCCACCAGCCAAACTGTAAGATCCCATATCAGGACCAGCTTCAGCAGGGCTCAGCGCAGCTCCCTCCTGTCCAGTCCCAGCTAGCTCCCCAGACCTTACAACCTCCCGTCTCCATTGTGGGCTTGGCTGTGAAGGAAGACTCTTTCTATCTGCCTCCTGCCTACACAGCTCATCCGGCCTCCACACAGTCCCAGCCTCCGGTTCAGCAGCAGCAAGTCCAGCAGCAGCCTCAGCCAGGGATAATGCAGGAGGTAGAGTTTTCTAGTTCTTTCTATGGCTCAAGTGAGCCGGCATCTGGCGGGCCGTGCCTTATGGCCAGCGACAGTGGTGGTGGTGGTGGTAACCATGACGATGCGGCCATTGGCAGCTACAACACCTCATACACATCTTCATTTGTGTTCACCTACCCAGAGGGAGCCTGCGGGGTCAGTGCCAACCAGCGGAACAGCAGTAGCGAGCAGTCATCTGATTCCCTGAACTCGCCTTCTCTGCTGGCGCTCTGACTGACCGACAGACACATGCGCACACATTTTAACACGCACATACATTATGCTCGCTGGAAGTAAAGGCTGAGGCAAGTACATGCACAGTGCCAATCAGTCTCACAGATTGAGACGAAAAAAAAAAAAAAAAAACAACCAATCATTTGTATGTGATTGTGTTGAAGTTTGCACATTCTGAAATGCATTCCAAATAAGAGCCAAACAAACCCTTAAGATTGTAACATTGGGCTTAAACAATAAACCAATTCTTGTTTTGTATTATCAAGTACCTGCAACTGGACAAGATAAGTGAATAAACTAAGTCCAAGTTGCCGGTTTTAAGTTCTCTGAGTTAACAGATTAATTCACATTGAATACTCTCAATCTTCAACATGTACAGCACATTGATACCATAAACTCACTTTACACTCCAACAAGCACCAGTGCCCCCACCTTGTTCCCTCTGTCGGTTGCCCCTTTTCCAGTGCTCTTGCTCTCATCCTTTTCCATCCTTTTCTCCCTTCTTCCTTTTGCTGAATGTATTTGTGCCGATCTGAAATAGGGACGAAGGACACTTTGTGCAGGGTCTTTTCTTGTGGGAGGCAGACTGCTGATGTCTCGCTCACCTCTAACTCTTCATCTGCTTGACTTCCCTCTGCTTCTTCATTTGCTGCTTGGACTTGGCAAGTTGAGGATCTGTGCTTCTTTTCGTTTTAAAAAAATTCTTCTGCCGTCTGCCTACCTGCCATGCGACCCATCTCTACCCATCTCTGTTTCTCCTCTTCTGTCTCTGTGTTTCTCCCTCTCTGAAGTCTTCAACCTCCGAGAGCCCGAAGACCCCCTCCAGCCCTTGGGACCTTGAGTGAATGCCGGCCCAACTAACACGTCCTTTTGCACCCTTTCATACAAGGACATGGACGCAACCCCCAATACAGAAGAACCTTTATCTTGGAGCGCATTGCTCAAAGAGGATCCTTACAGTGAACAGCAGCTAAATACTTTTAACACATGCACATAGACGTGTAATTGATGAACCCAAAACGCAAGACGGATGCCACTGTCTTCTGCTGAGCCATGTTTTGATGTTCACACGATGAAGATTAGACCCATCTTATGTTGTGAGGAGGGTTTAAAGTGAGGATGGAGAGAGATTTTAGCGGGAAGGGAGAAAGGATGTGCAAGCAAGCTGGACAGACACAAATGGAGAGGTGATGGACAGAGGATGACTCCCATCCTTAACATTGATTTTTGGAACCAAATGTAAGAGCCAAATGTTAAAAAACAAAGCAAAAAAAGAAAGAGAAAACAATCCTACTCTTGCCAACTGTGTGGAAGGGTGACCTCAGTAAAAACACCTCCATACCGCAGAGCCTCATCACCCTGGGCCTACATGCTCATATTCACACCATCGCTTTCAAGTCTCTGAACTGAAGATACAGACGTTTTGTTGCATCGCACCAGCGAGTGTTGCTCAGAATCAATCAGATGTGAACCGATGCCTTTATTTAGAGGAGAGACATTTTTGTAGTGATTCAGACAACCTCTAAGCATTGGGCTCAGGGGTCTCTGTACCTCCCCTTTTCTCTCAGCGGAGACGAGGCGGGGGTGCATTTATTGTGAGTGTGTCCACTCTGAGGCACCTGGCCCGTTTATTTCTTTCTTTATTGAGGTTGATGTGGTGAGTGAGCACAAAGCAAGACCTGGAAACAAAAAGGGGAGAACACGTGGGCTGATGTTGTGGAGTGAGCGTCCTTTCTTTGCCTGTGAATTTGTACAATTTGTTTTTCCTGTATGTTTGAGTGAGAATTGTTATATATTTTAATGTTTATGTTTGTTTGTTTGTTCGATTGTTCTGCAATGACCTCTGCTTTCTCTTGTACTGTTGCCATTTCTTGTTTTTTATCTTATTTTATTTTATTTTATTTCTTTTTTACTTTTCGTTTTGTTTGTTTTTTTATCAGGAGATTTCCTCATAACTGTTACTATTATTATTGCATTGTAAGTATTGTTTCATTATTTTATTGTATTTTCATTTGGCAACTTCAGAGGCATGTTGTGCACTACAAAAAAATCTAATTATAAATCTATATGCATATACATATATACAGGTAACATGTATATATAAGTGTATGTACAATGATTGTAAAGTATGAATGTCTGCAAATCTAAATGGGATATTTTTGTCAATGAAGAACAAGATAAAATGTTACTGAGGTTTAGTTTTAAAATGAATATTTTTCTAAAGGAACAAAAAAAAAAAAGCTATATTCAATTTAAAGTACTGCCCTGTCCCTCAACATGAAGCACGATGTCACTGCCTCTATCAATGTGTATTTATGTTTTATAAACAATATAAAGCACTATCCAGTTACATTAAATGTATGTTTATAATTATGATGTTAGAAGGTTGTGGTAACGCCTTTGTTTTGTTTGTTTGTTTTTTCTCTGTGAGGTCTGTCCCAAAGCTACTGACACCTAATGCCACTTGATCTTTCGCAGATGCAAAATGAGGAAAAAAAAAAAAGGTGTGATTGAATGTCAATACACATATTAAAAGTGTTCGGACTACGACATGATGACTAAACTGTTTCATTTAAGGACAAAGTATTTCATACCCAGTATGCATTTCTGTCCAGTATAAACATATCACTCAATAACATTGTTATTTCCTAACTGAAATGTATGTTTTGAAGGATAACTGCAGCTTTAGCCTTGATATAAACATTATCATGTTAAAGATTTTCCGTTCTTGTACTCAAGCAAGTTGTCTTAATTAGTTTTAAAAAACTTATTGTGATTGTATTTGCTGGATAAGAGGCTTTATTTTCCATAAATAAACATGTTTATTCAAAGCATTGGCTAGATTAATGGTATAAATCTTTGTTCAAGTGTGGCTCTTGGTGGTCAGAAAGTGGGCAGACCTCATTTTTTAAACGTTGAATAAGGACTGTGTTTGTACAGATGTTGGAGATGCCTTTTGATTTCTCTCCAAATGCAAATGTGATGAGAATATGTTCTGGTGTGAGAATAAGCATAAAACATATTCAATAGTTCTCATGTATATAGGTTTTTGTGGTGCTACTTATAGTATACTATAATGACGAGGCAGTTTCACATTGTATGGTGGAAGGTGACACAATGCTGTTGCAGCGGCTCCAGACAAATGAACACGCTGCTTGTCTCATCAGGACGTTGTATTCTGAAAGGAAGCCAATAACAGTGAATTCCCTGGAGCTGAAGCTCTGAGAGCCCAGTAATTACTCTGTGATTTCATCATAGTTTAATATCAACTGCCTGCTACATCTTTAAGTGTGCTAAACAGATCTCAGAGGGCCCTTGTACTGTACCTACACTCCACACGTATGCCCCTGATCACCACACAACATATTAGACTCATTCTTTCATCTAATTCCTTTGCCTTGGATTTAATTGAAGTTGTCTGAAATTGCTTTAAATCTTTTTTCTGTAAGGTTGCAATTGTAACTGAGTGGATAATGAATTGGAAAAGGTGACAAAGAAGGAAAAGGAGAACTATTGAGCTACCAGTTATAAGACAGAGAAACTGTCTGCACCTACCTGTACTGTACAATTGCTATGTCAGCATTATCTGAATAAGAGCTTTCCTATTTTTCTATAAGGTGAATGTTGCTATGTATTTCTATTTTTCCACAAGTCCCATATATGCTCTGATTTCATATTTTCCCTGGTATGACATGCAATACTTATTATCCTCTTGGATAAACATAATGTAGCAAATCATGCAGTGATCAAACTGACTGCTACTATATGTCAAGTGTGATGATGTATTGCTTTAATTATCCATTTTTGTTACAATATTAAAAGTTATCCTTAATACTTAATATTTAGTTTTGAGACAATCTCCAAAAATTGTGTTACAATTTATCTAAATTTCTTTTTTTTTCAGTCATTGATAACTTGCAAAGTTCCTCTATGTCAAAAAGTCATTGCTGTTATTACAAATCATTCCTTTTCTCAATGTTTCATCCATTTTTTTCTGGGAGCAAATGTCTCAATTTTGTTTGTCTCCCTTTTTGCTGTCCTCTAAAACTTCATATGACAAAGTTTTCTTTCTCGGTTTCTAGACTGCAAAAGCTGGGTGAGCTGTCTCCTTTAATGATAGTTTGACCAAATACTATTCATTTCCAATTTGTGAAGAAATTACATAAATAAACAACATATTCTAAGGTGCATATGCCTTGTTTTTAAATGCTTGACCTTCACCAGTCTGTTTGACCTATGCATCCTTTTTTGCAAATGTATTCTTTTTTTTAAAGATACCATCTTTGTTATATTAATTGTCCAACCAAAATGATTTACAATTACATAGCCTAAAACAGAGAAAGGCACAATTGATGAAACCAGAGAACATTTGATATTTTTGCTTGAAAAATTACTGAAACAAATCAGTTAAAGCCATCAGTTAATTTCCTGTCATGTTAGATGTTTTATGTAGCATTACAAGCCCTGAACAACAAATGAGGGCAGAACTTATTTTTATGCAAATTTCAGGCTTTTCACGCATTTAAGTGGCTATAATCAATATTTTATTTCGATAATGGCTCATTCATTATGATTGTATGTGAAAAGAGATTTTTTATAGTGTCTTCTACCTCATTGTTTTGGTTTTACGGCCCACACTTTTATTTTTATTCTGTCACAGTATGCTACCTGCCCAGCAACAAACAGCAGGTGGACAAAATTAGGAGCTAGCTGGTAAATATGATGGATCATAGTGGCCAACGAACCAGATATTTCCCTCAGGAATTGGGACAGACCAAAACATAGTGAATATTAAATTTACATTCTTCAGGTGGCCAAAAACATGACTCCAATAACAAGGTTGCCATGTCATCTTTGTTAAGTGACTGACGATAGTGTTGTGTTCAGATCACTTCCTTTTCCCAGTGGTCAAAAAATAGTTATGGCAGACATGAGCAGATTAACCTCCTAGGGGCAGGCACGGATTAAGAATGCAGAGGCCCCTCGCCCCCAATCCGCTCTTCTCACACTTGCAATCCAAGGTTTTCAATTACAGGTCCTCAGCAGAGGCTGTTATCTGTGGGAAACACCTGTAGCTTATTCGGGATTTACACTGACAGTCTATAGCTTATGATCACAACCTGAAGGAAACTGTCATCAGCTGTAGATTTATTCTATCATACAGGATTTACGATACATGATTGTAACAATACTTTCCTGGGCCAGAAGCAACAATATCACTGTATTAGTCAACAATGTGCAGCTGAATGGGATACGCTACACAAACACAAACTGCCCACCTCCACCAATACAGTTCTATGATTCAGATCACACACACACACACACACACACATATGGTATTGTATCAATGATATAATAGTCAAATGTTTTCCAAAACCAACCAGTGTCAACTAGTTCTTATTGTATTAACACAACACCTTGGAATGAAAAATTCAAATAGAATATAGGATACTCCATAATGTATGAATAATAAGATAAGAGAAAGCCTCCCTGATCTGATGGTCTTCTTTCTATCTTTTCTCCTCAAAAACTCCTGCACTGTTATTAAAGTCCAGGTCTCTGACATGTTCTGACTCTGTTGACAGCATTGATAAAGAGTTCAAGCATTGTTGCCTCATAATTGCTCTGAGTTCATTTTTAATTTTCACAATGAAGGAAAATATGTATAAAGTAATAAATTGTGGCTCCTCTAAGCTGGTAACCAACAGAAAGCAACTAACCACGGACTAAAATACTGACAACCTTAACCGAAAACAGCAACAATAGAAATTGAAACACACAAGATTGAGCAATGAAGGAAATCGGCAGATATAGCTCTTTTGTGGTCATAACTCATGAGGAGAACAACCGAGGATATAACGTGAATCTACCTACTTTTAAACGGACAGAATAAGGAATAAAGTGATCGGTCTGTGTCGCTCTCTAGTGTCCAAAAATAAAAAATATCACCGGAACTTTTTTTCCTCGGTTTCCGGCTCTGGCGGATGTTGCGTCACGGAAGCAGACGAAACCGTTTGTTGTAAACATGGCGTCCGTGACAACAGGTGAGAGCATAAAGGCCCGGCTTGCCGACCTAACCACTTGACAATAGTTAAATTATTTATGAGTTTCACTGTTAGATTTGGTCACTGCTTGATTTCGGAACACTATTTTACAGCCGAAATAGCTTACAGTGGACGCTGCAGATGGCCGGTAGCGCCTTTTAGTTCATGGCTGTAGCTGCGGCTAAGGCAATGCTAGTGCAGAATGCTAACACTAACGGTGCTAACACATAGCTGCCTTTAACTTCTAAAAGCAAATCGACAAGGGAGAAGTGTTCACTCACATGTTGGGTACTTTAATGTTTGAATTGGTGAAATTGATTGGTTCTTCCTCCCGTGCTATCATGAGCTAATCAGCACTGTGTCTACATCACATTTGCGATTCAACATTACACCCGGTTCACTTTGTTAAACCCTAAATCTAGTTTGTTAAAATTAGTAGTGTTAAAATTAGGGCTACAACTAGCGACTATTTTATTTATCGAACGGCTCACATTTGTTAGGCTGGCACCAGAGAGTGTTTCCCATTTTTACTTTAAAATTAGCAAAATGATTATTCATGTATCAAAATAACTGCCTCTTAATTATCTATCTTTGTAATATCTTAACATCTTAACTAAATATCCCTGAGAAAAAAACAAGACATTTGAAGCTGACACCCGGGACTCAGAGAAACTGGGAGGAATATTTTCCACTATTTTCTGATCAAATAAGATATTCGATAATGACAATAATAATTATTTGAAGTCCTAATCATTTGTGGATCTGTTCTGGTTCTGTATTGTTCAGGCATCAAAGTGCCAAATGACAATTTAGCCACCATGACCACCATTCGTCTCTGTAACTATGAGATCATAAGTAATAGCCCGAGCATGTTAGTCAGAGGCATTGTTTAGACAGCTGTTGTGCTCCCTTCACCCTGTATCTGATACTCCAGCCACAAGACGTTTCATAATTGGTGTTATAAATAACCTCCAGCTGGCCATGGTCAGCATGTGTTAGAACTCAACATGCTGCTGTCTCCTCAGGTTAACATCACTGGCTTTTGTGCCAGGCCTCTCTCCCACTGTACAGTATCACTGAGAACTATCATCAACACTATAGCCTTGTTTGTTGTAAACTTTGAAGAGGCCAGTTCACTAATAATATTATCACAATTATTGTGAAAATTATGAACAGATTAGTCAATCAGAAAATTTTCACTGTTTTATATCATTGTGAATTGAATGTTTGAGGTTTTGACTGATGGCTAAACTAAAGAAGCACATTGGAGATGCATCTTTGAGTTTAGGGATTGTGATGGGAATTTCCCAACATTGTAGATTGATGAATAATCTAAGAAATAATATTGAGATTAACCACCAAATGAAGGAGTCATTAGCTATAGGATTTTATTTGAATTAAGTGAATTATAAATATGTCAGTGATTATGTCAGTTGTTGAATGCTCTTCAATTCTTTGTTGTGTTATTAAACTCCCCTTTCCCCCTTTTTTTCTTAAGCCACCTCAGAGTGGATTCAGTTTTTTAAGGATGCAGGGATCCCAGCTGGCCTCGCCGTTACCTATGCAGTCTCCTTTGTGGACAACAGGTAACCTAAAGTCCCTATTTCATATCCCTGTTATAGTACACTCAGGCCATCTGCAGGTTGTAAAAAGTCTTAAAAGCATTGAAATTAGTTTTCTCAAAAAAAAAAGGTCTTAGAATGAATTAAAGTTGTAAATATTTTCTTCTGCCTGTTGTATATAGTTATAAGAGTTATAAAATGTTTTGTAATTGGTTGCAGGCTGATGGAAGATGCTATACACCTATAAACTTGTGTGATTGTGATTGTGGCAGCAGTGGAATGTGCTGCAGGAGGCCGTTCAACCCTCAAGGGTTTCAGTCTCAATCTCAATTTATTTTTTATCATTAGACATTAAAAATTAGTTACAGTATATACTGCAAGGAAGTACTGAAAAACAGCTGTAATATTAATTCTATCCATATTGTCCCAACTTTCCATTGTACTTTATTTTGGCTGGTATGATCATAAAACAAGTGTTAAATTGCAATCTAGATGGTATAAAGAAGTCTTACATTTAATTTGGGCAACCCTGTCAAAACCCTGACACTTAAACCCCACAACTGTGCTGTGATCATATGCACTTCATAATTTCCCAAACATTTGTTTTCTGATTGTTTATCTCACTGCAGAATCCAGAAGAACATGCTGATGGACCTCAGTAAAGACATCATGATGGACCTCGGTATTACAGTGATTGGTGATATCATTGCCATTCTTAAACATGCCAAGCAGGTGTACAGGCAGGTGAGATCACACTTAATGTTTTCATGTAATGAAATGTTGTAAATGATTGACTGTTAAAAATCAACTGGATGTACATTAGAATGGCTTTAAATTTTGAGATTGCAACTATGATTGTATGACAGGGTTGGACGGTATAACCATGAACCACTGGCTCAAAAATATCCACAGCCACAAACACAAATGTCCTGTTGAATGATCTGACATTTATAGAGTTTGTTTCTAATATGATACTGTACCAGAGTGTTTCAACAATTAACAGTTGTCTTTTAAGTAATATAAATATGCAACAGTAAAAATCAGGAGAAAATGTCGTGTTTATATCTCCTTCAGATAGATGCAGTAACAGGTGAAGATGGGTCAGATTCACTGCCTTCTGGTCAATGATTTTGCTGTAGAATGCAAATTTAACATAAGCCTTAATGTGCGTTCCTGCCCTCCCATCTTCAGGACATGTGCAAAATGGCCACGGAAGCCATCTCCTCAGGACAGACAAGCGTTCAAGCTGAGCTCAGAAGAACTGCCAATACTCGTAAGTAAAAGTGTCTAACTTTTTTAGATAAAGCATTACATGGACTGTGATTGAAATGTCATCAACTTTTATTTGGATTGCTGTTTTAATTGAGGTTTAGCTGTTCCGATGGCTTTAAAATGTTGTCTATGATAGCTGATTAGACTGAGGGCGTGGACCTGGCTTTAACTCCACCAACAAGTCTTTATTTCAAACCACATTTTTCTGATGTACTCGCGGGAGCGAATGTGAATGTAGCTCCAAAACAAATGATATAAAAAAAGAGACAAATCACAGTCACTACATAAACAGTAAAACTAGGCAAACTGCTGTAACTATTATTGCATTTTTACACAAAAATTAAATAAATAAAATAATTAAACTAAAATGATATGAAATTTGTATATGCAGGAGATAAATGCAAAGCATTTAAACAAATTAACCAAAAAGTTAGTAAACCAAATGCAAGTATTCCATAACAAACATACAGTTCTTATTTGTTCAACATCTGCAACTCACACACTCAATTAACCCAAAAAAAACCTTAAATTATATACAACAACATTCCACTTTAAACTATAGTAGAACTATAATAAAATCGGACTTACGTAAGCTGTGTGCCATGTGACTGTGAGTGTTTAATCTAAACAGTAAAAGACTACAATTATCAGAGGTAAAATATCAATAACATTTTTTGTTGTTTCAAATTTAAACAAAACAATATACTTGTCCATGGCTTATTTATTTGTGCATAAATCACCCAACCTACTACATAGCTTTCCTGGGGTGACACAGCAGTCTAAGCCATAAATCAGCCCAGTCACAAGCAATATAAATCATCAGCAGCATCATAATATAGTATGTCTGCCGTAATGGAGCAGATGAAGGAGAGCCTCTCATGGCAGCTGCCATGATTCAGATCTTGGGCCAACAGTCAGTCAATCCCCATAGTCTCCCATGTTGAAATGCCCATCTTTAAAGCAGAAATAAACTTGTTTACAGCCTGGTACAAATAACGGTTTTGGTCTGTACAGCAAATTTCTTCCTTCCTGACAACTGTTCGCGGGCAAATTTGTATATAACTCACCTGTTTACATTTTATGAAGGCTTGAGGTTATGGAGAATTGAGGGCGTGCTGCTTTGAGTGACAGGCGGGTAAACATATGCTTGCCGCAAGCCGGCATGCACCCAAGTCTTGGCTCGACACACACCCTTCCTCTTCGCCCATTTTTGTATTAGCTGGGCGTTCAGTGGAGTCAGGTACTGGCAAGATGGCAACGACGGAACGGCTGACTGAGCTTCAAAACCACTCTTCAGACACCTGTGGGTGATGTCACGGAGGCTACGTCCATCTCTATTTACAGTCTATGGTATTGTCCTGTCAGATAGATTATAAAAATTATAAAGTTAAATTATACCACAATTCTTTACAAAGAATCAAATTTCTCTCTCTTAATTGTGATAAAGGTGTTCACATAATGCATTTTACTCTGATTGGGCTTTAATTCTGATGGAATTTTGTTTACAAACACACAAACAACAATATTTCATACATAAGATTCCTGTTTGCGGATGCAGTTTCTATGTCGGCCATTTGAGTGGGACAAACAATTGATGTCAGTATATCACGCACTCTTAACAAATTTTTTATCAATACACTGGCACCATTTATTGATGTTTTTTAATTAAATGTACAAGTGCACTGAATAGATTTTTTCCCATTAAGCCTGTTACCAATTTGTCCTGATAAATTGTTGTTACAACTGAGTTGTTTTGTTGGTGCCTATAATGATTAGGTGCACTGGTAGGCTGTCAAAAAGAGAGATCGTAAAATTTAAAAGAACCAAAATACGTGCTGCCACACATGCAGCAGTAAACCATGGATATTAATACACGGGATGGGTTTTGAGGCAGTCTGACTCTTCAATGATGGAATTGTGCATTTTCATATATAATGACTGATTGACAGATTGTTTTCTCCTGATCTTATTTTGAGGGTTGGCCTAAAAAGGGCTAAAACTCTGCACAAATATATTTTTACAAGCTAATTTTGTCGTTGTCATGTCAGATCATAAGGCCTAACAAAGGGTAATTGTTTCTATTAGAAAATAAATCAGCCTAATCTCATATTAACACATCAAATTGGATCACTTAGTTTGTTGGCTCTACCTCACTTCTTAACATGTTCTTTTTATGCAAACTTTTAATTTTGGCATTTTAAAAAAAGGTTTGATGCATTTCAGAAGACACCTGTGAAACCCAGCTGTCCTCTGATCTCATCTCCTCTCTAAGAATGTTTTTGTTTTTTTCTCAGCTGCCACTCGTATGATCGCCAACGCTCTGAGCCATGACTCCCCACCAGCCACTCCAGCCCGTCGACCTGACAACCGCCTCTCCGTCACAGTGTCCAACATGCAAGCAAACAAGAATAGCAAAGCAGGTAGATTCTACCTTTCAATCCCCTAATTCTTGTCCCTCTGGAGGCATGAGTCCTTTTTACCCCTGTTTAACCCCCGTGTGTCCACCACTTTGTTTGTCAGTAAGTCAGCCAGCCGACGAGGGGAATGGTTTGCCAGCAGTGAAGCGCCGGCGAGTGACAGCTGAGATGGAAGGCAAGTACATCATCAACATGCCCAAGGGCACCACGCCTCGTACACGCCGCATCCTGGCCCAGCAGGCCAAGAAAGGTAGGCCTGACCCAGTGGCCTTGCCGGCAACTCGCTCAAATGAGGCTGCTCACTACAGCTAATCAATACTAAACATTTTCACGGACCTCTTTCATACTAAAACTGAATCGGGTGACTCAGGACTGATAAACAGGGTGTGTTCATTCTTTTCTGTCATAATTGAATCCCCTTACTAATATTACCCACTGCACCAACAATCATTCCCTCTGTCAAACTGCTTGTTTTTTCCCTTGTCGCGCATCATGTAGATTGTACCCAACTCTAAAATCTCTGATTATGATCTTTTGTTCCATGGCATGAATTCTCCAGTGGGCTCTGTCACTGAAAAGAATTACAACACTGTATACTGAGCATCATGAAAAAAACCATTTTGCTCCATGTCAGGTTGGCTTCTGTAAATTGAGGTTTTAAATGCATTTTCATTAGAAAACCTCAAGCTAGGTCTTTAAACAGCAACTAAAATAAAAACTAGATTTTTTTTTAACATAGAATGTGCATGGACAGATTTTTTTAACATAGTATTTGCATGGAGATAATATAATGTCAGTCTCATTATTCATAAAGCTGTTAAAACTAAAGCTTTGCGTTCTTTTTAATGATTTTATCCTTTTTTTTCTGGTCAAATTTTGGCAGCTCAAGGCTGCAACTTAAGCTTGTGGAAATAAATCATTCTTTTGACTTCGTCATAGTAAGTGTAAATCTTGTGAACTAGTACAGCTTTAGAGCTGGTAACTGCTGATAAATTTAGAGCCCTTTTTAATAAAACCTTAGAGAATCATGTTAAAGTAAGAGACTGTTCCAAACTGCAGCACTCTGAGCAGCTTTGTCTTAAAATAATGTTGGTAAACACAGAAGCAGAGATTGTAAGATATTTCTACAGCTTCTAATTCTAGTATGATCAGCATGATTTGGAATTTCTTGTTTATTTTTATCTGATTATTTTTCCTGTTATATATGATATGTATTTATGATTTATCAAAACATGAACCAAAACTGTCAAACATTCTCATTGCCATTTCTCTGTTCCGTTAAAAGGTTTGAAACGCACTTCTGTATTTGCAAGACTTGGGGCTGAATCAAAGGCAGACACAACAACAAGCAATAACAAGGTGAGACCTGTCAGTATATACCTTAATATCTCACGGTGTATTGTAAAAGTAAGTTCTGTGCTCTTAATGCTCATGTTTTGGCAGCCCACTGGTGTGTTCAGTCGTCTTGACCGAGGGGATGAAGTGGAAGACAGGTCAAGGGCAGGAAAGATGGCTGGAAACATGGATGTAGACGACCAGGATGATAGTGACGGAGAGGGCTCCGTCCTCCAGTACGCTGGCGTCCTCAAGAAACCTCCTCCCTCCCAGAAGAAAGAGCCAGCCGCAAAACCTGCTCCGACCACCCTGCGGCGCCTGGGAGGAAAGTTCAAACTACCTCCCTCTGACACTCCCAGCCCCTCGTCTTCTTCCCCTAATGGCCTCCCTCCTGCCAAAATCAGTGTGCTTCAGAGACTGGGCAAGCTTCCTGCCACACACTCAAACGCAGCTGTGTCGCCTTCACCCGCTGACACACAGGACAACAGAGTGACCAGCACCAGGCCCAGAGCCCAGGAGAGGCCGACCATAGCAAGCCCCAAGGTCACCAGCAGCACCGGGGCCACAGGAGGGGGAGGAGCAGGAGAGTCCTTGGGGGCCCGGATGGACTTTAAGGCTGTTAGTGTTTTTAAGAGACTGGGCAATAAGAGAACCTAACAAAAACATAATTATTCAGACTCTTTCTAAACTTCCTTTATAGAATTTGTATCACCACCTTTTTGCATTTATCCTGGCCACATGCAGGACTGCAGATTGTTATTAACTGTGTTTTTTGTTCAGCCTGAGTGTGTGGACGATTTTAATGCTTTAGGGTTACTCTTAGATTAAAAAAAAAAAAATAGATAATTTTTTTTTTTTTTTTTTTTACATTTTAGTTATGCTGCCATTGGAAAATTACCTTTGTTTACTCTCAAAGCTTTTAATTTAAGGACTCCAAGTTCTCTGTATATTATGTTGTATTCAGAAAACTATTTATCATGTCTCAATCATATCTGCCATTTATCGTCTTTTAGAAACGTATATTTAACTACATTTGTGAGCTTAAGGCATGAGCATGACGTCAACCACGCTGCTATGATGGTGGTTTTTATTTTACCCCGTGACTCCACATATAAAGATGCTGCTGCCTAAACTTCCCTGTTTTGAGATTCCTCTTCAAAGAATACACTTGAGTAATTGAAAAATGTGTTGATATTTGCCTGAAAGTTAAATATTTCTGAAAAAATTTTTTAAGGGACAGACGGGGAAAGTTTTCTTCCACAAATTAAAAACACAGGATGGCAGTCAGACATTAGACTAGCTATGAGGTGATGGTGAAATCTTTCTATTCTTGTTCACCTCAGAATTACCTCCTACATCATGTTTTGAAAGTAGAAAAACGTGTAAAAGTGATGAAAGGCTTCTGAACTTTTTACCGAAGACTTGTGAGCAGAAAAGGAAATCCAAATGGTCACACAGAACAACCTCTCTGAACACTTGAATCGAGATAAAGCACCACACCTCCTCCTCCTCCTCTTCTTCTTCTCTGCTTTGGGGAGTAGAAGTTCACACCTCTGAGCTAAAGACACCCAAGTCAAGTTTTCTACCATAGTAATGAACTCTTTCTAAAACCACCTACTTGAAGGCCGGATCAGTAGAGTATTGTTTATTTTGAAATGCAATGTATAGATTTGTTAGAGTTGATTTCACACAGCACAGAACCTGTTCTGCTGCATATTTTTCTATGTGGACGTTCTTGTATCATGTATCCATGTAAAGAAACTCAGAGATGCCATCAGGGGGCCACTGTACTGTAGTTCCAGTAGGTAGTTCACCCAACCCAGTATGGGTCATTCACACCTGTGTACTGTTTTGGTCTTTCAGACTTACACCAGAACTTTGTAACACTGTAAATATTTTTAAAATGTTTAAAATCACCTTAAAGTATTTTTATTGTTTTAAGAAAAAAAGTTGAACAAAGTTGAATAAACGGTCATGATTTTTTTTTTAAAGATATTGAGCAGAAACAAAGTTCTGAATTTGAAGAAAATGTGTTTGGAAAATAATTAAAAGAGGAAAAGGGTCCAAACACTTTGGCTGTTCTGTTTTTCTTTGTGTGAAAAAGACATTGGCAAGGCATGTCAGAGTTGTACTTTGCAAATCTTTTGGGAATTGACATGAAAGGAAAGTCAATATTCATTTTCCCCTGTGAACATTAAGCTGATCATTTATCAATAAATCTATTAAACACCCACTCGTCTAAGAGTGAGGCCACTGCAAACGTCACATTTGACAAGTTTGCAATGCAATGGTGTGACATTAACCACCATTTTGAAAGTGAAAAAGACACAAGACATTGTGTTTGACCTCAGGACCGGAAGGGAAGATCAGCCAATACATCACTCAAGTCAGCCCCGGTAAATGCAGATGTGCATACTGATGACACATTCAATTGAATTGATCTTTACATGCATGTTTTACATAAATGGTGTTAAGCATGAATTTATGCCAGTTTTTCTAACCTTTGACTAAAACTGTAATGCCCCAAAGAGCCAATCTGGCTTACAGACATCAATCAATAAACTTAAATAAAAAAATATAGCAATGAAGAAGCACTTCAGTGTTGCTGTTGTTACTATCACCTACAAGAGAAACCGGTGACAGGAAGGAAAGGCCAGAAACCAGGGGACAGTCATATCTGCATTTTGTTTAAAAACACCTCATTTGTTTAAAACCCCTAATGCCACCTTCTGAGGGTAAAACCTATGTCCTGCAAATCAAATTCCAGTAAGACGAGCTGACACCTCGCCAAGATCATTTCAGTAACTCCACACCTTGATGGCACACATTCACCATTTTTCCCAGTAGGCTTTTGGTTTTCAGACTGACATTACCAAACTAACAGATCAGATTATTTACCTGTCCAGGTATTCAATGAACAGGCTGTACTAAAAAAAGGCAAAAACACTCTCAGAAAACAACATGTCCTTTATACTGAAGCTCAGGCAACAGTTGAATAAGGAAAATCTCTTCCGTCTTCTGCAGTGTTCCTCTATGGGTTAACACTGGCAATACACTCCTGACCTATTTCCATTTTCCCACTTTCTTTTCAAGGGCTCTGCACGTTCCCTATGGATCCCCTCCATTCACAACCGTGACGTCAACATATCTATACCAATGATTTTCTGCCCGCGTCCCACGAGCCAATCAATTGCTGGATGCCGTTCTTTATAAATCAGCCCCCAGTCATTCAGACTTAATTGCGCAGTCGCTAAAGCGTTTGAAACACTGACCTACACACTCCACTACTCACCTTCTCGGTTGTTTGTTTCTGGCAGTGGTTTTGTGGATAAAGCTCAGGAAGACGGCGGGAATCTAGAGTCATAACTCACGTGTTGCCCCACGACAACCCTCCAGTAACTGAACTCGTAATGATCTCCTGTTCAACATGTCACAACATAAGCCGAAGGCAGACAGTATATACGGAGAGCACTCAGTCAGTCAGCACCCGTGGACTTCTCCTCGCCTTATTTTACTCTGGCTTCCGTCACTTCTGCTCTTGTACCTTTGTCCATACCACAAGCTGCCCTTCTTCCAGGTGGGCCTACAAGCCAGCGGGCCGCAAACACTCCAGCTCCTCTCCGGGATTGAGGTAAGACGGCCTCTGACTGTTGCTCCTCGCCGTTTAAAGCTGACCTGGGTGGAGGTAAGTCCATATTCAACAAATTCTATTTTCCTTCCTTCCTTCCTTTTTGGTTTGCACATATCGGGTCGCAAAATATTTCAACCAGCCAACCAACCAAACAAACAATATAACCAACAGCAGCTCAGGTAGTCAGTTATCCCTCTCTCAGATAAGAAAATGCTTGGTCCTTCTACAGGTGTGGAGTCCATGAATATACTCTTGACAGCCATAAAATGTATGTATAACTGTGTGTATGTGTGTGTGTATAACTATGCAGCCTATAAACTAACAGTAAGTGCTCAAGGGTTTGTCATATCAGTGAGTGAAGGATGGAATAGATCAAATCCATGTCAGCACATACAACAGAGGTATTTTCAGTTCATCTCAAAACTACATATTAGCACAGCGCACAAAGTTAACAGGCCAGAAGCCTTTTATTTACAACAGATTTTAGAAAGCCTTCTATCAGGTAAGCTGGTTTACAGATGATTATCCATTTCAGTTTCCTGCTCCATTTCCTTCTGCTGTGCTCTTGGAAGTTTACTCTGTTTTCTGTCATGATATTTGTGGTGTAAATTTTGGCAGCACAGTTGCATTTTTACAGTGCATGTTGGAAACATTGACATTATTCCGCCTCTCATGACCATAGTGAGGGTCAGAAGTAGATCAACTGGTAAAAAGCTTTGCCTTCCAGCTCAGCTTCCTCTTCACCACAGCAGTCCGCCTGTCAATCTCCTGCTCCACCCTGCCTGAACTCATGAACTAGACCCCAAGATACTTGAACTCTCTCGTTTGTCGAGAGCTTTCAACAATATCCTCACCCGGAGTCAGCAGTTTTCCTCCCCTGCTGAAAACAGCCTGGGCTAAGATCTGCTTTCCCTTTCTGAGACTATGGATGGTTTGCCACAAGTAACCGAAAGTCCTTCTGGAGCATTGTAAGCTGGGTGGCAGACCGGGTCTGGGACCTGGGCAGGCCAATCCCTCGTATCACACACTAACTCATTGTTGTTTATCACAATAAATGTTATTATTCACTTCCATTTGATCTCTCCTTCTTGAATTGAACTCCAGATTCTAGTACATAATTTAGGATTACTCAGTGTAAGCCAAACCATCTTAAACATTAATGTATTCCTATGGCAGTCCAACTACTTAAGTTCAAACAAAAGACTGACTTTCATGTCTTACAGTAGGATAACGATGGACTGGGGTTTCTCTTTACTTAGTTGAGCAGTTCTTGGCATAATATGGATTAGTACAGTTGCCCAATAGGGCAATCTACTATATACCAACAATACCATGAAGCAGCGTAAGTGATGGTCTCAAATGCATTAAGAAGGCAAGAATTTCCACTAATTAACTTTTGACAAGGAACACCTTGAAAACCATTTTTGGTGACTACCTCATGAAGCTGATTTAAGATAATGTCATCATATATATATATATATATATATATATATATATATATATATACGTATACACACACAGTATACACACACATATATAAGTGTATGTGTGTATTTATTTTTATATATATATATATATGATACTTGTTACTGATACTGTTATAAATGACCTAAGAGTAGACAGAAGTAGAACAGAAAATTAACTATTTTAATAGTTTGTCATTTCTCATGTAAAATACCAAACATTTCATGCTTCTAGCTTCTCAAATTATTGTGAGGAATGATAAAATTCTTATCAAAAGCACTTTGCTTTTTCACAAATATTGTGAAAGGTGTCATTTTGGTTTTGGAAGAATTGTGACAGGCATTTTTCACTGTTTTCATATTAACAAACCAATCAATCAGACTAATTGAAAAATAATCAGCAGATTAATCCATAATGATAATCATTAGTTGTAGAACAACTAACTACAAAAACTAATTAAAAAATTAGCTCAATCTCGACCAACTACAGTAAAATCCTGCTTACACAAGTAATACTAATCTAATCATATAATATGTAATAGAAGTATTTTGTTGATTATACTCCTACGTGCTTTAATTTAAGTAACATTTTCAATGAGATGGAAGAGTGTTTTGTGGTATTAGTACATCTCCTTAACTTGAATACTTCCTTCAGCACTGTGGGCTACAGACACGTCACATCAAAAATGAGTGTAATTGACTCTCTGTCCCCTTGAGGTCGCGCTCTCCCTCCTCCTGTCTCTGCTCTGGTCCCTGCAGCCTCGTGCTGTCTGTCTCCATCTCCTTGAGAACCTGATCAGCTGAAGTCATCAGGCGCTCAACTTTGGCCATAATTTGATGTTTATAGGGGGGATATCAGCTAAAGTAAAAACTGAATTAGCCTGCGTCAGCCTGTGTTTTTTTGTTTGTTTGTTTGTTTTGTTTTTGTTTTTTTGGGGAGTGACGTAATTGAAATGTTTTGTAAGGGTAGCTAATAATCATTTTAAAATAAAGTGAATATAAGGGGAGTCCTATGACTAGTGTCAGGGCGTCTTTGCCTAACAGTCTAATAAATATGCGAATAAGACGTTCGTAATGTAAACACAAGTAGCCACTATTTCACACTTCACACTTGTTTAATATAAATTTATTTTAAAGCGAGAGTCGTTTTTGACATTTGGTCGGTTCTGTCAGGACATTTCTGCACGTTTTTTCGGTTTTTGCTTTGTAAAATCTGGACTGCAGCAACGCCTCACGACTTCTATTTTTTTTTTTTCACCCCCACAATGCTTTGCGGTAGGGGTTGTCGTGTGTGTGCTGTCTGTGGTGCTGAAGCTGCGCGTGCCTCGGAGGCTGCTACCATAGAAATCCACCCGAGCATCCTTCCGCGAGTGGACCAGCGCGAGGAATCGTTTTTTTCCACTGTTGCAAAACTGCTGGTCGGGGAATTCAGGATGCTTCTGCCAGCTGTTCCAGCCTTATTAATCTCTTTATAACTACAAACTGCCTTTACATTTCTTTAACATCTGTTCTTAAAGCACAAGCTACAAATCGGAGACGCTCCTGAAGCTGTTTTCTTGGCGGTTATTCGAGGCTCGTCGTCTCTCCGGCGCCGCCGCCTGTCCAACCGCCTGTGCCGCTCCAACCTGCATCCTTTATGCAGAGCACGCTGCTCCGGTCCTCCCCAACAAAACACACCTTCGTGTCCGAGCACCATGGCCCGCTCCAGCCGCTTTCACTGAGAGACATGGAAGCGAAACAGCACCCGATAAAGAGCCTAAAAAGCTACCCGGAGACCGGCGGCCGGAGCCTGGCAGCGGCCGCCGGAGGAGACGGAGGAGGAGGAGGCAGCGGTGGTGGTTATCGAGCCGGCTCGGCTGAAATGGAGATGGAGACGAAGATCCAGAAAGCCATCGACTTCAAGGCGGAGGGTCATCGCTGCTACAAGGAGAAGAAATTTCGGGAAGCGATAGGCAAGTACCACCGGGCGCTGCTGCAGCTCAAAGGGGTGCATGTTGTCGATGGGACGACGGGCTCCGAGGTCAACCTGCTGAACCAAGCCGCGGCCAAGCTGACCGAGGAGCAGCGGAGAGCCGTGGAGAGCACCGAGATCGAGTGCTACGACAGCCTGACAGGTGAGCGGTACCGGTAAACCCCCACAAAGACACGCAGACCTCTGTAGCGCTGAAGTACTGCTGACACCATTGTTCGTTCCGGTTCATCGGGTTCACACAAGCTGGTGGGTTGTAGGTAGGCTATTTCTGCAGCTGCTGGATTTCTTGTTCAGAGGCAGGTGAAGTAACACTGGTTTTGGACTATAAGGATGCAGAAATAGATCATAGTGTCAGCTGATAAATAGTACATGGTGCAGATTTAATGGGGAATAAGGGGGGTGTTTTACTGTCTGACCAAATTAGTGCTTTATGTCGCCTATTGAGACCATTTTCCAGCCATCACAGAGAAATGTCACAGTTAAATTAACACCTCTTTTCATGGCCATGCTTATTTCAGGCTCTTACACAGCCTTTCAAATGGCTTCTTTTCAGCACATTGGTGCTTTTTCCAGTAATTTCATTATTACTATTTCAAGTGAACATGTAACTCACGTTCGTGTTAGTTTGAGACAAAGACAATGAAATCACACCACCAAAAGCCTCATCTAATTGGAGATGAATATAGCTATGTTTTCATGAGCCAAGTCACTGCTGTTGTAACATCAACAGCTGAATAAGGTGATGGGTGATGTAAGGCTGTGTCTAATGGCACCACTTTGCAGTGACTTACAGGGTTAAAATATGAAGTCATTACTTTTCTGTCACTAGTATTTAAACCGTCAACACATGTCGGTGCTCATGTGCCATAGCAGACTTATTCAAAGTTCAAACCTTAATAAGGCTCTATGTGGTGGCTTCCAAAGACAAACCTATTATCCGCCATGAATGATTATTTTTATTAGCGAATATTTCCACAATTAAGTAAACTGTAAAATGTCAGAAAATACTGATTTCTGAGGCCTGTGATATCTTCACATATCATGTTTTGTCCAACCAACTTATAACATACTTTGAATGACTTATGTAAGATGCCACGCAGATGTTTTCATTCAATAGACTGTAATTTCTGTAAATAATCTTGTAAGCAGATTTGATTATGTATTCTTATGTCTCACTTATTTTTTGTATATTTATAAATATATATTTTTCTCTTATTTGTATATGTGAAATATAGACAGAGTACACACAAATCACTGTCAATGGTTGAAAGACACTCCCACAGAAGAATAATTGTCCCACACCTGGGCACACACGATGAATGGAGCATTATCTGTTTAAGACCATGGTTGTAAGAACTGTCTGAAATACTTCTGACGAAGGTCTAGGGAGAAGGAGACATTTGGTTGATGAATAAATCATGATGCTAAGCAAGAGCAGTGTGCGGGATATTCTAGCATATTTCCCTTTTTTTATAAAAAAATAAATAAATCACCCAATCAATTTACTTATTTCTGCTCAAGTGTACAGGTTTGTTTCTTGGTGTTGGGGGAAATTATGAAACTGCCATGTATAATAGGGGTTACTAGGGTCCCAACAGCAAATCTTCCAAGGTCAAAGATGAACATTTAAATGGTCTTAGACTTTTGGATCCCACTGTATGTTTAAGATAAACAGCAGGCCTTGTTTCAGTAACCTGGTATCATGATATCTTAGATATTCTTTTCCATTCACCTCACACATCTAACGTACAGTTTCACCTGGAGGAAAATAACTATCAACCTGCCTAGATGCTGTTCACTGTAATGGGAGGTCAAGCTAGATTTTCACTAAACATTCTTGAGTATTTCAGAGTGTAATCGGTGAGAGATGAGTAATTAATTTTGTAATGTTGCTTCAAATGACAAATGAGCATATTTGCTTGAGTAAGAAATAAACACATCATTATTGTAGCCATTGAAGACAGATGATAAATAATGTATCGTAGCTCTGCTGTAAAATCTTAATTATAACCACAGTATGTGCTCAGTATGCAGTGTGAACAGCAGATGAAGATCACGAGGAATGTTGGCATCCAGAGGGAGATGATGATGATGATGATGATGATGAGGAGGAGGAATGGTGCACACTGGCACTACAGCAGTTATATCGCATCACTTCTAAGACATCACTACCTATGTGAATGTTGAGATTTTGGGCCATGAGCGTTGAACTACAGAGGCCATAGTGATGTTGTGTCCTGTTGCTGTGCCAGGCGCTGCCCAGTCAGCTGCCATGATGCACTGAAGGTCGTGTCGTTCTGCGCAATATTCAGGGCCTGTCTGGAGCCTGTAGGGAGGCCACTGTGGCGTGAAGGAAAGATGGGGGAGGGAAGGCAAAAAGGAGGGGGAGAATGAAATAAGGAAGAAAAAAGGGTGAATTTGGGAAGGAAGAAGGAGTGAAGCAGTAGATATGGTGGAAAGGACGAGCAGAGAAAGGAAGTCAAAGTATAAGAGGAAAAACGGCATGGAGAAGAACAGTAGAGAGCCATAAAGGGGGGGAGGAGGGGACTGCTAGCACACGACAGGGGGCCGTATTTACCATGGTAACCATGAATTGGGCCTTTTCCCTGTTGTATTAATACTGCTCATACCCTCCCCTCATGGCTGCTTCAAACAAGAGTGTGTGCACATGCGCACTCATGCACATGTGCACACACACAAAGAAACCTCACGTCAACCTGGCTTTGCCAGCAATGACTGTTTTCATGGACAACAGTAATGTCTGTGCTTTGATAAAGATATTTAAGTTAATAATACAGCCTGTGGTTTGTAGTGTTATTTCCTTGTGTGAATATGGTACCATTGTACTGGCTTCCACTGGAACTTAAATGTTGGTACAGTGGAAGAAAATTAGACTATGAGCAGCAACAAAGTAACAACTGGGCTTTTAAAAGGAAAGGATGAATAAATTATACTCTAGTTTTATACATATTGGTTAACTATGGGGTACAGTACTAAGAAACGAACTGAAGTTTGTTGAAAATGGTGTGAACAACGTCGATCCTATTGTGTAACTTAATAAGGGGAGAACAGCCAAACGTCATTACAGCACACATACATTGTGCAGAAAATACAAAAAAAGGGGTGCTTAATTTACAGTTGAGCCTCTGGCAGACAACTACACCTATACGCCAAGCATTTATTTGTCACATTTAAGTCTTCTACTTCACTGTATGTTTTGGAATAAAGACAAAACGAGAAATGCCCCATGAGCTCCTGTCAGCAATTCCCATCGAAAGACCAAAGCCAACAATATGTTGGTCCGTGTTTTCCAGCTTCCCTCCCATATCTCACACGACAGTCCAAACTGCTCACAAACATTTAGTTTTGTTTTTTAAAAAAGCAGGTTCCTAAATTGTGAATAACTCAAACAGGAGTAAACTATGCATTTGTTGGTGGTATTTTAAGCCGTGGTTTAATACACATTTATTGCTCTGATGAGTATTTACAGCAGCAGGAAAGTGTATGTGGGAGTGACTCAAAATAATCTGCACAACAGTGCCAATATTTATGGTAATGAAAGAACATGTCATCCAGTGAAATTGTGGCTCATTGATGTGTTTTTAAATAGTTTTTGTACAGCAATGAAGCTCTATGGCATGGAGGAGTAAGATATCAGGCAGTCATTTTCAGTGAATAAATTCATTGTTGGTTTTCGTCTTTCCATGGGGACAGTCAGAAAAATGCAGACAAAAAATATAGACATAAGTTACAAATATTGACAGCCTTATTTTTCAGTAAGTTGCCTAAGATTGGTACTAACATAGGAAATTGTCTTTTTTAGGTTATCATGTTGTGACAAAATACTCATTCTGAGATATCTGCCCAAACAAACAATAACAAATAAAATCTCAAATATTTCAGAATATACCGTACAAAGTGCAGTAAGCAGAAAAACAAATGAGATCAGTATTTTGTGGGGCCACACTTTTGTCACCAGTTCTCCTCAATATACTTGTCCAGTTGTCCAAGAGTCTTGAACTTGCCACAGTTCAGCTGTGGATTTAGGCTGTGTCAGTGTCTCCTGTCTAATCTGACTCCGTGATGTCGAGATCAGGGCTCTGTCGGGGCCAGACCATCTGTTGCAGGACTCCTTGTCCTTCTTCATAGTTCTTTATGACTCTGGCTGTAGAAGCAGAATGAATCTGGACAGATCAGAAACAGCTGAAGGTCCTAAAACTTTTGCAAGTACTTTGTTTTTTCAGAAAATTAAAGCATTTGGTTTTCCACAACACTAAAAAATATTTGTTTCACTGGGTTGTGACTCACTGATGTTTTGCCTTGTGATTTTGATTACTTGAGTAACTATACTGTATATAACCTTTTACTTAACCAGGTAATCTAATTGAGATCAAGATCTCTTTAAAAAAGAGGCTTAAGTACAGCAGAGAGAATACCATAATGTATTTACAGTACATCAAAATAATGCTGTTATAATCTTCCATCCCAACTCTACACATCTTCATTAGCGAAGCTTAAATCAACCCCTGTTTTCTTCAGGTTAAGGCTGTCACAAAATGAGACATGCATGGTAATGTCTTATTCAAAGCATTGCCTTGAGCACGTTAATAGGAGGTAATTGTGGATTCTGTTGTCTAAACAGAGTCACTGGCCCAATCCCAGTGTCCACCCTCATGACTGCTCAAATTTGAGGTGCGTTCCCAGTGAGTTCATGAGGGCTTAGGGCCGTCCTACTGTAAAACCATCAAGGGCATCTAACAGAGCCCTTTATGCACACTATCCGTAAGTTTGTATTTCTGCAGAGTTTGCCTGAGGCAATTACCTATACTGTTGTGATGTTAAACATGGATTGCCATGGTTACCAGGTGAGTTTCAGAAGCGTTTAAAAACTGGTAAACAACCGCCATTAAACAGTTTAAGAAGATAGAATGAAAGGAACTAACCCTAATGTTAACATTACAAGAAGTTTACATGCCAGTATAATTTGGTCTAACTTTCATAATATAAACACAGGTCACTGGTGATTCAGAGCCAGAACAGTGTGTAGTAATCTGTCCTGTGATTGCATGATGATGAATTCCAGATGTGCTTTCATCAGCTCTTATCCAACATTACTTCTTTGTTTACAAACAGGGAGCAAATGGAGGAAATAAAACATGCAAAATCAAAAGTCCTAAACCCACAATTGTTCGCAACATGTTTTGGTGTTCTGAGACATGATAGGTGATATGTCACAAAGTGCTGTCCCGTTTCGTATTTATACCATTTTGAGCCATTGCAGCCTCTCGCACTCAATCACTTATCAGGTGACATCAATTCAGTCTTTGAGGGTTCAGGACTTCTAGGCCTTAGGAGGGACATTGGGATTGGGCTAGTGACTTCTTTAGTAAAACAAAATGGCAGTTCATTTTGAGAGAGTTCAAAGATGGTGTGTAGAAGTAAGAAAAGCACGTACAGAAACTCTCACTGACTGACATTAAGCAGTGACTCATTGCGTGCATAGTAATCTGGCTGTAGTCTTTGATGTGCGGCTGCACCTGGTTACCCAGAGCTCTGCTGGGCAGACGGTGGTCACCGTGGTTATGAGTGAGGAGCTGCCATTTGATTGGCCGGCTGTCTGTGGCTCTGACGTATAATGGAAGAGCAACAAGCAGTATCGTGAGTGATGTGGAGAGAGTGTGTGTGTGTGTGTGTGTGTGTGCGTGTGTGTGTGTGTGTGTGTGTGTGTGTGTGTGTGTGTGTGTGTGTGTGTGTGTGTGTGTGTGTGTGTGTGTGTGTGTGTGTGTGTGCGTGCGTGCGTGCGTGCGGTAAGAAGGAAGGGCAGTTGCTTCCAGCGCTGTTTGTCCTGCCATCCTTTCTGTACCCATTGTTGATTTTGTGTGGGCCTATTGGTTATTGGTGTGCATGTGTGTTTTCTTATCGTCTTGCCTTTGTTGTGATGAGGACTTTTTCTCACTTCTGTTGCCTGGCATTGGTGGAAAGTGAATAAGTGCATTAACTTTAAGTACAATACAGTTTTGGGGTACTTGTACTGTACTTGAATATTTTGATATATTATACTCCTTAGTTCCAGCCTGTCCAATGTGAGAATCTGATGCTTTTTTTTGTTGTTGTGCATGATCATAAACTAAATATCTTTTTTTTTTTTTTTTTTTTTCTTTTTTTTCTTACAATTGAGCAAATAAAACAAGACATCTGAAGAAGCCACTCTGGGCTGTGGGAAATTATAACAGGCATTTTTCTCTGTATTTTATGAGATTTTATTAACTAAACAATATAAATAATCAGCATATTTGTCAGCAATGAAAAATAATTGTTAGTTGAAACCTCAATTAAACTACACAGCAACATATATATAATTGTTCACACATCAACCAACTACAACAATGAAATGCTCCTTACACATTAATGATAATCCAATAATATGAATGGTAATACTCACAATTACCATTTTTCTGCATTATGTGCTAATTAAGTACATTTTTCTGATTTACATTGACTATAACTCATAATGAAGTATTTTTACAATGTGGTTTTGCTACTCTGTTTTTAAAAATAAATAAATAAATAAAATAAGACCCTAATAATTCAGGAATGAAGGAGATGTCTACAAGAGAGGAAATATGAGTTGTGGTTAAAGAAAAGGGAAACTAGATATAAGCACCAACATTAACATCAACCGATTGTGTCAAACAGGAAGACGATGGATGATGAATGTCCTATTTGCTGGCTTTGTTAAGGAGACACCCTGAGTCTGTGTGCCTCTGCAGGGCTGTATCTAAATGGGTTACACTGCTACCACCAACCCCACCGTCTGTGTCTGTTGCAGTTCACAGCGTTGCAACATGTTAGCCAGAGGCAGACTGCCTGCCAACCCGCCTCAGCCACCCACCATCACAAATGCACTGAGAGGCACATGAAGAAATAAATAATGTGACTGCAGTTTGTTTGCTCTTTTTCCTGATATTGATTGTGAAGAAGCACAAAAACAGCATATTTAGACAGACCTGTATCAAGCAGTTTGGAAGCTGTAGTAACTTTTAATCTGTTCAAATGCACATCAGGAAGTGCACAGAGAATAAAACGGGGGGCAGTATGACGTGATCCTGTGGTGAGAGTGATCAGTCTGACTTTTCATTAACTCCTGCTCGCTCTGATCTCCGCCTGAAATCTCCCTTTGTTCCTCCTGACTGGCTCGATCTGTGAATGAGTCATAAGTCACAGCCTTGGGAGAAAGGCAGCAGGGGGGGACAAGTGTTTGTTTCGTAACACCATCCACCTTTTTATTCAACTCTGCAGCTCACAGTTGCTCTGCTTGCCATGATGATGATCCAGCAATTTCCACCCACTCATCACATTAAAGAAAAAAAACGTTAAAAGAATGAAAATAAAAACACATCTTTTTACATAATGATCTTTTGTATTTACAGGCAGAGGCAGTTATGGTGTTGGGTAATTTAACCTTAATAAGACTGACAGTTACTGACCAGTTACTGGGCTGTTGTTATGCTGTTTATAGCATCTCATGCTGCCTTAACTGTTTATCTATGGTAAACTTTGCATTCAGTTATAATTTCCTGTTCACAAGGAAATTAAAATATGTGGACAATGACCACAAGCTGCGATTAGTGGGATACAAGCACACAGTGACAGACAGGCTGACTGAAACTCTTCAAAAGCTGTTTTTGTCTTTAGCTGGTTAATCAATTAACAGATCTGCCATGATTTCATTTGTCAGGAAAACCTGATGAAATTCACTGATTACAATGTGAGACTTATTTATTTTCTATCATGTTAACAGTCCAAGGTTTTTGACGGTTGGTTGGACAGAATAGAGCAAAGCAACTTATAAATGTCAGCTTGCATTCTGGGAAACTGTAATGGGGTTATTTTCTGATACTTTTTTAGTTGAAACTATATATCAGGTAATGAAGACAAATAGTCAGCAGATGAATAAATGATGAAAATGATTACTTGCATATCTAAACTCACTTGTGGACACAAACACACCATTCTGCCCGTGAGAACACGTAATTTTAATTAAATTTCTGCTAATGTACTTATTTGAAACTGTAGGAGGAAAAGTGAGCATATTTTTGGCTGTGATTATGATTTCTTTTTTTGTTTGTTTTGGCTACTTGCTGCAGCAGAGATGCTGTAAACATAATCACCAAGATTAATGTTGAACGTGTTAGCAAACAGTTGCCTATTTGCACTTGCAGCAGATATGGGGCAACATTAACATTGGAGTCGTGTTTGTGTCAACCTGATGAATGTATGTCCATCATTAAAGCTGGTATAGCTTTAATCATTAAAGCTGGTATAGCTTTAATGATGCATAACAACAAGTAATTCTGTTCCTAACCTGTTTAGGAACCATTTAATTTGGCCCAAACAAAGTTACAAAAACACCAATCCCGTCATTTCGAATCGTCATTTAATGGTACATCCTTTCCTGAATGCGTTTGTGTCCCGTCATGTGTGTCCTGTATTGAGAGCTTCAGTGACATCTTACCAAGCCCATCAATGAACTTTTGAACCATGACATGCAATTACAGGCCTTAAATGAGCCTTTAATGAGCCTGATGGTGACATCAACATCTGTTATTGCTGGACCAAAAATAAAAGCCCGTCCTTTGTCGCAGTACCATCATAATTCATAGCACTGTTGCACCACTTCCTCAACAGCCTCGAAGACTTACCACATCACAGCCTCTGAGCCCAATCTTGCTTCAGATGAAGGATGCTGGGCCTGCATTAGAATAACGTCAGCGATGTGTAACACCACAGACGGAGTGATTTCACCAGTCCATTCTAACCCACTGCTAGTGAACAGTCGATGCCTGCTTACAAAAGCAGAACAGAACAGAAAACTCCTCCCTTTCATCCCCTGCCAGCTCCGTCACCAGGGGACGTGGTGGAGCGCATGAGATAAAGGCAGAGGAAAGATCATGAGGTGGGAAGGAGATAGGGAGAAGAATGCAAGATGGAGGGGTTAAGACGAGGAGAAAGCAGTGTTGTATAAGCAGTTGGGAGAGGTGCTTTGTAGAGAAGAAATTGCACTATGCAGTGTGCTCGTAGGAGGATGGAGGGGAAAGAGATGCCATGTGAGGGTGAGATGGGGGATGGGGGAGGTTTGGTTGGTGTTTTTCTTCCCCTCTGTGCATGTGCGTCTGCCATTGGAGGGGTGGCCAGAGCCGTGGGAACGTTGTGTGCCAGAGCTGCAGATGGCGTGGCATAGCTGTCAGGGGTACGACTGGCACTCCCTCTACTGTACCAGTCACACTGTACTGTCCTTCATATACCAACCCTCTGAAGTACCTCACAGCTGAGAGCGAGAGAGAGATTTGGAGGATGGGGGAAGGGGTGAGTCCGTAGAAAAGATAAAGAGGCTGAAATCGGGGAGGGAGTAAAACCAAGGGAGCGAGAGAAACTGGACAGAACTCTTAAATATGAGGGAATTATACGACAGTGGAGGGAGGGTACGACTGTAAAGGAGAGTGACAAGAAGGGAAAGAGAGGAAGAAAATGCTTGCTATGACCTCGAAGTAGTGAGTGAGTGAGTAGAGTTTTCAAGACTGCATTTATATTTTGTTTTTTCATTGTGGAGGGAACAGCGCTGAGAAATGCAATCCAGACCAAACTGATTTATATCGCAGCCCTGACAGGCCCAGATGACTCCTGTCAAAAGAGTAAATAAGATTCAGTCATCTGTCATGGAGAAAAGGAAGCGATGGGACAGGAAGGGATTAAGAGGGATGGAGTGGGAGACGGAGAAGAAAAGGAAATACAACTAACAAGAAAAAAACGAGTGCTAAACTTTTAATTCATAAAGCACAATATTGAATACTGAAATATTGAAACTATATAGTGTTTTCAATTCGGCACGCAGGCTGCATGCTTCAATCCTCCATTGAATTTAAAAATAACAATGCTAACTTGCTGACATTTAGCCAGTGTAGTGTGTGCTCACTATCTTAGTTTATCGTGTTAGCATGCTAGCAATTGCTTCTTTAAAAGTAAAGTACATTCTAGATAGATAGATAGATACTTTATTTATCCCCTAGGGAAAAATTTAGGTGATGGGAATGTCATTAGTTTTGCAGGTGTTTGGTCATAAACCAAAGAATTGGCCAAATTTATATTTTGACCTAAAGATAGATTAGTAGTATAAATAATTAGCAGGAGTAAGGATTGTGCTGCGGAGATTAAAAACCCAAAAGCACTTATTATGAGATCTCATCAGAAAGAAAAAGAAATGAAAATAAAACATATAAAATGGATCAACTAAGGAAAACAATGCACACATTTGTATAAAATAAATGTGAAATAAACATTTATATTGGAAATAGAAACGTCACTCAATTCACAAAAGGGGGGCTGGGTGTAAATGTTGGTCTAACAAATCTTTTTTTATAAAGAAATGATCTTAGGTTGGTGGAAGAAGAACAAACCCAAACAATACTGCTGTATGTTACTAGATGAAAGGTCAGGTGATCAGCAAAGTCATCAGGATTTAGTGTCTGGAAACAAATCAGAATTTCATGGCAGTTCATCCAGTAGTTGTTGAGATATTTCAGTCTGGACCGAAGTGGTGAACCAGCCCACTCTGCCAACCCTATAGAGGTTCAGTGTTTGAGATGTGGCAAACATAAGGTGTTTTTAAAATTTCATCCTAATAGTTCACCAATTTAAAAAGGAAAAAAAAAAAGGAAATAAATTCGAATTGCGTTTCTCACGATATACCAACACCTCAGATTTATTATAATGCTTTTTGTGATATGATCTGTGTAATATGCGTGTTTGATTTTTGAAATGTGATCTCCTTTGATATGGACTGACTAACTGAAAATGGCTGTCAAAGCTGTTTTTATTCCGCTGTTGAAAGTCATGGCATGAGCTGAGAGAAAACTGAAACAGATGCCCTTTCCTGACACCCTCAGAGAGAGAGAGAAGGGGGGGGGGGGTGAGAGCAAGTGCAAGAGGAAGATAGAGAAATGCAGAATATTCATCCTCTGTAAGCCATCGGTAATGAGAATTTACTCAAGCTATTTGCGCATATCTAACACCCCGTGCTCCAGCGGACAGAGCAGAGTAAACCAATTGGCTGTTTATATTTATCTGTAGAGCTCCATGTTGATTAAAAAGCCATGTTGGTCGCTATCTGAGCTTTCCTTGCCGGGCCTGCTCCGGCCTGACACTGAATGCTTCATTACATGCACTGCCAGAGGTTGACATTGAAAACTCGTCCTTGTTACACCGTTTGTGACAGAAGTGAAATGTAAAGGTTGTGTTGAGCCTGTTGTGCTGATCCAGCTCCTGGGGCGATCCTCAGCTGAGTAGATTTACCATTTCTGATGGTGCCGTTTCACATTTAAAAAAAAAAATTATGAAGCAAAATTTTGAGTTAAAATGTGAAATTTAAAGCTGCTGTAATTAATAATTCTGTATTAAGAATGGATTGAATTAATACTTTTATCTAATATGGCTGAATTATCTCTGCAGTTCCCCTCAGCTCTTTGGCGTTAAAAGCGTCCACATGTAGAGCAAATTTTAACCAAATGTGAAAAGAAAATGTGAATTGTGAAATGTGTTTCCATATACTACTGTTATGTGAATATTTGTTGAGAGTTGAGTGCCATTAAACCACTGAAGAAGAGGGTGCAACATGATGACAGACATGAAAGAGCACCAGTCAAATCTAAAACAATGGAAAACCATGTGAAAACATGATGGACATTTATGTTTATTTCATGGATTCATTTGGGGGACATTTGGGTTTACAGTGTCGTAATTGCTCAATGCAGATTTGATGTCTTCACCTGCTGCAGTTGTTTTCTCTTCAGTGAAAAGTCACATGCTTTATTTATGTCACGATTTATTCAACAACTATGTTTCCTTGCACTTTGTTGAATTTTTATTTTTCATCAATACTTCTTATCAAACTTAAAGATTTTTTTTTTTGCAGTATTTTGACCAGTTTTTCCACTCTGCACTTGATGTTTTGGTTTAAAAGTGCACAGCTTTATTGTTTTGGTTCACTCCCACTTCTCTCATAAGTTTAGTTTCTGGCTGCAGGAGGCAGCTGTTTTCAGCTCTAAAAACCCACTGCTGCACCTGCTCAGCACCAAGTGACAGACAGACAAAGTTCATAATTAGCTAGTGAACAATAGCAGAGCATTTAGCAGCTAAAGAAAAAATAAAGATTTGACTGGGACATTCATTGAGGTGCCAGAAACACGACTCCAAATGAACTAATGTTGTTCCATATCTGTTGGATCAACTGGAAAGTTGATAGTATGTTTACGCTGGTCCTGTGTGTTCAGAAAATTAGTTTCTAAACACAACTGGCTGCCAACTCACGGCTGTATCATTTTTAGAAATGATGAAAGCTCATGCTTTAGACGATAATTTACTTCAGGTACTTAGTGGGGAAGCTCTACTACCTCGCAGATTAAGGCTGACTCCATGAAATTCAGAGCCAAACCATTTGGCACTTTTCTCTGTTGACCTTTCCAAGCACTCTCTCATCTATCTTGTTACTGCTATAATGTACAGAGCACGTTTCCCAAGGCAACTGTACATAGATTATCCGGACAGAAGTGGACTGATATCAGCAAACACGGCCTTAATTTCACTTGACAGCGTTTGACTTGAGTCCGTGGTTAGATTCTGCCGTGTTGGACAGCAGCAGAAGACAGTAGCCAAAGATCTGCTGAGCTAAAGGCACGAGCCTGTTCAGTGTCCACAGTTGACATCACCAATCAGATAATAGCCAAGCTAAGGGCCAGAACAAAATTATATCCCTGTCAGGGATTCAAGTATAGATATAACCTTGATAGAAGTCTCTTTAATGCTTTATTAAACTGCACTTATCTGCTGTTTGAATGTCTGCTTTTACTCAGGACAGTAAAAGTAATATAGTCCTAGATCCTCATTTGGCCCTCAGACAGTTAAGGAAATAAAGTAAATATACCAATTGTAATGAGTTAAATAAAATCATAACATCATGAACTGCCCTTCATTTTCCTTTAGTTTCCACAAGAAACCACACAAACACCCACCCTCCAGGTACTCCAGGCTTATATTACAGACAAGAGGAAATTGCTCAGCCTAGGTTCTGGAAACTGCGAAGTGCCATGGAGAGCATTAAATGATTTCATCTTTGGTGAAGTCATAGAGAAGATAGCTTCCTCACTTGTATAAATATTTAAGTAGATGAGCATTAATCCTGAGTCAGCGACTATTTTAGGAGAGCAGCGCAATGTAGGAGGGTGGAAATTGATAGAGTAAGGTAAAAGATGGCCACAGCCAGGACCTTTGTGATTCATGAGTTGGGGGTTTGAGTACAAGGATGTGTGGTAAGAGGTGGAAACACTCACCAAGCTGTATGATTGAAGACGGAGATCTCCCTTCAGACCTTACAATAAACAATAAAGGAAGTGGACTGCTGTGATTTTGTTTGTTTACAAAAAAGCCTCCCTCTGCCCCCTGCTCTCTGAGATCTAACAGAATAATCTGGTTACTTGATTACCCTTCACTCCTAGTGGGTAATCCATGCAGACATAACTGATGTACCAGCAGTTTCCAGGCATAACAGGCGGTGGAAATATGCTTATTCACTTTCTGCCTGAGAGTCAGATGAGACGATTGATACCACTCTCATGTGAGTTTACACGAGAGCTACAGCCAGTGATTTTAGCTTAGCATAAAGTCTGGAAATAGCTAGTCTAAATCTGTCTGAAGGTAATAAAATATGGCTACCAGCAATTCTAAAGCTCATTAACTGAAACAATCATTTTTGCACTTTGGTTTCTGTATGAATTAAACCAACAAGATGTAATATGATAATAAGTGAGTATTAGATGTGTGAGTAGGTGGATTTTAGACGGTGCCAGGCTAGCTGCTTCTGTTTTCAGCCTTTATGTTAATGTTGCATTCATGCAATGTTAGCAGGATGGGAATGACAGGAAAACCTCCTGTTACTACCTCCTACTTGTGAGTGTTTATTATTCTCAAAAGATTACCCTCACTGTTAGCAATGTAGGAACATTATTTAATATTATTTAATGAGCCTAAATTAGCTTCATTTGCTGTGTTACATGTTTGAGGCAGATTGACAAGTGAAACTAGATAGTTTACATATCGCTGTGAGGTCGTTCCTTTTGAATTAGTCGACTCTATTGTAATAGTTTTAACATTGCATTTTATTTATATGTAACTGTCAGCAGTGGTAGCTGTTTTTTGACAATATAGCAGTTGTTCTCACCAAGTGGGAGATATCAGGAATTTTAGAGATAAAGTTTTTTCTGATCAGTTGGCCCAAATTATGGTCTGAATGAAAGGATGTGAACAGAGCATAAAGTAAACTAACCAGCCACTGCCTGTAACTGTGTATTTAATATATGTATACGTATTAGAGTGGCGCTGAGCCTCTCATCGAAATCTTGGTCAGAAAGCGAAAAGGTGCATTTCCACAAAATGTCAAATTATTCCTTTAATCCAAGCCAGGAGTATTCAGAGTCTATCAGCAGACTCCACTCACGGAGATTTCCCATTCAAATCAAATCTCTTTACTCACCACAAATGTACACTTCTCAACCTTTACTATACTCACAGTATACACACTCAGTCTGTTCCTCAGTATAGTCATGCATGCTCATTGAAAATATTCACTGACTCATTTGCAAGGCCGGTCCCAGCACTCTACATTTCCAGCGACCCCCAGAGGGGCCTGTGGAGGCTTCTGAGATGCGCACAGTCAAACATGAGCAGTAAGAGTGAGTAATTATGAGGGTTTTTTTATTATTTTTAAACAGCATATGGAGCTGCATCAGTCTTCCGCTATTGTGACACATAATCAAAGAAAGCATCTGCACCACTTGTTAAAAGTAAAATGTTATTTGATGGAAAGATGAGCTTTTATCATCTGTGTAATAATAAATCACAGTATTCATTATGTATATTTCCTCGAAAGGAAAAGAGCCCGTTTTATATTCCCTATGTCGCATGTAGGGTGATATATAATACAGCCGACAAACTTGTGCTTAGATGCTCATCGTCTGCGTCCTTATGGATGTGACAGCAATTTGAAAAAGTTAAGACATGAAGAAATCAAACTTTATTGATCCTGGGAGGCATCACAGTAACACAAGGGGATCAGAAAGATGTGTGTGTGTGTGTGTGTGTGTGTGTGTGTGTGTGTGTGTGTGTGTGTGTGTGTGTGTGTGTGTGTGTGTGTGTGTGTGTGTGTGTGTGTGTGTGTGTGTGTGTGTGTGTCTGTGTGTGTGTCTGTGTGTGTGTCTGTGTGTGTGTGTGTGTGTGTGTCTGTGTGTGTGTGTGTGTGTGTGTGTGTGTGTCTGTGTCTGTGTGTGTGTCAGAATTATTTAGAAAGGTATAAACAGTACATGTTAATGTAAACTGTGTGCATGACCAGTTATTCTTACCAGAAAGTCACAACCACTAAAACAGCCATTAAATGTGGGGTTCAAGATGAAGGCGTCACAGAAATACAAAAGGTGCGAGGGGAGGAGGATGATAATGCAGGTGGTGGCTGAAGTCGGAGTCAATGCTGTGTCATGTCCGTGCAGACAAGGCCTTGTGATGTAGTGAGTTAGGAACTGTTGCCCTGTCCCTCTCAATAACAGTGAAAGGCGTTCGCAAAAACGCTTTGGGAGGAGCTATTCTTAGTGGGCCTGGAGAGACCGTCTCCGCTGTCCGAAAGCCTTGATGACAGCATGTTGGATTGGATTTTGCTCCAAAATGTATGTGTGAGGCAGTTTCATGATGATGATGATGATTATACACGGCTCATTTTGTCTCTATAAATGAATCTGTTGTAGGAGTGTGACATTTGTAAGGGAGAGATGGCAGATCCTGTGAGAGGAGGGCAGGGCGGTGTTTGCTTCAAGGGGAACAGGGACACAGTCGTGAAGAAATGGAGGGAAGGATGAGGGTCAAAGATGGATGCTGTTGCAGGGGTGTGTGTGTGTGTGTGTGTGTGTGTGTGTGTGTGTGTGTGTGTGTGTGTGTGTGTGTGTGTGTGTGTGTGTGTGTGTGTGTGTCTCTCTGTGTGAGCACGTCAGTGAGAGTGATGGGTCTCCCCCCCCTCTGCCATTATCTTCCCGCAGAACTAATTACAAGCTGATGGACAGTAGACTAATCACCAGGGTCACGAGTGGCTTTAAATTAGCCAGATCGTGGTTGGTGTGGGGGTGGGGGGGGGGATGCAAAGAAAGACAAGGATTCAGAGTTTAAAAAAAGACGTAGAAGAGCAGAAAAAGAGGAAGACGTGTTAGGCAAAAAAGAAAGAAAGTGATTTCACACTGCTCACTCTGTCAGCTTCCCCGTCATCTCTCCTCTTGTCCTCTGTACCTCTCCTACAGAAATTATTTTCCCTCGGCTGTTGCTGGATTTTGTTTTGTCAGTGCTGTCTCTATCTCTATCTCCATCTCTGTCCTCCCTCGCCCCCTGTCTCTCTCGTCTAATTTCAGCTTCCTGCCTTTTTTTTTCTCTCCCTCTCTCGCTCTATTATTCCTCACAGGCTTTGGTCCTCTGTCTGCTAAATGAAAGCGAGTCTCGATGCAGGCTCTGTGTTTTGTTTTTTTTGCAGACATGATGCTTGAGGCGAAGCAGTGGGGTTCCTGAGCATGTGTTAACCACTCCCACTCACCGCACCTCTCATTCGAGATTCAAGCAGCGGAAAAACACACACAATCACATGACAGGCAGACACATACGCACACATACACACACACACACAAACACACACTTGCCCACACTTGACAGCTGCCTTTGCACCTGTTGGGTTTTCTCTGGGCTTAGAAATTTAAATACATTTTTCTTTTTTCCTATTTCCTGCATTTTGTCTACTTCTACTCCTTAAAACCTGGCAGTGAGACGGAGGATCCTCAGAAAGAAAAAGAAATACTTACCCCCATCACACAGCCAGTGTCGCAGCATCACATGAATCCTCAGATTATTCTTCTTTGCCTGTCCTCAAATGACAAGTCAAATCTATCTGCACCGCTTTGTTTCCTTTCTGCAGTCTCACATCTCATTATTCTTCCTCTCTCATCCCATGTACATGTACCGGCTGAACCCTGCATTTTTAATCCAAACAAAAATCTACAAGCTAAATCTGATATGTTGTTGACTTCAGATTTTCATAGAAAGATCAAAGTTCAAGGTCAGCTCTGCAGCCCTTCAACTGGCAGCGTTGTAGGATCTTGCTCATGGTCACACAATATTTGTAACAAGGGCTGCAACTAACAATTAGTTTCCCAGATCCCAAATTGGTATCTACAGAAAGAACAAAATAGTTGCAGATTCATTTTCTGTTGATTGACTGACTGATCAAAATCATGCTTTATGTCTACTTGTGACCCCTCGTAGCTTTTTGCACATCTACCTGCATCGCCAGACGACGGCACTGATATTGGACAATTCTGGAAAAAACCCGGGATCAAATTCACTGACAAATGCTGGCAATTTGGTATCGTTAAGGTTAGAAAAAGACTGCGGTTAAAACAAATAAACCATGGTTAGGATTAGGCCAAGAGCTCTTGGTTATAGCTCGGGAAAGATCATAGTTATGCTTAATAAAAATGTAGATCTGTGACCAGAGGCAAACTGATTCCCTGCATGAAAGCCAGCTGTGCTATAACTACCCATCCACCACATCCACAGCTGTACAATCTGCCTCCTTACATATAGGACACACACTACTACTTCCTGTGCTGGCACTGCATGTTGGCACTGGATGTACTGTAGATGTAAAGATGCAGAATGAAAGTGTCAAATTGATGATTATGCTCATTACAGGACAGTAACCCAGCTAAGTGAGGAAATCTGTGAGGGTGTTTTAATTTACAGCCACCGTGAGTTTACAACAGCCTCACGACTAATAAATAACACGGATGAAAACAGAGTAAGCAAAGCAACAAAGATTTACTCAGAGTAGCTTTTATTCATTTTTCTGACTTCACTATTTAGTGAACTCTATACAGCCTCATTTCCCAGTGTATATAGTGTCTGTATAACAACATGCATGGTAACTGATGTCAAGTGACCAGCCTGTAATTCACAAGGCTAAAATCAAAGATCTGTGGAAAGTCACAACAAAAGAACAACTTTGCTTTTTTTTCTGCTTTCCAAACATTTCACACCCGTTTTGATTTGTTTGTAGGAATCACTTTCTGATCACTCCAGCCACATCACTCTTATAATACATGACACAAACAGAAACCCTCACACACACTTGTCCCTCTGTGACTTGGACACCTTGGCTCCAGTGATATTTCTCTGCTTTTCTTTCTTTTTCCGTTTTCTTACATCGTGTCTCTGTCTGTGACCCTGCCCAGCCTTTCTTCGATGATCCCATCATTATCACACCCTTAATGCATCTCACCACACTTTAGATTCCCTCTGGCGTGCCATCCATCTGCCTAATGGGCCGGCAGGGTGCGGCCGGCCACACTGCTTTTGTGTGTGTCTGCTGTACAGTCACGTCTCTTTTTAACCATTGCTGGCATCAAACAGTTCATGTACAGTCATCAGTTTGTGATTCAGTGTGTATCTGCTTCTCTGTGCGTGGTTGTGTGGTCAACGCTCGTTTACACCCACTTGTTTGTTTGCAGTAATCTGTGTAGCTGTGAATGCGTTTGCACCTCTGTCTGTGACACTGTGTGTATCTGTTGTACGCGCGCTGTAGGTGTGTGCGTATTTTATGCATTGAGTATGTTAGTGTGTGAGTCTCGGTGAACTCTGTAACTGCGTCAGCCATTAGGCCATTATGGAGTGTAACCGAATCCTCTGAAAGCTCGGCTCGCGTCCACTGCTGGAGGGCGATAATGGATGGGCGTGTGGAGGGATGAGAGCAGTCATGTTGTAGCTGAACGGTTGTACAAACAAATACAGGAGTGGAGTCTGTAGAGAGGTGTGCACGAGAGGGAGAGGGCATCTGAGGTGATTCTCACTGTACCGGGCTGAGCAGACTTATGATCGCTGAAGACGAGAAACAGCTTCGACCTTGCTGCTCTGTGCTGAGTCATGAGCTTCACTGAAAAAAGGGATGATTTTCAGGCTTCTTTTTATTAGAGTGTGTGTGTGTGTGTGTGTTGATGATAAACTATAATTTTATCTACTTTTTATACAGCATCTCATACACAAAGGGTTTGACATTATGAGGAAACAAAACAAACTAAACATTTCACTTAAATTTTTAAAGCTCCCTCTTTTCTTCTTTCATTTTTGGAATTTATTTTCGTATAGTTATGGTTGTCATTCCTATCAGCAAAAACTACAACAGTGATTACACACACACACACACACACACACACACACACACACACACATACACACATACAGTACACTCCATGCAACCTCCAGACACAGGCAGCTACACTAAATAAAAAAATACACTGACAGTTATTGAACTGGTCCATCCCCTGATGACCACAATGAATTATTTAGTGTTTTGCACTTGAGTTGTTGACAGGCAAGGCCAGTGTGTGCATGTGTGACAGAACCCCATTAGTACTGCTCATTTGATGAAATACTCAGTCCTTGACCACTTCTCACTGCATTTGCTTTTTGTCCAAGCTGCTCCTAACATCTTAGACACACACACACACACACACACACACACACACACACACACACACACACACACACACACACACACACACACACCCTCTACAGTATGTCTCTGAGGTTCAGGGGGAGACGATAGGTAGAGGAACATTGTTTTTAGTTGTTTTTAACACACACACCCCTTCTCCTCCCCCGCTAGTCTCACCTCTTGTCCTCTACTTCACCCCCAGCCACCCACATACATCCCCCCCCACCCCACCCCCATCTCTCACTACTGACTCACCCTGCCTCCCAGCTAACAGTCCCTGACTCATGTTATTCACAGAACTGTCCGTGTGTCAAGGGCAGAGTCGGGGGAGAGAGGGAAGATGGAGGGGGGAGGAGGGATAAAAACAAGTCAGGGGAGGGAAAGGGTGGGGTGAGAGTGCTGGAGGAGATATGAAGGGAGACTGGAAGGGAAATTATTTTTGATATCTCATCAGATAGATTAAGACAGTGGCAAGGGTTGAAGGAGTGATGGAAAAAGAAAGAAATGAAGTGAAACAAAACCTTGAGTGGTTGTGATGACCAGAGGAATTGTGTTTGAGAGATCAGATATCAGAGCCATAAGCAGGCTTTTAAGAGCTATGGTGGACTAAAAGCTGTGTGTGTTTGTGTCTTTACTAATGCAGTTATCCTGACCTTAGCCGATCTCAGAGCTGTTGAGAATCGCTTCAGGGAAGTGCTGCAGCAAGTCACACATATAGGATTGATGACTACAGTGAAATACTTATTCTTAAGTACTCTGCGTTGCACCTCATGGCAGTTTTTCAAACGGTAAAGTTGGTTCAAGCTCAGCTCACTTGGTCTAGTCATTCACATCTCATCTCCTGCGGTATCTGGCGTTCAATTTATCTCTGCATCCTCCTCCTCTCCTGCTGCCCGCAGTACTTACAACACACCTGCTAAGTCAGGGAAATAAGACTTAAGCATCCTCACAGTATTCAATCCCTCGTTCTCAAGCTGCGTTTTCCCCCTTTCTTCTATTTTACATGTCGAGCTCAACAGCAGCGTCTAGAGACTTTACTGCTTGCACAACTTTCTTTGTTTTCTTCTCTACACTGTGAAACATTAGTGTTGGCTATTTATAGTCCGCTCACTGCCATCCTGAGGAAGTACTGCGGAGGCTAAATTTCATCGTGGCTCTATTAAAAGGCACTGAGTGAGATGTCAGCAAAATATCCCCGTCTTTGTTTTTGACTCGTGGGACCTACTTGTCTCCACTAAAAGAGACTCGAGTTGTTTGCTTGGACCAAATCAGGCAAAATATTTTATTTTTCATTACTACCATTTTGAGCATCTTCTACTTATAAACTACTAACTCGTTCCCTGTCTTCCCTCCTGCAGCGTGTCTGTTGCAGTCCGAGCTGGTAAACTACGAGAGAGTGAAGGAGTACTGTCTGAAGGTGCTGAGCCACCAGAGAGACCACTTCAAGGCCATGTACCGCGCCGGCATCGCCTTCTATCACCTGGGTGACTACGAATGTGCCCTACGTTACCTGCGTGACGCCAAGAACCGCGAACCCACAGGTGAGAATATTTAAATACAGTCACATGACAAATGACGGAGGCTGATATTAGTTTGGCTGCAAGCTATAGCGAAGGCTTGAGGGCCATGTAGCTACCACACTGAACTCATGTCCTCACTACTATTTTTATTTCTTTATTGACTGATCTATGAAACCAGGTGATAATATATCAGAATCCATCTTGCTGAATTTGAGCATTTTAAATATAATTTTTCAATAATGAGAACTTGAATTTTCTATTTAAATTCACGAATGCTGAAAAATATAGATACTGGATATAAAGTACCTGGAATTGCACAACTTGAAATTGGGAAATCAGACCACATAAAGTCAGATAAATAGTTTTTAAGGGAAAATATTTCAGCAATAAATACTATTTAAATCTTAACATCAAGTATTCAGTAGGGATTACATGCCATTATTCGCTATTCGGTTGGTGACAAGATTCAAGTCTTCATTGCTGCTATTTGCTTCTTTATTTCACATTTCTCCTGATTTTTATTGCAAAATTTATTGAAACACCACTTAGACCTGTTTGGAAATGAAATTTAAGTGTTATTCAATAGTTAATTATAAAAGATTAGATGCCTTTATTGTTTATTGAGTAGTGAGGGCTGCTTGCTACTCTAATCTGATCTCAGTATTTCTAAAATCCTTGGTACTCCCCTGTGTTGTAGAAGCATTTAAAGGCGCCCTGTGAAGTTACAGTATGTTTACATTCAGTGCTTTTCATAGAAACGAGTTGTGTGTTTTCTTGAAGCCTGTTTAACTGTGTTTCCTTGATCATAAAAAATTTGCAGATTTGATTTGATTTTTCTTAGATAACATTAAACTCACATGTTTTACATCCGCCTTTGTTGGTGCATTACGAAATTTCATTACCGAGACCGTATATCATGCCACGGAGCTGCCTCTTTGTGCACATGGAAGATACAAACAAAACTTGCACCCACTCCTGAATAATGCTACTAATGGTCAAAAACTCTGCAGGGTACCTTTTAAGTCCGATCTCAATTTCATGTTTTATTCCCAAATTGTAAGTGATATTTAATCAGCGATGTCACATTTACTACTGAGATGGTAACTATGCTGTATGCTAGAGTTTCTCTGTCTGACATAGTGAGCCACATGCACTAAAGTCAACAGGCTTGGCTGTTTACATAGACAAACAGAACACATTGCTAGCTCTGTTTTTAATATCGGCGTGTGTGTGTACATGCAGCATGTGGTGACTGTGTGGGTTCAGTATTCCCAGTTAAAAACATTAAGTATTTAACCTTTTGCCTTTACTTTTCTTTCCCCAAAAATTCAATCTTCTTTTTGGATACATTTTGTAAGGTCAGGGTCTGTCTCATTGGTGATTCATAGAGTTCAGAACTCTTTATTAGATATTTTCTGAAATGTCAACGGAGAAACGGTGCCACATTTTAGCTCTGTCATAACCAGAGTCTTTGTGCCTTTTATTTTTTCTGACATGAAAGAAGCCTAAATTTAACTGCATTATCAAATGAGATCACGTTAATTGATGTAAAAATGTGACTCTTCTTTAAATTGCTTCCTTTGTGCCTCACATCCATCACAGACACCAACGTGCTGCGGTACATCCAGCTGACGGAGATGAAGATGAGCAAGAGTGGACAGCGGGAACGAGAGAGCGGCAAAGAGACCCAGGGCTAATCCTCGACCTTTTGACCCTCCGATCCTTCGACCTTTGACCCTATGAGCAGTCCCAGATCGACCCTCCCTCTCTCCATCTCCTCTATCGACTCCTGACAACAGCACAGCCCACAGACAGAAGAGACCGACCCAATCACCTGCCAGTGATGGACAAAAATGGGGGGGGGCGTATCAGGAGCTGTCTGCAATCCATCTCCCTCTTCCTTCTCTTCCCTCCTCTTCTCCCTTTTTCTCCCTCAGGTGCTGTGGTTCCTCTCCCTAGACGCAGACAGCCGAGCAAACATAAAAATAAAAAATAAAAAAAAGCAAAACAACAAAAAACAAGGAAAATGCTGTATTATACTCATACGAAACGGTCGTTGTGGTGGACTGAAAAAGGAGCTTCAAAACATACATATGAATAATGGACATTTGCGTGATTTAGTAAACGTTTTAAAAACATGAAATGCATTTTGTTTGAGCTCTCTTGCTCTCTCTTTTTCTCTCAGCCTTCTCTCTCTCTCTCTCTCTCTCCGTCTTATTTCAAAAATCTCGAGGAGAATGTTTGGGGTTGGGAAACTCGACCACATCGGGAGGAGGGCAGGGGTGTGTGCAGAGGCAGTTCAGAGCATTAGCGGGGGATAGTGAGGGGGGGGGGGGAGTGTGTGACACATATCAAGACCATAGCCCAATTTGATTGTACATCCTTCCCCAACAGGGCTCACCCAGGCCCTTTTACCTAGACTATGGGACAGACTAGAAAAACCTTTCATCAAGTAGAGAAGAAGCCTGCCTCTGTGCTGAATCTATCGCTCTTCTGTCTCACTTTTCTTTCCTGGATGCCATGTATCTCCGTTTCTGGACTGTGGTTGTTTTTTTGTTTTTTTCAATTCAAGGGCTAATTCAAGTGTTTGTAATCCGTTACTAGGGGTTTTTTAATTTGCTTTCGATGTTCATCATACTCAGTAGTACGTAATCAGTCAGGTGAACTATTGTGGAAACTGGTGTGTCTTGAATCTGTTGTCTGAAGCCCCTCCTGGGTCCTGTGTCGTCGTTGATGTTGTTGAGACTGTCAAAGCCCCTCCCTCCCTCTCTACCATCACCTCCCCACTTTGTTCTCCCGTCAATGATGTCACAACGGAAAATAGCCAATGGGATCAGAGCTCCATCAACCACTGTTGGCTAGATGGAGATCCACTTTGAAGTTTCTAATCTGAGGTCTGACCTTTTTATTGCTAATGCTGAAGCTTCCCAGACATCGACAACACATCGAGGAGACTCTGGGCAGCATTAGTGCAGGGAAAACAATCACACACTTCTGTCCTGACAGTCCAAAACCTCCATCTTGGAGCACTCCACTTTAGTGCACTTCAACAAGAGCGAGCCATTTGAGATTTCTTCCTCTTACAGTTTACTGTATGTTGATAGATAAAATACCTGTGTTTGGGAAATGGTTCCAACACACAGCTGTTAGGACAGATACTGTAACACACAGCGTTAGCATTAGACACTACTGATGATATGGTTTGTGGATATTCATGACTAGCTTTCAAAAGAAACATAAATAATTTGCCACTGCTTCTCTTGTGATTTGTGAAGCTGAATCATTGATAATGCAAAAAATTGCTTTTCTAATAACTTTACCACAGAAGTTGAATCTGCCTTCCTGTTCTGCAGAAGGTTGGGTTGACGATTTGTGAAAGCATGACCTGAATTTCCCGTTTCTCTAATGCCATGAAACCCAGTTTCCTCTTTCCCGTGTGCGAGCCCGCCTCCTGCATGCAACATTTGGCTCCAGAGAGTTACTTCAGATGTTAGGGATGGGGATTACATCTGCTATATTGCTTTCTGTCATGGCATGCTGCCACTAAACTGTTTGCTCATACCTCTATTTTATCCATTCTGCCCTTTATAAACACAGAAGGTGGTGACAGACTGTGATCACAGCAGTAGAATAGGTATGAAATATGTCTGGAAAAAGGGGATCTTTAATAAATTAGGCTCAACTTCTGTCTCAGCCAAGGTGAGAGATAAGAGGTAATTCTTCTGCTTAAAATATAGAGAAAATCAAAGAAAGATGCTGTAAAAGATTCCCCCTCCCCAGATCTTTCCAGTGACCTGCTAGGAGGTAAATAGGGACCTAAGTGTGTCAATGGGACTCTGGAGAGACGGCACCATGTGTTGGAGAGACCGGCATGATAAAGAGAGGCTCCAGTGGAGGGAGAAGTAGGCCATCTGCAGCTCTACTGTGGCAGCGGAGACACAGAAAAGTTCAGAGCTGTTTTGTCATTATACACTACATGGCTAAAAGTATGTGAGCGTTACACCTGTACTGTATACGACCTCTGAACATCTCATTCCCCAAACTTTCCACAAGATACTGGGACCTGGCTGCAGGGATTTGGTCCCATTCAGCCATGAGATCATTAGTGATGTTGGGTGATAAAGGCCTCCTTCCCAGTCAGTGTCCCAGCTCATCCCAAAGCCATTGGGGTTTTAGGTCAGGGCAAGTGGTTCCACACCAACCTGGGACCACTACACATTTATGAAAGCACACCATTGTCTAAAACAGAGGTTCCTGTACCCTGTACTGTCGTGACTCCTTTTGGATTCCTTCTTTCTTTACTGTTCCCAAATGTCATCTGAGCTGTGTTTGAAATCACACGTTCATTCATTCATTCGCTCGCTTTATAATAGGCACTCAATAGTTTGCTCTATAGTGAGCAGTGAATTAGGGACACACTATATAGTGGATGAATATCACATTCTGATCTCAGATTCAAGTGAAATGGTGGACAGGAAATATAGTGCACTAATAGACAGTGATTTCAGACAGCAGACATTTTGACTTGTCATAGCAGGAAAGGCACAGGTGTTATTACATCAGTTAATAATGCTACTTGTTACACCTGTGTTTGACAAGTCAAGAGGCACGCTGTCCCCTCCCCCTAGATTTCACTGTATGCTGCAGCCTTATGACACACATGTTGAGTAACAGGGGTGTCCACATAGTTTTGGCCATATAGTATATCACTCAGAAGATCTATCTTAATACAATAATATATTAGATGAAAAGATTGATAAAATGTTCATGTCTGTACAGTAAATATGACTCTGCTCAGTCAGAAGGTTACAAAGTCCGCTGACCAGCAACTCTGAAGTTCACAAATTAACATGCTATTTTTTGTTTGTTTATTCTGTACAAAAACTGAAATGTAAAAACAACAATTTAACATTTTACAGAGTGGCTATTTCTACTTGCTACATATTTCCCAAAGTGTTTAACTATTCCCATGAGTTATCTTACTGTTCTTACTGAATGAAATGAATTTAATAATTTTTTGGCAGCAGTTCCCATTACTAATAATATTTCACTGGTGTAAAGCACCAATTACAATAAGCAAAATAATGTCATGGTTTTTGTCAGTATCACCCAGCTCTGTGGTTGATTAGGACTAAAACATTGGACGCAGACGAAGCCTTCCTCACTCTTGTTGTGCCTCTGTATTATGTAGTCTCTCTCTCTCTCTCTCTCTCTCTCTCTCTCTCTCTCTCTCTCTCTCTCCTCTCTCTCTCTCTCTCTCTCTCTCTCTCTCTCTCTCTCTCTGGCCCTGGTTTCCCAGAGGAGACAAATCAACAAACAGCAGTGAGGAATGGCACCTGCAGGCTCGGTCTCCATGGCTGCCTGGGCTAAGTCTACTCACCCACGGGCCCCTCGGGGATAGGTGTCCTCCTGTGGTTCTCTCTCCATGGCACCGGTCTGCCATCTTGTTTTTGTCTCGCTGTGCTAAGTCATTCTAGCTCAACGTGCACTACGAGCGTCTGGGGATAACTAGCAGCACATAAAGCAGGTTCACGTCTGGCTGGTTGGTTTTTGATTAATGGCAGCGCTGACTCCGAGGCAGTTATTGTGAGCATAATCTGATGACAACACGCTGTCTGTGCAAATAGAAATAGAGACACCTGATCTCTACATCAGTGTAGCTTTGAAAACAAACAACAAAAAGCACAACAAAAAAAGAGTTGGACAAGTAAAAATACTGGCTGTGTTATTTTTGCTCTTTTTACTTTGATGTCATTTGAGGTAAATGTTTGTCAAATGTCAAAGTAGTTTTTGTGAATATATGATACAAATGTACAAAAAAAAGAAAATAACAAAAATGGAAAGTTTTATGGTTGTGAAAAGCTTTACTGAATTACTTTATCAACGGAAAAGAAAAGCAAGAGTTAGAAAAGAGAATTTTACTATAGCTCCTCCACAGAGCTGCTTTGTGACTGTGTCTGTATTTGTTGGTATTTCTGTTGACGTCCCTTTCGTCAAGGGGTCCAGAATCAGCTCAGAGTATGTGCAATGCCCTTTTCAACCCCCCGCCCCTTTCTCCCTCTTTTCCTCCTCTGAATGACCTTTGACCCCGTGCATCTGTATCTGCACAGAAGACGACCAGTAACGCAGGAGTGGATGAGAACTCCGAGGAACTGGTGCCAGAGCGCAGAGCTGCTCCTCACAGCCACAGACCTCCATCCTGTTTCTTTCTGTGCTGATGGAGACAAAAAAAATAAAAAATGGACATGAAGCTGGGGACGTCAAGGCTATGACCGCGCTTTTGTCTCGCCTCGCTACCTAGAGGCGTCTTTCTTTTTTTCTTTTTTTTTTTCCTTTCAAAATCCAAACATCCACCAGGCCTCCAACACTGGTTTTACTGAACTGCTAGCCCGGGAATGCACTATTGATTGGTAAATGAAGATTATGAATAAAGTTTTAAACGAAGAGGAATGTTGTTGTTGTTGTTGTTGTTGTTGTTGTTGTTGTTGTTGTTGTTGTTGTTGTTGTTGTTGTTGTTGTTGTTGTTGTGTGGTCACAACTTAATGTCATTTCAGTTAAAGGCACTTTACACATCAGTCTGTTTACAGGTCTTTGGGAGTACTACTGCATTTGTGAGAAAAGTTTTATGAAGCGTTTTGCGGCTCCAGAGGGAGACTGCAAATTTAAAACCAAGGCTCAAGGCTGTATTAGCCTCCATTAGCATGACAACGCAAATCCACTGTGCAGGGAATCCAGTCAAGTGGCATTGTGGGTAATGTAGGGACCAGGTTTGGACAAAGAAGACGAAATATGTTGGTTAACGAGATGTTATCTGTCGTCAGATGAATGTCAGCTGTCCTTCGTGAGTCTGACAGTGGAGTTCAATGCTAAAATGGTGGTGTCCTCTTTAAGGGACACTCCACTGATTTTTCACATTTACTACTCAGCCTGTGTGAAAACGGTTGTATAATGTCTTCTGTGGCTCTAGAGCAGCTTTCTGAAATCAGATAAAAGTTCTTGACCTTAGAAAACAGCCAATGACAAGGTCCCTTTAGTAGCTGTTCTGGAGCTTTCAGTCATATCACACTATCTTGATCAGCAGATTTAAGTTGTTCAGTGTCATTGTTGTGCAGATGTTCACTTTTTTTTCACAGGTCAAAAAGATGCTACAGGTTGCATTATGGGAAATGTAGGAGCATTTTTGCGTCAGTTTTTTTGGTTTTGAGCTTGAAGTTCCTTAAAGTGATCAGAAAAAAATTAATATTGGAACATCTGCAGCTCCACAGCACTTCATTTGGTGATGAAGACCATGTGATATGATTGAAATCTAAAGAGCAGCCACTAAACTGACTTGTCTCACCGGTTCCTCAATTTGATGGACATACAGTGTGTCACAACCTGGCTCAACAGAGTTTGCCAAAGGAAGAAACCACATGTAGTCCTACATAAATGCAAGTACTTAAACAGAATAAACACAAAAATACAAAGGAAACCAGGAAGTGAAATCATTTTGAAGGTCTGGTTATACACACCTGAGCTCAGCCTGCCTCTGAGTGTTCAGTTTGTAATCAGGCTTTTTCCTATAAAACTGTAGTCAACAAACTCAATCATGACACATGATGACATGACAAAGCTGCTGCAGAGCCACAAATGATATGATACAACTTTTCAAGTTTTCACAGGCTGAGCCATTTCATCTTTGACGAGTTTAAACCTCTTACACTTTCTTCTTCAGTTTCTGTGAAGTTTGCTTCAGGATCTGATCAATCATAACTGCATTTTAAAAAAGCACATCTAGTCTTTTATTTATTCCACATTTTTGTCACCATTTCCTCCAACGTGGGCTCAAGTTATTCCTTCTTTAAAATACTTTATTCATCAGTCATTTTGAAATGGTGCCACTAAGCTCAGACTCATTATAATATATTTAAAACAGATCATTTTGAAACTATGAAACGATGTAATGATCTGAGAAAGATTCAGTGAAGGACAAAGAGAGTTAGTCTGCAGATCTGACGACACACCAACTGGCAGGCAATCTGGTTAGTTGTTCACTTCAAAAATACACACAAAGTACACACACTCTGTGTGTTTCCCTCTTTATCCGCCTCCCCTCACGTCCCCTATCTCTCCTCATTCCTCTCTGAAGTGGCACCAACACTGTCACCCCCTGAATCTTGAAATCCCACATTTCAAAAGGTGTCTGCGCTGACTGAGACACATTTGCTCCTTGAATGATAGACTAATAGAAAACAGGAAATGTGCTGAAAACAGGAAATGTGCTGAAAAGCTGTTGAAGAGAGACTGAGAAGGTGATAAACACACGAGTCATCACACCTGTAAGGGACAAAAGGGAAAGCACAGAACAACGACATGTCGTGTGTGTGTGTGTGTGTGTGTGTGTGTGTGTGTGTGTGTGTGTGTGTGTGTGTGTGTGTGTGTGTGTGTGTGTGTGTGTGTGTGTGTGTGTGTGTGTGTGTGTGTGTGAGAGAGCTGTGAACCGGCCATGCGACACTTAGCCTGCCGAATCCCTTTCTGCTGGCTCTTTAACACCTCTCACTCTCTTCCTCACTTCATTTTCAGACCCATCATCCTTTTTTTCACCGTTTTCTTTGTTGTCGCTTTTAATAGCATCACCATGGAATAGAAGAGGGGTTGCTAGGTAACTGGCTGGCGTCTGGATGGGTGTTTGATTGGCGGTCACACCGACAGACACAGCAGTGGCGTGTGTGTATTTGTATCATCTGTATACATATGCATGTGTCTGGATCTGTCTTTACATCCAGAGGTTGTCACTGTCGGTGTAAAATATCACATTTTGTTTGGCATTTGTAAGATTTCTTTCTTTACTAACGTCTCAAATTTAACCTGTAAATCTTTGTCAGCTGCACTGAATGCATTAAGGCACCTTCATCTGCATTTTGTGGCAACTGCAGTGTCAGAGAGTGACCATAGGAATGCATTACATAGGGAAAAACAGCAGACTTGGAAATGATATGACATCATAGGACGCAGTAATGACACCTAGAGGATTTTATCTGTTACTGCAACTGCCTTTGTCTGCTGAGGAACAGGTACTGTGTTCAAGTACAATTCTGTGGTACTTGTGCGTTTACGTGGGTATTATCATTTTACGGCACTTTACAGTGGTGGAGGGAGTGATCGGATCCGTGGTTGGATCATGAAACAATGTGCTCCTGTGCACAGACAAGAAAAGGCCCCACACTCGAGATATAAAACAACTACAAACTATGTAGCACGACTGAATGTCAATTTATCTTTGTAGCCATTTTGTGTTTCCTTGTAGTCATTTTATCTGTGTAGTTTCTTTATCTCTGTGTGGTTATCTATTTTTATTTGTGGTCATTTTGTCTCTTTGTTGGACTTGTGTTGTCATGGAGTCATGTTTGTAGTTGTTTGATTGTTAACTGTTTCTTCAAAGAAAGGCTCTCGCCCTTTTGGCCCCTGGCGCCTGTGTCCATTAGGCCCACTGAATAAACCAAGCTCAGAGCCTTTACTTATGTAAAAGTATCCATACCAAACTGTAAAAATACACAATTACAAGATCTGTTCAAAGGTCCTGCTTTTAAAATCCTACTGAAGTAAAAGCACAGAGGCTATATGTACTGCAAGTATTAAAGGTACTCATTCCTCAGAGAATCCTACCCTGTGATTATTATCACTTCATATAAAGTTTCTTACTTTTGATATATAAGTGTATTTTGTTGAAAATACTTTTGTACTTTTACATAAGTAAATGAAGGACTTTTAGTGTTTTTAAATTCTTTTATTGCTACTTTTACTTAGGTAAAGGATCTGAGTCGCTCTTCCAGCACCGCCCAGATACATGATTGGATGATTACCTCGTGATAAAAACAGCTGTGGCACTGACAATGAAGCATCTTTCTTTTTTTTTCTTTTTTTTTTATTATTCATCTCTCATTCATCACAATTCACACTTTTTCCTCACTGAACCCAGAAATGTCACAGGTTGAGACTGGAGACAACATGGACGTTTCAGTAAGCAGTTTCCTTGGTTTTCCTTGGTTTTTCCTGTTATATTAACAAATATATACAGATATCCCAGGAAGAGCATCGTAATAATAATTAATCCTTTCCAATAATAACAATAAATTTAATAAATACTCAGTGTTCTTAACCACATCAGGAGAATGAGTTTGGGCTCACTCTTATACCAACGGGACTGTCACGATCCCATACAAATAATAACACACACTCACACACGCTCTTATTCACACTCGCACACTCACCTAGAGAAATTTGCACAGTCAAGTAAATACCATCTGCAGCCAAGACGAACTGTCCACTGTACGAAAACAACTCCGGAGATAAAAGTTGATTTGTCAGCCGTGACTAGAGCAGCTTGTGCCGAGTCCACTGGTCCACAGAGAGACTAACTAGTTGCACAACATGGCTCCTAAAGTGCCACTGATGTTGAATACAGCAGGTCAGAGGAGAGAATGTGAAGATTCAAAACGGTCCTACAAGAACATGAGGTTGACGTTGAAATCAGGTAGCTTGTTTCCCTCAGTGTTTCCTTTTTTTCTGTGTGTGTGTGTGTGTGAGTCCATTTTTAGTGGCATGAATGGGATCCGTACAGAGTGCTACTGGCTGCTAGAGGGGAATGTTTTCATCCAAAAAAACGTGTAAAAGACAAACAGATGAGAACGTGTGTAGTCTTATTTTGAAGAAGTGCAGCGTGTAGCGTACAGCCGACCATTCACACACAAAATAACATGCACTGAAGAAGCACCAGCACACCAAAAAATTAATTCATTTAGTTCATTCACACACACACACACACACACACACACACACACACACACACACACACACACACACACACGTACAGTAATATATACACATTCACACATAGAGAAACACACCTGGTCTGCCAAACCAATAGAAAAACATTTTTGCTAACAGGTTTGCTGCAGGGATGGTGCAAGCACTGAGAAAATAAACTCTGTTTTTTTTTTTGTTTTTTTTTACTGTACAAGGCTGAAGATATCACCAGTCCACCAGTGCTGTGAGAAAAAGGCTTTTTCCTGTCTCAGTGTTGGAAGGGAGAGGACGATAACCCCCATGCAGAGAGATGACACGTGAGGAGTTTATGGGAGATGTTTGTGTACCGGCAGAACAAACGCAGGAAAAGGACAGTCTCTAAAGTGTTCTAAACAGTCCAGCTCTTCTTTTTCTCTTGGAAACTTCTCCTGAAACAACAAATGTTTAGGTGAAACAGTGAATGATGAAAGATTTGTGTGGTCTTTGGGAGTGGGAGGCAGGAAAGATGCAAGCAGAAAGTGGGTGGCTACACAGACAAGCAAAAGCACAAGCAGATGGGTTGAAATGAACAATTAGCAAAGTCAAAAAGTGGCTTTTTAAAGTACTTGAATGGCTTTTGAAGGTTGTGAGTCTTGAAGGAAATGCAACCTGGTCGTGGGTCACTAAGAAGCAGGTAGTGATGGCTTCCAGGGAGGGAAAGAAGTAGTGTTTGGGTTAAAGTAGGTAGGTGAGCACACCACAAGGCTTTTTATGAGACCTCTAGGACGCTCAGTGTCGTGCAAGTTAGAGAGCACTATCAGGGAAAGGCTTGCTGTTCGGGGTTCACACACCTTATTAGGACACTAAAAGGGCAAACGAGAGAGCGATGGCTTCCAGTAAGTGCCTTAAATCATGACAAGTAGTGGGTTGTTTTTGCGTTCTTCGGTGAGTGCACTTTGCTCGGCTCAGACATCAGAAGGCGTTCTTTATTCAGCCCATGCTCTAATGTCCTGGAACAGGATTGAATGCAAAAAAATTCAGAATTGGAAATGTTCACTTGCTGTGTTTCACTATGAGTATTGTTGTCCACACAGAGTGGCAGGCTGCAGCTGTCCACACAGAGGGACAGTGTGGTCCAAACTCTGGCCCTCCACGTCCATGTCCATCAGGTTTGGTCGTGGGGCGCCGGCGGTGCTGTCACCTGAACCGAGCGGGCTGTCACAGCTGCTGCCCGGCGACGAACTCAGGGTCCGAGAGAGAGAACCCAGCTTCCAGGGGTCGGGTCTCATCCTGGCCGGGGTGGGCCGAGGCCGGGGGGCAAACTCCAGTGTCTTGGGTCTCTCCAGGGGGCTGATGAGGCAGAGAGGAGCCGGGTCAGGGATCGGTGGAGCGGGGGCTTTACGCCGATGAGGGACTGGGAAGAGGGTGGCGGGGTCGGGGAGTCGGGGGATGTCCAGAGTGTCCTGTGTACCTGAATAATGAAAGAGAGAAGAATGAAAAAAAAAATGTTTCTTCGCTTTTGTTCAAGGAAAACTCATTTTATGGACAAAACAATAAAAAACAAAAATAATCTATATAATAATTATAAATAGTAGAAAATATTAATTAGCTGCAGGAATAAATAAAGCATTAGAGGATAAATCAGTGTTTTTGCATGTGTTTGCCCACAAAACTGTAAAAAGCACGTTTGAACTTATTTTACCCTTTACCTTTGCTTGCTTTGAGGTGTGGTACCCCCGGCGGAGGAGGCATGGGCATGCTCCCATCAGACGGCGTCCTGTGGTGTCCCAGAGTTTGGGCCCGGGGTCGTATCGCCCCGTCTGAAGGGGTGCGTCTGTGTCCTCTGTTCAGGGCCATGGCTGCAGACACGTGGGTCGGCGTGAGCGACTGGTTGGGCTCCTTCTTGAAGCTCTCTGCCCGCAGGTCTAAGAGCGGGTTGAGGGTAGGAGCCGGAGGCGCAGCAGGTATTTTGACCCCCGTCATCGGGGTCAGGGCGTATTCGTCGGGGTCGGAGGGGAGGAGGGACTTGGTGGAGTTGCAGTCAGACAGAGAGGACAAAGAGAGGAGTGTAACAGAGGGAGAAGGGTCCATGCAGGGGAGCGTGGAGTCGTGATGTCTGGAGAGGGAGAGGGAGAGGTTTCGGCTGGGTGGAGAGGTGCTGCGACGGAAACGTCCCGTCCGCTGGAAGAGACCCTCCTTCTTCTTACGCTGCTCCTCTCTGAGGTCCTGCTCGTCCTGAAGCACCTGACGACAACATCAGGTCACATTAACAAGCTGTGGCGCCACTGAGGATTATTTGTAAAGAAAGATTTATTTGATGTGAATAGTTCTAGTCAAGATTTATAATTTTTACAATTATTTTATAAATCTAGATTCATGATAAAACTGCAGGAAAATGCATTTTTGGGGGATTTTTGATGATGAAGATACGATAGAACACTAACACAACTGACTAGTGTAATCTGTGGGTTTTTTGGTGAAGAGGACAGAAACCATGGGCTAACAACAGCCTCGTAACTAATAAATAACACAAGTGAGAAGTGATGAAGCACAGCCACAAAGACTTACTCAAAGTAAGGCGTCAAGGCTCAAAACCTATAATATGAATAATTCAATAAGCATCATAACCAATGAATGAGACAGTGTATTCAGTCTGTACAGCTTCTGTTCCCGTTACGGAGAATAGGAGACAAACAAAAGTGATCGCTATAACAACAGGCTAGTATAGTACCTAGTTTAACCGAGCGTGATGTCAATAAGCACCAGAGCTACTGATATAGTGACTGACAGCCTGATAGATCAGTCAGTTCATGTTCAAGCCTCACTTCAAGCGTTTTGTTGGGACTGATGGGGTTAATAATAATAATAAGGCCGCAGTGAGATGAGTTTGGGATAATTTGACCTGCTGTCTTGTGAGTTCCCTCTTTTGATTAAAATACCTTATATTATTTATTTGATTAAGACTTTCACACCCTCTTAAAGCAAGTACAGGAAAAGAGTCCATCCATATCATTACTTTCATTGATCCTCTCACTGCACACTGTGAATCTACTCTGGTCAGACCCGTGGCGCTGGAAACGTCCGCGTAGACCTCTGTCCGTGCTGACTCAACAGCAAAGCACATTTCCTGCTGATAATTTTGCAGCTCGTTCATGCGGCAAACATCGTGTTCTATTTCATTCCAGTGGTGATCTGGAGAGAGCGGGTGTGATGTGAGTTACTGTACGTCACTGCGAGGCATGGCGTGCTGTGGGACATGGTGCATTATCCTGTTGGAAGTATTTATCTGAGAAAGGGCTGACTGTGGCCATGAGGAGATTCACCTGATCAGCAACAAATCTGATTATAAGAGGACTAATCTGATCAAAGAAAACACTATTAAACACTACCAGCTTGACTCCAGGCAGATTCGTGCTGTTTACACTCAATATAAGAGACTGTCTGCAGGAGGAAGCTGATTTTAACAACAACGTAACAACTAAAGTGAATAATGAATGTATGAATGAACAAAGCTATTGCATTTCACCACAATTTAAAACCATTATCTTGTCAGAGACATTTTGTTTGCAGACAGGCAAACAAAATAAAATAGACTCAATAAAAACAATTAAAAAACAATACATCTATTAGTGCATTGATTACCGCATTAAAGGGGCTAGTTGAAAGTTTTTTCCACCGTCTAACATGGTTTCTTGCTGGGAGCGTGTTGTGGTCATTGTCACTTGACAAGAGTTTCAACCATCCTCGTCTATATAATACAAGAGGTTAGAATACGTCCTCTGAGCAGCGTTACCTCTTCAGAACAGATTGGAGGCTGCAGTGAGTCGCTATCATAAAGTGATGAAATGGACAGCAGCTAGCTGGTTAGCATGCTAACTTCAGTACAAGAAGAGACGTGATAGAGAAAAGAGTTAACATTGTTGTTGCTTTCCACTGCTGGAGACAGCTCTTGGCGGAAGGAATGAAGTTTGATGCTGAACTCACAACGTTTCTTCTAGACAGGTAAGTAAACAGCTGTTAATGCTAACATTAGCTGTGTAGCAATAGCAAAACTTACAAATAGCTTTAAATGCTTTGACCTGTTTGTTCTGGTAGTCTTCTTGTATCTCAGCAATTTTATCTAAATAGGCAATAAAGACGTGATTCGTCTATGCTTGGTTATGTAGGAGTTTATTGTTTTGTGTGTTTAGTTATTCTAGACACTTATACTTATTTTTGTTATTAGCAGTAGTGGGATTAATGGACAGATCTGATAAGATTGGTAATTGGAAATATTTTTCGTCTGCTTATATGTGAGGAATGTGATGTCTTTTCACCCATCTTATTCTTATAATTGTGGTTATGCAATTTTTTCATTCATCACCTCCACTGTGGAGAATTTGGAAATGCAATTGCAAAAAAAAACAATATAGGTTAGATCTGGGCAAGCAAAATAAACTTAAATTTTACATAAGTCATTTCAAACATCTTACATGGTACTGTACATCGTCTCCACTTTGCACGAGTTTCCAGGCGTTGCATCGTTTTGGAGACAAGTATCATCCACTCTACTCATTTTTACTCAACATAAAAATACCGTGTTGACCCCCATATATTGCTACTGTTGAATGATGACTGTTCTTTGCCATAACGCCCTGCCTTTCTCAGTTTATCTTACCTGCAGTTTTCCCAGCTGCAGCAGGTCTTGTCCAAGGGCGACAGACGCGAGCAGAGAGGCACAACCCAACAACAACATGTCACTCTTCTTCCTCTGGTTGCAGCGACGGAGCGAGTCCTGGTAGCTCACACCCACCCCCGGGCCTCCAGGACCCTGACAGGAGGCCGTATTAGACACCCCAAGAGCCGGTATCATGTTGGGTCCCAGGCTACCCCACAGAGACCCCGAATCCTCCACAGCCCCGTTACTGCTGGTCTCTGAGGGCAGCAAGGACCCTGGTGACTCCTCAAACTCACCGCACTCCTCTATTGATAAAAAGAAAAGGGAAATAAAAAGAGTTGAGATGAGGTATAAGTTAGTAATGCACATCTTATAATAAAAAACACAATGCTCACCCATTTCATTCAGGCTGGAGAAGCCAGCAGTCATGGGTGCATGTTTGGGGGATTTGCCCAGATTTGGTGCACTGGATGACCAAACTTTACATCCCTCACCCAGTGATTTCAGCCTGCAAACAGAGAAATACTGCATTAAAACCAGGTTTTCAATGCGCCTCCAATCAAAACAAATTATTTAATTATTAATTAAGTCAGCAAGAGCCACAAAAATAACTTTTTTTGAGATACAAAGCTGTAAAAAGTTGTTTCTCTGTGTTATGAACAATAATCTGTCCAGCAAAATGTGAGGAAATTTAGCCTCATGATCTCTGCTAAATTTTGGACATCATTAACTCTTATTGACAAGACTGTAGGATCAAAAAGTCAGGGAGCTAGTGAATCCTGCACACCGTAAATCAGTTGTACTAGCTTTACTAACAATAATACTGTAAGAAAAATAACAACAATAAAAACTTTATCAGGAAAAGCTAATATGTAAGCAAATTAATAACGTACTTTTCCTCCCCGCCGACCCTCTCTCTCTGGTGGGTGGAGCTCGGTCCCCAGGTGCGTCCTTTCTTCTTGCTTGTCGTCAGGTCTTCCTTCTTACACACAGCGCTGCGTCCCCACGTCTTACTGCCGTCGCTCGGTGTCACTTACAGACATTGCAAACCACAGAACATGTCTTTAACTGTGCCATATTTTTCAGGATACAAAGACCCAAGGTCAGCAGATGAGTGAAATTCTTAGAGGTCCTTGGTGAAAACAAGAAGCATCAAAACATTTTTTTTAAATACTGCTCATTTATCAGGGAAATATAACTAAGGTTTATTCAATTCCAAATTTTACATCATTACTTCTGGACCCCCAGTTGGATATTTGATATTGATTTCTCTCAGGATTGTATCGTCTCTCCTTTTTCTTTGATTTATTTCCAAGAAAGCCTCTCTGTGTTTCTGTTTGTGTGTCCTTGTTTTGGATAATTGAGAGCTGCACTTCAGGAAGTCAAGGTTGATCAGCTTCAAGTGATGCTGATTTTTTGAGGAGGCTGATTTCACCCTGTGCTCCAGAGTTTGTCCTTTTTTCATGTACAGGGCTACAGCGGACAGTGTCGGAGATCAACAGGTGGTGATCTGAATCGCTCTCTGTGGTAAATCTGAACATTTGCTCATGGACAAACTGAGCATTTTTTGAAAGCACGTGTCATTGCTGCATGAATAGTCACAACAGAAGAGCCTCAGTGTTTTAAGTGCAGCAAATAGTCACTGTAGGCTGTATCTGTTTTTGATGTACACTGCTCTCATTACATTTCAAAACAAAATCTGTCACAGAAAAAGATCACCATTTAACATTAAACCTGCTGAATCCCATCATTTCAGATTGTTTTCTGCTTGTGGGCATTTGCACTCACATCTAATGGCTCTCAGTCGGGGTATGACCCCCGGGCTGGCAGGCGGGGTGGTGCTCTCGCTCCCCTGGGTCTTCCTCTTGTCCACACTGGGAGACGCCTGCACTGTGATCTTATGCTCGAAGCCTGCAGGACGCAAAGAGAGAAAATGTGCCAAATCATTTTATCACTTGTCAAAAAATTTCATAAATTCTAGAATTGAGGACACACACATAAAACAAAGTGCAGACCAGAATGAGCGTCAATATAAATCACATTAAAACACGTCACACTGAGGTGCCCTGCTGGACTAGGGTTTAAAGTGCCAACTCTGAACTGCAACGTCAACATCTGCAACGGGCCAGAGTCACTAGATAAATCTTATTGCTCTCACTGAGCCAAGAATTATTTACTCTTAATGTAAAAACAGATGTATACAGCCCAGATTCATCAGAGTAAAACAAACCGCAGTTCCTCCTTTCACCCACCAGAGGGCAGACTGATACAGTTGCTGTCTCGACCCAGCTTCAGTAATCTGCTCTTCTTGAAGTGGCCCTTCCTCTTCTTCACGCTGGGTTTCTCCTGGTACATCTGGTGGATGATGATGTTCAGCTCTCGCTCCACGATGTCAATCTCCCTCTCCGCCAGCTCCTGCTCTCTCCTCCTCAGCTGCTCCTCCTGCTCCCTCTGCTCCTCGGCTGCTCGAGCCAACGCCTCCTCCCAAGATCTCAGCTCCTGAGGAGAGGATAGCAGAGGAGGAGGAAGAGGAAGAGGATAGAAGAGGAGGTTGTCAGTATAGCAGCACCTCTTCTAACACCTCTTTTTGCAACAGACTTGTTGCTGAGTTAATTCTAATTATCAGAAACGCCTGAGGCAGACGAATAAATTCTGTTTGAATAAATAAACTCTGCTTGAACGCGGATAAAAGTGAAAAGAATAATCAACTTTTACTGACATATTTCTGAACCCGTCTGTTTTGTCTATTTTAAAACTAGACCAAAAGATATTAATTCATTTAGTTTTTCCTTCCAACTAAAGACTGTATTTAATAGTCGGATGCTAACTGTTGAGCTTTCAATAAGCATCTACAAACAGTCAGTTTAATCAGATAAATGTACTTACAGTAAAGTAAAGAAACTGAAGCAGCATTTTATTGTTTACTGTAGTGGCTTGAGGTAACCTCAAAATTATTTAATAAATTGAAATGATTAAAATAATTAAATGGCAATGCACCAAATCCTCACATTTAAGAGGCTGTGACCAAGATGACAAAGTAGTTGCCAATCTCATATTTCGTAAGACTATCATATGCAAAAATTTAAAATTGTAAAGTGACTTGTAGCAAAAACTGTGGGTAGAAATTAGTGAAGTAAAAAGTACAACATTTCAATATATTAGAGAGCAGCACGAATACTCATGTAAAGCACAAACACATAAAATTTGTACTTAAGTTCTTCACTGCTGAGCTACCGTCCACATACTGTCCAGAAAAATTAGGCCTCACCAGAGTTTTGATCTGTGTTTTCAGACCTCTCACCTTCTCTTTGGCCCTGAGCTCGTCAAACATCTGCTGGATCTCCAGCCTCCAGTCTTCCTGTAAGGAGTGGAAGGACTCCAGAGGCATCTGGAACATGGCCGACTGCTCGATTGCCAATAGTCGTCTCAGGATGCTGGTGAACGAGGGCCTGCTGTGGGGGTTGGGGCTCCAGCACTCTGAGGGACAAGAGACACGATTTCAGGGGTTAGTATCATGTTAGTGTATCCTGTATTTTATAGTCCTAATCAGATGCTGCAGCTTCGGTGGTCGCAGATGGGTCCGGTTGGTGTTGGCCTTCACCACGGTTCTTCCTTGTCACCAATCCTGTTTGTGATTTTCATGGGCAAGATTTCAAGGCGCAGCCAGGGGGAGGAGGGTGTCTGGTTTGAGGACCTCCAAATTGCCTCCCTTGTTTTGAAGATGATGTGGACAGTCTCTGAGTTTCAGCAGACTCCTTGCCGATTTCTATATTTGTCTTTCTGACACCAAACCAAATTCATCAAGTCCATCCTTCTCATCGCCCTAACCCTGTCTGTGGCAACTCAGCTCAATGGTTCCTACTAAATATGTAAATCTTTAAAAACACCTCTCAAGTATAGTTTTTTTTTTTAAAAAGACTCAGTAATTTCCAAACATTCGGGACTGAATCAATATAAACTACAGTGCCCATGTTGGCTGTAATGAAGGACCATGTTTTCCAGTGCAAAAGTGTGGCTCACTGATGTGTTTTTTCTAGTTTGTGGACAACAATGGAGCTCTATGACACAAAGGAATAAACTATATTAAGCTTTAGATACACTGATAATACACGTTTTCATCTTTTCAGGGGATCTGTTGACAATAAGAGAAATGCAGACTATCGCGTTATTGACATACCCTATTAAATAATAAATACCTGTTATAATAATAATAATAAAGTCTTTATACAGCAAAACATAGAGTCAGATCATCAACATAATACACAGCAGACTGAACCATGAGTTGTTGGTCTGGATATTTTTTTGCTTTTTTTCCTGGCAGCAGAGAAGGCAACAGGAGAAGTGGAAGAGAGCAAGATGGGACAGCATATGGCAGCCATCATGAGCCAAACCCTGACTGACAGTGTTGCAGAAACATGGTGCACACCTACAATAATCTACCGAGCCGCAGACACACCAGCACTGTCTGTCCAACACCAAGCCACAGTCATAAACATCTACTACAAGTCTGACACAGTTCATGGCAAAAACAGTGTAAAAATACTCATTACAGTGCAGATATAGGGAGTCGTCTCATGGGCTAAAAACATTTTTCTTACCAGGTAACATTCATTTATTAGGTAAGATAAATTAGCATAAAAAATATGTGGCTGAAGTAAAGGGGGGAGAAGATGAAAGGGAGATGATGACAGGAGTAAACAGAGTGTAGTGAGCAGCGAGGGATGACAAAGGAGAGATTAACGGATGAACATGGATCAGATGAAGTGGAGTGTGTGTGTGTGTGGGGGGGGGGGGGGTGGAGGGAAAGAGCTTTAGGAGCAGAGTGGGAGGGAAGTGAAGGGAGGTGACTGAAGTTTGCTGCTGGGCTGACAGTTTGAGAAACAGCTTCCTCGCTCTGTTTTTTTTTTTTTTTTTTTCATCTTTCATCATCTTTTTCCATCTTTCATCTTACCCACATGAAAAAAAAAGTAGCTTAGGAATAAGCACATTAAGGCAATTTGTATATAAAGCAGGTGTGTGTTTAAACAGTGATGACCTGAACTGTGAAACAAGAGCCAGTTAATACTCTACCACTGTTAACAGAGCGCTGCCAGGATTATTTGCAAAGTGCAAAGGAAAAAGCCAGCCCAGGGGAGCTCAGGCGCGGGACGGCACGAGGATGTATAAAAAGCAACTTAATGAATCTTCATCCAGTTTAACTCTTGGTGCACTCCTCAGCTCCCAGATGCAGTGAAAGAAAGGTTTTAAATTCATCCACTGTAACCTCAAAAAACTAACTCAAAGTAAGGCTTCCACAATGACAGAAGTATCGACTTGATATTCTACGATTGAATCATCTCTCCGTGTCCAGGTGCTCGCCTGCTTACCTCCCAGCAGCTGAGCAAAAGGCTCAGGGCAGGTTGAAGGGATGGGAAGTGTCAGCTTGTTCATGGCAACACCGTAAGCTACCGCCAGTGCATCTATCTCCCGGTAAGGAACCTCGCCGGTCAGCAGCTCCCAGAGCAACACACCGAAACTATGAGGAGAGACAAAGAGACAGGTGAGAACAACATTATGTTTTTCTTCTTCTTTTATGTTTTCTATGTCACATCTGACACCCAGCAACTATCCTCCAACAGGATGACAACGACCACCTCTTATCAGTGGCCACAGTTCCTGTAGGTCATGTAACAACAACTGAGTAAGCTCTACTGAGGAAAGCCACAAGATGCAGCTGAAAGCTCAAAAAAAATTCCGGGTAAGTTAAACCTCATAATGAGAATTTTTTTGTCAAACATAAATTTATTTTGAATTGTCACTGAAAGACTGAACAACATAGTGTTGTTATAGTGCTACTTTTAGCAAATGTACTTCTGAGGATGAAAAGATTTAACGAGCAAATATTTTGATAATCAGTTAATTGTTTGAATCATTTTTCAAGCAAAGACAATGAAAACGTGAGAATCTTTCTCATGTTCCAGCCTCGCAGATGTGAGGATTTTCTGCTGTTCTTTCTCATATGTCTTTGAATCTGGGATCTGGAAACACAAGACATTTGAAGACATCGCACAAAAAAGTCCTCTTAATTATTTCTATTTTTCTATTTCCTCTTTTAACCTAGATTGATTGTTTTAAGCAAAGCAAGAATAATTGCCAAAGATTCTCAATCTTAGCCTGGTTTCTTATGAACAACCTCTCAAGCATATACACATTCACTCTGTGTCACATTAGTATCCCCTGATAACCTGCCAGGAAGTATGTATAAATGAGGGGAATAAGGTGACACACACACACACACACACATACCTCCACACATCGCTGCTCTTGGAGAAGAGGGAGAGCTTGATGACTTCTGGGGCCATCCAGGCGTAGGTCCCCGCTGCACTCATCTTGGTGGTCTGGTGCCACTCTCTGGCCAGACCAAAGTCTGTGATCTTCAAGGTTTTCCCGCTCAGGTCGTCGCGCGCCACCGGCTCCAGAATGAGGACTGAGGAAGAGGAGGCAGAAAGGACAGAGGGACAAAGAGCAGTTTGAGTTAAAGGATGATAGTCTTGTTCACACGACACCTGTCAGGAAGCAACGCAGAAATACAAATACTCTTTAAAAACAGTGTCTGTGTCTTTCAGATACTGAAAGCTCCCTGACAAGAGGTCGAACTACAGAGAGGGAAAAAGTAGAAACACAGACTGCAAAGAGAGCTTTTATTAGAGGCTTAAACTTGTTATATGACATTTAATTATTTTTTTAACTATAGTAAATTGAATATTTTTGTAATTTTGGACTGTTAGTTGACAACAAAAGAGGCAGCAAAGACCTCAGTATGAGCTTTGGGGAATTGTGAAGGACATGTTTCTCTACTTTTCTGACATTAATTGATTTACTGTGAAGTGGAAATAATTGGCAGGTTAATGGATAATGAAAGAAATCGTTAGTTGCGGCCCTAATAGAAACATTAATACTTAAGCATGTATAGTGAATAGGATGGGTTGTTAAATCGGCAAACTTTTTACTACAAAGTCCTGCTGATTTAACATATTTTTCTTATACACAAGCACTTACAATACAACATATTACACCTCTGAGAATCTTTATTATTATGCTGTGTTTCATGAAATCCAGTTTCATACTCAAATTCCCTAAAAGTGTGTCTGAAAATCTTTCTGCATACAAAAACAAAATGTAAAAGGTGTACATGCTCAATAACAGTCGTGTTTACAATACAGGTGTGGTCAGACCAGTGTGCTGTTCAGGTTTCTGCTATAGGGTATAACCACACAGCAGTCTGCGTGTGCGTGTGCGTGTGTGTGTGTGTGTGTGTGTGTGTGTGTGTGTCTAGATAAAATAATTTCCATACCGTGACAGTCATTTCAATGTATACTTGTTAATGTTAGACTGTCACCTCTTTCATCCCTCCATCTTTCTCTCTATTTCTCTCCCTCTCTCTCTCTTCCATGTACCATGTACGACTTCCTCCTTCATTTCCGTGTGAGCGCTGGCTATGGAAATATTTAGAGTGTACACAGTTCAAAAGCACTGGGAGCCAGGTGGGGGTTGCTTTCCCTCTCTCTCTCTCTCTCTCTCTCTCTCTCTCGCTCACTCACTTATCTACAGGCGTATGCAAAAGGGTGGTGGAGAAAGGCTGCACACACAGCAGCGTCTTTGTTTACACACACATGCACTCCAGCACACACACAGACACGCACACACAGACGCACACAGAGACACACACAACCTTTCACGTGATAAAGGTGTGCCTCTCTGTGCTCTGCTGTATCCACAAACTCACTAGGAGACCAGTTTCAGTGATAAAGGATGGATCTCAGGCCAGTCTGCAGATGTTTACGTAGCCAGGAAGAAGATAAGTAACTGAACTTCAGTGAAAGTACCGATACCACACAATACAAGCATTTCATTACAAGTAAAAGTAATGCAGATAAACATTTACATTATAATAGATTATACTGGATATTATTACTGATGCATTAACATGTGAGCAGTATTTGACTGATGAAGCTGGTTGAGCAGGTTTAAATACTTTATATTACAGCTGAAATCATTTGTTTATTATCTGATTGGCAATTTTTTTGATAATCGTTTAATTGCTTCTGTCATTTCTTAAGCAAAAATGTCAAACTTTTGTGGGTTCCAGCTGCTCAAATGTTAAGTTGAGAAATATTTTTACATTGTGATATTGGTATTATTTCATAAGTTAAAGAGTTACTTGTCACCTTGGGTATGTTTTATCAGTTTTCGTTCACATCTCACAGACAAAACAAAACATAAATTGATGATGAAAATAATTCCTGGAGCAACAGAATATCAGCAACAATCTTTGACAAAAATTACCAATATTTATTGATTCAATCTTCAAAAAAGTGAATATTTGCTGGTTTTGTTAGTCTTATATTGAAGTTAACATCTATGAGACATTGTGATTTTCAGTATTTCCTCACAGGTTACAGACCAAAACAATTAAATGATTGATAGAGAAAATAATGAGCAGATTAATCTAGTTCTTAGACTAGTTGCAGCTCGACGGCCTACGCTGTCGAGTGCTTTATTGTACAAAAATGTGTAATGTTTTACAGGCTGATCACATTTTTGGTGCGTACAACTTTTATCTGCAAAATAACCAGTGACAGCTGTCAAATAAATGTAGTAGAATAAAAAGTGTATTTTACTTTAAAATGTAGTGAAGTAAAAGAATAAAATAAGAAGAATAAGAATAAAATGTGTGTAGAAAAAATTGTACTTGAGGACATGAGTAACTGTAACTTTCCACCACTATGCTTAGGTGATGTGACTGCATGTCCAGTCTCCAGACAGGGATTAAGTGCGGGCTGCTGACAGTGATAATAAGCCACCGTCATCCTCCAGCCGACTTTTCTATTCTGATACTGTCGTCTCTGTGAGGGACAGCTGTCTCCTCAAGGCGAACTCTCTCTCTCTCTCTCTCTCTCTGTCTCTGAGAAGTAAAGGATGGAGCCACACAGACTCAGAAAGAACCAGAGATCAGGATGTGTTTGCATGCATTGATGGGCGTGTATCACAAGCTACCTTCCCTCGGTTTGTTTTGAGTGTACAAACATGGAAAACATCCATGCGGGGACATGGACATCAGGCCTGTAGGTGGAGCATGGGGTGGAAACACAGAGGAAAGAAAAAGGAGAGGCTGATGACAGAGGAGGGAGGGAGGGAGGGAGGGAAGACAGAAACTGAATAGATGCCTGTTTACAGAACCTGAACCTGTGAGGGAAGCAGCACATCCACCTGCTCCCTCTCTGCCTCTCTTCCTGATGTAATTATAACATCATCGCGTTACTTTCGCACCTCAAGAACGTCTCCATGCTGCTTCTTAGCACCACCTGCGCATGATCATTCATCTTGCCACAAGTTTTTCACGACCGCCAGCATTTCATCCATATGTCAAACACAAAGATCAACATGTTTGTGTTCAGCTGGCAGCACAGGAACCTGCAGCGCAGTGATACACAAATAACACCCACGAGGGTGTGGGAACCATCACAGCACATTTCATCACAGTGAAGGAAAAAAGTCCTCGAGGATAATGTGGCTTTTACACAATCCAATGCCAGCGCTGTTGGAAATGTTATCTCAAAATAGAGCCCATATGAGCAAGGACAAGCTCCCTGGTTACTCTTCCATAGCAACATGCGTTATGGGAAATATCACAGGCCTGGATGTGTCACTGATTAATCACACTGCTTCATTATCATAAACATTGTGTGAGAGTTTAATACTACAGTACAGTTCGATTAGTGATAATTAATCCACAGGAAAAACTGCTGCTGCGCTGCTTAAACGATTCACTGTTCCAGTCTGCATCTGTGCTCGTCTGTGACGTCCACAACCTGACAGTGCACGACCCAACCTGTGTTATTATTAACCAGAGAGCCACTAAATAAATGTAAACGAGCTGATTAACTAGAGTAAACAGATACACTAGCAGCTCTGTGAGGCTGTAAAGAGATGGATAAGAACTGAGGTCAAAAATGTGTTTGATTTGTAGTAATCCTGGTAAAATGGTAGTAGTAGTAATGTTAATCTAACATAGTGTTGTTAGATATAATGCTTGCTTAGCAGGTATTTGGTCATAAGCTAAAGTGTACAAATTGAAATGTTGACCTCATGGTGGGGCTAGATGAAACGTCAGAGAATCACCAGCAACCACCAAGTTATTAAGAGTCATCTTCTGGTGACCACAAATGTCCAACATCCAATAATTTACACAATACATGGGTAATACATTACATTTACTCGGACATCACTGTAGCTTAAGTAAGTACTACTAAAAGTACTACATCTTTTTTAATAAGTTCAAGGAGATCAGCTGTACGATTGAGTTCAGGTAGACCAGCTCACAGGATGAGGCTGCAGTTGTAACGTAAGTGCTACTTCTTATTATCTTATTCACAGATATTCCTGCATACCGCGTCGTTGATGTTACTTGGAAAGCACGTTAGCGGTGCAGTATTTCTGGAAGTGTTGGTCCAAGTGGTCCAGCACCATCCAACCAACTGACATTGCCATCCCTGAAGCCCTGCTGCTAATGTGGCCAGAAGCTGAGTATAACTATCAAATTTTGCCGTTAAGCAACTTTTATATGGGTTAGTTCATTCTTAAATTATACTGGAAAGTGATCCCTCTCTTGCTGTTGATTTGGAAGCGCTTTTGTAGAAGCGCTAATGAAAACAAGTCAAATGCTCCATGGTTTGAATGGGGTTCAACTTTTCCAGATAATGCAGGAAAAAGCCCAGGTCCCATAATGGACCATAACACCATGAGTTTGACATCAAGTGCCGACTTGGAGGGAGACTGCAGGGTCTAGGATGCTATTAAGGACAGGACCCACAGTGTGAAGCTTTATAGCATGTTGCCGTTTTGGACACACAATCAAGAAACTACAACCAGAGAGTAGTGTTATTGATCAGCTGTCAAAAACACCTGCTGACTGGGGTGTGGCCTGGGAGTCAAGCTTTCAGCCCAAAGAGGAAAGTCCAGCAGCAGTTTTTCTGCTCAGTGTTGATTTAACCTTTAATCTCCCGCCGCTCATTCTTCCATCCTTGGACCCTGACCCCAGCTGAGTGTTGAGAAATGCCTCTGAGTAACAGTTTAAACAATGATAGAGAAGTAATGGGCGAGGCTTTAACCTGACTAATGATCCTCCTGACTGGTTAGTCAGTGCGCTGAGCACAGGTGACACATTAGATATATTCAATCACAGAGGAATGCAGTCAAAGGTCTTCAACAAGCAGTGCCACATGTTTGTCATGTGGTGGGTTTGTAGCGTCTCTGTCTCCCCTTCTAAAAAAACAGGCTTGCAAGTAAGAAAAAATAATACATAATATATAATATATAATATGCAGATTACTAAATTACCCTTTTTCAAGAAAATGTAGTTTGTCTGTGAATTCTCACGTCTCAATCTCATTTTTCCTTCATCTGTTCTTCAACCTGCGATTTTAGGGACGAGGTGTGTTTGAAGCCAGGGTGAGGGGAGAGTTAATGCGGCCAACAGTGAGAAGAAACTGTGTGTTTGTGGAGGATCTGATCCAAGTTATGATTTTATGCAGAATCAACATTTGTGAGGCAGAAAATAACTTTGAAAGATGTGTATTTGAGTTTGTACTAAAAACACCCGGTCTTGTAGCAGGTGAAGAAAATGGTGAAACCGACCTTCTCTGCTTCCTTTTGCCAACTCTGGCCTGTTCTACACCGCAGCCTTCCTCAGCCAAGAGCCCATAGAGTCCCTCACCGCCTTAGTTTGTCTTTGTCTTTTTAACCTGGATGCTTTTATTGTCATCTTGACTGAATTAACATGATAATTGTGACTGTAAACAGACTCACAGACTCATAGATTACATACATTTTCTACAGACAATAAATATCTTACAATAAAAACTGTGAGCGAAGCAGCACTTGATGTTGACTCTACATCAACAAGCAACAACAAAAAAAGCTGAAAAAACAGGGGATGCCTAAATTAAACAAATTAATTGATTAAAATATTGTTTTAATAACAATAATAAATATTAGTTAATAAATATTTGTTTTTCTGTGGTGTTCTTGCTGAAGTGTCAATAGTGTTACAGCGTGACATTTCATTTTCATTCTCATAATATACCAATACAGGAAAGAGAACTTTAGTTTGTATGAGAAAACCCTTAAACTGTGGCTAAATCAGAATCAGCACAAACAGGACAACAAGCCAAATACACTCTGCACTCGATCTGTGTTCCTGAACCTGGTGTTAACCACAACAGAAGAACCTGAACCGATAAAAGCGTTTTTATGGGTCAGAAGCTGATGGTGTCGACTCTCCAGTGCTTGTGCTGAGAGATAAGGAACTTCACAAATGCAAATTCATCTGTGCACGACCTAATGTTACTCAGCTATTCAGTCTTACCCTGAACACAGAGGGACACACAAAGCTGGACCAGTGAACTTACGCCGTTGGTGTTATTTTGGCTAAAGATCAGTTCAGCCTGCTGTGTCATTAACTTGTTGTTATGATAACAAGGGCAGAGGTCGCAGACGAAGGCTACGATGCTGGGAAAGAGGAGGCGACTCAGAGAGGAGAAACCCTCATGCCCCTATGAGAATCTTTTTTTTCTTAATTTTCACACATCAGAATCAGTCATCATGAGGAGTGATACCCTTAATGTGAAAGCATCTGTGTAACGTCTTCTGTGGCTCTGGAGGGAGCTTTCTCAAATCTGAGGATAAATAAGTCTCATGATGTCCTCAGGATTATCGCAGTTTGGGATTTGGGACTACAATTTTTCTGCATCACCAACAAGTCTGAAATACGCGGGTGTTTTAAAGGAGGGAGGGTTTGCTAGGGCCGGATTATGGGCTGTCAGAACTAGTTTGTGAGACTTTCTGTCCGACCATGTGTTAAAACCTGATCCGAGTGAAAAGCTGTCCGTCACAGATGTCCGTGAGAGAGATAGTGTTTCAATATATAAGTATAACGGTGCACATTTTCAGACAGTCTCCACTAGAGGACATTTATCCAATAAACGAGCGAGAGAGAGAGAGAAGTTCAAAGCCTGGCTCCTCTCTCACCTCCACACAGCCGACCAATCACAGCGTGAAGAGGCTGTAAATGTCGGATCATCGGTTTTTGGAAAGTTACCATAAAGTTACCAGTCACAGATCAACTGTCACTGGACGTGCATTAACATGAAATGAAGAAAACTTATATTTTTTTAACATGAGTTAATGATGAAAGATTAATTGATTCCTCTACAGCACCGCATGATGTTTTACAGTTTTACAGGATTTGAAGAAAACACTTCACACAGACACAGAAAAGTAAGTAATCAAGAAGGATGATTATTCCTCTGGATGTATGACAGTGTTTAGAGCTGGTTATCTCTATGACTACAGGACAGGGTTTTTGTTTTCCCTCTTTCTACCTTTGCCACCTCTTTCCCCTCATCAGTCTCTTTTCCCTCTCCTCCTCCTCCCCTTCATCCAGAAACAGGTGTAGCCTGCAGGGTGGAACAGCTGTCTGCTGCGGCCCCAAGTCAGCGAATCAGGTCCAACGTGCCAACAAACCCCAGCGAGACGCCCCTCCCCCTGGTATCTTCCAACACCTCCACAGCCTCTCCCATGCACCCACCTATCCGCCTGCACTCCGAGAGCGGCTGGTTGTTTAGGAACAACACCACCGCCTCAGTGCTGGTTCCAGCCGTCTGTCTCTGCTGGTGCATGAGAGCACGTCAGTGTGACAAATACAGCAACTTGACTGACATGGCAGCGAGCCGACGGTGCATCAACACAGATGAGAGTCGGGCCCATGGGATGCTGAGCAGCCAGTCTCCACTCCCCCCACCCCGCAGGCCTCGATGTATTCGTCTCTATTACTGCAAAGATTAAAACCTTGCCAACAAAAACGTAACAACCCCCTCCAACCCTACCGCCTCATCATCTTCGCATGCCCCCCCCCCCCCCCCCCCCCCCCCCCCCCATCAACATCCCCTCTTTCGCCCCCTCCCTGCGCCAGCGCCCGCTGCCTGACTGTCTGCTGTTGCAGCTGTCGCCAGCCTGGCTACAATCACAACACACCGGGGAGAAGAAATGGAAGAAGAGACCCAGGGAAAGCAGCGCAAGGGTGGAGGGAGTCAAAAAACAGAGAGTAACTGAGAGGTATATTGTGTGTATGTAATGTGGGAGGTGGTGGTGATGGGGGTGGAAGTCTGAGGATGAGGAATGGGGGAGGGTAGACAAAAGATGAGAGAGGAGGAAAGAGGCAAGAGAGGGACAAAAATGACAAGAGGGAAGAGCAGAAATTAGGGCAGAGGAGGAGAATGAAATATTGGGTAGAAGCAGCTGAAAAAAGGGGGGAGAGTCAGTGCAGGAGGGAAGAAAAGGAAAGAAACATAGAGCGAGATGGAGGAGAAAAGGCCCAAGGACTACGAGAAAGTAGGAAATAATGAGTGGATGAAAAGATGCGGGCTGCTAGAGGTAAAGAGAGATGACTGGAGGGAGAGCTTTTGTAATTTTCCTGGCTGCACATACCAGATGTCAAACCAGATATCTCAATAGGTCTTTCCATTTTTCGTTCTTTCTTTCTTTCACACATCTCTTCTCTCATCCTTCAAGAGATTTCGAGCAGAGAAAGACATAAAACATTGCTCCAAACACAGAGAAAAGTCTATTTAGTTACAGATACAGTATGAAAAATTCAAACACTGACAAATACAGATTGACAGCTTGAAAACTAAACTGACGTTTCTCCATCAAACCCATGCAGTTTTCTTATGTAAAACTTGAAAATATTTTTCAGTGTAGTAACTGCTTCACCAAGAGAGGACTTTTGTCTGTCACCTCTGCTTCCATTTAGAGCATCGCGGTACATACACAACGCTCAATTAAGGCAAAAAAAAGTAATGCAATCAGTGGGTTTCTTCCCGTTCCTCCACGCTTTGATATGGAGGTTGTAGTGAGTATGCTCCCATGTCATCGATACCGCGGCTTGGCTCTACTTGTACAACCACAGGCCATCAGGGCTCTAATCCTGAGCCGCACAGTGGCACAGTTTCACCCTGGAGCCATTCACTTTGTCTCCACACAAACGCAGCTGCCAGATTCGTGTGACCAGGCAGCCTCTCTCTCAGAAGAGATGGAGGTATTAAATGAGGCGGCTTTCTCTCGGCTCTTTTTGCGCGGAGTGTGTTTCTATGTGTGTGTGTGTGTGTGTGTGTGTCTGAGGTATGAAAGAAGTACTTACAGTGTGGGAATTCGCAGTGAGGTCTGAGCTTTTTTTCTTTTTTTCTTTGACTTATGACAGATTTTAAGTTTCGTGGCTCCTTTAGTTTGGCAAACTGCAAACCAAAATTGTTTTTATGTATACCATAACTGCAAAATATTGCTCTTTGTGTTACTGCTGTGTACTGTGTGTTGTGTAGGAATCAACCACATGACAACACGTTCACTTGTCAAATCTCTCCAGTAGTGAATATAAACGTTGAATTAAGCCTTACATTCATGGCTCCATACACTCTAAACATGCGGTGTGCTGTCCGTTGTCTGACTGAAGTGCTCTCTACTTGACTCCACTATGTAAGTGGGTGAAGGACCTTTGGCTCGGGGGACACCCAGCGCCTTCTCTGCCTGGCCTGACTCCCCACTCTCCGTGCCAGGCTGCTGGCAAACAACAATGACCCTCTAACAGCAGAGTCAACAGCCTCCAAACATACAACAGCCCAAGAGCTGCCAATGTAATTGTGTGTTTTACTGTATTTATACAGTATGTCTACTGAAATGTATAGCTCTGCCCCTCTGTGCTTTTGTAACTGTGGTGGCAAGAAACACAAAGTAGCACTGTGTTTATATTCAGGCACATTTTTCTACAGAACATTCAATTAAAGCTTTGACCTCTGAGACCAAAAGTCAACAGATATCTACAGCATCAAAACTGGGTCAAAATCTAGTAGATGGCTGGACCGCATATATATATATATATATATATATATATATATATATATATGTACACACACACACACACACACACACACACACACACACACACACATATACGATATATTGTCTATCTTTTTTATGCTGAATGTTTTTATTTACTCTGTAAAGAGTCCTTGACTGTCCTGAAAGGCGCTTATAAATAAAATGTATTATTGTTGTTTTTATAGTTGACATAGTTAACTGTTAACTGCTGTAAACAACAGACATAATCACGTTTGCATTCAGCCTAGTGTCAGCTGGTTTCAGCCCTTTATCTGTTTGCTTCTCCTACTCTCTGTGCTCGCATATACAGGATTATAAAACTGTTCCCATCTACATGTTTTTCTGTTGCTGTTGTCAGACAACAGAACAAGTTTGAAAAAGTGACTGAAGCAGCCCATTAAGGCTCCATGTTAACCAGCAGGCTGCTGCTTCGTCTCTCTGCCAGGCAGAGACGTTACTGGCGACTCTTTTCTATGAAAAGTTGCCAATGGTGGAACTTGATGAAACAGTAAGGCAGATCTCTTGTTGAACCTCACGTGCTGTTGCCTCTCAGACAATCTGTCTGACTAAAGGTGAATTGAATTTGAGGCGATGCTGAGGAAACACACTGTCTGTGGCGTTTACCACTGTTTGCCTGTCTCCTGACTAGAAGGTGTAAGATGTTCCAGTCTTATGTCTTTTTATGCAAATACAGAACAATTACATGATCCGCTGGTGCACAGCATGTTTGCATGTAATTGTGTGACTGCGTGCAGCAAGAAAAAAGTAATCGGATCTTTTACTTAAGTAAAAGTAGTAATTGCACGGTGTAGAAATACTTGCGTGTTATCGGTAAAATTCATGCATTTAGAATGTTTCTTGAGTAAAAGTAAAAGCTTCATCAGCAAAATATATTTAAAGTACCTACTGTATAAGCACTTCACTTCTACATGCAGCTGGTACAGGTCAAGCTAAATTTCTGCACAGCAACTCAAGATAAAATATAAATATGGTGAAGTAAAAAGTACAGTACGTCCCTCTGAAATGTTGTAAAGTAAAAGTTTAAAGCATCATAAAATGGAAACAGTCAAGTTACTCTTAAGTATAGTATTTGAGTAAATGTACTCAGTTACTTTCCACCACTGATTGTGTCACTGTATGTACTTGTGATACAGTTTGAAGATCAAAATGTGACTGAATCTGATCTTGAACATGAACATTTGAACAGTGATCAGAAGCGCTTGATCAAACCACAAAGTACCTATCCTGCAGAACCACATCAGTGTGGCGTGTTTACAGCTAAAACTGTTATCAGCTGTATAGTGCAATTCATAATGTAGCCAACAACAACATACAGTGTGAGGATGTATGTCAGTATGCTTGGCAGGTCCACAGGGAGTCTGAGCTGCAATGCAATAAAGAGAGCAGGGAGTCATCACTGTTAACTGGCTTCAAATCAACTTTTTATTGACCAGTGGAGAAAATAATCGTAATGTGTGTGTATGTGTGTGTGTATTCATTAGCAATCATGCAGCTATTGACTGGTGTCACTGTTTGGTTTAGCTGTGTCACCGAAGCTCTCCCTCTGTCTCTCACTCACTGAGACAGAGTGAAATTCAGTAGCATTCGCCTCTGACAGCGAGGCGATTCAAACATCTGTTAGCAGTGTGGCCGAGTTCACACGATGCCAGAGCTGAGCACGGTCCAAAGTCCTTCTAACAATCCACGCTCTCATACACTGTTTTACTGGAGTTAGTTTCTGATCAAGTACTGAAATGTCCCCTCCATCCCACAACATGCCTCATCAGTCAACTACAGTTACTCATTTACCAGAATCCCTTTGGACAACCCCCCTGAAAGCTGGATAAACTTGTTGTATTTGGGTGTACATTGTAAGTAAATGGAGATCACAGCACTGAATTCTTGCCTATTGGGGCATCGAAGAGCTCTGTATCTTTCAGGTTTTCTCCCTGCTGATGCAGTTCTCAGAATAAATATTGTGAATCTAAAACGCAGGTAAATACTTGCAAATTGATCATGAGCGACTGACACCAAAATCTGATTTTTGCAAACATTTCATGTCTGAAACAAACTCAGTCAGAGCTGCAGTGGAGATACTGAATCTCACCATGACATGAGATGTCTAGTCTGAATGGATATTGCCAACATAACAAAAATGCAGCAACAAATCACTCCCAGAAAACCATAAAACAATATTGCTGGGTGTTTTTTGGTGGCTGCTTTTTACCATTGCATTTTGGGTGACTTAAATGCTTTAGGGAGACCAAGAGTCTACAGCCACACTAGCAGCTCTGTCAGGCTGGACTTTGAGCTGGTTCCTAATATCAGCACGCTAACATGCACTCAGTGTCTATGGTAAGATGCTGATGTTTAGCAGATATAATGTTTATCATGTTCATTTTGTTGGTTCGGCATGATAGCATGCTAACATTTGCTAATAAACACTAGGCAGCCTGGACGCTACAGTAACTCTGTATCAGAAAGTGATGAGATGGGACAACAGAGCTGGAGGTAGCTGGTTAGCTTTCCCCCAATGGAGACAGCCAAGTAAAGGAATGAAGTTTGATGCTTAACTCACAATATTTCTTCTAGACTGGTAATTAAGCAACTGTTAATGCTATTGTTGGCTATGTAGCTATAGAAATATTATTTTGTATGATTGTTTCATTCTTTATTTTTCAAAACAGATTATAGTGCATTATTTATGAAGCTCAGTGTCAACTCTTCCTGATGTAGAAAGAAAGATGGTCTGTTTTTTTTTGTTGTCTTATAAGTCCATGTGGGCAGGGACACACAAAACTCATGAATGTCTAAACCAAAGTTCGTGGAAATCTATCTAATCGTTGTGGACATATTTTGTTGTTTTACATATTTTACAAAACCTGCTGGTGGCACTAGAGGTAAGATCAGGAAAACACCAAAGTGACTAAGATTAATCCTCTAACGACCATGAATATCTGTACCAAATTTCATAGCAATCCATTATATAATTGTTGAGATATTTCACTCCGGACTAGTGGTGGACTAGCTGCTACTGAAGACAATTTTTGTGGGTCACTCAATATCACCAGAACAAATTTGGATTGGCATTTATAATTTCTATATACACATACAAACACTAATTTACATAACTTGACTTGATGTAAAGCACCAGATGGTTTGGAAACACTACACACTGTATGCTACATCTATTATGACTCAGGTTGTAATTAAAAAGATTTATTTATCATGGTCAGATCATTACCTTTTACAAACCCTACACATGCTGGTCTTCATATGCTTACAATTGTTATATAAATTGACTGTATTGGTATAATGAGGCTTACACAGTACAGACAGACACAGAGAGTGAAAAACTGCAGCCTACAGTCCATCATGGATGTTAGCCTTAATCTGTAGCTGGTTGAAAAAGAAGAATGGTTTGACCTCCTCTCAAACTGGCCTTACACTTCTCCTCATCCTTCCCTCCCTCCCCCATCTATCTCTCCATTCCCTTTCCCAACTGAGCCTCCAGGGGTTTCTCTACAGCCACTGCATTCCCTCCTTTACCCATCCTGCCTTGCTTCCACCCATCTCTCTGCTCTGTCATTCACAGCCTACAGTCGCCCTTCGCTGCCTCTATCTCCCATCCTTCGCCCCCCCCTCCCCATCCCCCCTGCAGTGACTCCTGCCATTGTGAGTCCTGCTCTCGTCTTGGGCTGCTGTGTGAGAATGGGGTCATTGTTGCTCTGTTGCAGCATTTACATGAGTGCGTGTCTGTGTGTGTGTGGTAGTAGGAGTGTGAGTTCTCTGCCTTAGCGCCAACGTGTCCTGTTGTTCGACCTCCATACGCACATAGGCCTACATACTCACTGCACATGCACCGAGCTTGCAAACATATCCAGTAAAACACAGAAATTAAAACACACCCTGGTGTTCTGCAGTTATGTAGCTTCTCCTTATAAAGCTTCAAACTGATTTACTCTAAATATTCTCACACTGTATCCTCCTGCTGTCCAGCTGCCAAATCTAGCTAAGACACGGGCTGCCAGTTGATAAAAAATATGTGCATAAGCTTGTTGCCTTCAGGTGGTACAAACAGCACATAACTGAGTTGTTTTGCACTGGGTTTTAAAACAATCGGTCAATTAGTCAAAAGTCATTTACATAACATTTTTTAATAAGAGGTACATTTAGTTATTTTTACCTACTGAAAAAGCTGACGATAGTTTTGTCAGCTGGGACATGTAGCTACATAACAGTTAAACCTTGCAGTTAGCTGAGTGTAAATATTTAGTCACAACTAATTTAAGAAGTTGTTTGTTTTGCGCAACCCATAATTATTTATCAATGCCTAATGCTGCATTTAAATGGGGTCACAAGGTTCACCAGAAGAGTCCATCTGAATGACCCCCATGATGTCGTGTTTGCTGACATTTTCTTCGTAATACGTCTGAGGAAAATGTTGATTTTGAACGGCCTCACCTTTTCCTTTGTCATTATGCCTTTGTATTCCCTGCATTACTTGCCTGCCAGGTTGCTAAATTGTTAGCATCTGTGGCTTCTTGATGCCAACAGTAACATTAGTATAAGCTAATGTTATTTTTAGCTATAAGTAATGGCTACATGCAGTAAAACTGTATGTTACCACAACATTACTAAAATCATTGGTTTAACTTAGTTCTTGGAAATGTCTCTGTCAAAGTAACTTAGTATAAATGGCTGTAACGCTACCTTACGCACGTCACATTGAGCCAAGTGTTTCATGCTGTGTGATCTGATTCACTTTTATTGTCTTTTTTTTTTTTTGTAGATGCTGACATGAATTTTTACTGGGACAAGGAGCCGTTGCTCCCAGTGACTGAGTCAACATTTCTTGGAAAGAAGTGAGGCATGACAACGAGGAGTCTTTTGGCGTCCATGTTGCCGCTCCCTATAACCAGCATTGTCACGACTTAACCACTAGAACACCAAGGATACCGTGTACACGACTTACCACGTCATAACCACGAGCTCATGAGTTCCATTTGAAGGCAAATCTCCACTTAGTACACCTACATTATTACTAAGCTAGTGCAACCAGCTCCAGGTCTCTATCAGTGATGGTGTAGTAATAATACAGTCATTTACACTGAATTTTAATTCTAGTAAAAGAACATTTAAAAAATACCTTTGACTTTGTTGTGAAATCTGAAACAAACCTTGCACCCTTAATTAATAGGAAAATGATGCCTGCAAAAGTCATACCCATAAATGTCCTACATGCATGTCCTCAAATCCATGTCTATTAAAACTTTCACACCTCAGTTTAAAAGACTTTGATGTGATACCAGTCTTTTCTCCTCTATTTGTGCCCCATTCCTCCAATTGCTAGCTCGCACTCGTCCAGTTAGTCACAGTCTCGGCCTCCACCATTCTGTCTCTCTGAGGGATTAGCAGCACTGGCCACCACTCTAATCCTTTCCTCAACAGACTCACTCTTATATTCCCACACGAACAGCCAGACACAAGCTTTTCAATGACAGCGACTATATGCCATATCTAGCTTTGCTAATCTGTTAAGTAGCTATTACAGCACTTGTGTGCAGTGCTGTGGTTGATGTCATGGTCACTAGTTTCCCACATCTAACAGAAAAAAAGAAAGCCAAAGAAATGGTAGTTTCAATCAATCAATTTGTCTTTTCTTGCTTTGTAATTTAAATACTCTGGGCAAATAGCATACTTGGCAAGCCTGCTTCGAGACACGTGGCTCCCACTATTCAGATGATTGTTGACTATGTAAACATGGCTTCCATTTGAAGCTACAGCCGTCAAAACAGCAGATAATGTCACCCTCACTCAGTCTTTATTGTGTGTGTCTATTAGCCTCTGCATTTGTGTTCAACATCACAGACACCTTCATGTTGGACCATAAAACTACCACTTATAATGACATTCATTTGTTTTAATAACTGTTGAATTAAGGTGGAGACATGTTATCTAACACATGCTCAAGGGAAAAGACAAATATTAAATATACATTCCACAGTGAGGCACAGTTGACAGCAGGCTACAAGGACAGATACGAGCCGGCCTGTGTCTGGCTGATGTTACCGTGATCAGCTCACCTGTATTGTCTTACCTGCAGCTGACTCACAGCATCTATAGCGCTCTATAGTGTCAGTGACTCTCAGTGACTTAAAAAGGAACCATGACTCAGTCTTGATGTCCTGGCAGAGGAAATGAAACAGATGTGCTGACAAAATAATCTCAACTCAAGGTCCATTTACTCGCTTGTTCTGGAACTTTTGACCGTTTTCACACAGTTCTCATAAGCAGTCTGAATTTGCTTAGTTGCCATGACGCTGTACATGTTCCAACATTTACACGACTGCGAACATCTCCTGGACTTCTCACCCATGTTGATTTAAAAGTGAATCAACAGACCTAAACGAGGACTCTGTGATATGGTCGAAAGATACGGAATAAGCAAATATAAAGACCTTGAGTTGAGACTATTTTGACAACTGCTGTTTTCAAGGTCAAGAATGAACTGCATAGCGCAAGGTGATATCTGTGTTTAATTTGTAGTTACTATAACACTTTGTCAAGATTTGATTGTTAATTAATTGTGCAATATGCACTCCAAAATGAATCCAAATCCACTGATTCAGAAATAACCAATTACAGGGACGTGCTGGCTGCAGCCTTTGTTGTAGCTTATTCCCTCTCTCCCCTTTCGCAGATATCCCGTCATCCCTCTACTGTCACTGTCCAGTAAAGGCTAAAATGCCCAGTCATAGATCTTCATAACTGGTGCTGAGCCACAGGAGACTACAGACACATACTGTACATACTACTGTACGTCTGTGTAGCTAAATATCACACTATTACCTCTATATCAATACTATCACTATACCCATGACTAGTGGTGCTTTCAAGGGAAAGAGTTTTCAAATAAACTGTTAGTTATTTGGATAAGTGTCGCTAATAAGATGCTGACATTCATTCATTCAGCTACATAAGCTACTTGTGGTAAATGTAATTACATCTACTACTTGTTACGATATATGTTATCCTTACAGATATGAAAAATATATCAGGATATGATGATAACCAAAATCAATATCTAGTCTAATTAAGAGTTGAAACAATTAGTCAATTGATTGATTGGTTGATTGATTAACTTAATCTGCAACAACTTAGATGATTAATTTATAATTTAAGTCATTTTATAAGCAATAAAAAACTAAAAATCATTGGTCCCAGCTTCTCAAATGTGAGTATTTGCTGCTTTTCTTTGTCTTGCATGACAGTAAACTGAAAGTCTGTTAGTCAAGCAAAACACTTTTCACCATTTTATATACAATACAATTAATTGATACATCAAGACAATAATCATATTAATCAATGATAAAAAATTGCAGACCTTGTCTCATACTCATTATATCATTGCACTGCATCTGTCATGTCTACAGTGATCAAAAGCACTTTGAATCTTGTCATCCTTTCCACTAGCTTTGATGCCACATGTCAATCGAGCCATCGAGGAGGACTGGTGCACTATGCTTCGAGAAACAAGAGGCTGATCCTGGATCAGATTGAATGGTAAGGCAGGACCACGGGGGCAATGACCTGCCAACCCACAAACATGCTGTGACATCACTCTAAGGAGGTCATGGTAATCAGATTATCCCCCATTACACAAACTCCCTCACTCACTCGCCACTGTGAGTCTGACCGACAGCAACACTCAGCAGGTTAAAACACAGAGTCACACACGCTCGTAGACACACCTTGAAAAACGTCAACTGGGGATGGGATAATTTTAGAAGAAAGTATCTGAGTGAGCCAAAAATAAAACTCCTGTGTTGTAAGAAATGTTCGCAAAGCTTCAAACAGACGTTCACTCGGTGAGCAGCAGTGTCACGTTTTGCCGAGATGAATTCCTCAGTGGGAGAATGAAGATTGTTTACTGAGCGGAGAAGACAGAGGAGAAGCTCGGGGGCCTGAGCTGCTCTGTAACCGCAGTGATGCCAAGTGGTCGGCGGTTTGAAGAGGACACCTGAGACCAGCGCACCTGGACAATGAGCTGAGGTGTAACCCTAAACTGAGATGAACCGCTGTTTATCCCCCACGCTCTCCTTCTCTTGTTCTTTCCCATCAGTCTCCTCTCTCGCTTCATACATCTATGCCCTCTCTGGTCCCCGAGCTTGTTTTCTCTCCACAACCTGATCTATCCCTCTGTGTTATTCTCCCAATCTTTTGACTCACTACCTCTCTCCTCTGTCTCTGTCTCACTTTCTTCCGATGCTTTCCCCTTCTGGGCATCGCCAGGCTAATGCAAACAGCTCTCTCAGTGTGAGCGTGAGTCATATAATCACATACTTAACGATAAGCACCCACACATTTTCAGTAAGATTCATCATTCAGAGGGAAAAAAGGGTCCAAGCCCTTCCTGCGACATTCCTGCATTTCTTCAGTTGCTATTTTCACACAGACAATACTCTAAATTGGGGGACTGACATTTTGCTCAGCAGCTGACAGCGGCTAGCAGCTGTATGACTCAGTGACACAGAAGCAGTGCCCATGTCACCATGGAAAGGCAGCGTTATGGTGTTGTTGCCAAGGCTCTGCTGTCCAATACGCATCTGATCCCTCATCGTTACTGTTAGAGCCGCACATGGCAGAGGGAGAGTAAAGAGATGGGAACAGGGGTATGCATGTTTGAAGGTCAGATGTGATAGAAAAGTGGGAGACTCAAGAAGACCAAGAGAAGGATTGAAGATTAGGAGACATTTGAGCTGATCAGCAGCATGTGTGTTTGAGCTACACTCTCTTCTGCTGTCTCCCTCTTTAAAAAGCCTTTAGTCAGCATCCTGCATACTCCACCCATATTTGTACACTCCCTCCCCCATCACTCATGTCACTTGTGATAAACACACATAGTCTGACCTGCATGTATACACACACACACACACACACACACACACACACACACACACACACTCAAATGCACTTAAGATGCCTGCTGTGTATTATTTCTTTGATGCACCAACAACTGCAACTGCGTCTTTAAACAGCAAGTAGCACAAAGGACCAAAAATAGCACAGTGAGTTGCAGAGCAGAACTGCTCTCCTTGAAGAGGGGAGGAAAGAGGAGGAAGAGGAGGAAAGGCAGGAGGAGGTGCAGAGAGAGAGATGACAGGGAAAAGATGGCAGAGGGAGACCAGTTCTCCAGGACTTAAGCCTCCCTGCTGTGTTCAATTTAAGTTTCCCATGCACTGTCAGCCCAACTAAAAGCTCACATTGTACACTGGAATGCAATGACAACACTTGATAATCACATTTCTGCAGTGCCACAAAATGATTAGGAGAAGGCCTAATGTTTGTACGTTAACAACTGTCCACTTTATTTGTCCCAATGGATTTCTCATATATGGCAGTCCATAACTGTACAGGCCAAGTAACAGTTGTGACTGCAAATAAAGCATCTTCACCACAGCAGGCCCCTTTTAGAAGTGAGGCAATGCATCAATATAGCAATATATTGCAGTATTTGCAATTGTTTATCAATGTATTTGTTACTAGTGTAAGGTATTACTCTTATCTGAGTTTACTATAAATTATTGATTTATGCTGTTTGAGATTTTTCCGTTTTAAATAAATACTTTGACATTTTGGGAAATAACACTTACTCTCTATCTTGCCAGTAGTTAAATGAGAAGTGACATCACTTTCATATCTGTATGGAAAATATGGAGCTATAGCCAGGAGACAGTTATTTCATCTTAGCATAAAGAGTGGAAACTGTGGGGAACAGCTTGTCTGACTGTCCAAAAGGTTACAAAATCTTCTCCCAGCACCTCTAAAGCTCACTAAGACATTAGACTCCAGGAAACTACTGCACCATGCCAGTGAATAATCCAGCACATAACCCACCGTAAAACCAAAATGTGACGTTTTTACACTTTTTACAAGTTTTTGTATGAATCAAATAATCAAGACATAACATGTTAGTCAGAGAGTCCTTTGGACAGAACCAGCCTAGCTTTCCACTTTTTTCCAATCTTTGTGCTAAGCCACGCTAACTGCCTCCTGATTATAGCTTCATATTTACCATACAGACGTATGTTGAGAGAGGTATCAATCTTCTCATGTAAATGTCAAAACTATTTCTTCAGGTAATGTGATGAATAGTAGATATACTTAACTTCCCGTTAGCTATCTGATGTACTTTTTTTTTTAAAAATAGTATTTGGGTCTATACTACATATGCACTCCCTCACATCTGTACCCGATGTTTGACCCCACCTAGTCAGCTCCATTTACAGTAGATGAGACCTACAGTATGTGAGCTGTGTGAGCTTAAAGGTTCAAGGTACTGACCTTGGAAATTGTAATGTGTATACAGTCTACTTAATGATAGTACTTAATCATGTGTCCATATTTAAGCCATGTGATAATGACTGAAACTTCTTCATGACAACAAAGAAGATCTTATCAGCTGATGATTACCACGAGTTGTGGCTGAGAGGTGAAAATTTTTAGGTACGTGGACCCTATGCTGAGAAATTTGGGGTGTTACAATTACAAATGTTTCTGGCCTGACAAAAACCCAGCTCAGACCAAAATATTGTATGGTGTACACCTGGAGTGTCTCAGCTCTGCTCAGCTCTTGTGTTTTGTCCAAATTATTGTATATTTTACAAAGAAAACTGGTTTAGGTTTGTATAAGCAGACCATCTGACCCTTGACCTTACAGTATGTGCATCAACCCCCAAAACAACTCCTCTTAATTTTTTGTAAAACTGCAAGAATCAGATCTTATCATACGTTTTACTTATTTACAGAGAAGATAAATGACACTTGGTTGGAGTACTTACTATTGCTGGACTTAAGGTCTCTGTGGATGATAGGTACAAATGCCTGGTTGTGTAGGTAGTCCATCCCCGTGGCAATCTGAACCGCCCAGTTCACCAGAACCCTCGGGGGAACCTTCTTCCCAGCCAGGGCCCGGTTCAGAGCCCCTCCTCTGGCATACTCCATCACCAGGCACAGGTTGGGCTCCCGCAGGCAGACCCCACGGAGTGCGATTATGTTGGGGTGCCGGAGCATCCAGAACAGCCTGGCCTCCTGCCGCACGCTCTCTGCTGTGGCACTGATATCCTCATCAGGGTCCTGCCTTGCAGCCTTTACTGCTACTTCCTCTCCCCGCCACACTCCTTTGTATACTTTCCCAAACCCTCCAGCTCCTATCACTTCCTCCAGGAGCAGTTCTGAGAAGTCTATCTCCAAGGGGCATTCACCCACCCCACCTGCCACCAGCCCTCCTGCGGTCAGCTGCTGGTAGCTGGCAGCGTCCCCCCTCGTGACGTAGTTACTTGGAAAGATACCCACCTTGTCCTGAATCTTGCCTGTCCACCAACCCTCATCCCCAGACACTTTGGAGTCTTTGGAGAGAACCTCAAGAAGGTCCCCACGCCGCAGGGTTAACTCCTCATCTGCTGTGGCTTCATAGTCAAACACTGCCGTCCAGTAGGGGTTGGGGTTGTTGGCCCCACAGCGGTGACCAGGGTGGGAATCTGGGGAGCCGGAGGAAGAGATGGTGGAGGAGTTCCAGCTGCTGCCGTTCTCCACCTGCACAACCGGAGCCGGAAACATCGGCGGCGGAGGGGTCATATTCGGGGGCATGGAGGAGGAGGAGGTAGTAGAGGAGGGGGGCCCAGGCGGGATTAGGCAAGGGGGAGGCGGGGAGCAGCAGCCCCCACAGCTGGTGCAGGACAGGGGGGCTGCTGTGCTGCTCGCTCTGCCGTATGGGTTCATGGCAGCCTGACTGCTGTTTGACGCTGTCGGCCTGCCCTCTGTCAACTCAGGCACAAAATCCATACAGGGCCCATTGACTGAGACGAGGTGTCCTCGACCACCAGCAGGGGGGAGAGGGGATCAGAGGATCAGAGAGCTGCAACTGCTCTCCCCCATCACCACATCTCGCTGTTGAAACTGTGCCAAATCCTGTCACCGGTGTCTGCTGTGCTGTTGCTACGCAGTGTGTAAGTAACATGTATTCCCAAAGGCAAGTTCATTCAGGGACAATGTACATCAGGTCAAACAATGACTCTCAGATCAGAGCAGAAGAGCAGAGCAAATCAATGAGTGTAACCCCTGGAAACCTAATAGATTGTTTCCACAATTGTGTCTTTTAAAAAGCTGCCACAGGCTGTCACAGGAGACATGAATATGGGTTTATCTAAGAAGCAGCAGGTCTAATGAAATCTTTTGTAAAGATCACTTCAGTCTGATGAGTTCCTGATCAGAGAATGAACTGTGAAATTAAATCCATCCGACATTATTTCCCTCTCTGGGATCTCAATTTCTGCCTACAATTAATAAAACAGTTACATACTTATTATGAATTACCCCTACATTGCTGTTCACACAAATTTAACAAAAGCAAAATCTGGGCCCGTGATGCCTTTATAGTTTTGAATCTCCTGAGCTAATAAATACATATCCACTTCTGTACTTAATATCATCCCATTGAGAACTAATGTCTTGACTACAAAGCTATAGAGACTCCCACAGTTAATAAAAACCACAACTGATTGTCAGATTAATTTCAGTCTGGAACAGACTATTTAAGGTGCCAATAGTGTTTGAGCTGAGTGAAATCCTCTGAGCAGGGGTCCTCATTATTTCTCATCCAGCCCACTGTAGACGCATCTCCCCTGCCAGCCATCCCCATGAATATGAGCTGTTTTCTCTTCTATATTGCGTTTGGAAATACCCGCGGATATTCGCCCTACATCCCAACAAGCCGGTCCAGGCTAAATCCTACATGCATGGCCACTCATGAGCCGGTTCAGAGTCCCTGAATAGCCTTTACCAAAAAGGCCCCGTCCATTTTAAGACAGCTGGGGAATTACAGAAACAAGCTGACGGCAGGGCAGCAGGTATTCAATACAGAGCTGTAAAGTGGCACCATGTTCAGCATCCAGCCGAGTCTGAACACAACAAACCCGCCTCCGTGTCTGTGCAGCGGCCTGGTCAAGTCGCCTCTGCTGGGCTACATTTGTGATGGAGACGAGTCCTCGGTGGGAAAAGAAACTCTTGCGCTCCAGAGATATTAAAGGGATGCCAGCATTGATCATTATCCTGCTGCTTTCTCAGCACGCACGCTAGTTTCGGATCATCAATCGATAGTGTTGTAGCGAAGGTGAGAGTTTTAAATGTCCGCGACTCCCTCAAGAAAGGCAGCAACAATCACACGGTGCCAATAAGGTGGAAAATATTGTCAACGAAGGCTTGCATGGAGGCATTGCTGCATTACAGTAGGCTATCACTGACCCGAGTGGACGAGATGAAATAATGCGATGAAGAGATCCACTGCGGCTCCATGTTGCCTTTATCAATAGACTGACACCCCCTCTCCATAATAATAATAATAATAATACAAATAATAATAATAATACAAATAATAATAACAATAATAATGTTATTTATTATGCGCGCATAATCTTGTAGGTATCCAGTCCCAGCTTGCTCTTCCGCCCGAAACAGCGTAAACAGCTTTATTATAATACATTAACATTTACCGTTTACTATAACCTAACCCGGACACTGAGGGCAGCAATATCCACCGACATCATCGCAGGGGCGTGTGGTTGCATCCGAGTAAGAAGGACCATCAAGGACTGTAACCCAATTTGGCGACAAATTGAAACGCTCTCGGGAGTCCCTGACGTTGCTGCTCAGCCAGCTGTCCAGACGTCCATCGTATTCAAACAGGCTTTTCCTCCTCAAAGACGTGACATTTCGAGCACCGAGCTGTCAGTCTGTGGGCTGACTTTGCATCCAAATACACCGGGATGCCGTTCCCATACGTGGGGACAAGTGCCACTTCTTTCACTGATGTACAAATTACGGGGATGGCTGTGGCATTCAGACTGGCCAGCACTTAGCCCCAGCACATGTGTGCAGATCTAGGGAGCAGCTCAGCGTGCAGGGCGGAGACAAGGACGCCTCAGTCTGTTGGAACGAGACTAGGCTGTGCCGGTGATGAGGTGTGCTGCTGCACTGTGGGTAATGTAGTCTCCAAGGGATCTCCTGCTGACCTACATCATTCTGGCAGCTGATATAACTAAATAATTAACAATATTAAGGAAAAGGCTGAGCGGTGGTGGAAGGTAACCAAGTACACTTACTCAAGTACTCTACTTAAATACAAATTTGAGGTACTTTTTGAAGTACAATTTTCTGCTACTTTACACTTCTTCTCCACTACATTTATTTGATCTTTAATTACGTTGTCAATTCAGATTAATAATACAAATCCTTACCTATAAATAAATTATGATGTATTATAGATTTAGGTAAGACTTAAATGATCCTGAGGCTACCTTTCAGCAGGCATATATAAAGTGATGTACACATTATAGAATAAATAATTATAGTCCAATAATATAATATATTGTGCAGAAATGGGGCATTCTGCGCAATATATAGTTTCACTTTTGGTACCTTAAGTATATTTGTGTCCCAAAACTTTTTTACTTTTACTAAAGTAAAATTTTAAAAGCAGAGTATTTCTACACTGTCGCATTACTGTTTTTACTGAAGTTGAATATGTGAGTACTTCTTCCCTGCGCGAATGGACAATTATACATTATAATGTAATGTAAAGTGATAAAAGAGTCGTATTTTATATTCTCACTGGAACATTTAGCTTCTTTTTTCCTGTCCACATGGTCAGTGACTAAAGGTTATTGAGAGAACACCAGCCCTGAAGCTGGCAGGGGTTCAGTGTGTTGCTCAAAGACACATTGGCAGTTGAGCCTCATTTTGTTCAAGAGTGAAAAATGAAACAATTACTCTGAAAGGAGCTGAGGTTGTCTGTTAAGACTAGAGTTAGCACAAACCTGTAAAAATGTTACTTGGGGTTCACTTTTAGGCAAGGAGAGCACAGAGTGAGGGGAAAATATGATCATTTCCTTGATATTGTATAAGACTGGGTTCTCTGAGAAAATGCCATTACATGACATGTTTGAGGGTCTTGTGCAACCTGAGCACAGACACAAGATGTTGATGGATTTTGTTTTAGTAATATTTTATAATACAACCTGCAATGTACTGCGTAATTGTGTTACTGCTTCCTAGGTACAATGGAAGAAAACAATATGGGAATAGGGAGTAACAACTGGAGGACATGTCACCAGATTTTGTGGGTTTTTCAGGACTACCCATCCCTATCTACAAAAATCTTTAGGGTATCATTTTTTCCTTATTTTTTTTCCTTTCTTTAAAATACCTAATTGTTACTCCCTGGTATCCCATAGTCTAGTTTTCTTCACTGTATTTACATTAAAGGGAAATGTTACCCGATTATACAACACAATAACACTGTAAATTACAGGCTGTATAATAAAGTTTTCCCAATTTTTGAATTAAAACAAAGATTACCCTAAAGAATTAGTTATGTTATTTAAAAAAAAAAAAACTCCTCTACGAACTCCTCCTCCTCCAGAATTTCATCGCAATTCAGAGTACAATCAATCACTGGGTTATTCAGACAACGTACAGTAGTGGTAGTCACAACCATCAATCTTTAAGCTGTGCTGACCCCTGGTGTCGAATGAGTGAAACTCAAAGACTTGACTGGTGGTTCAGTTTCCTTTTCATTTTCAAATACGGGCTAAAAACACAATCCCACTATGTTTTTATTCCACTGTTTTTTGATTTGTAACTCCTTCTAGATGCTTCAACATAAAATTTCCATTCAAACTTTAAAATGTTCAGATCAATTAACATTTAACATTTGTGAAGATGCAGCACTCTCCCCTAAAGTTAGAAACCAAAGGGAGAACCTTAAAATGTTCAATTGTCACCCCAGTTTGCTCTGTAACAATAAATGGGGCTCTGACGCTGTGAGGCCATAACATTTTTTGTAATTTCAAACACCAAAATGAATGTTCCAAATCTTAAAGTTTATGTCCAGTTTAAAATCTGGATGAGGCCCGTTATGGGTTACACTACACAGCTACCTAGATTATGGATTTAGCAAGGTAGCCTATTTCCCCCAGAGGCTCACAGTAAGTTATATAACTGCAGTAGCCTGAATGATGAAAGCAAGTCTTTGACTTTTTTACACTATGACATTTTCAAACAAGTCTATACTTCCAGATGTTTTTCTATTAGTTCATCATTTTCACTCAATAGCTTTTAATATGGGGGTTCAATTAAAGAGTAATGTAATTCCTGAATTCCACATTTGTCACTTATGACATTTATTCGATATTTTAATGGAATACACATCTGCTGATGCTTAAGAAAGTCAGTACCCTTGTGTTGTCTATCAAGTAGCCTGATTTGAGGATTCTCTCTGATGTCTAGCTTTGGGATGGATGCATGTTTCCAAATACAAGCTTAGCTGTCCTTTGGGCACAGGAATAACATATGTGACATTTAAGCCTTTTATTTAGTCGAAATTGCTTTCAAATGAATGAATTGTATGTTTATGAATACTGTGGGATTATTATTAGCAACTTGAATTTCAGGTACAGCCGCTGTTGGTCTTTTACTTTCACTTACAGATGCAGTTTATGGATTTTTGCTGCAGTTTATGAACTTTGAACATCCCTCCACTATCAGCTGATGTTTGTGGATTATGTTTCACTTGCAGTTGATGTTTTTCTGGACTGGATGTCTGCGGCTTTACTCCATGTCCATGGGAATGTGAGTACTCATGTTGTGTAAATGTGTCATTTAACAGCCATTCAATCCGTTTCCATCCTGCATCTACGGGACGGTTTGGCATGGGGAAAATAGCAGGAAATTAATAAAAGCCATTCTGACTGGATGGCAGAACTGGTAATGGTTCGAGCCCGGCACTTGTGGTGTACTTCAGGCTTAGTTGTGGGGTTGTTGGACTCGGGCCACCAATCGGACTGCACTTCAATCGGATCTCTCTCACTGAAGTCTTTGTAGGAATGATATGAATCACAACAGCATAAAAAATGTTAACTGAAAAACAAACAAACGCAGAAACTTTTCATACCTGTGACACTGATACTGTGTTTTTAGGAATTAGTTTGAGTTGTTATTAGTTTTGATATTTAATAATCAACTTAACTTCTGAATTTGTCACATAACAGTTTTTAAACTGAGTTAGTTCATGAAATACCAACTGGCATCAGAGGACTGATAATGTTTAGCGACCACAAGGTTGTGCTATTGACTAATTTGTGAGGATGCATAAAATCAAAATCTGATCATGCAGAATGATAAATATACATGCTTTTCTGATGTTATTTCTGAAAAAAGTTCACATTAAGATGTAGTTTCCTGTGCCTTTAAAATTACAGTAAAACACAGCTCTCTCCACTTTTACATTTACTCAAGTACTTTACTTCCGTACAACTTAGTACTTGTACTTTATTTAAGTATTTCCATTTTCTGCCTCTTTATACTTCTACTCCACTATATAAGGCGATGCTAATTTTATTACTTAATACACTACTGGGTGGTTTGTGAATTTACCCCCAGGATAAGTAAAGTCTTATCACAACCTGTAATAATATAGAATAATATATATTATTGTTATGATTTGTATTAATAATCTGAATTTATAAAGTAACTGGTAGCCTAACCAAAGTTATCAAATAAATGTAGTGGGGTAAAAGTATAAAAGTACAATGTTTCCCTCCAAAATGTAGTGGTGTAGAAGTGTAAAGAAGTAGAAAATGGAAATAGGTCCACTCAAGTAAAGTACAGTACCTAAAATGTCCTACTTATGAACAGCACTACAGCAAATATATAGTTACTTCCCACCATTCATTTTTTTCATGTGTTTGCTGCAGGTGCTGAATATAGTCTGAATGTTCAGCAGTAGCTACCTGTTGAACTACAGTGTTATGTTGACAAGTGTTCCTAAATTAATGAGGGTAGTCTAAACAAATGAGTGTAGGCGAAACAAATGAGGGTAGACTAAACAACTTTGTACAATGCAATACAGTTCAACAGCACCACAGACTCCATTGTCCAAAACAACCACGCAGTTGAATCAACACCTCTTTAACACAGTCTTAACAAAAACCAACTGAACATGATCATCTTCACGAAGGAGGATTCATTGCAGGACTGTTGTAATAGACTGTATTATTTTTAGCAAGGTGTTCCTAAAAAACTTCCAGCTGAGTGTTTATACAGTATACAGTATGTCCACAGTCAGTAGTAGTAGTAGTGTGCTGCCCCCTGTGTGTTACTATTTGTAGGCTGCACCAACTGGACTCGCGCATGCGCAGTGAGTGCGGGCGCTGCTCCGCCGTGGTGTCGGTTGAGTATTCTTGGCAGCGTCTCGCTCGGTGAACAGACAGTCGCCCGTCGGTCAACGACTGTTTCCACAATGTCTGGAGAATTATTTTAACGGAATAGGAGCCGGGTGAAAACAGCGGAGCAGCGTTGGGTAAGGTGTGTGCTCTTTTGGTTTTCTGTGAACAGCTTTTAGTTGAACAGTGCGGGCGATTCAAAAGCGCTGAAAAGTGACGAGTGAACTAAACGTTAGCGAGCAAACGCCGAGAGACACCGAGCCGACCAACTTCACTCAATGCAGAGAGCGGCCGCTTTACTACGGCTCAGCTGTTGGGCTCACTCCCACCTGGAGCTGTTCACACCGGCTCTGTGATCCACTTCGACTCTGGCCATTCAACAGAGTAGCTTTACAACCTCAAATACGTCGCTACCCGCAAAAATTTATTAGCCACAAAATATTCTACAACCTTCCTCATCATTAGGTTTCCAGTGCGCATGCTTGTAGTGCTCTGCAGACTTCGGATTTGTAGTTTTTCGTACCTGAGTTAATCACAGTTGAGAGGGCCAAGAGAAAACGGTAAAACTACAAGTTCCAGACAATGGGAGCTTTGTTTGGGAGCGCAGCTAGCCAGCTAGTTAGCCTGGACGAGCTTTGAATTTCGAGTAGTTGTGCTGCAATCGGAAGTTGCCTTGGCTGGAAATTTGTTTTACAATGAGCTGTATGGGAAATATTTAACACACGTTTTTTTTTCATAGGAGTTTGGCAGTAGTTGTATATGCCACCGCTTTCGCCGTCACAGATTGTGCAACATGTTTTAATCTTGGTGATAAAAGGAGGATTGATCGTGCTCCTGCGTGTTTGGACATGCATACTCTGTTCGGCTGTCAAAAAACGTGTGTGCACAGTGCGCAAGATTTGCAAGCGCATAGTAGATATACAGTGTGTGTGTCTGTGTGTGTGTGTGTGTGTGTGTGTGTGTGTGTGTGTGTGTGTGTGTGTGTGTGCGCGCGCGTGTGTGTGCGTGTGTGTGTGTGTGTGTCTACTGAATGGGGAGGCGATGATGCCTCGGCGTGTCGTCTCCCTTTCATAGAAATCCCCTGTGTTGCTGCTGTATTCCCCAGCTCTCAGGAAATGACACGTCGAGGAACGGGATGATGGATCTGTCGTGCAAGAGCAGCAGAGCATGGCAGCGTTGCACATATTCTGGGCATCATTTACTCTGGTTGTCTCCCATCTGGAACAAATAGAATAATTATTACCAGGGAGAATCTGAGAATGATCAAGTGTCTTAAATTGGTTATCCTACTGCTTACTCGCCTGTTACCATGGCCGAGTTATGAGACAATGGGCACCTGGGCACAGACATGTAAAAGGCCCCCCACCCCTCCTTCATAAGAGCAATAGCCCTTTTCCAATACATTGTACCAGTTCAACTAGACTCTACTTGCCTTTTTTGGTTTTCAATAGAGCAAAAGTTATGTATCTGTAGTCAAGATTGATTTGTCAGAGATAATCGCCACTACTGTGTCATCATTGTATGAGACACCATTTTAAACAGCCAAGAGACTGTACATCACTGCTCTCTGTAGCCTGTTAGATTTCTGTCATTGTACATTTAGTATGGCAACCCAAAAAATACGCCACGGTCAGTTGAGGAGGTACAGATGTTTCTCTGTTTGGTAACCCCACAGTATCCTCCATTGTTCATGTGTGTGTCACGTTGAACATAACATCAAGATATCTTTGTGTGTTGTCACTAAAGTATAAGCGCCACATTGAGGGGGTGCTATCTGCAGTGGAAAAACAAATACCTGGTACCAAAAGCAAGCGGAGTCGAGTTGAGTCGGTAAAAGTGGTGGACAAACGCTAAAAGTACCACAGAATCAAAGCGTTTTGTGTGTCTTTGCAGCTGTGTTCTGTGTTTTGTGTCCCTTTGCAGTTGTTTTGTATGTCCTTGTGGTCATTTTCAGTCTCTATCTCTTTGTAGTGGTTCCATGTGTCTTGTAGTTGTTTTGCATTTCTTTCTGTTCATTCATTGTATATCTTTTTGGTCATTTGTCTCTAAAAAATATGATGATATAACGGTTACTTCACATGGAGCTCTGGTCCAAGGGCCCCCTGAGCACTTGGGCCTGTGCCCTTTTGGCCTATTCAGTAATCTGTCCATGCTTGTAACAGCACGTGTTGAACACAGCACTGCCCACTGTTTGCTGTACATTGGGGAAATCCAGCACTTCATCTTCTGTTTGAGAGCAAATCAGATTTAAATGCAGTCTGTACAGTGGCAAAGTTTATGCTGAATAGTAATGACATGGTTCTCCATATTGTAAATCCAGTTTCCTCTGATCAAAGGCTGGGCAGCAGACTGAGAGAGTGTGTTATACAATGCTCTCCGTTTATAGTTTCCATGAAGAAATTTCCATCCTTTCCATGGATGTTTGAAAATGTTGCATATTAAACCCAAAACTAAGAAGGTTAGCTATGCATAGACTGGGAACTTTGTTGTTAGCTGAAAATTTAAAGTGTGCCACAATTATTGAGTAAATAGAGATTATGTGTCCTGCTCATTGATACTTTGATCAGACACACTGGTCTTGTGAGACCTCTCCGGCCAGGAGGTCACCGAACTGTTCACAACCCTCACTGTTGTATCTCACAAACACACTTACTTTATATGCTCCTTTCCTGTCTTCTTTTGTAACTCCCTACCTGTATATCAAAGTTTAAATTCCATAAATTGTTTGCTGTAAAAAATACATATATAGTTAAGAATGGCATATTACATCAGTTAATGCAGCACTTCATCCTTGCAAGCCGTTTTTGATGGATTTACTGAAAACAACAAGCACTTGTGACTTCCAAGAGATGAAGCAAACCTGCAGAATGTAGCAGGAATGCCATTGTGGTGCAGTGAGATTCTTGCAATAATTGTGATAATGAAAAAATGTAATTTTTTTGTCTTTAACTTCACTATGGTCTGGCCTTTTATTCAGTGTGGTTTGATGCCACTATGTTTTAATGGATGTTGTTGAAATTCTCCTGTTATCCAGATGTTATTCGATTTGGATATTGCACTCGGCTATATAGTGATTTTGATAATATTTCGATGAATTGTTCAGCTTTAGTCTAACTCCAATAGAAACTTATATCTGTGAACGCTCCAAGAATTCATGGGGTTCAAGGGTTCATACCTTAGATTTTGTCTAGAATATGTTTTGCTGCAAATGGTACACAATTTTGGAAAGTACTGCCAGGCCGATAATATCTCTATAAGCATGTTTGTTTTGGTATTTTTACAATGTTATCACATTATCCGTGCATATCTACACTCATGTCATAACTTTGGACCCACGCCACATTGCTGTAAAGCTCCTCCAGCCGTCAACATGTCGTTGGCTCCACTGGGTACCAGATAATGATGGCTTACAGTCTGTGATCTTGAGGAGCATCTCACATTTTCTGCTACTTATTTTGTAGTTTTAGGACAGACAGCTGCGGGAACAAAGGATCCTGTCTTCAAAGGGAGCTGAATGTGGGCCACCTGAGTTATTTCACCTGTAAACATTTCGTTGAATCACAATGTCCTATCTTGGTAGAGGTGACTCATCAGCTTCTGATTTTTTTCCCTGTTCCTTTGTTCTTGACAAGGATTTTAAGGGACATAAACACTGGCATGAAGTCATGGTCATCGCGTGGGTTTTTCCAACAAGGTCTCTTATGATGTTTTTAGGGAAGCAACGGCAGTGTTTTGGCACCACCTCTTGTTAGAGTTCTCCTCTCCCAACTGGGACACCTTGGCAGCCCTCCTGCTGTTTGTAATTTTAGAACGAAAAGTCTCTTGCCAGGTTTCTGTTTAATCCTCAGAGGCGTCTTAGTTAAATAAAGCTTAATAGAAATGAACAATTGTGTGCTTTCCCAGTGTGTGCAAGAACACACACAAACACACACACACACACACACTCAAGCACTTCAAACAACATGCATCACAATCATTGGGTGTATCCTGACAGGTCACAGAGAGGGAGGATGAATCCTTAGGCTAAGGATGCCATCTGGTCTATGTCAGGGTGCACAGTGATGGCTGTGTGTGTGTGTGTACATATGTGTGGTTTTTAGGGGGCTGAACATGTGGTATTCTCTTGAACTTGAGCTTATGGAGTTCAGCCATTGTTAGCTGACTTTCTTGCTCCAAGCTACACGTATTAATTTCTTATTGAAGTATATTTCATACTGCTCTCTCTCTGTTTCGCTGGCTCATGCTGTTGGTTTATACTCCTTATACTCCTTAACACTATGACGCACCTTAAACCCACTTCCATGGTTAATCTGAACGGGTCACCACACATCATCATACCTGGTGACACAGTCTCCTTACTGTAATGAACAGGTGTTTCCATTTGGGTTGACAATTTTTTTTTTTTTTAAAGTATATTTTTTGGGGCTTTTGTGCCTTTATTGGACAGGATAGTGGAGAGAGACAGGAAATGGGGAGGCAGAGAGAGGGGGAACGACGTGCAGTAAAGGCCGTCCGATGCGGGACTCGAACCGGGGCCAACTGCAGCGAGGACTGTAGCCTCTACACATGGGAGTCTGCTTAGACCACTACGCCACACGACGCCCCTGGGTTGACAATTTTAGTTCAATGTTGCTTTCATGTGCAAATTTTTGATCTATAACAGTCAGATAAAAACTGCCTTCTACTGTCACCCTGGGGATGACCAAAAAAACTAGAGTCAGTACTGTCACAGTGTACAGTAATCAAACTCACTTATTTGTGTTTATATTGAATATTAGACTTAAAACAACACGTATAGGATCAGCATCTAAATAAACTCAATTAAAATGGCATTAAATTCGATTTGAAAATAAAAGATTATAGAATAGAATTGCAATAACATATACAGACTCCAGACACCCTGCATGATTCAGAATATTCACATGAATCTATGTTGTTAATGATTAAACAAAATCAGGCTCATCCAACGAGACAATCAGAAGGAGAGCGGAACAGAAACCGGGAGCACATGGCGTGGGCGAGAGCCAGTGTGCATGCAGCGAGAACTGAAAATGAAATGCTATTTGATAATTATGTAAGGCAGTGTAGTTATGTCACTGTTGTGATGCTTTTTCATAAACCTGAGGATGGGTGTGTAGACCTAAACATTGCAAATAAAAACACCAGCAGTAACCAAGATAGTGTGTGCAGGACTGACTTTTATTCAAGGGATTTACCAGCGACAGTGGTCTCATGGGTCATATGCAGGTTGAATGTGTGTTCAGTAGACCTACGTCATACAAGTGCATTAGTCAGAGTGCAGGTGTACAGCTTGAGATGAAACGGCATTAGACCACCAACAGTATTGCAACCCCCCTGTCTCCACTCTCTTTGATGTATTTGCCTCCCTTGAGGGTCTTACCCATAAGTCATCATGGATAACAGTGTCAAGAGGTCAGAGATTTACACATAGAGGAGCACACCATGTTTCCTGAAATGAATCTCTGCTTTATGGCCTCCTGTGCAGCTATAAAACATTGCTATGTAGGCAGTTGATCTATCAAGCCTGCCTCCTCCTTCAGAGGTCAAACTCCCTCAAGGTGTTGTTTACCAATCTGTGTCTTCTTATCAGGAAAGAGGATGAATCATAGAATCATAGAATCACAGTCCTGCGTGTAAATGTTCAAAATGTGCTTGCATTCGCCTGATAGTGCTGCACTCTCTGTCTTATTGAGGATAGGGTCTTCTCAGTTTGGATATGAAACAGAATGGGACTCCCAGGCGTAGCAGAGGCTACATCCTAGGCTGCATCTTTCTTCTCTTGACTCCTCTCTGTGCAGGGTATGTTTGACTGGGGTAAATATAGCCTGTTGGTTTTAGCTCGAGGATAAACACAGATGTTGAGGAGGTCTTTCTTGCCACAGGTTTGCCTGCATCCTCCCCCTGGTCAGTGATGGTAGCAGAGGGAGAAAGTGAGAGAAAAAGCCTCACCATCCGTCCACAAAACACTTAAACAGGGTTATTGGACTTAACACTAAGCTTTTGACAGGGTTATAGGAGGCATATACATTGGCTACAAAGCATTTAGACAGCCTGACAAAGTGCTGTACACAAAGAGTGATTTACAAAGGCCTGTATATGGCTGTCCATCTAGCAATCCAAAGTGGAGGCCACTCCACAGATATATACAAATGGATGCACTTAACCCTGTCAGGAGTTTAAACTTGAGTATTTGGATCTGTGTTTTCTGAAGTAGAGGAGGCCTTGAAGATTTTCACAGACAAATGTTAGACAATCCAGATCAGATCTGACTGGCTTATTTTTGAATTCTCACACTGAATCCCAGGCCATGACGGGTGGGAATCACTGTGATAACTGGCTATAGACCTGCTAAGTCCCTGAACAGTGCTGAATGTGCTCATCTCCATAACATTACGAGCTCTTATCTATTACTGTCTCCCCCTTTTGTAATGTTTCTCCCCAGCCTATATGCCTCTCTCAGAAGGGACTGATGTTAAATTGTGTTTCAGTGCTGTGCTGTAAGAGACTGTTGATAATAGAAGCACAAATCATGCATTCGATCTCCGGGGAACAGGCTTTGTTCTAGAAACTTCCAAAGCATTCAGATACACATCCATTAACATGAATTGTCATGGAGCTGAGAGGGGAAGCCGCCACCTTTCTCTGTAATGTCTTTATTATTCTTCCTTAATGTTTCCTGTGTCCTGGGAGTTGAGTTTGTCTGCTGCTTTAAGGCAAAGAGCGCGTTGTTACACCTGCTTCATATCTGTCCCTAACTGAGACTTCACACATAGGGTTGACAGGTGGTGTGTGTGTGTGTGTGTGTGTGTGTGTGTGTGTGTGTGTGTGTGTGTGTGTGTGTGTGTGTGTGTGTGTGTGTGTGTGTGTGTGTGTGTGTGTGTGTGTGTGTGTGTGTGTGTGTGTGTGTTTTTTTCTGTGTGTGTGTGTGTGTTTTTCTGTGTGTGTGTCTGTGTTTCCACAAAGAGCTCTGTCATGGCAGAAATGTTCTGGAAAGAGGAAATCCTGCATGACGGGATTAAGAAACAGCTGATTCTGTCTCCATCTGTTTTTATGCAGCGAGGAGTAAATTAACGTGTGCGCCCCACATACACATGAGCTTGACCATCACACACCTGTCAAGTCTTAAGCTCACTTGCTATCCCTGTTTGAGTCTGAATTGCAACATAGAATATTAAGGCTACGCTGTTATAATTATTTATACTGTAATTGTGTCATTGATTTTGGTTCCAGCTTCTCAAGTGTGAAGATTTCCTTCTTTTTGCCAATTATCTTTCTAAAGTGGATTAGTTTGAGTTTAGACTGTTGGTCAGACAAAGCAGAACATTTTAAGATGTGACCTTGGGCTCTGAAGTTGTGATGGGTGTTTTTTTTTTTTTCACCACTGACATTTTACAGACTAAACAATTGATAGATTTACTGGATAAATAATTGGCAGACTAATCGATGACGATAATCATTAGTTGCAGTTCTAATTTCTACTTGATTGATGAATGAATGATTATTAACTTTGTCGACAGAATGTCCTACAGCCCAAGGTGACATATTAAATAATTCAAGTATTATTAAATTATTATTCAAAAAGATTTAGTTTATTGTCATATAAACGACAAAGAAAATCATCAAATCCTCACATTTGAGAAGCTGGAACCAGCAAAAGCTTGGCTTTTTTACCTTAGAAAAATAACTATAACGATTATTTGATTGCAAGAGTAGTTGCCAATTAATTTGTCGATGATCATCTAATCTTCATTTCGTCCATTAAATGGCAGAAAATGAAAAATATTTAACACTGATACATTAATAAAGGTTTAAGGTAATGACAGGATGTTTGAAATCAGTGATTTAAAAAAGTGTTTAATGTGAATGAGGAATTGTAGAAGCCCTTTATCTCAGTCAGTATCCTGAATCACTGGATAGACAAAAGGTTTTAATGATGGAGCCCACTACATCTGCGCAGTGAGTCAGTTCTTCATGAAAGATATGCATCGGCTCTCTCTGTGCTGCCTGTTGGAGGTCAAGCTGTTGGACAGGAAGTGAGTGAGCACTGAGGAGGATGCGGGTGTGCTTGAGATGAGTGTTGCAAATGAATCAGGCATTAGGCATCAGGGAGAGACGTGACCTTACATTGCGGCGATCAGTCACTAAGATGAATGACCAGGTCACAGGACATGAGTAAAAACATTCCTTCTAAGCTCAGAAAAATGTAACAGTTTGTCTCCAGCATGCAGCTTTTCTTTTCCCATTCATTGTTGGCATAGTTTAAGATTAGCTCATCCTAGTTTCTGGAGAGGAGCCACACTGCCTCCGACTGTAGCTGGAAAGAAAAATAGTTGGAGAAAAGGGTGTAACACCAAACACCATCAGGAAACTTGTAGATAGATTTGCATGTTTCCCCCTTCCTCTGTCTCTCAGGATGTTTTGCTTTTAGTGACCTGCATGTCCTTTTTAAAAATACAGACAGACAGACAGCAAAGAACACACATACACAGCCTCGTGTGTGTTTATGAGTCTGGGTGGGAATGGGTGAGTTGTAAAGATGTTTTTAGTTACTTTTTCTCTGTCTTTGTGAAATGTTTCATGAAACTACATCAAAAGTTAGCATTTCTTTGTTTTTCCCTCACTTGTGGTATGTGTGCAGAGGCATGCATGCATACATACAAACGGTCTCTCCCTCCCTCTGCCTCTTCACAGTTCAGATCTCAGGGTATGACTGCTGACTGTGGAGCCATTGTTTTAATGCTAATTGAGTATAGCATGTGGTCATTCCATGAATGCCTCTTGGCCCAGTTTTTTATGGTACTGTATCAAAATGTGATTTTTTTTTTTCCTCCTCATTTCCAAATCAGATTTGATACTGTGATGGAGGCTATTTAGCGGGCTATTTCCACACAAGTTCATTTGGTCTACTCTGCACAAAGAGACTCTGGTATGCTAATGTGTTTATGCTGTCGCTGAGGCAGGGCAGTGCAGATAGTATGTTAAGTCTGCTCTATATCAGGGACATAAGGGGATTTCTGAGAAACATACAATATACAGCTGTTTTGGGGCTATCTAATCTGAGTGTGTGTGTGTGTGTGTGTGCGCGTGTGTGTGTGCGTGTGCGCGCGTGTGTGTGTGTGTGCATATATGCCATGGTGATATAATTCAAAATTATTCTAAATAGCCAGTCATTTTTTAATCATATATTGGTGTTTCCTGGGGTCAGACTGTGATCAGATCGGGGTTCAGACTGAGTTTGTTGTTTCAGGTCATGGTCAGAAGATGAAACATGTTTGAGTTATAGATCCATGAATTCGAAGGCCTATTAACTGCCAAAACACTGCACACTGGTTTATAACCCTGTGAGGAAGAATTGTAACAACTCTGGAAAATTTCCACAGTGACATTATTTATATCCTCCATTGTTACTATCTCAACGTAAGCAGGTAGAATTACGCCAAAGTCATCCACCATAAATTTTCACTTGCACATACTGGAATGGCTGAGGCAGTGTGCTGCCGGATGAGAGAAGATGAGTCCAACTTTTTTTTTTTTTACTAGACGGCTTTTTCTGACATGGCACCCTGCTGTGTCAGTGCCGTGGGGGCTGTGTTTTTTTCACACAGTGCTAATGTATGTCAGAACATGGCCTTAATCTTCCTTTATATGTTAAAGATGGCTGATGTAAACCACAGCTCAACAGCCACCCAGCAAGCGTTCAATACAAAGACTAAAGTGTAGTTCAGAATGTGGGAACACTTCATGAAATACAACCATAACATACTGATAGGCATCCAAAAAATACAGAGACCCTGGGCATCTTCTGGTTGTAATCTGACAGTTTCTAGAAGCACTGATGAAGATCCATTCGCCAACATTTGAAAAAAACTAAAAATATATGGAGATGACAAAGCATAATACAATTAAGAGTAAATATTTGCGGCATCTCAGAACAACACTGGTGCTCGTAGCATGAGGTAACCGATTTTGTCCTTCATCTAAAATAAATTAATTAATATTGAGCATCTTTGGCGTAGCATACCAATGCAATGTGTTTGTAATTAATTAAACTATATTTTTATAAAATGCCACATAAATCAGACCACTTTTTAGTCAAACTGAGTAGTTGTAATGAGCAGACATCTGTCATGAAACTAACTATGATCACATTCAGTCCAAAAGCATCTCATACCCTCTGTATAGTTACATGCGGATAATGTCTGAAAAGGAAGTGCTGAGAGGGAAACTATAGTGTAGCTCCTGCTGCTCCAAATCCCTCCCAATAAACCCCCTGTTCATCCTGCACTATACACATATACACACAATGTCCTCCTTTTTTGGAGCTTTTTTTTTGCTGAGCCTGAGCACAGACGTCTCCTGAGCTTGTTACATGTGAGAACCTGTATGCCTTCCAGTGCTGTTTAAGTGGCTGATTAAATTAGTAGTATTGTAATTAGCTCTGCTGATGCCACCCGTTGAAACACTTGCATTGTAATACTTAGTGCTTTGACTTATTTTAGTCTAGAGGTTGAAATAGCTCCACCCTGCACACTTGCCCATTTGCTTTCAGACTATGCACGGCACTGCTGTAAGTGATGGGTGACAATGTTATGGTGAATTCTCCTCTATTTCAGTTGACAACCATAAGCATTAATTATCAGTGTATGATTATTCGTAGCCTAAGATGTTGATAAAAACAGCTGTGGCTGTTTTCCTGACCAACTTTTGTGTGTCTCCTCTGCATGTGTGTGTGCTTCATGGCTTCAGTGTGTACAGCAGTGACAGCTTTGTTAGCTGTCCCATAGGAGTAGGCCAAGAGAGCAGAGGAGGGGAGAAGGAAGTGACAGAAGTTTGGGTGTTGCTTCACACAACAGCCAAGGCTGTTATCATCGTGGGAGAGGAGGAGACGGATGAGCTGATAAGTCAGAGGGGGAGAAATGGCCTGACGGGAGGAGGGAGAGAACAGACAGACAGAGGGAGAGGCTAAAATGGAGGTCTGTTGGTAGAAGAAAGCCAGCCCATGTGCTTCCTTCTCCTCTTTCACCTCCCTGATTTGTCCTCCCTTTTTCTCCCTCTTTTCCCCATGAACTCTGCTGCCAAGCTCTGATTAGATAATTGTCTGGTTCAGTGTCAGTTGGAGGCTTTACCTGAGAAATAATAATGATAAGCAAAAGACGGAAAGACAAAGGAGGAGAACAAACCACAGTGGAAGTGAGTGACAATAAAAAAGTGTGTGAATGTGATACAATCCCCCCTTAGAGAGAGGTGGGAGGCTCGGAGTGAGGGTGTATTGTGTGTGGATCTGCAGAGGAAATGCATAGTCTGTTGTGTAGTTGTCTCTGGAGAGGGTTTGTATGTAGAGCAGATCTCCTCGCTGTGATGAGTACGATTAAGAGATGCAACACGAAAAGATTTAGAACAAGAAGAGAGAGTCAGGAGACAGTGGAGGTTTTGTCTCTTCTACAGATACCAGGTGATTGTGTGTGTGTGTGCGCGTGTGTGTGTATGTGCGTGCCGAAGGTCACTGCTATCACCCCGCCCCTTGTTGAAACTCGCTTGACCCACTTTGTTGCCCAAAGGCGTTCAAACACACACACAACGGCTCCCTCCTCCTCTGTCTCAGACATGCACTTAGGCAACCTCTCTGCTCCCTTCCCTCTCCCAGACATGAACTCTGTTGCTGCTCTCAGCCCAAACACCTCAACACACACATGGCTGCATCCATTAAGCACATTTCTGCCATGCAACTACTGCAGACGCTGTTTTTTTCCCCCCTTGATGTGCATGTACACACTCACATGCACAGTTGTCTACAGAGAGCAGTTTTTTCCAGTGGTTCCCACGTCTGAATTTGACAGGAATGTTGGCAGCCCCACGGGGAGCCTCGAGGCTGTGGGGATTTTTTCCCTCTCTTCACAATTTACAAAGGAATAGTTGAACATTTTAAGAAACATACTTATTTGCTTTTGTGCACTTAGACTTAGATGGACCAGGATCCACTAGGTGAATAGCTTATCATAGGGGAAATGGCTAACCTGGCTCTGTCCAAAGGCAACAAAATCCGCCTACTAGCACCTATAAAGCTCAGTTTATCTCGTCTGTTTAAACCATAAAAATACCAAAATGTAAAAAACAAGTTGTGGTTTTATGAGTGGTTAGGTACAAGAATACTTCTTTACCGGGCACACTGACTTCCTTGAGCATGGCTTGCTGTTCCTCCTCTTATTCAATCTTTGTGCTTAGCTAACCTAAGTCACTCTCGGCTTTAGCTCCATTGTTCATACAGAAACACATGATGTAAGCAAAAAAGCGAATATGCATATTTCCCTAAAATGTCAAATTATACCCTTTTATATTTTCCCTTTACCCTCTCTTCACTTTTCCTGCCTTTTCTCTTTTTTTAATCTCTAAACTTTTTGTCATTAGTCAAATGTTTTCACTCCACACCGCAGCTGTCTGCACCTGGAAGACAAGTAACCCAGTGTATGCTTTTTTGTGAGCACATGTGCAGCTCAGTGTGGGTGCACATGCATGCCTGTGTGTATGCATGGCTGTAGAACCACGCCCTGGACTCACGCCATGCTTTAAACCAAACACAGGGAGAAAGAGAGAGGACTTCTGGGTGGATTTAGCTTGTTGTGACAGCGCTCCACACTAGTTTAGGCCGGGACAGTGAGGAATGAGGAAAGTGACAGCCGCGCAGGCCTTCACACCATCCCTGCTGCTGTGGCCTCAGCCAAGTTTGCGGAACAAAGTGATGATGGTGATCCGGTGGTACATTCCCTCTGTTGGAGTTTCATTTGAGTCTGCTTGGAACAGACGCACCTTCCACTTGGCTGTCGTTACTGGCCAAATTCCACTTCAGAGATGCCGCTGTTGGTCCAGATGCCTGAGATAGTTTTTAGGGGCTGAGATCTCTGCCGGCATGTGGAACTCCCCCTCACCTCCCCTGTGTGATTGATACTGCAACCTGAAAACCAACAAGCATACATAAATTATCACCGCTACTTTAGCATTGAAACCATATGCTGGGAAAGGGGTTTTGATTTAGGTTGAGGTTGACCTCTGGATTCTGAAGGGAACGCGTTGACAGAACTTCAGTCAGGTCCTGTGTCTCCATTAAACTTTCCATAATGGGGTGTTCATATGGGCTAGTCCAGGAAACACACACACACACACACACACACACACACACACACACACACACACAATACTACTGTGAGTTAAAAGGAACCACACCTTGCTCCTGTAATCCTCTTTCAGTCGAAACAAACCCCTATTTATAATATCTTCTGAATAGTGTTCACCTGTGCTCACCACCTGCCTCTCATTTTGTCGAAGTGTGCGTGTGTGCGTGCTTGTGTATTTCTTTTTTTGACACTTTGCTGATTTTCATATTAAAATGGACAATAAGAAAGAAAGGTTGTCATTTAAAGCCCTCAAGTAAGAACACATTGTGTGACAGCAAAACAACAAAACTCTACCACCACAAACACATAAAAATAAAAAATAAATAAACAAATCCAATGTAAGAAATTTGAAAAGTTAATAAGTACATTTGAAGTGTGATGTCACAACACACCTTTATCACAAATTCATGTTTGCAACAGATATATTATGATTTTTCTCTATGCTCCAGCAACTTACACATCCACATAAGGCTGCCAAGGCGATTCTAACCTTCTTTAAGGTAAATGTGTTTAGATCCCTTATCCAATGAGTATAGGATGGTGTTGCTTCATCCTCCCAATTGGGAAGGATTAGGCTTCTGGAAATTTGAGACATAAAGTAAATAGGATTGAATTTGAATTCAGCAACTACCAAAAAAACAGTGATCAGTGGGTTGGAAGAAATCAAGCACCTTTTTGGAGAGAGTTTTGAAAATGCCTATCCAGTAGTCGCAGAGTAGAGGGCGGAAAGTGTGGTTAGGGACCCTGTTTTATTTTTGCACTGAGCACATATGGATGCACTTTTAACAAACATACAATAGGCAGTTACCTTTGAGATTAACTTTTGGTGATATTTGCTCTGGTTTAATGCCCCCACTCGCTCGCTGGCTGCACTCTGTGTTTCTCTTTTCTCACAGCGTCAGTGTGTACAGAACTTTCTGCAGCTCGGTCTCAATGGACCGACTGTACTCTGTTTGCTCTCACTAGTCAAAGTCCTGCAGGCAAACAGTGCCTGGTCTCTCTGGGGCCTGGGACTGTGCTAGAGTGGAGCCGAGCTACAGTACTACAGTTTCACCAGAGACTCATGTTACCACGGTGTCTGGCTAGTGACGTTGTGCGAGATGTGGAGGGGGTATGTGTTTGTATGTGTGCCTATAAGTGTCGACTTGGGACTCGGTGTGGACTACAGATGTATTCATTTTTTTTTGTTGAGGTCACATAAATTAATAAAAAGAGTCAGACTGATGTAGTAAAGTTTTAGCCAGACAAACGGTAAGAAAATACCCTCACAAAGGAGACGGGGACCGTGGGGGGTGGGGGTGGGTTGAACACACATTACAGCGGGTGTGAAAGGAAGAGCAGCAGACCCTTGTAAAATAATGCACATCCTCCCCAGGGCAAGGAAGACTCAGCTGTTGTCCTGCATATGATTCTGATGCATGCTTGTGTCCAGAAGAAGGTGCATGTTCACATTTTGGCGCACGTCTTTTCCATTTAATCTTAACTCCCTCAAACTCGGCATCTCCAAGTATTCTGTGGGACTTGAAATCTCCCCTCAGCTGGTGTTGGCAGACGAAGGGAGAAGGAGGGAGAAGGAGGGGGAGGCCGGGCGATTATGAGACTTGGGGTGTGCTTTAACCCACTTAGCACACCATCTCAGGGTCTCCTGCCAAAACGGTGAGCTTAGTGCTTTTAATCCTCTTCCCAGAGTGAGCTGATAGTTTGTTGCTTGCGGCTGCTCTCTTGTCTTACTGCTTAGAAATGTTATCTGCGTGAGTTTTTTTATCCTGCCCTCACAATTTCTGACTATTCATATCAGCATGATGTTTTTATTTGCCTTTATAAGTGGACACTTGTGTAGTGTAGATCGGCCCGATCTTGCAGGGAGTTTGTGAGAGTTGCGTATGTGAGTTGTCAGGCAGTTTCCTGGTCATAAACACACCAGTGAAATAGCCCTGCTGTGGTTTGAAGTGAGCCTCCCTCTTGGCCCTTCCAGCACTCACAGCCAGGCAGGCAGGCATGTTTATTTGCCCCCCTCCAGACCGGTTTGTGCTGGGCTGGCCTCTGCCCCAGGGGCCTGACTGCAGTCCAGTTTGAGTCCATCCTCTCCCAGCTTACTGCCAGCATCACATGCCTGTTTTCTCCACACAATGCCCGACTCCCTCTCTTAATAAAACAGGCTCATAACGCCACGTTCCTTGCATTCTTTATGTGCAGGCTTCTCTCCCTTTTTTTACATGCATGGATGGGTTGCACTGCGAAATGTAGACCAAATTATTAATAAAGCCAAAATGTGCATAATGAATTTAGCTTGGCTGAATGTTCTTGAGGTTTAGATTGGTTTATATGCAGATATTGTACATTCACAACATAGCAGATTTCCACACAACATTTGAAGAAGTTTCCTCTTTTGTGCAAGTAAGTGAAGAGCAGAGGTGTAGGAGGAGGAGGAGGGGAGAGCAGGAGCAAGTGAAGGCTGATTCAGTGGTGGGGGTGTGTTGTTGGAGCAGCAGCCTTGTCACTGTAGGTTTACGTCTGGACTGCCCCTCCCCTCCTTCAAGCAGAGAGGAGTCATGGCAGAATCGGGGTCAGCTACACTTCCTCAGTTGCTATCCGGTCCTTATTTTATTTCCCTTTCCCCAAAACAAACTCTCGCCTCCCTGTGCCCCTTCTTTCTCTCCGACCTCCTCCTACAAAGCACATTTCTTTCTCCCCATACCTCTTTCAGCATCCCTCCTCATTTCATGCATTTTCTCTGGATACTCCAACCCCCCACCCCCAGCCCCACCGTGCCTGTTAGGGGAAAAGGACGGGGTGAGATTTATAATTAACAAAAGCTGATTCTAGCACTGAATAGTAGAGCTGTGTGAAGAGTCTGTGTGGAGGGAAGCGCTGGGTGGGGATGGTGAACAAATTGGGCTTTTTATACAGCGTCTCAGATAGATGCTGAGGAAGGGGGGGGGGGGGGGGCACAGTGATGAGACACGATGAGTGATGTGACCTAAAAGAGGTTGTGCTGCTTTTGTATGCAGGTTTTGGCCAAGTCTAAGCTGCTAAACAATAGCAGAACTCTACTTTAAATGCAGCCTGCAGTACAGTGGTATGTAGTCCAACACTGCAGAGATGCTGTGATCGGTTTGGGCAGCCATGAAGACTCGTCACCATCTCATAAAACATCTTTGTCCCCTCAAGATTATCTCTGGAATTACCATGACAGCGCTGTGCTGCTGTACATCCATAGTACAATAACCCCTCGCTATGACTGCGATTTGTGTTCGTACAGGTCAGAGCTTATGACTTTTATTTACTCTTATTTAATTTACCCATAAACACAGTGGAATTGGGGACTTTGCCTAAACAAACCTTTTTCTCCTCAATCACATCTCATGAAATGGATGTCCTGGCTTTACAGGACAATAGTGCATTATCCGACCGGTTCACGCATGCCAGGTTACTTGTTTACTCAAGGAAGGCAGTTTGAAAGAGGGAATGCAGATGATATCCAAAACTAACCCTCTGCATCTCAGAAGAAGCAGGCCCGCTCTGAGGCTTTAGGGCAGGGCCTGGCCTGGCCTGGCACAGTCTGGTTGGTTAAACAGATGGCTCAATAGTGGAGGGAGGGACCGAGTAGAAAGACTTTTAACCATCTAGACTCCAAGTGACACAGTGGGTACTTCTCTGTCCATACCTCAATCAGCTGATACCTGTCTCCGGATGATAAGGTGATGCTTGATTGGTCCCTATTAGTAAATGCTGTTTTCCTTGCTGACAGCCCTCAGTGTGGGTAAAAATGATCTTACTGCTACCTGAAGCAGATAATTAGAGAGATATTGTGGAGTTTTTAACTGTTGATCTGTCAAAATAAAATGATTTGCATTCCTGCTCAGAGTTGGATAAGATCAATATCACTCTCTCATCTGTCCGTTAAATACAAACGTTGCACTAGCAGCCAGTTAGCTTATCTTAGCATAGACTGGAAACAGGTAAAACAGGTGTTTCACAGTGAAACTCCAAGACTACAAGGACCTGCACTTAACAGTTGATTAAACAAACAAAATATAACGTGTTAACCAGTGGGCTTTAGAGGTGTTGGTAGGTGGATTTTGTTACCTGTGGACGGAGTCAGGCTAGTTGTTTCCCTCTCCAGTTTTTATGCAAAGCTAACTAGTTGTTAATGGTAGCTCCATATTTTGTGGCATTGATCTTTTCATGTAATTCTAGGCAAGTAAGCAGATAAGTTTATTTCCTAAAATGTCTTTCTATCCCTTTAAATTAAGTTTACCACTTTTAAAGAGAAGTTTAAAAAGTCCAGCCTCCATGAGTTACACTGTCAGCCGGTCCATTTGTCCCTGAAACAATGTGTGCCATTGCAAGATACAGCTACACAGACTGAGTTTGCCTGTGGCATCAGTTTGGGTTTAGCTCGGTTGGTAAAGCATACATCTGCCAAGTCAGAGATCCCGGATTCTAATCCTGTATGAGTCAATTTAGAGACAAGCTGGTGGCCGCTTATCAGAAATTACAAGCTTGTACAAAGTAGTGACTGTCTGAATCACTGCGTTGACCTTCCCCATATGTCACAACAATAAAACAATTCAAAGAAATGTGGAACTAACTGTTTCTGTTTTTTTTTTGTTTTTTTTTTTACTGTAATGGGTTGGGTGGCTTTTCGTACGTGTACTTCAGCATTTTGAGCTAAAGCACAGAGGCAGAGCCTGAGCCAGCCCTCAGTCAATATTTGCCTCTGTGAGTGCCTAGCCACTGGCAGGAGAACAAAATGGTCTGGCAAATTTCTTGAGCAAGTTCAACATACCCAGGATATCTTTTTGTTATCTGGCTTCACTGAGCCCAACGTTGGCCCTCCTGGATGACCTGTATCATGAAACTGATCGTCAACTGGCTCAGTTAACTCAGCGTTTTCCTGTCCAGCTACAAGCTGGAGTTGTTAGTTACAAGCAACATTGTCAGAACCTTAAGTACTTAATATGGTATGAAAAAAAACTGTGATACCCAGATTTGGTTATGTTGTCCGTCAAAAGTGATATTCACCAAGGTGAAACATGAACAATATGGTCACATAAATAGAATAGAAAAGAAACTTAAATAATTTCCAATGAATAAAGTCAGGCAAAGAATATATATAAGTACAGAAATCATTATGAAGTTCTTTACTGAGTGAATGTTTTTTTCTCTTTTGTCTGATGATGAACTAACTATAATGAATATGTGATGCAAATAATGAAAGAAAAAGTTAAAGTAATGTCAGACTGTTTCTGCTGCCAAAGCAGGGAGAAAAGTAAAGAAAAAGAAAAGTAGTTCATGTCTGATGAGGTCAATCTGACTGAAATCATGGGAAATGTTTACCAGTCTGGATAATTTTTCTATTAAAAGACATCACAGGGTTTAGTTTTTATTTCCAGTTATCGTCACAAAGTCTCCCCATGTTATTCTGAGCTGCAGTGATGGAATAAGAGTGTAAAAGCATCAGCACTGAACCACTGTCGTAACCCTGAAAAGCCAGGATTAAACCTGAAGTTACCTTACTAACCCCAGATCCTGCTTCATAGTACAGGCCTCTGGAACAGACAAACACAGAGGTGCAGAGTTTCTCTTCAGTCAGTGTTACACCTCCTACAACTGCCAGTGGGTATGTGCGACACCTGTTCCCCATGTTCTCCAGGTCTGTGTTTATAAAAAGCATCAGCGCAAAACCACACTACTAAGTGGTTAGTGGGGGGCTGCTGAAATGTACAGCGTTGTGTGTGTGTGTGTGTGTGTGTGTGTGTGTGTGTGTGTGTGTGTTGCTTTAGCTTAACGTTTGCATTGGGAGCTGCTGTTGTGACACACCGTCAGCAAACAGCTTGGACACAGGCCACCCAGAGAGAACTGGACACTCTGCTGTTTGTCACCCACTCCCTCCCTCCCTCCTTCCTTCCCTCTCTCTCTCTCTCCCTCTGCTCTGTCCATCTGGCAGGGAGAAAGAGAGAAATGAACAGTAATACACAGGTGGCAAGAGCTACCAGGATGACACAAAAGAAATGTGTGAAAAAGACAGCAGAGGAGGCTGCCAAGAAAAATTGGAGCAAGAAATGAAGGAAAAGACAGACAGATACAGGAGTACTAATGAGCAGAAAGGTGTGGACTGGGTAAAAGTGTGTGTATGTTTCTGAAAAACATGTGGCACATAAAGAGACCGGCTCGTCTCATTAACAAGACCTTCCAAAGAGGCTTTGAAGGGAGCCGCACGACCACAGTCGCTTAACATTTTCCCACCCAGTCCAACTCAAGTTACAGTGTGTACGAAGGTTTACCAGTTGTACCATCTCATAAGGTGACGCCACCCGGATCTCATCTTGCTGTCACGGAGCGCTGCCCGATCCCGAAGTAGTTACTGAACCTTCCTTCACCACAGTGAAAACCTGTCAATGAGACACTAGGGCAGCCTATAACCCTGACACGTGCGTGAAAGACATACATGTACACTGTTGCTCTTATACTGTGAATAATTCTGCCTGAACTTGTTCCTTTGTTTCATTTAGTACGCTGAGAGATGGTTTGCTAGCTTAATTGACTGTTAAATTGCTGCTGTAGTGTTGAGCGAGTTATCAGTGTTGTTCATCTTGATGTGAGTTATTCAGGATGATGCATTTATGGTGTACCATATAGCCTGCTGCCAGAGCAGTGCACATTATTGTGTACGCATGACGAATAAAGCGATTGTGCTTTGCTTGATCAGGGTACAGTTGAACTGTTCATTATACTTCCCTTTATTACTTTCTGTTAATATTTAGGCTTAATAGAGAAGTCCCTCTTTAATACACAGCGTGCTTGATTAGTTATCATATAACAGAAATAAGTGTCACATTTCTCCTCCAACAAAGGACTGTCAGACCGGAACCATTTCCATAGTGCCCAGCCCATACCGGTTTACCGAGTTACACTTCCTCACACAGAGTGAGATCATTTTTTACTCGCAGAAAAAGATGAGCTGACATCTAAGCTCTCCTACAGTTTCTGTTTGGTGTGTGTGTGTGTGTGTGTGTGTGTGTGTGTGTGTGTGTGTGTGTGTGTGTGTGTGTGTGTGTGTGTGTGTGTGTGTGTGTGTGTGTGTGTGTGTGTGTGTGTGTGTGTGTAGACCAACATGCTGTTGGTATGACGGGCAAAAGAAACAAATTGTTACTCTTTGTTCATGGAGGTGTGCAGTGACTCATGCAGTAGTGAAACCCGATTGCCTGGTTTGCTCAAAGTCGTCCTCCTTGGGTCATGCATGCTGCAGCGATGAAGTTGTTTTTCCTGTTTTGCCAGGAGTTTCAGCAGCTTTGTTTGGGGGGTTGTGGGTTTGGGCTGTTTGAACGTGTTTACATGAAACTGCTCCACAAGAGTCAAGGGCATAGAGACACACAGATGTATACATGAAAAAAAAAAAGGCCTGATTTCTCTTTGAAACACTGCAGTGACATCACCTTTGTAAAGTCTTTTGAGGTCGATGTTATGACCATTTGCTCTCTCATGGCTCTATCACTGCCAAGGGGGGAAACTGAAGCCGCAAAGACATATATCTATTATAGATTAATATTCAGTATGGCCTTAAGAAAGATGAAAAGGGAAAGGGGACCAATCACAGTTATTGTGGTCTCCTTTTGGTATCTCCATAGCTGCAGTAGCCTCAGTGTGTAGTCCAAGTCAGCTCCAGCGGTACCGTCAGAGCTGCAGGCCCTCGGCAACACGCTAACGCAGAACACAATACCCTAAAATGACAACTGAAGTTAACTATGTCTGAATGTACAGAAACCATATGTAGCACTCGTACTGAGACAACTGTAGCTGGCTGGAAGGATCGAGCCACTGAAAGACCACACAACCAGCAGCACTTGTGTGTACCTTTCTAAATCATGTCCAGTCAGCTGAATTTACCACTGGTGGACTCTGATCAAGGTGTTGGAGCATCTCGCACGTGATCAAGAGAAATGGGAGGCACCTGAGCTACGTTTCAAGTGTTGTTGCAAAGTGTCTGAATGCTTACATGTTTCAGTTTTTCCTTTTTTAATAAATTAGCAAAAAATTTCTGAAATTCTGTTTTCACTTTGTCATTGTGGATTGAGTGTAGATTAATGAGGGAAAAGATTTTTTTGATTTTTTTTATCATTGTAGCATAAGGCCACAACATAACAAAATGTGAAAAGATTGATGTGGTCTGAACACTTTCTGATTGCACTGTACTTAAAGTAAAAGTTTCAATTACACATTGTTTTAATACTCCATTAAAAGTAAAAGTCCTCATTATCCAGTCTGGTTGCCGACAGTGGTATTTTATTTTTGGATCATTATTGTTGATGCATTAACTTCTAAGCAGTACTTTCATGCTGTAGTTGGTGAAGGTGGTAATTTTACCTACTTTTTATAGTTCTTGGATCATATTTAATAAACTGGTCCTGTGTTGTATGTAAACTTTGAACAGCAGTGTGAGTAATAACAATAGCTGTGAAACTAGAGGCTATCACCACACAATACCAGCCGAGACGGTGGTTTTTCTTGCTACAGTACGTGCCTCCTGGACCACATTTTGCCATGATCACACACACACACACACACACACACACACACACACACACACACACACAGACAGACTCACATGGTCTTTTTCTCAATATTTCCTGTCGGTAGTAGTTGAGTAGTAGGTATGAACTAGCAGAAAATGGAAATATACAAGTAAAGTACTGTAAGAACAGTACTTGGATAACTGTACTGAGTTACTTTCCACTGCTGTGTTACAGGCATGGATGAGATTGACACAGCTGGTGGAGTTGTTGTGAGTCCACTTACAGGAAAAAAACAACTCATTATATATCCTCTAGGAGCAAGTTAAGTGCTCCAAGCAACCTTTACCACAGCCACCACATCAACTGAAAAATGATGGCACTTCAGAAACAAAAAAACTGCAATAAGAAATCAGCTAACATAAACACACTGTCAGACTGAATGGATGAAGAGACATGAAAAAGCAAAACGGTGTGATGATCAGTTTTGTCCGCATCGGTTCTGTTGGCCTCCTCACAGAATAACAATGATGGACATGTGACTGCGGAAAAAACTGTTAAAAGAAAATGAAAACTAAAAAAAGAAGAAGAAGTGTTTGTTACAATAGTCTGCAAATGTGCTGTTTAGCATAACTTTAATGTTTCTACATGAGTTCTGATGAGACTCTACAGTTTTAAGGCACTCAGCTCACCAAATGTCAGACTGTGGGAAACCTCAGTCAGCCGAGTGGCTGTGAAAACATAGAGGATCATATTTTTGGGGTTCCCCCATGCATTCCTCCTCCTTGTATATTCCATGTTCCTTTCCTGTTCAACATTTCCAAGTCTGCCACCCCCCCCCCCCCCCCACCTTCTCTGAACGTCTTTCTTTGGCAAAAAGAAAACTGATCCCAGAAATTTCTCACCAACCTGACCACAGCAGCAGAGAGAGGAGACATGACTCAGGCTATTATAAATAGGTTTTGGGTAGTTAAACTCCTCTGAGTTTTTGGAGAAAATGATTTGTGATTTTGTCAAGTCATTGTCTTGTAGTGCACAAAAACAAGAATTTGGATTAAAGCAGTTGTGATCTGTGGGTTTCTTACCAACCAGACTCTGATTTGGCACAGTCACAGCTTTTTCTCTCTCATGATCTATGACTGTGAGATTGTGGCAATGAATATTGAAAAGGGTTTGAAACTTGGTTCTTCACCAGGAGGTTCTAGTATTTGGCCTTGCTGAAGAGGAGAGGGAGGAAAAGGGAGGAACAAGATGTGTTTTTAATTTCCTCTAGCAGCTCTCAGCCTGCTGCTCTGCTGCCTCTCTCGAGAATCCCTGTGGTGGATTGAAGGGGTCTGGATTAGGATCACCTCAAGGCAGCGCGGGGGGGCGGGGGGTTGGTGCCATTGGCCCAAATGTAGACGAAGAGAGTTTGATGAGGACAGGAGACTGTTAGAATTTATATATTGTAATGTATTGTATTTTATTTTTAATATCCTGTGACTTCCACTCTTAAGCAGGGCCAATGTAGACTGTATTTGTACTGCAGCTACAATGATTAGTTAATTTGTTGATAAAATATCATTGTAAACTGAATGTGTTTAGATTTTGGACTCTCTCTGAGCTGTGGTAAATAATAAAAGGCATTTTTCATGATTTTTTTGACATTTGTAAATCAAGTAATTCAATGATTAATCAAGAAAATAAATTGGAGAGTAAACCATAGTGAAAATAATTCTTAATTGCAGCCCCAATTCACTTAAGCTGGGTCACAGGAGATTGCATTTAGATTGCAACTGTAATGACTGGCCGCATAAAGCAAGAAATAACAGCAGAATAAAAACGTGCACTCAGGAGCAATGGTGGCAAGTTTATACAAGTGCTAAGGAGCTATAACCCAGCACCCCTTGTCTTCGCTAGGTCCAGATCTTTGTCAGGATGTTTTCTGAAGATATTTGGCAATCAGCAGCATCATCTTCTGTCATGATGGTAAAGATGAGAGGGGAAAGTATAAACAGGTATATTTGGGATCTGTGCACAAAAACTTGTCCTGCATAAAATGGAAGGCTTACGCAGAGGCAATGGTTTGGATCTCTTTTTCAGGCAGGCTTTGCGATGTGCAGTCTTACTTTTTCTCTCTTCAGCTTTATTGTCCTCTGTTGTCAAGCAGCGACTGTCAGGTCTTGCTAATGAAAACAACAAAACAACCTGAAAAACTGTGCTTTCTCTCTTTCTATCCTGCGTTTCATGGAGGAGAAACTGCACTGAATAATCTCCAAATTCGCCAGCGGTTAAACCCTTTTACTTGTTCTGAGATTAATTTGACCTTACAGTATTACACCCACAGTATGCCAAGCCTTTCCCACACATTGTGTCAGCCTAACCACTGACTGTGGTACAAATCCAGTTACAGTACATCTCTGCGTAGAACACCCCAAAGGAGTCCATCATTTCTCAGGCATCAGAGGGAACTGCTGGGCACTATTATCTCTATCTCTGACCGCTATCTCTCTGTCCTGCCACACTCTCTCTCCACCAGCTGAGCTTATCGAGGCCGTACGGCTACACAAATGCTGGGTGGAGTTTGTTGCAGTGGTTGGTTTTAAAGCCCATGTCATAAATCACGCTGTTAGTATCTTGATTTTCAAGTGTGGTGACATGTTTTTTTTGCCAAGCAGAAACTTTGCCCCCCAGTCAGTGAGAGTCCTTCACTCTGGAGAGACAATGGCTTGGGGGAAAAATGATCTGCAGCAAGTCAGGTTTGTCTCTGAGAGCTCATTTATTCCTTTGGGAGCTCACAGAATAAGGTCCTAACTGCCTCTTCTTTCAATGGCACCATTCAGGGGGAAAAATCAGAAAAACAGTGAGAGGCCTAGTGAAAAAAGAGAGGGAGAGAGAGAAAGACTGGCTGGGTTTGTGTCAGAGGCCTTCTTTGTTTGACTACACTGCAACCCCCCCCCACACACACACACACACACGGACATACACACACACACACACACACACACACACACACACACACACACACGTGTGTTGATGCACCATGCAGAGGAGGTTGCAGTAAAGAGGACAGCAGTGTCACTTCTCCTTAATCAGCTGTGTTAAAAACAAAACTGATGGGAATGTCTCTCAAGGTGCTGTCACATCCTTCATGTTTAAGAGAAGGCTTCTTACAGCTGAGTGCAAGGTGACACTATGCTCTCGTGTGAAGCTTAGCAGCATTTATCAGTTGATGTTGACGTCAAAATTGTGAAAAAATGATTATTTTCATTGTTGATTAATCTGCCAGTTATTTTTTTTTATTAATTGTTGCACCTATAGTTAAATCATAGTAGTTAAAAAATGTACTTTATAATTTCCTACAGACCAAGGTGACCAACCATAACCCAGAGTGATCACTTGATTATTTTATGTTGATCGACTAATCGTTGCAACTCTAGATTAAACCAGCAGACAGTGGGAAATAATGGTAAGAGTCTGGAGAAAGTATTAGTAGTTTGTGTATGGGATGAAAACATGCAGAACACAGTCAGCCCTTCATGAAACCAACTATTGTCAGGTTGCAATGTACAGATTTTCTTTTATTGAGTATTTTCGGGCATTTTATGCCTGAATTACAAGAAATGAGGGGAAAGAGAAGAGAAATGACAAATGCTGCTTTCAGTCAATGTCGGAAGAATTGTTACTGACGTGATCCAGGATAAGGTGGTTAGCCTATTGGCTCAGTTTATTGTATTATTGTTAATATTGTATTTTAATTTAATGTAACTGTCAGCGGTGGTGCAGCCTTTTCTGTCAGCAGTTTGTTGACGGTTGTTCTTCTCACCAAGTGGGAGATGTTGTTTTTGTCAGAAAGTCCTGACATCACAAACTCAGAATTAGAAGTCGGATGCTAAAATTAACGGTTTTTCCTATTTGGCTGCTTGTGATTATGGTTTCAACTATATGACATGATTAGAGCAAGAGGTCCCTGGCTTTACTCACCCTAGCGCCCTTGTTGTGTGGTCAGTACCTCAGTGTGATAAATTTGCTATCAGTCAATTAATCGACAGATTGTTCAGTTCTAAAGTCGGCCCAAATGCTCATGTTGAAGAGTCATTGAGCGCTGTAGCTGACCCTCTAGTCTGGTATCTGTAGAAGGAAACATAATGCCACAGGTCAGTACAGTGTGATCCGTTAACACTGTTCCCTCTTGTCTGAAGTGAGGAAACATTGACAGTTTTGCAGTGGTCTGTGTTTTTCTTTTTCTTTTTTTTTCTTAGGTAATTCTTGAATGCTGCCAGATCCCGTTCTTAGCCTTAAATACCCTTTTTGGCTCATTTCTGCGTCTGCACTGATTAAATAATCTGTTTTTAGTGAGGTGCATGGAGGAATGTGCTTTAGGAATTTTTTGATTGAAGCTTACCCCGTGCTTGACCCTCGCTGATCCAGTCACTGGAAGTAGTGAGATGGACTCTTAAGTCTGTTGCTCAGCTGGGAGTCTGATTGCGGGGCGTGTTCGAGGCTGTTGAATGAGAGCCTACATCTGTTTGCACCAGTAGACTGTGGCAGCACAGTATATATCTCAGCGATGTTGCTGAGAGCTGCAGGGTAGAACAAGGACCTGAGGCCAAGCCGTTAACCCTGACTTCAGACCTCCCTGTGAAGGAGGCAATTTCCTCATCACATGATCATCAGTACGCAACTTAAAAACTTTTTTCTGTCGCACAGCAGTTAAACGTGGCTCCCGGTGGATGTTATAGATGACAAGCTTTTCTCTGCCAGATATAGTGTTTCTATAAAAGTAAAGCTTCCGGAGGAAAGCCCTGACTCGCTTCCAGCTGTTTGACACATCTTCTCTTCTCGCTGCTGGAGGCCTCCTCTTCCTGAAGCCTCATCATCATTTAGCCTCATTAGTCTGTCACTGCTCTGATTCGGTTACAGGAAGAACCTTGAAATAACCAGCAGCTCACACACTCTTATACGTCGACGCACTCCTGCCCCCGCTTCCTGTGTGAAGGCATTATTGTAAAAAAATAAATACCTGAGATCATACATGGCAGACTGAAATAATGCATTTTCCATACAGTAATTTGAAGTATATAAACTATTTTTCTACAGTTTAAAATCCTCCTTTTATTTAACAAAATAAACATTCTTCGTGTTTTATTGAATTCATCTGTAGTCAAATTTCACATTTTTCAAACTTACACACTTCTTCCCAGGAAATTTGCTTGGAAAATATTTGGATATTATTAGGAATTTAAAAACCTGTGAAATAGATTATTACCAAATAAACAAAACATCTTAAATGCATTGGTGTTAAATCTTGTCCTTAGAAAAGGATCTTTGCCTGTATCACTTTCTTGCTGAGAGTTAGATGGGAAGATTAATATCACTTTCATGTCGATCTGTTAAACACGAAGCTAAAGGCAGCAGCCAGTTAGTTTAGCATAAAGACTGGTAAGAGAGGAGAAAAGGGTAGTCTGACTTTGTCCTAAGGTGAATGAAATTTTCCTACCAGCACTTTTAAAGCTCACCAATCAAGACATTATAACCCTTTTCAATACTATGTACCATCCAAAATGTGAGAAAAAGCATTGAGAATCATTATAAATATGCCTGCGGGAATCCCAAGTTCACAGAAAACATAACTCTTCGAAACCTCAAATTATAGGAAATATTGACAAAGTAATGTGCAAAACACAGCAGCTGCAAACATGTCTGCCCTCCCTCTGTGTCAGCCCCTTGATCTGGGCTTGGAAAGAGATTGTGATTTGTTACCTGCAGGCAGTAAAATGATTGTATCCTGAGTAGATCCTCTGCTGCTCTGATGACTTGCTTTTCATTTTTTTGTGTGTGTGTTTATAGGATTTGTGAGAGATTATGATAATGGACCAGTGATTACTAACCCCTTAATAACAATCGGCGGGCTGATTTTTCTTGGGAGCACTGTAGCTAACCTTGGAGTGCAACCAAATTACAGCATGCAGCTTTATAAATGGTCAAGATATTTCAGGCTAATTTGAGAAAATCTGTCTCTGCTGTCCTCTCCTCTTGGAGGTGAGTGTTTGGAAACCGCAGCGCAAATTGCTAATCTGCTGTTTCTGCCACATCACACAGTTTCTGTCCGCTCTTGCTCTGCCAAGCTGCACTTGTTGAGTACAAAGGGGGAATGCCAGCTCATCACTATTGTGTTGGACAGATTGTATATGACAGATGTATTTACTATACTTGAATTGCTCTCACAGACTGCTTTCAGAGCTGTCATCTTCTTGACAGGTGAGCAAACACGATTCCACCGTTATTACTAATTATAAAAGCATGTGTCACTGATATAGTGCAACGGCAGGCGTGCTTGCTCAGCTGTCTCTATACAAGGCTTGATCATTTGTTTTTTATATAGTGTTGTCTGTAATGATTAATCATATCAGTAAAGTCTTTGCTTTCCATCCAGCTGAAGGGAGCAGTGTCTAGGTACAGAGCTCATGGATGCTCCTCCTATTGGGAAATCCTTTTATTGAACTGCCTTTATTGTGCCTCAGTCAGTTCTTAACCTACATATAATATAGTCAATTTTGACTAATTAAAGTACATTTAGCTTACGAAATTAAATTCTGTATATTTCTGGTCAAGTGTAATGCGAATCATCCAATATGTTAGATGGGGTTAGTAAGCTGTGTATTAGTCTTAACATTTATCACTGCAAAAGTGTAAATGCATTATAATTTGTATATTATCACAGTAGTCATAACAGATGTACTGTACATGTAATGCTACTACCAGTACTGCATAATCAGTAGTAGTAATAGTAAAATTGTAAAGACAGTTTATTGACTAGAGCTCCAGGTATTTGGGTGGTTTTGATTTGCTGATTAGTGAGCTACAGTAGTGAGATAAAATCTTTTATTTTGACTACTCTAAGTTTCATCCAAATGATTCACAGATACACAGCCACTAAAAATGAAGGTACCAGACAGTAGCACAGTAATTAAATCCTCTAAGCAAAGTGATAAAATAAAGCTAATGAATTTTTTGCTTAGACAGTAATTGATTCAAAAATAAAAACAGGAGTAAACATGATAAATACTGATGAATACTACTGAATTATTGAATGAATATTATACTTAAGTTTTACGTAATCCCAAATGCTGTTGTGAACATGCAGCCCTGCTTCTGTGTATGTGTGTGTTTGTGTAAATGTGCATGCGAGCGAGTGTTTTCCTCACTGGTCCCTGTGCACGCCCTCGGGTTAATCAGTGTGGAGCAGCAGTAGCCCGCCGTTCTCCCCTGAGACGTCTCTGTGGGAGCTGCAACAGCTGTGACGGTGTAAGTCACCCCGAGGATCCGCTGCTGCTGCTGCGCACATGCGGCCATGGCAATTGAGGCCGAGACCAAGAGCAGGTCTGAGGGCGCGTAGCTTCCTTAATGTCTCTCTTCCATATGTTTTTGCATCGTGAGCCGTCAGTTTAGTATCTTTATTATAATCTTTATTTCTGTACCGTTTGTGTCGTGTAACCTGTCGTTGATGCTTTCCAACAAGCTAAAAATGGATATATTGAGCGAATCGTCAACATTGGCCCTCGGTTTGAAAACCTATAGGATTGTTTAAGTGTTGAATTACAACTTAATCTTCTGCACGCTGTCCCCTTTACTGCAGAAAAACACATGCAAGTCTTGTCAGGAATGTGCCTTCTGGCCTCAGTTTGGATCAAAGAATCATCGAAGCTGATGAGTTAATTTCAGCTGGTCTTGTGTCCGACCTGCATGTCACTGCACAGGAATGCAGTTTGCTTTACAAGATGCGGGCCTGGTCTCTAGTAGCTGTAACAGGTAGCAGCTAGCTGATAAAATCGAGATGGTAATCGTAGATGCTTGCTGCCAGCCACCTGATGCTGGGTGATATGCCTTGATGAGCCGAGAGAATGGCTGTGTGAGAGAAAATGTCTGTGTGGCGCCCTTTTCGTATGTGATATGTAGTAAACGTGCTCTCTAAGAATTCATTCTCATTTACAGCAGCTGTCTAGGACACTTCACACTGTGAAGATTTATACAACATTATATGTATTCATTAGGGCTACAACTATCTTATCGATCAAGCTTCAGATTATTTTTGCGATTAACTGATTTATCGTTGTGTGTATAAAATGACAGTGAAAAGTGAAAGATGCCTGTTATAATTTCCCACAGACCAAAGTGACATCTTCAAGTGTCCTGTTTTGTCTGACCGACAGCCCAAAACTGAAAAATATTCAGTTTATTATCATTTGTGACAAAGAAAAGCATCAAATCCTCACATTTGAGAAGCTATAGACAGCAAATATTCTTACTTAAAATTTACTAAAATGATTATTTGATTATAAAAATGGTTGCCAATTAATATTCTTTCAATACACCGATTGTTGCATCTCTTGTCAGACTGAACAGCACTGAGTTCAGGCCTTTTCTTAGATATGTATAAAGTCGTTGTTTAGGAAGGTCAGAGGAGGTTTTTGTGGTTGCCTCACCAATAATAAACTTAGAGCCGTACAGTAACGTTCACCCTGTAAACTCCTCTGCTAATCCTTACTTACACTGTCACCAAGTTCAAGCTCCGCAGATGTAATAGAAAAGCCTCTCATTACAGCTGGCTCTGGAGCTTGGCATACGGCTGGTTAATTCAGCATAGATAGTGTCTAAGATGACCATCTATAGAAAATACAGGGAATTTGCTAGACTGTAGTATGCTATGGAAACAAAAACAAGTAACAGATGCTGGAAGTCTGCTGATGAGTGCACTTTTACAGCCCTAATCCTTTTTCATGTCTTTTAGGAGTTTAGAGCCCATTCAAACTTGCTTTGATGCTCGCATGGCACGTGGTCAAGAGTAGCCTGCAGAGACACAGCGAGGGGAGATGGACAGACTGATTAAACCACAGGGGGAAAAGGGGCAGATCTGAGGACAGTTGGGTGGACATTTTACAGACAGGAAAGTAAAATCAAAGAATTAAAAGATCCACTGCTGCACATTTTAAAGAGCTTAAAGTTTAGAGCACATGCTGTGTGTGCATCAGGCTACAAGGTGACCAACTGCTGGCCATGTTACGTGCATTATTGTGCTGTGTCTTATTATTCACTGCTCCGCTCTCAGGTTGTGTGTCCTGATCGCCTGCGGCCTAACGCCTACATCATACATCTTCTGGTTGGTGCACCTTCCCGTTCCTATGGCAACCAGCGCCAGCATAGCGATCGAACAGCTACCGCAGCATTTCCAAGTGGTTTTAGTGAAAGGAGCTCTGTGTATTGCATATGACTTCATCACTGTATTTTCCTCTTATGTTGGCCAGAGTTAAAGCGCACAGCCAGTGGACTTCACTCATTTTTCTTCACATTTAAATGCCTGAGTTTGAGTTAGTTTATTGTTTTTGTTTGTGTGGAGGAAGCTCAGTTTGGAATATCATTAACACGGTGCAATCATCAGTTTCTTAGCCAGTTATAATTTAAAAAAAATTAGACTTAGAAATAATAATGACAATAATAAACAAACACCTATGTACTTAAAGAAGTTTTCTCTAGCCCACCATAGGCAGTAATGTTATGATTTCAGCAAAAACTGAAAACCATTGCACCGTTGGTCCTGACAGCTGAATCAGTTTTGACGGATGGCAGTAAACATGGTGTTTGTTGAAAGTCGCAACACAGTAATGATATAGTGTTTGATGGGAATCAGATAGTGCAGTCAGTGCATGCTTACTTTGCAAATTCATTGTGGAACATTGGAATCGACTGATCATCAGTCTCATTTTTAAAATGTCTTCACTCATATCGATCAGCTGCTGATCAATCAGAGCAACTTTCAGCTTGATTTATTTATACTGTACATGGGGAGACTTTAGAGCAAACAGTCTGGTTTCATTGTGCTGCTTCTCCAGTGGTTTACCCTCATGCGACACTCCCACTCCATCCTGATTTCATGTTAATGAAGATCTACACAGCAGGACAGAGCCACGTGTCGTTCACTTGTGAGGAACGAAGCAAACCAGGGTGTGTGTTTTTGTCAGCACTGCTTCATTACAATTCGAATGAGATGAGGTGGCGAGAATCGTGGGGGAAGACCGAGGGGCGTGCAGAGGAATGGAGATGTGAAAAGTGAAAAGGATGAAAGTGTGGCAGTCTCCACCCCCCCAGTGTTGGAGAGTGAATGGGGCTGCCCACCCCTCTCTGCAGGGGGTTTTCTCCCTCTCCTGCAGCAGGCTTCAGCATGTAAAAAAAATATATATATATATATATATATATATATATATATATATATATATATATATATATGAATAACAGTATTTAGAGAACGAGTGGGGGTTTATATTGAACCGCACAGTTTCAGTGATAATTTCACCTTAAAAAAGAAAACAGTTCATGTTTTTGTATCGTGAACAGAGGCTGCCTTATTTTTCTTAACACTCTGCAAACTTGAACAAGATAAAACTTCAAGATTAAATGACTGCAGTGGTGATTCAGGTTTTCATGCGTGGATATTTGCTCGTGCTCGTTAATCCAAACTGGGTCCTAAATGTTTAGATCAGGACACGGATTTTTACGAGGGCTCTAGCTTGTGTTTTTCTGGAGGTGCTCGAGGTGGGAATGAGGTTTCTTTAAAGCAGACAAGGAGACATTTTTTCTTTTTCTTTTTTTTTCTTGTTGAATTGCTAATTTTTTCCCCCCAAAAAAGAAGTGGAGATTTAAATCAGCTTCAGCTATGTTTTTCATTATATATCGATTAATCTGCTGATTATTTACTGATTGATTGATTGTTCAGTCTTTAAAATGTCAGAAAACTGTCAAAAAAGCAGAAGCTAAAATCAGGGAATGATTGGGTTTTATTGCTAACTTTGCTTCACAAATGACTGAAATATTTAATTAATTATTAAAAGTTGTTGTTCAATTAATTAATTCATTCATTCATATTCATGGCAGACCTGTTGCAGCACCCACACTTCCAAGTGTTGCTTCCAACGCTTGTAGGGTTATTGTACTGCCCATCAGTCCCTGAAGAGTCAGGGACAACATCTACAACATCTATGGTTCCTTCGGTACCTATGGTACTGTAGAAAAATAAGTATCGTCACATTTTCAGTATCGGTTCTCGTGACATCACTAATTCTGTATTTCAACTTCGATGTGTGTTTATTGTTTTAGAAATGGACATTTGAAGAGATTTATAGGTTTAATGTTAAGTTAAGGCTAAATTTACAGGCTTGGATACCAGCAGTCAGTTCTCTAGAAGTACACTGACTCTCGGAAAACTCATGAAGGTCTTAACACACTTGGGAAAAATTTGACACATATGGCAAAATCTTTGCAAGTTTGTGTGCGTTGACTTCATGCATGCATTTACTTGATGCCCAGATTTGAAAATAGAGGAGTAGCAATGTGAGCTTGCTGCTTTCATCACACAGTGTGAGGGAAAAACTTCAGTAGGCTGAGCTCTGGAGGAGTACTGACACAGCAAATGCTCTGAAATATTCATGCATCTGAGATGTGACAGTAATCCCATCTTAATCACAACATAATACCAGCAATGGTGAAGGCACAGACACGCCTGCAGACACACATACAGACTCTCTTTTTATCCCATCAGTGGTGGAAGCGCTTCTACTGTAATGAGATAGCAGATGAATTTATGTATTTATAGAATAATTTATGCTGAACTCTTGGTCCTACTGCCCTGAAAACATATTGTATGTATACACACACACACACACACACACACACACACACACACACACACACACACACACACACACACACACAGAGGGACTGAGCCAACTCTGTTCTGGCTGTGTGACAGTTAGACTCCACTACTAAATACATAACATACAATTGAGATTTAACCAGAGTCTCAGTCTCACAATTCGACTTTCCAGCAGCCATGTGTGGACGTCTGATCTCTGCGCTCTCTCCACTGCTTCGCGTCAGTGTTCCCTGATGTTTAGATGTGGTGTCTGTGGAGCCACACAGGTCGTTTGTCTTCATCCTGGTGTTCGTGAATCCTCCGTCGAACTTCTCTGCAGTGTGTTTTGAGACCTTTACTGTGATACAAGCATTCTTCGGACCCAGAGGACTTTAGGGGGGGGGGGGGGGTTCATACCATGACAGATCCACCTTTCACAGAAATGTTTTGTTGACGGAAGAAAATGGCTGGAAAAAAGCAGAGCTCAGGGATTCTTCAGGGATAGCAGCAGTGCCACAGATACCAGCACTCTGATCCTCACACCAAAACATTTTAAGCTGACTTTGTGTCACAAAGGTGATGATTCAACCTGCAGTGGCAGTTTGTGAGATTGTATTTTTGGTGTGTGTGTTTTGTGTGGTTTACCAGCTATGAGTCCCTTCGCTGTTGTTGTTGAGCTTCTGAGCACTTTACCCTTGTCATTTGTGGCTGGGACTCGTAAGTCGTGTGGCTGCTGGCTTCTGTGGAAACCTGTTAATGCTGAAATGTACATCAAAACACCCATTGTTTTCTATGTGCATCCACACACCAGTTGCATCTTGATGCGTCAAATCTCCAGAGAAGTAGCGGTGTTATTACATTTGCTCTCTCGTTCGTCACTACTTCTGTCTGAATGGCACACGTTTTGGTCAGAAATTTGGTAGAAAACTGACTCCTTGATCCCTGTGTTTAGCATTTATAAACAGTACAGTACACAAACATTTAATTAGTGGTTTATAACAGACTGTAATGTACTTTTAATGTGTTATTTGGAGGCCAGGCAGCAAAGCGTGCCTTTTCTTTTTCAGCTTCTTTAAACTATTACTTATGCCATGTGAGTCTATGGCAGCCACTAGAACTGTATGGTAAAAAGTTTTGAATTTTGGCACACTGATTAGGAAAATAGTTTTTCAAAAATGCCTGTTAAAATTTCCCACACTCCAAGGTAACATCTTCAAATATTTGAATATCTCACACTCCAAAATATATTAAGTAAATCCTCATATTTGAGAAGAATGGGACAGCAAATTTTTGAGAATTTTCAACAAATTATTTTAGTATAAATACCATTGCCAATTAATTTTCTGTCAGTTAACTAACCCTTACAGCTGTAAGTGGGTGCTTGTGTTTGCTTGGCTCGGTTTGATCTCACTTATGTGATATGTGTCCTTGAGTGTATGTGTGATAACGGCTGCACACAGTTCATGCACACAGACGCTGTATACGGACAGGCAGCTATAATTACTTTCAGGCTTATGCTGGGGTCTGTGTTGCGAACTCTGCCATGGTTGGGAAGTTTTCACTTGTAGTTTAATTTCATTTTCAGGGCAGTGGAGTGAAACCTGAGCTTTAAATCCTCGCTGACGCTGCTGGCTTTGTTAAGAACTGACGCTTTGCTATAGAAAAATAGACACTTGCACAATCACTGACCCTTGTCCACCCCTGCTCTCCCCCTCTGCTAAAGACAGTGTTATTATCCAAGCCATGGCAGGATAAGTGGACTCTGATTGATTGGTATTGATTAGAACTGTATTTGTCAGACAGTTATGGGCCTCCCCCTCAGGACATTATGTCTGCTGATTCCCACCCGCCCCCTGCTCTGGCCCCACTTCACCCGCTCTTTATGTCCTACTTGAATTTGAAGAACCCCCCCCCACCCTCTGCTCTCAGGCCCCTCGACCTCTAATCATAGTGCAGTCTCCTTCACTTTGACTCCACTCGTCCTCTGTGTTTCCATCTGTCCATGCTGAAGAAAGAGCTGGAAGATGGAGATGGGAGCTGAGGAAGAGGCAGCAGTTGAAGCGGAGGTTGATGGAGAGAAACTCTCAGGAGCACAGGAGTTTGTGTTTGAATACTTCCGCCTGTTGAGGTTCAGCTGCTTTTGTTTTTTGTGCACATTATTTCTGATTCAGTATCTAAGCTGATATTAAAACATCAGTTTTTGCCGAAGCAAAAGTGGTGTTTTTACCTCTGTTTGTGTTCAAGCCAGTCTGTGTGTATGCAGACGTGTTTACAGTACAGATAGACCGCCTCAGGCGTCTTTGTTCAGACAACTCTCACACAATAGATGTATGTGTGATGACGAGCGTGGAAGTGATTACAGCTGCTCTGCTGAAACACACACACACACCCTCAATCATTACTGCCACACACAGATTATGTGAAATAGAAAAGGTTAAAAACATTGATGTGGCTCAATTGCAGAGATGAGCATATGAAAAAAGTGATTTTCTATGTCACGTGCGCCTGTTATGCATCATATACAAAACTTGAAAAGATGTCACTTTAACAACATGTTCCTTTCTCTTTTCCTGCAGAGTAAAATACGGAGCCTTCCCTCCCTGCACAGTGACGTCAAACCTCGCCACACCTGCTTCATCTGCACAGGCACAGCTGAAGCCAGAATAAGGTAACCTTAGTACATACTGTATTATTGTGTGCGTTTTTGTGTGTGTGCATTTTAATTATGGCTAATTGTGATCTGAGGTTTCGTGGTATGGACTTGGCAGACTGAAACATGACTTTAAGCCAAACTTTTGTTTTGGGCTGGTGTGTGATCCATCTTTATGGACTGTTTTGATACTTTTACTTTAAACATTTTTCTGCTAATCACTAAAATCTGCAAGTCTTTATATTTGTCTGCTAGTGCCAGAATGTAAGCTCACTGCTTTTGATTGCGTATGTGTGTATAGGTGGTAGGAATGTGTTACGTGTTCAGTCTTTTAATTAAGTAACAAACTTGTTTTACCACTTTCTTGATATGAGATTCATTTCCTCTATTTTGCTTATAACTTGTTTCACTTGCAGAGTGTTTGGTTCTCAGAAAGGTCAGATTCAAAGACGTGATAAAAGACTAATTGACTTGACGACCTGAATATTTCTCTGCAGTATAGGGATGAGCTGTCTGCCCTGCTGTTTTGTAGTTAAAGCACTTCCTCATTTGCATTTTGTTGTGATGGTAAAAAGCAGGTCACCTCAGATGTTCTCTGCTTCCAAAAAGGAGAGATTCACCAGTAGCCACTGTCAGGAAACACAATATCCAACTAAACAGTAGCTCCCACAATGCACTCTGATGTGTCCCATGATAATTCTATTATAAAAAACAGTTGGCTATTACTTTCTTTAGTTTCATTCCAGTTGTTGTCATGAATGTGTTGTTATCAGCAGCATTTACTGAACTTTTGTTTTGTTGGCTCCAGGAAGCACTTCGACCTGTCTCTGATCTATTTGCTAATTCAAGCTATTTTGTGATGGTCACAAACAGTGAAATACTTTTGTTTTATTCTTTTTTACTCTGAGTTCCTTGATTTCTTTGGTATTATAACAATATGTATTTAGTGATCCTAGTATCTTCGAACATGGATGTCTGGGATTCTCTTACACATCAACTAAATATTTAGATTATTGCAATTGTTTCAGCGGACAAATGTTTATGGTAATCAGTGGCATTACTGATCCTGACAGAAAGTTATAAAAGAGGGAAATTAGAATGTGGTTGGGCATAAAGCATACATTGGTCAGATATGACAGAAACAACAGAAAAATGATCAATGTCATTTAGTGGGAAGTCGTTTTATAAGAGAATATGTTGGAAATTGTCTGGTTTCAGCTTCTCAAATGTGAATAATTTCTGTGGTACTGTCTGTAGTCTTCTATGTCAGTAAACAGTTGATATTACAATATTTTATTGTATTACTAATATACAATATTAGATATAATATTTTAAACAAAACATAACATAAAAACATAAGAACATTGCTCATCAAAATTTCCAAGAGTGACTTCATCAAATGTCTTTTTTTTTCCAATTCATAGTCCAATACATTTGTTTTAGCATGAAACGACATGTAGAAACACAGTGAGAACGATGACTTCCCATTATTCAGTACAGCTGATTGTTAAACCCTTGATTGCTTTAGGTTAGAGAGGCCTTTATTCAACTAGACATCTGAGGTTCATGACCCCACTGAAGGCAAGTCTCTACCTTCTTCAAATGTCCTTGAGCAGTGAACAGGTCTGCCTGTGACATCCTGTGATAAATGAAAAGCGAAATGAAAATAATTTCGCTTTGGCGATGAACTGGATTGTTTCAGAAAATTTTAAGCAACCAGGGAAACTGAGGCGTCAACTCTTGCAGTTTCTGAGTGTTTACTCTGTTATATCTCAACTCCTCCTTGTTTACTCGTTGCCATTCATCTGATCCGTTTCCAACAGATAAACCATCAAATAACGAAGATAATGAATGGTGATGTTGGCTGCCATTTGTGATTTTTTCCAACTGGATGCAAGTCTTGCTCTTTTCACACAAACCCCTGATCTTCCTCTTCCTCTTCCTTGTCGTCCTCTTCCTCTTGAGCTGTCCCAGTGTCATGGGACGGCAGCCTGACAGACAGACAGACAGATGGAAGTGACACTAGCGACATCAGCAGGATTCAGCAAAACAATGGAGACGGAAATCAATGGAGACAATGACAGTGTAGTCGGGTGAGACTTGAGGAAAGGACTGGGGAGGAAAGTGAGCGGATAGGAAAGCAGGGAGACGGAGAGAGAGCTGCAGCTTAGTAAATCTCCAGCCTGTGAGAGATGTCGCCTCCAGATAAGCCAAACACACTTACAAGCCCAATATAGACCAGAGTCAGGGGCTTCGACCGTGTGTTTCCTTCCAGCCAAATGTTCTGATATGTCAATGTTGTTTTCAGAGTTTCCTGTAGAGTTTTGTTGTTGATGGATGGGACTTGGTGTAGCCTGTCTCTGAGACTCAAATTTGCCTTGAGGCATCTTCCATGTCTTGAATATATTTTCTTGCGTGCCATAGGCAGTAATGTTACTTGTAAAATGTTTTTTTTTTTAGCAAAAACTGTCTGGAAAATCTCAGGGCCGTTGTTCCAGACCACTGATGTCAAGTAAAATTCATGTGTGGACTTTAAATACATCTATTCACTACTGTCTTTCCAGGTCTAGGTTATTGTTGTTATATAAAGCTGGTAAAAAGAGCTGATCATGATATAAATGTCAATAAATGAATGCAATCCTATTTGGTGTTAAACATGTCTTTAAGTCTGGAGGTTAACTTGGTGAGTTAGTGTTGCATTAATGAGGGAGCATCTTCCTGCTGTAGAGGAACAAAACATATCATAGGCTATTCTCATATAGCCTGGTTTAAGAGTGAGCCCCAGCTGGAGGGAGAGCCCTGTAGCTCCGTTTGGCACATATGCCAGCACGACATCAAATTTGTTTATCAAATGTGTTTTTGTCGAGGGAAAACAGGTTGCCTCGACAATCGCATCAGGAAAACGCAGACACCGGCAGACATGCTGTAACCTCTTATCCTGAACCTTTCTGACTGCTTCACTACAGAGCACAATGAAACATCCGGGCCACTGAACTTGCACTCATTGTCCCATCGACCACTTCCTTTTAAAGGCGCTGAATTTTTTCGTAACTCACTGAACTCTTTCTGAAACAGTCAAGATGTGTGGCCCGGCGAGGCTTGTCTGGCACTGTCTTATATGGTTTGTGTTGTTTTGGGATTTGTAAGTCCAAACCTAAGACTTGACTGGCAAGTATTGCATCCTTAGGCGTGACTTGACTCACCGCTTCAGCTGGCTCTAACTTCAGTGACTTTTCACTTCACTGAGGTTGATGAGACTGAATTCAGTGACAGTGGAGACCTGATGGCACCTCCTGGTCTGTCCTCTCCTTCAGAGGTCATGGTGGCATGAATGCTGGATGTGCTGTTCCCCGTCTGCCTGCCAGTGCTGTGTTGCATTGTATTACAGTGTCGTGCTCTGCTCTGCTCCTGTCTGCCGTCTGCCAGTCATATGTAGCGCCATCTGTTCTTCAAACCAGCTCATAATCTAGCTCGTACTCTGGCATCGTTTGCTTGATCTAAATGCACGCAGTAACTGTTGCTGATGTTTTATGTGTGGGAACTTTGTTTTTGTCTTGTTACAGCAGTTTATGTTTGCATTTTTATGGTCATTTAGATAGTTATTGTAGAATTTCAGACACTTTTGTTCTATGTATGCACATCTTTTCTTGTGACTTGTGCTTGCTGCCACTTTGTTCTGTTTTGGCACCGACAGAAAGAGAAACATATGGCTGGTCTATCCCTCCTCATCTCTGTTCCTTTTACATTGTGACAAGCTCCCCGCACTGATCTCAGCTCAGGTCTGTCTCCACTGCTGTGGCATACAGGCAGCAGCGGCACCTCCTCCACGTCAAGCACACTCATTCCTCTGGAAGCTGCATTCCTTTTCTAACTCTGTCATTACAAAAATCTTAACCAGTGTAATTACCAGCCTTCGTGTGTGTTTGTGGTGCATGGGCCAAGCCTGCACCATGCAGGGCAAGTCAGAGCGGGTGTGGAGGGAGAGGGAAAGAGCATGAATGGGGACATCCCAGAGCTAACTAATTACAATATGTGAGTAATTAAAGGGCATTAAATGCCTGTGCTTCATCTTCTGAAGTCTGCGCTAAAGCTGTTCGTGTGTACCATTCTCACTGTAGGTAATGGAGATTAAATCTTTGGGGTTTTTTTTCTGGATTTTGTTACCATTTTGTTTCTGGTCAATAATATTTTATGATGTTGCTGATTGGCTTAAAAAGTTCTTTAACTTGGCTGTAACCAACCCTCTTGCTCTCCGCTCCATCTCACCAATTCAGCAAAAATGATCCTTCTGTGTTGTCTGATGATATTCAGAAAGCTTCCAATCTATCTTGTTACCACTAATTCATACACTCAGATATTCATGATTCTGAGAGAGGATGAATCCTAAAGACTTTGGCGATCTACTGACTTTCTGTTCAGACATTTGTGTCTTTGAGTGAAATGTCTCAACTCCAAAATCCCACCATACACTGTCTGCTCAGCACCAAACAATAGACGGTCACAGTTAACGACCAGCTGGTTAACATAGTGGAGCATTTAGCAGCAAAAGACCCACAGATTTCCCTCAGGAGTTGGTAGAGACCAAAAACAAGAGATAAAAGGAGTGTGAATATTAGACAAATTTTCAGAAATACCAATATTCTCAAACAAAATGAACAATAATGTTGCTATAACTGCTGTGTGTAAATAAGCCAACAACTTCACCATATCAACCTAAAAGGTGGTGATATGTCAATGTTGTGCTCACAGCTTGTTTATGTTGCCTCTAAGTGACCAAAACATCAGTAAATGCTAATTTAACTTTTCATCTAGTGCTATCATCAGGTCAACGTTTCAGTACTTTGGTGTATGACCAAATACATGCAAAACTAAATTCCCATCAGCCTCAATTTTACTCAGTGTTTAGCGCTAATTATCAAACGCTACCATAATTACACACTAAACTTGAATGGTGAATATGGCAAACGTCATACTTGCATATCAGTATGTTTACATGTTGCCTGAGACACCACCATCTCACATTAACTCAGCTATCTCATAGGAGCAACTCCATCTATTCCAGGTTACCAGTCTGTGTCCATCACTCTGGGGCTGTCTATTGAAGTGAGGTGTTTCTCGCTCATGGGGCTGTGTGCTGACAGAAGTCGCCGTTAAAGAGCAAACCACTTTCTACATTGCCTTTCTCATCAGGCATCTCGGACACATAATGAAGCCATTCTGCAGCTCCTGCAGCTGGGGCCGGATAATCTGGGATTGAGCCTGATAGTGGATCACAGGACAGCTCTCCGGATGAGGAAAGACTCCGTCAAAAAGCATGATCAGAGCGGGAGCCTTTGGCCCGGAAGTGCCTGTGGTTCTCCAGAAACAAAGACATGATACATTAGTGGGGCTGTATGACGATAGGGGGATTTTGTTTGCTGTGAATGAGTTTTGTTGATGGTGCCTGTGTGCGTGTACGAGTGAATGAGTAATGCAGTCTTGGGGCCAAAAATGAATTCAGTGAGGACTCGTTAAAGGCGTTGTGTATCATAAAACACACACAAACCACTGAGCTGCCTTGACACAATCAAAAGCTCAACTTTATGCAAATTTGACTTCATAACGAGAGTCTACATTTGTAGGATTCACAAACTGAGGCAGCTGGAGAGAAGCAGGCACAGATTTGTTTTCACAACAAAATTGCTCCTAATGTACGCTTTCTGCAGGCTGTTAAACTTACTGGAAAGAGTCAAACGTTGAGCTCCTCTTTTCATGCCACTGTAGCGTCCTCCAGTTTTTAAACCGCAGTGTGTAACTGCAGTATCATGAAAGTGCATACATTTTAATGTGGTTAAATGTGAGTCCAAGTGCAGTTAAGCGTTGTGTGTGTGCAAGTGTGTGTGTTTTTGTTCTGCTTGTGGTTGAATCGTATGTTATCATTCCTTAAAGCTTTTGTCTGAGGAGTGAAAATGTTGACACTCCTGTCTGATTCATCATGGAAACGAGTTTTACATTTGTGAAATTCTTAAAGGTCAATATGTGTGTGAATAAAAGCTAAACGTCCTGACGAGGAGACTGCTTGAATAAGCAGTGTTTAATGAAAGGTTATGGTTGAATTGTATCATGCATAATACAATCTAAATAGATTCAGAAACCTTGGGATTTCATAACAGTTGTATAATGTGGAATGGCATGGTTAGGTATAGGAAAAATATAATCCTGGAAGCCTGGATCTTAACAAGAGCACATTTTAAAAGGCATATATTGTATATATGCAGATTATGTACGTTTGCCCTCTGAGCAAATTTAGTGTAGATATGTGAATGACTTTGGCAGTTTGAGGAGAGACTTATGTAGATAAAAGAACTTTAATCCAAAAGCGGAGTCCTAAATAGAGAATAAGATTAGACAGAAACTCACAAATGGAAAAGGGAAATTCAGAAGAGAGGAAGAGTAGCACTAGAAACACTAGCAGTGTGACTACAGCACAGATGGATGGACCGAGCACATTTATATCTTAGACATTTTGCTGAAGCTCCCACTCAGAATATCCAAGCCCCACCGCACACTGTTATTATTATCATGTTTTCCACATTGCAGTTTGGTTGTGTAATTGGGGTATCTTAAAAAAGACTAGATGGTATTAAAAAGTCTGAAATATTTTCTCCTGCCTGCCGTGTGCTGTAATGTTGGTTATTAAATGTTTTTGTTTCGGATTTGCAGGCTGCTGGGAGACATTATACATGTTAACACTCGAAGTTGCTTTTTTTTTTTTGAGGAGCTTCAGTCTGCGCCATCAGACCTGTAACAAACACTGTCACTGAGACTAGCCACAACAGCAGCAGTAGACATGTTCTTCTCAAACTTCAATTTTTTAATCATTCTTAATTTGTTTCTGCCACTTATCTAGGTTGCATTTCATTTAATTAATTATATCATAAAAAAATTATAATATACTGCTGGAATGTACTATACATAATAAATAATTCAAATCAATTTTATCTGTACTGGTTCCCCACCTTACTTTTATTCTTGGCCAGTATGACAGTGAAACAGATATTAAATTGTGGTCTATGTAGTACTAAAAAGGTCCACTAAAAATGGGGCCCAAACACATACATTAGAATATACAAAATGCTGTGTGTTGTCTGTACGTGGCTGCCGAGATCGCCTGATGGCTCCTTCTTCACTCGTTTGAATACAGACCGCAGTGTCAGTGTATTGTCATGTGTTGGCTGTGGAGTCATAACCACTCCTGAATGAAAATTCCCAGCTAGTTATTCCAAACAACCACAGCATTTAAAATCAAAAACTGTGACCATGACTTGAACCTTTTTTCCAGGAAAGAGTGCAAAGATTCAGGGGCTTCACAATGAGTGCAAAACTAGCATAACTTTAACTTTTTAAATCACCAAACGTGAAGTAAACATTAAGGTAGAGTGTGAGCGCTAAAACCAACATGATCTGACAGTATTCCTGTAGCCGTGCACTCATCAAATAAGACTTTAAAGCCTGTAAAAATCATCACTTTAAACCTCAGCAGAGACCTGAGATGCTCCTGAATAAACAAGTCTTTACAAGGCCAGTGGATTTTGAGACTTGATGCTGTGTGGCTGTCATATTAAAGTACGCCACTGTGGTTCACTGAGCAATGTACCGCTCTCCTCCTTGCTCTTTCTTGACTCTTTCCAATCGCTCTATTTCTGGCTTTACCCCACCTCCACCCCTCCAGCTGTTGGGTCACTTAGTGAGCTCGCCCTTTTCTGTCTCTCCTGAAGTTCCTATTCATCTCTCCGTCTCAAAAGACTATTAACTCCACAAAGTTGTAGTTGTTTGTTGTTTGGATCCATTGTGTAGAGGAGAGTAGCTTCTGTGTCTCAGCCGTGTGGGGGTCAGTGTCGGCATGACGTCAATATTAGTCACGAACTGACTCAAACAGACAATGAGCTATATCATCACTGCGGGTTTCTTCCAAAAGAGAGACAAGACATGAGCAGTGAATATGTGCCAGGGCTGAAGTGTTTAAATTGTCTGTGTACTCCCTCTGTTTGGATCTGTATTACTTTTCTAACCAGATAATATTCTGAAGTGTTTCAGTGGTTTTAATCTGCAGCAGAACGGCCACAGCCTTCATGTCCTGTGGGTATATGAGTATTCGTGTGTGCACGCGCGCGCACTCGAATGCACAGTGTGTGATAATAATATCCCTTGTCAGCCTCCTGAAGATTAGCCTCAACGGGAGAAATCCTCTGTCATATCCCTTCACCTTATTTTTTCTCTCTCTCTCTCTCTCTCTCTCTCTCTCTCTCTCTCTCTGTGGCTCACTCCCTCGCTGGCTCACTCTCTCTGGTTTATCAGTCTTACATTGTTTTACAGTTGAGTGACTCGCTCTTCTCTGAATTCAGAGCTCAATTTTTCTTTGGGTCTGTGGAGAGAATTTGGGACTCAAGTTCTGTAATTTAAAAATGTTCCAGTATTTCAAATCTTATTTGTTTTGGTTTTAGATGTTTTGTGCAGATTGTCTAAAGCTGATTTGTTGGACTGAATGTTTTTCCCTTTTTTTTTCCTTTTTTCAGACTGAAAATAATCCAAGAAGAAAAAGAGGACCGGTCCTGGCTCAAACTGGTCCTTCATGGACCAGTGAAGTCTCTCCCACCCTGCCAGTTAAAAGCAATGTTTTTGGGAGCTGGAGGCCGTAGCACTGTCAGCAGAGTGTTTGTGGGGCCCCTCCTCTCCCTCTTCTCGAGCACCCCTCCTGACATGGGATGCCAGCCCCCTGCTCCCCAGCCCTGAGCTCTTCTCGGGAGCCATGAACAGCTACAGAGACAGAGGGGTCACTTGCACCTCCTCGGACCTTCTGGATGGAGGAGGAGGAGGAGGGTTGCCCCAGCAGACCCCGTTTCGTCACACCCCCAATGGCCACCCGGCCCCTGGCCCCACAGACCTGGCCATCCAACCACGCATGTCCGTGCCCAAAATGGGTGTTCGAGCACGGATCGCAGAGTGGCCTCCGCGTCGTGCACAGTCCCGGGAGTCGCTGCTTGAAAATGGGCAAATTGGCAGCAATCACTACGGAGATGACTGTTCCACTTCAGTTTCATCATCAGCTTTGTCATCTGACGTCGGCTTGGTGCGGGGAGGAGTTGCCAGGTTGCCACGACGACGGTCGAAGGATGTAGAGTTCAGAGTAGGAGGGTTTGGAGGTGAAAGAAGTTCACCTTTGAGCCTAAGAGTCTTCCCACCGTTAAGACAGCGCTCCAACAGTGAAGTGACGCTCAGCGAACAGGATGAGAACGAGGTGAGCCTTAAATCTTCCTCTGAGGTCTCTCACACCTCTGAAAAAAGCAAAATGGCTGACTTATTGCAGGAGGAGTACGGAACTTGATTGGACTTTTTAAAACGTTCATCAGTGCTTCATAGGCCCACAGAGGAAAATCAAATCCTGGTGGCTGACAGCGAGTCATGCAGCACTTTACCCTGCATTATGTATATATTTATGTTGTCACAAAGAGCTCACCAAAAAAACTGCAATTTCACCTCGTATATCATAAATCATGACGAAAAAGAACGTACATACAGGTACATAGTTACTGTGTGGTCGCTGAGTTTCATTCAGGTTTTAATGAGGGACTGCCAAAATACACATCTCATCTCTGTTTTAATGTATTAAGGAAAATGTGGTGATGCACATATGTGTTACCATGGTTACTAGATGATCTTGCATAATTATTTACACTGCTTATACAGATCCCCACTTTGATAGTTCACGGTCTGAGGATGGATTCAACAGTAGTTTAGCTTTTGAATTCATGCTAAATCCTGCTGGTACGTTTTGTTTTCACATGAGAAATGAACCACACCATTGGTGGTTTTAAAGCTCACCTTTTCGGGCGTACTCAGCTTGGTTGTTCGGACCATACCACAGTCTGATTGACAGCTTTCACATCAGCTCAAATAAGCCGAACATTTGTTTGAAATTAACCACCTTATGTGAAAAATACCTAACTTTAACATGTCCGAAAATTCTCTCTCCTTCCCGCACCAAGGTGGAGGTTCGCGGAGGTGGCGGGATGGGGAACCTGTTCAGAGAGTACGGCAGCACGTCCTCCATCGATATCCAGGGCATTCCTGAGCAGAGCTTCTTCGACATGCTCAGCCAGTTCCACCAGGAGAGGCCTGACCAGCGCAGCTCAGCACCCATACGCCTCAGGGAGCTGCTGCGTGCTCCAGACTCGCCACCGAGCGCACCTCTTCCTTCCGCTCCCTCACCTGGTCCCACAGGTGGGGATGACAGAGGGACGGGAAGGAAGGAAGGAAGTGAGAGAGTGAGGAAGAAAAGTGGAGGGACAGAGTCGTCACTGGGCACCTCTTCTTTGTTCAGGAAACTTCGGAGCTCCAGCAGAGGGGAGCTGGATGGAGGAAAAGGAGAGACCAATGATGACGGAGGGCGAGGTTCAACAGACGCCTCCTACAAAGCATGGGTGTGCCCCAAGAGCTTTGTCCACTTTGACGCTCAGAGCATCCTGTTTGACCTCCATGAGGCTGCAGCACAGCGTGGATACGTCACCCAGAGGAGGAACACCGCCACAGGGGCATCAGCTGCTTCAGTGTCCCTGTCCGTCTCCAGGTCATGTGCTTCTAGTGTGAACGACCCAGTTTACTCCAGCATTGAGGACCTGACGCTGAGCCTCGACCCTGGCTCCACAGCACCCTCTCTGAACGTGGACCCTCTGGACGGGCCTCCTGGAGCCCACAACTCAAGCCCCCTGCTCCTCTGCTGCCCCCACTTCCTCAATGAGACGGGCGGCCACGGGGAGCGCAACATCAGCTTCCTCAGCTCGTCAGCAGAGCGAGGAGGAGACGGAGGAGGAGAGGGTGGAAGGGCATGGGTGAGGAGGAGTAACGCCAGCGTCTCAGTGCTGGAGGTGCCTATTGAACAGCAGGTTACGAGACTGGAGAGACTGAAACTGTACAGTATAGAACATGTAGACCAGGGGGCCAAATACTACAGAGACTACTTCCATGGGAAAGGTAATACTGAGTCTCACACACAGACATGTACACACACAGAAACACATTCATGATTTATCATTCACTCGCTCTCAGGGAAACCGACAACAACTTTTATAATCGATTAAAATTTGGCTGCAGGAGATGATTGCTTTCATTATCAGTACTTCTGGGCAGGACTGATTAATTGTTTATTCCATAATCAAAAATGGTTCCAAGGTGACATCTTTATGTTGTTTGATATGTCCAACAAGCAACGAACCCCAAAAGATTGATGCATGATGTAAACAATTAATCAGTAACAACAGTTTGACTACTCTAACTTTCAAGCAGTAGCAACAATCTGATTCCAGCTTCTCAAACAATTCTGCACTTACTGGTATTGAACCATAATAGATAGTTGCAACGCCTCATTATAGACTTACTGATCCCGTTTTGTACTCTGATTTGAGCTCCTTGTCGGTATCAGTGTGTAAATCAGACAGCGTAGATGTCGTTTATCCGGCCAGAATCTCTCCAGTGTCGTGCCACACATCTCATCCCGAGGCTGTTAATATCAAACTGGGCCAAACTGGCAACGCTCCCAGAGTTTTTATTACACATGTACCTGCCACCGGACTGTTGGCGAAACCCTGAGCTGATGATACATCACCTGCATGATCACAAGTACCAGTTAACACAGTCAGCCGGTGCAGCTTTGTTTTACATCTGGTTTTCAGTGTCAGAAGTAACACCTAACTTCAGAGACGAAGTGTGTGTGTGTGTGTGTGTGTGTGTGTGTGTGTGTGTGTGTGTGTGTGTGTGTGTGTGTGTGTGTGTGTGTGTGTGTGTGTGTGTGTGTGTGTGTGTGTGTGTGTGTGTGTGTGTGTGTGTGTGTGTGTGTGGGCATTTCTTGTCAGCATCACCTCTTCAGACACTGGATGAAACTTCCCGTTGGCAAGCATCATCTGGCTGCACCCTAATTAGTGACAGATGCTGTTAGAAGCACATGTGTGCAAGCAAGCATGTGTATGTATGTGTGTGAGAGACAGGCCTGCAGCCACACAGATAAAGGTTATCTTTCCAAAAATATGTTCATCTGCTGACTCGTTTCCAGCTGAACGCTACTGTGATTGTGTGTGTGTGTTTGCTGTGACGTGCCCTGTGTGCACGTCAGAAAAGCCTCATCAAAAGGCTGACATTTCCGCCACGGGACATCGCACGGAAGCAAAGCAGGCCTGACTCTCTTAACGTGTACGTCGTCCCGGTTCATTCCAGTCAGTGGGGTTATAGAGGAGGAATACTTGTCAAGCTAGATTCCTCCCCGAGTGTCTGGAGAATTTGTGTTTCGACTCCCACACGGCCTATGGCGTTGGCATTAGCGCGGCTTAGCTTAGGAGCTTTAGAAGAGGACATGCGAGATGCTTGTGAAGTGTGTTGATAAGGTTGCCTCAGCCTCTTAATGGATGAATATGTTGTTTTATGCTAACACTGCTAATAAGCCACAGAATGTTAAGTGGCGACTCATGACACAACATTTTGTTCATTTCCTGGATTTACAAAGTCTAATTATCACTTTTTTTTAAAGAAGCTCCTACACATCAGAAAAATGTCCAGCATCTCTGACCCTCCCCTTTCTTTAGTAGCAGTTATCATTTTCACTGGTTTATTCTTGGTGTTAGCTGAATTGATTTTGTAATTAACTTGAGTATTGATTACTAGATAACATGTCATTGTCCTAGTCCTGTCCTTGACTTAATGCCCCTCCTCTATCAGTCCTACTCACTACACATGGACTTCTACAGTATCTTTGCTTCAGATCCCCCTTGAATGGCTGGATAGACGTGTGTGTTTCTGGATAGATATATTTGACTCTTATGAATCATAATTTTTAACAATGGATCTTATTTAGTTAAGTTTTTGTACAGCTGCCTGTGTTTAAGTACCATGATGCAAATTTTAAGATTGGCTTCTTTTGTTAGGTTTTTGGAGAAAAGTAAAGTTATAGTATCAAAAAATATTAGGGCTGCAGCTAACAATTATTTTCAGGATTTAGTCAGAATTTATTTCTTTTAATGGCCATCAAAGCCAGAGTTGACAACCAGTAGTCCAAAATCTAACAGTAATTAGTTCACTACTTGAATAAGTAAATATTCAGATTTGAGAAGCTGGAGTGAAGTTTTGGCCTTTTGGTTGAAGAAACGACTGGGGCTGCGACTAACAAGGTTTTTCATAATTGATATAATTATTACAAATGTATCATTTTGAATTTATTGATTAATTGTTAAGTCTACAAAATGTTAGTCTATAAAAGAGTGAAAATGCCCCTCACAATTTATTAGAGCCCAAGTTGTCATATTTAAATGTCTTGTTTTGTTCGAATGGCGCTTTTAAAAAACCCCAAAACATTCATTTGACCTATTACAGAGGACTGAGAAAACCAGTGAATAGTAACATTTTAGAAGCTCAAACATAATCCTATCAGCACTAGTATCCAAAAAAATGTCATGATGTAACCTACCATGGATGTAACACAAGCCCGTGCTCAGACACAAATGAATGAATGCACATTATGTCCACAGCACAAACTCTGACCTTGTTTTCTACCTCTCCCTGTCCCTCACCAGAACACTCAAACTACTTTGGGACGGATGATAAGATGGGTCCTGTGGCCGTGAGCATCCGCAGGGAGAAACTGGACGACACCAAAGACCTGAAAGACCAGTACCAGTACCGCCTGATCGTCAGAACAAGCGAGGTATGCACAAACACACACACAAATGTGTTTGTGTGCGTTGGTCACGGGGATTTCTGAGTGATGAGACAGTGATGAGTCAGAATGTGCACGCTCAAGTTAATTCCTTACCTACTTTCATTTCACCCGGCCCCTCCCTTTGTGTCCTTACCTGTGACTCTCCTCGCCCTCTTTGCTCTGATTATAACCTCACCCCCCCCTCTATTCTCCGCCAGTGGAAAATTCCACCTGCCCAGTCTCAACGCATTAAAGCCAAACCAAACACTGGCGGCTCTGCCCAAAGCATTTGGCTTGCTCTCAGTGGGAGCACACCCAACCACTTCAACTCTGATGCATCAAATACTTGTAATGTATTAAATGATGGGCTGATAACTGTGGAGAATTAGTCTGCCTCAGATTTGTTCAAAGACTCAACTACAGTCTGGTCCTTTACTATCAGAGGTTTTCACCAAACTTAGTTTTCAACTTTTTCTCATGGCCATGTCAGTGAGTTCATCGCTTGATCACAGACACAATGTTAAGATTATTTTGTTTAAGGCTGCAACAAACATTTCTTTTCATTATTAATTGATTTATAAATTTCTTTTTTATCGATGTCTATAAAATGTCCCTTATTTGTCCCTCAAGGCAGTGAAACAAAGTACACATGGACAACTCACAACAGTCCAAGAATACAAAACTTAAGATACACAAGAAAGAGTTAAAATACACAAGGATTTATACAATTGGACATTCAGTAACAGCAGAGTCCAACACAAAGCCACATATTATGTTTAAATAGAGCAGAAGTCAAAATTACAAGTGCATTTATCACTTCTCTTTGTGAAATGGTTTCTGGAATAAAACCAAACTTCCTACTATTTGTTTTACATGCATGCAATTTAAAATACATTCCTGATAGCATTAGCTTTAAGTATTCATAGAGGACGTGTGTGGCGTTGTTGATAATCCCTTATGCCTTTTGAGAACTTTAATATGGAAAAAAAGAAAACGGTCCTGTGATGCCTTTATATTGCTACTTTTTTTGACCAGCTGTGAGAGAGATTGATAGAGATAGATATTCACTTGAATATGAAAACAGGCAGATATTCACATTTGAATTAATTTTATTTCAAATCACAAATTATTTCATCTCTAATTGTGTTAGTCTTCAGTTTTCTTCTTGTGTTCGATATTTCAAAATTGACGACATCGTGGTCTCACCTCTTTACGAATAGTTAGTTTAATGTATTTTCTAAACATCTGTCTGGCATTGTCATGGTCACTCAGACAAAAGAGTTTGCTTTTGCTCATTGTGTTCATGTAGTCTCCGTCTGAGTGTGTTCCTCTGTGCGTCTGTTGCGGTGTTGTTTTTAGCTGGATTACATGGTTGCCTGGCCTCATCACCTTAGCTCTGGTACAACAATGGAACCTCTCCGACATCTAAGTACACAGAGCTCAGCCAACAGACACAGCCAGTACACCCAGGCCTACTGTTCCCACACAGTAAAAAGAGATTGATTGCAGACTTTATTCTTTCCCACTCAAGCCGCAGCCTCTCTCAAATATCCAACCCCCAGAAGTCTGTCATTTCATTCTGTGCAGCAGTGCTGACACAGCAAGGTGGAGAGACTTTTCCTCTTTCTCCCCTTTCTCTCTCCCTTTGTCACACGTTCATACACTCACACTCAGCACGTCGCTAACTCTGCTGGTGCGCAGAAGCTGACGAGTTGAAACGGCAGCTCCATAACTTCAGCTGTGTGACACAGGTTTCCTTTCTCTGCGGCAGACCTGAGTCTCTGAGGTTCAACTGTCTCTCCGGCCTCTGCCAGCTCCAGAGTCTGCCATGCAGTGTGTGTGTGTGTGTTTGTGTGTGTGTGTGTTGTGTGTGTGTGTGTGTGTGTGTGTGTGTGTGTGTGTGTGTGTGTGTGTGTGTGTGTGTGTGTGTGTGTGTGTGTGTGTGTGTGTGTGTGTGTGTGTGTGTGTGTGTGTGTGTGTGTGTGTGTGTGTGTGTGTGTGTGTGTGTGTGTGTGTGTGTGTGTGTGTGTGTGTGTGTGTGTGTGTGTGTGTGTGTGTGTGTGTGTGTGTGTGTGTGTGTGTGGACTGAAAAGGAGCAGCCTTTTCCTCCCAACTGTATCTGAGGTTATTGTAGTCTCACTGTTTTGAAGCAGGTCAATTTCCCCTCACCAGGGAGCAGCACAGTGTGACAGCACAATACTGAGTAGAATATTAATTCACAATACTGCCGGACTTAAAACCCTCCACACACAGCACATTCACTAGATGTGTGTGTAATACAGAGAAAAAAGTGTAGCTTCAGGGCAGCAGGCCACTGTTATGAGAAGTGAGACTATCTAATCATTCACTGTCATATTTCCAGAAGTGTCGCACTGTTGCTGAGGCTGAGCCCCGCTCCTCTGTGAAGGAAGACTATGTTAATGCCAATAATGCTTTTACATACAGCCGTATACATGTAGATCTTAAACATGATGTGTGTGCAAGACCGGGAGATGCTTCCAGTTTTACAGCTCCTGTTCTTTCCCTACATACAGTTGGTGACCCTGCGAGGCTGCATTTTGGAGGATGCGGTGGCGTCTACAGGGAGACACGGCACGGTACGGGGTCTGCCGCTCAAAGAGGTCCTGGAGCAGGTCGTCCCCGAGCTCAATGTGTCCTGTTTGAGACTGGCACTTGGCACACCCAAAGTCACAGAGCAGCTCCTTAAACTGGATGAACAGGGGGTGAGTTATGTGTCTGTGACTGTATTTCCATTTTATTTTCAGGCTGGTGCGATTTAAAAGCAGAAATTGGACGGTTGATCCCGGCAGCGGCGATACCTCCTAAACACAGAAAGTGTACCTGCTCATTCAGCCAGTAACAGTCAGGCTGACTAACAGACTGCAAAGCAAAGAGTATGAACTGATAAAGTGATATAGTCACACATGGTAAGGATGGTGTGTATAAAAGTGTCCAGAACCTGTATAACTGATTTACTGTTGGTGCAAAGTACAAAATTGGGCTGAGGGCAGTGAAAGCTGTGTGAGCAGGGTGTGGTGTGTTTGAGCATGAGTGTGCAACCATAAAAGCTTTAGCGTTTAGCCATGTTATCTCACCTTTTATTTAATGGAGGGTGAAGTGCAATGCGGAGGTGTTTTCTCCTGCAGTAGGTTTTTTTGTTTGTTTGTGCAGGTTTATACAACGATGAAAGTTGAGCTGCACCGTACTGTAACATCCCCCTCGACATTAGGTTTCAACAGAAGCACCGGCATCGAACTGCAGCGTTTCATCCGTGTTTGAATGTGGCGTTTGCGTTCGCTGAGTGTGTTTGTAATGTTAATGTTATCTCTCCTCTGCCTCGTAGTTAAGTCAGAAGCACAAGGTGGGTGTTCTGCTGTGCCGCGCAGGCCAGAGCACAGAGGAGGAGATGTACAACAACGAGGAGGCGTCACCCGCCTTCTCTGCATTCCTGGAGCTGCTGGGGGAGCAGGTGCTGCTCAAAGGATTCACCAAATACGCCGCACAGCTCGACACAAAGAGTAAGAGCCTCTTTCAGTTTCACTTACCAGCTTCTGTAAACGTGACGGCAGGTTCACATGTTGGTGAAAGTCATGGCGGTAGACCTGCCAACATTTTCCTGACACTTTCAACAACACATATGTCCAAATTGAGTGATTCCAGGCCATCGCAAGACCACTGCAATAGATATATCACTAAACTATCCTCTCCTGTACTTGCAGCAATAAAATCAGTTAAATAAACTATGAAATGCGTGAATATGTAAATAAGCAATTTTATGTTGTCAATTAGGTTCTTCTCACACCAGATTAGTTTATGAAAATTATTTTTTCCCCTCACAGTGCAGCAAAAGAGGAATAAAAAACTAATAGTAGAGGAGTAAATGCTTATAGGACTCCTTCCTTATGTTCAATGAGGAAAATTATGAATATCTATTAGGATATTCACTAGAATATAGCTGCGGGGAAAATACCTTGCCTTCATAATCATAATTAATTGAGCCTTAATCGCTGATGCATACAAAACAAAAAAACTCCTTTTTTCCTTCATATCGTAACTTTTCAAACCACCGCTTTCCTCCAGCAGCGGGACCTTTTTGGCTCATTCTGTAACAGTTCTGTCATGTCTGAAAAAAGACATGCCATGTGTCATAACCCAAGGAAAGGCACAGTGACAGTCTGTGAGTCCTGATGATCCCCCCTATCTGTGTGTGTCTGTAGTTGACGTGAAACTATAATATCTTTCTCCAGCGGACTCTACGGGCACCCACTCCCTGTACACCACCTACCAGGGCTACGAAGTCATGTTCCACGTGTCCACCATGCTGCCGTACATGCCCAGCAACCCACAGCAGGTAAGAGCTCATGAGCACCCCTGTCTAAATATCACCTGGGGTTGTATGCTACGTTGCAGGTCAAACATGGGTTTGTACAGCTGAAAAAATGCATCCATGCCTATGTTTTGTCACCCGAAGCCTTTCCAAGTCTGTGTCTGTGGTTGTTAGTTAAAGCCTCTGTCGTTTGCTCCAGGTCGTAAACCACAGCAAGAATTCATGAAGTGGAAACTCGTGACTTATGTCGCCTTCTTCATTTAGAGTCTCTTTCCTTTTTTATTCAGCCTCTCGTGTTTTTTATAGTCTTTGTTCTCTGTGTCTTGGCTTCTCTCTCCTCTCCGACTCACTGGCTTTTCCTCTTGCCCTCTCTCTCTGCCTCTCGTTCTTTAACTGGAGCTGAGCAGGGTGGGGTTCAGTAGTGAGTAGTTTCTTTATTTTCTCCCTCTTTTTTACTTCGGCCTTCCTACACATTCTCCTGGGCGCTGTGTGTTGCAGCGTGGGCCGCCTGTGAGTGACCTGTGTGTAAGATAACATTTTGTGTGTGGGTATTTTTTTATAGTTTGCATAAGTGTTTTGCGTGAGAAGCTCACACGGGTGAACACATGTGTTCAGACGGGCCCTGTAGGTGCTGAGGATCAGTGCACACACTTTGTAATGTGTCAGCTTATCGCCGCAGAACAGTGTAAGATAAGGAGAAGTCACTTGTTCTTCCTCAAACACTTTCAAATATCATAAATTAGTCTTTTAAACTGGAGAACTGTGCTTTTATTGTGTAATTGTATAATTATTATTGAAGTGTGCTGTTTGTTATTGTAAATAAACAGTTACATCATCTTGTTAAACATCCTGTAAAAGGTGAGTAATCAAAAAAAACAAGGGTTTGCAGCTTTAAATTACTCAGATTAAAAGTGTCTTTGCACAGTTAATACCAGTATCAACTCTTAAACTATATATTGTTACTTTATAAATAGCACAATAACTCCATCCAGAGGTTTAGAGCCGGCAGCAGCAAAGACTGAACCTCAGATGAGCCTCTAGGTGGCAGCATCTGACGTTAAAAGTAACCTGCAGAGGATGAAGGGAGGCATCAGGGATGAAGTAGAGATAGATAGTATGCCAGCCAGGTCTCCATAATAAATCATATGACCAATGATAAAACATTTATTTTTCACAGTAAATAACTGTTGAGTTTGCATATCAGCAATGTTTGGAATCAGTACTAAAATAGTCAATGTGATGATAAAATGTGAAATAAACCAAACTTCTTTTGTCCAAGTGATCAGTTCTAACAATTATAGCTAATGTTTGTACACACTCCATCAAGCACAATGATCAGATTCGTCCAATCTGCAGCCTTGAGTATGAGTGAAGGATGCTCCCGTGGCACCATGCTGGAGAATCTGTGTATCTGCGGCCCAACAGTGGGCTGGATTACATAATTGGTACTTTCACACTTCTCTCTGCAGATGAAGAGAGGTTTGGCAAGCACTGCGCCACAGACACAGCCTGGACTGTGCACCATGTCTCCTACACGAACACAGATAGACAGACAAACCAGCACACATGGACACAAATAGCCCACACAGGATCCGAGAAAACAAATTACATAAAGAGCTGTTGTTTGGTGTTTAGTAGTGAGCGTCTCAATCTCTTGTTTCCCTCGTCAGACTTTCTAGTGTTTACTGAGTCAGTCGTGTCAGTGCCAATTATGTTTGCTCACTTTATTTATTTGTGTCTTGTTTTGCTTGCCCCCCCCCCTTCCCCAGCTCCTAAGGAAGAGGCACATAGGGAACGACATTGTCACCATAATCTTTCAGGAGCCGGGAGCGTTGCCTTTCACCCCTCAGAATATCCGTTCACACTTCCAGCACGTCTTCGTTATTGTGCGTGTCCACAACCCCTGCTCTGAAAACACATGTTACAGGTAAATGATTAGAACAGAACAAGCGCATGTTCATATGATTAAAATCATAGTGTCACGCTATAAATCATCTCTGTCTCCCCTTTTCTTTCAGTGTCGCTGTCACGAGGATGAAGGATGTGCCCCCCTTTGGCCCACCCATTCCCAGCGGTGTCACCTTCCGTGACCCAGAAACCTTTCGTAACTTCCTTCTAGCCAAAGTTATCAATGCAGAAAATGCAGCGCACAAGTCAGAGAAGTTCCACACCATGGCGACACGAACGCGGCAGGAGTACCTGCGTGACCTGGCAGAGAACTACGTCAGCAGCACACCGCTCGACTCAGCCGGCAAGCTTAACAACCTCATCTCCCTCGCATCCAAAAAACGCGAGCGTTCCAAGGCAAGAGAGGGAGCGGAGCTGGGAGCCACCGGGGCCGTCGCCTGGAGGGTCCAGGCCCAGGACTTTAGCGGAGGCGGGACGGAGCTCCCGTGTGCCTTGGGTTTGTCGGCCGAGTACGTCCTCTTGATAGACTGTTCCACCAAAGAGGTGGTGTTTAACTGTTTCTGTGCGGACGTGATCGGCTGGACACCGGAGCGTCTGGCACTGAAGATCTTCTACGGTAGAGGAGACCACATCGCTGTGCGGGTACCAGAGGGCTGCGCGCAGGACATCAGGGAAGTGGTGCAGAGGTTAAAGGTGAGAGTTCAGAGCTTGTTCCACTTCAAGTGACTGTTGGACGTAGTTTGTGTTGTATGTGGGAACATAGAGAGAAGTACGATGTCTAGAGCTTAAAGATGCCCTGTGCAGTTTTCCTGTAAACAAACAGTTATGTTTACATTCAGTGTTACTCACCAAAACACATTGTTTCTGTCCTCGAGGCCTGACAAACGTGTTGAGTGCATTTTCTTCCTCACAATCTTTTTTTTTTTTTAATCAGCTTTGCAATGTTTTCCTGCATTGTTTATATTCTTGTTTACTAGTTTGCAGTTTTTTCCTTCACTGCCTTTGTTTGTTGCTACTGCCACCGACCGTCAGTGGATTAACATGAAACTGTGCACACTCACATGTCTATTCGTCAGTGTACGCAGTATAAACAAAATGGGCACCCACTTGTAAAAACATTGCCCTACAGAGCTGTGGTCAAATGCTCCACAGAGAACATTTAAGAGTATGCGATCGTGACTCACATTTTACCACCACAGCTCAAACGTTTGTCTTCAGACCACTACAGCCTCAGTGATACTTTATCAGGTCACTGTGATCTTGTTAATATGGGATTATTAGTTTTATCTTGAATTGTTTTGGTTTCAAGACTGTAAACTCTTAGTTCTGGTACATCTGCTTTGAAGTGTTGAGCTCAGAGGATTTCCACAGTGTGTTTTGTTTCTCATTCTCTCAGCTTGAAAAAGCTTTAGATTCAAAGACCGATTATCAGTGTCGTGGGACTTGAGTCACGTGACCCGAGTCAAGTCGGACTTACGACACAAATTTCAGGACTTGAACCTTGGTTAACTGATAAAAGACTCAACTTGAGTTTGACATTTCTAATGCAGTGCCTGCAAACCAGCTCTCATTGGGTGGGGCCAAGTAATACTAAAATGTGGACTGCAAGTGGAAAGAGAACATATCACAATGCAAGTTTCACATAGAGACAGATATATCGTAATAGTATTAACTAGCATGGCACTCAGTAGAGCGCGCATCTCCTCCGACGACCAGCAATTCCACACATTCAGGAAAGTAATTAAAAAAAATTCCCAGATCCACCCCTTTAACCAGATTCCCACCAAAATGTAATGGGTTCTTCCCTGGCCCATGCCCCATCCCCCCACCAAGTTTGGTGCAAATCCATTCAGTACATTTTGCTGACAGATAAACATACAGAGTGAAAACATAACATCCTTGGCGAAGGTAGTAATAATAATAAGACCCAAAATAATAATTGTAGCAGCAGCTGCTGCAGTCACAGATCCAGACTTTTCATTTCATGACCACTGTTTTTAACTGATTTTATATGTGGAAACTGGGGTTGATCATCACAATTTTATATAACGTGACTTGTGACTTATCTTGCTTGAATTACTGCAGGGACTCAAACTTCACTTGCTTGATTCCCACCACAGTATCTTGGAAATGAGTTGGTGCTTGAAGGTTAAGACTTGAGACTTGCTTGTGACTTACACATGTGTGACTTACTCACAATCAGGGAAAAACATTAACACAACAGTAGAAACGGACAATTACATGAAGAAGGGGACTCCTTTTGAAAACAACTTAAATGGAAAAAAAAAAAGTTATAACCTAATAATCTTCAAAACTATATCCCAGTCATATTAGATGCTTTTACGCTTTATATTATATAGGATGTATGTACTCTATGTAAGCATGGGACTCACTTTTCGATGAAGCTGAGCAACTGCATGCACTGGCGGATGAACAGCATTTCATATTGTGATAATCCCTGAAAATTTTGATGAATTAAATGCTGGGAAAAGGAGATTTCCTGGACTCCAGTGAGCTTTGTGTTAATCCAACAGTAAACAAAATATTTAAAAAATTAGTTAATCTCTATGAAAGTACCAAATACGTGCAGATTTATGAGACTTATAAAGTTCACAGAATGCTGGTTGATATAGTTTCAGGTGATGTTGACTCTTACTGCATATATTGATTAATCATTTCCTCTTTCAGGCTGTTTTATAGTGTTTCCTTCATTTTCTTGTTACCTAGAGACAATTTTTATTACGGATATAAGACATTTATGGTGTAAGTCTAATACATTTTTTCCTCTTTCGGCCAGTCGTTAACAGTTGGATGTGAGACGGTGGATATGACTCTGAGAAGAAACGGACTGGGACAACTGGGCTTCCATGTTCGCCTGGACGGCACAGTGGCTGAGGTATCGTCAGATCACCATCTGCCACACCAGATCTCATACTCATTTGTGAAGAATCTTGGCTGCACATAACTGGCTTGTTTGAAGACTTTGTTTGCGGTTTTCTCGTGCAGGTGGAGGAATACGGCTTCGCCTGGCAGGCAGGACTGAGGCAGGGCAGTAGGTTGGTGGAGATCTGCAAGGTGGCCGCCGTGACGCTGACTCACGAACAGATGATCGACCTGCTGAGGACGTCAGTCACGGTCAAAGTGGTCATCATCCCTCCATACGAAGAGGGGGGGCCTCGCAGGTGCGTGAAAGTCTAATATTATATTTCTTTGAAGCTAAGCTAATGAGCGTGAGTCAGATGCAGATGTTGAGGCAGTGGCTGACAGCATAGGAGGCAGCTGAGCGTTAGCGAGGTGGTGGTGGAAGGACAAGAGCGAGTTGGAGTGAGTACAGGACGCTCTTCACTCAAACACACAAAAGCATGGGTGAGATAGTGGCCAGACTCCAATGTTCTGAGAGGATTTTGTGTGGGAGTGTGTGAAAAGAGGAAGCGAGCAAACAGAGAGAAAGAACGAAGTGTGGTTCAAGAGGAAACCGGCGAAATCAGGCACAGAGACAAAAAAACGAAAGAAGCATTTGTTTAACATGAATTAACAAAATCTGCCATTCTTTGTTTCTTTCTCTGCTTCGTATCTAGTCATCTCATCTTGTTTCCTCCCCTCCCGCAATCTATTTCTCTCCTCTGCCGTCACCCTTTTACCACCTTTCATCTACACATAAGGCCTTGACTGAGACAGAATAACGAGGCCTTATGAGATTCTGATGTGGTGTTACAGAGGTGAAGAAATAACCACAATGTGTGTGTGTTTCTGACTGAGAACCAGGGCTCCTAAATACAGTAATTGTGACTGGCTGTGTGATCGCATAGTGGTTAGATTTCTTTAATGTTGGAGGCAGTTTAATTACACCAAGTTAAATCCCTCTGACACACGCACGCACACACACACACACACACACACACACACACACACACATACACACACACACAAACACTGTGGCATTGGAGCAGCTGATAATTAGAGTCTTGCATTTCACTCTTCCCCTCTCCCTCTCTCTGACTCGTTTGCCGTTGTGTGCCAGGCAAGCAGATTGCATGAGATTAAGGCCTGGAATCTGCAGAAGAAAAAAAAAAAAAAAGAGACCACAAAAATAAATAAATAAATGAGTGGAGGTGATTAATTAGAAATGCATGCCCTGTGCGAATGAAAAGGATGGAAAAGAGGGAGGGAGAGAGACGGAGAGAGAGAGAGAGGGAGAGAGAGAGACACAAAGGCAGGGTTGAGTGTATTGAGTTGAGAGCTCGGTGAGGACGACGTGTCTCAACACCACCGAGAGTGAGAGAAGTGGGTGGAAGAGAGAAAGAAAGAGAAAGAGAGAGACGGGAGTTGGAAGTGTTTTTCCTTGCCGTTCCCGCTCGGCACATTCAAGACGGACGGATACCGTGGAGAAGAGTTATGATGTCAGTGGTGTGTTTGGCCATGTGAGACTGTGTGTGCGTGTGTGTTGGGGAGCTCTAGTTGTGTCACATGAGCCATTGTGATGGAAGAAACACTGCATGTCAACAGATGTAGGCTCTGCTCGCTCTAAGGTTTGTACTCGTGTGTGGGTGTGTGTGCGTGCACCTGTGTGTGTGTGTGTGTGTGTGTGTGTGTGTGTGATCAGAGCATCTACTACCATTTATAACTGTATGGATATCGACAGAGTTGGTAATATTCTTGGGTTGATCAAAATGTCCTGACCACGTGTTGTGTTCACCTGCATTAATTAGTGTTCCTGAATAGAGTGTGATTGTGTATCGTTATCATACTTTTGTTAAAATCCAGTCGTTTGATTTCTGCTAGCATTCATAGTGTTCTCAGTCTAAAGACATCTGTGTTGATGTGTGGGCGTGTTTAAGTGTGTATCCTTGTTCTGTTTACGTCCCTCCAGGGCTGCAACTAGAGCTGAAATGATTAGTGGATTAATCAATCGACAGAATGATAATCGGCAACTATTGATTCTCGATTAATCGTTTCAGTCTTCAAGCAAAAATTCAGAAGAAAATGCTAAATACTTGCTGACGTTAGCCTCCCATTAAGAAATGCTGCTTTTCTTTTAGGGCATTTTGGACTTTTGTTCAATATATTTGAAGATGACAACTTCAACTCGAAAAAATAATCTATGGAATCACTGACAATGATAATATAAAAGATAAATCAAAAAATTAAAATGTTATAATAATAAATAATTAAATTAATCATTTTGTTTCATATCAAAAAACCCAAAGGCGTTCAGTTTACTATCATGTATGCCAAAAAAAAGCATCAAACATTCACATTTAAGAAGCTTAAACCAGCAAATGTTTGTCAGTTTTACATGAAAATAAGACAATTATCAAAATAGTTGCAGATTCATTTTCTGTTGACCGAACAATTGGTTGATTGAGTAAATGTGGCAGCTCTACGTCTCTCTACAATTTTGGTATTTACATTCTTGTTGTAGATTGAGGAAGTGTGTGACCAGGCTCTTGGATGAATCTAGGTTAAACATTAAAGGGACAGTACACTCGATTTACAAAAACACATTTCCTCACTTCAGTCTACTAGTATTAGGGCCATGCAGATAGTTTGTGTTATTTAGCCTGATTTTGAGATTTAAGATATTTGTGAATGGAATTTCATTTACGCTGCTCAGCATTGAAAAATTACATTAAAATTATTTACACCAATTTATCTTTACTTTCATTGTTTAAGTCATTTTGAAGCCAAAACACCAAAAATACGAATATTTGCTCTTTGGGTTTGAGAAAAAACACTGTTTTCTGACATTTTTGTTGAACAGAGCCTCGCCTCAGTTATTTCAATCTTTGCTGTGTTTGTTCTCTTTAAGTTCTTTTTTTTATCCCCCTCCTGCTTTGTTTCACCTCACTGTGAATTTCACTTTCATCTCACTTCAGCTCTTCACTTCGACACCATTTTTCCACCACCACTGTCGTCCTCCTCTCTCATCTCGTTCCCCCTCTTCCTCTCGGCATTTTTCTCATCTTAAATACATCATCTATGCATATTTGATGCCTCCTGCCCTCCTGTAATAGACTTTGTGAATGAAATAATGATGATGTGTAGAAGATATTGGGCATGAGGATACTGTAAGAACAAGAACATCTTTAGTTGAGTGTTGTGTTTGTGTCCTGAGCTGATAAATAAAGATGACCGCCCTTCCAGCTGGGAGCTCTCTCAGAGATTTCATAATTGATGAGAATAAATGCCAGCTTATCGTCATTTGAGGGCTGTTTTCCTCTCATGATGTTTTTGATGATATTTATTCTGATAGGGAGCTAAAAGGATATTTGTCCATTTTTTTTTTCAGATTGACTATTTGAAACTGTTTGTGGATTTTAGGAGAAAAAAACTCTGAGCTGAGCAAGAATTTTAATTGTAACCAAGACCTTATGCACATATATACGAATCTACTATATATACTAAGACCTTGAGTGAGGATCTCTTTGATGAGATTAGAGGGCTATTACTTAGTGTGCGCGCGCGCACACACACACACACTCTCTCTCACACACACACACACACACACACACACACACACACACACACACACACACATACTTGACCTCAGTCTCACAGTAGGGAGGATGGAGTCCTGATGTGCCAATAATCAGTTTCCTTTCCTTTCTCTCTCCCTCCATCAGTGTCAGGGGAGCTCATTAGTGAGCTCGGTTACATGTCTGCTGTGTGTTTGAGCATCCACAAAGTGTGTTATGAGAGGACCATAATGTGCAGTCTTTCTGAGGAAATTTATTGAGCAGTTTTTACTTGCTGAACTCAGTACGGAGGCCGCAGTTCTGGTTCAGCTGCAGTTTAGGTCTTCAGAGAGGAGACTGCTGCTTCTCAATCATGGCTTTTTATTGACCCACAGCTGAGGATCAAACACTATGGAAGGAGGCTGAGCTGGGGAGACAGAATAGGGGTTTGGGAGGGGAGTGACGACATTTCACAGTCAAGCTTTGGATTCATTTTTTGTGCTGGATGTCTTTCACCCTCTGTCTCTCCAGGGGCTGCACAGAGGAGTATGAGATGAAAACCATGGAGCAGAAGCCAGAACCTGAGCCTTTGGCGGCAGGCTACAGACCCTCCCCTCGTCCGACGTGGCGATGGGACAGCCCACCTATTCCTCCAGGGCTTCACAGCACCCCCAACCCGCAGCGCTGGGCTCCCATGGGGCCCCCACCTCCGCCACTGCCCCGCTCACACAAGGCCCTAATGCCTGTTCCCTACAGAGAGCCCCAGCACCTCAACTCCAAGAGGTGGGACCCGCACTCAGTTTCTCTGCATGTACTCTTTGCAAACTGCCTCAAATACTACAGACTACATAAGCAAAACTACATGATACTGCTGTACCATGATGATGTTTGTGTCATTCAAAATTACACATGGTGTAATCTACAGTACGTGAGCCATCTTCATATACTGTATTCACAAACTTGTGCTGTTGCCTGGTCACAGATGTGCTAATCAACCCCCGTATCTCCAATGTCTAATCGATCTCATGTCATGCTCATTGATAGCTGTTGCCACAAGTTGACGAAACAGTCGACCAATCAGAGCTTTGTAGCTGTGATTAAGAACAGGGACATCATCAGACAAATGGCCACAAAAAAGAGAAAATGTCTTGTTGACATAGACACGGCTGTAGAGGTTGTTGTAAGTCAACTCAAGGAAGGTGCAGTTCCTAAATTGGAATATTTCATTGACTGACATGAAAAACTTAAACTGCTCCAAACCACCACTTCTGCAGGTTCTGTGTTTCATCGCTTCTTAAAACATTATTCTGGATATTCTTTTGTAGCTTGTAGCAGTTGTCCGTCTATGTGGTTTTAATGTATTGTTGATACAGTGTGTTTATGCTAACCTTTTGACCAGTTATCCTTTCGAGAGACTTTTACTTGGAAAATAAAATGATTTGGTCAAGGCTCCTCTGTCCAAACTAAACATTAAAATGTGTCAGTGTAAGTAGGTTATAACTGTATGAGCAGGTTTAGGATAGTCTTCTGAAGGAATCCGTGTGTTTAAACTCTGGTTGCACTGATAGTGTGTTTTGTTCTCAGTTGCTAACCACACATTACTTGGAGCTGGTATCACACACTGGAGTTAATAACCGCAGTCAGTTCCTGACAGGTTCTAGCTGGATCGCTTCTTTGCAGGATGGTTTCTCGCTAAATTTAGATAAATGGTTTCTTGTGTTACAGTTGCAGCCTTTCTCAAACCCCTGACCTCCCTGAAATCTGTTTGTGTTTCTCTTGGTTAACCTCCATCCTCTGTGTGTCCTCCAGGCCTGTGAGCTACCCGGAGAACCACTACACTCTGTCTCCTGCAGGAGGCGACAGAGTGCTGCCCTACAGAAACCCCTCAGCCAGCTTCTCCTCGCCCTCCTCCGGCCTGGTGGGCCTCTCCACGATGGGACCGCCTGGAATCACACCAGGCCCTTTTGTACGCTACAAACATTCCCCCGACAGGTGTGTGTGTGTGGTCTTTTGTTCTCCTCTGTCACCTCTTTAATCTTGATTAAACATGTCCGATGTGACTCATAACAACTGTTTTGTGCGCTTGAGGCGGATTATATCGGTTTAGGAGACAGGTTGTGTTAATGTGGCGTGTTCAGGTCTGCAGTCAGACGTGTATGAACACACTGTCTCCTAGAGGAAGGATCTGTTGTGTGGGTGGCTCTTCCTCACAGTGTGGAGGCTGATACCATCTCGCCCAACCTGAGGAACGAGTTTTATTCAACCGCCATCAGGATGCAAAACAGAAACTGAAAATCAAACTGTATATTTTTCGGGCTTAAGGGGATTTTTTTTTAGTGTGTGTCCTTTACCGTAAATCTCTTTGTGTTCCAGTGTGGTTGGTTACGTGAACGTGTAATGTGGTATTGATAAAGAAATTTACTACAGACATTGGCATGAATGTGTTCATTAATAACACACCCTCTTCCCTCCGCCCTGTGATCTATGTAGATATGGAACAGGACAGCGCCCCCTGCTGCCCTATGAGCCCCACCTCACTGTGGACATCACCTCCAGTGGAGAGTCTTCCTCGGGCTTCACCAGCCAGGACAGCACCATGGAGCGCTGCAAAACAGGTTCATCACCTTCAAATCAAACTACAGGCCCCATGTTCTTACATTTCATTTGCAACAAGTTGTGTACTTGCAGCATTACTTTAAAGCAGCTAAAATCAATACTTTTTCATATTATGATCAGGAATTGTCTCCTGACTCTCTTCTCTCAGCTCTTCAATGTTTCAGCATCTTTCAGCTCATTGTTTTGGTTTTACAGCAACTTAACTGTTTTGATTCACTCTCATTTCGGTCTCTACCAACTTCTGTTTCTCCTATGTTCACCAGCTAGTCGCTAACTGTGTCTGCTGTTTACTGCTTAGCATGTAGCGTACAGTGGGTTTTTTGTTGGAATCAATGAGCTGAAACTTACTATAAAACCTCTGTAAAGCCAAGCAGAGCTCAATGATAAAGTGATAATTCTCTGTAGGCTCATCAGTTCACTTCACTCCTTTCCCATTGTCACATTGTCATTTGGTACATTATTAGATTTGGATCCATAAGATGGACAAAAACAAGACCCCAAATAAATGCTAATGTTTCTACCTTAAACGTTGATGCTATGTGGCCAAATAGTGTGTGTATTGCACCGAAGAGCAGAGATAACTGAGTGTGATTTTAGTGCGTTGGTGGGTAGGGGGAGGTCAGTGTTTAAATGTGCTATAAGTATTTAATCCTCTTTGCCAACCATGGAGGTTCAGTGTAATTTGCTTTAATCCTGTGAGTGTCTGTGTGTGTTTTCTGTCTAGAACCCCTCTGGCATGTCCCAGCGTCATCGTCTCGGGCACCGGGTGGTGGAGGGGGGCAGAGGAGAGTAACCAGACAGGATGTCCCAGGGAAAGACTCTCCAAACAGACACTCGAAGGTCAGAGTCGTCATCACCTTGTCTCATTTGTTCATATATCACCTTCTCTGCCTCGTTTACTCTCAGTCTGACTGTTGTCCTCGTGTCCTCTGCAGGGTGAGACTCAGTACTCCAGCCACTCCAGCAGTAACACGCTGTCCAGTAACGCCTCCAGCAGCCACAGCGACGAGCGCTGGTTCGACGGAGGAGCCGGAGGAGAGCGAGGTGGAGGCGGGGGTTGCCTCGGTGACCCGGCTGACCCTGACCCCGACCTTCTCAACAAGGGGGGGTCCAACGACAGCGGCATCGACGCCTCGACCCACTACAACAACACTCGCCACGGCAACATGTCCAACAACCAGTCCCACAAGCCCATGCACAGCTCTGCGACCTACAGCGGCATCCAGGAGCTGTCCGTGGGAAGGAGCAGTGGCGGGGGAGAAGCAAGGAGACGAGAGTCCTCGCCCATCATACCAGCCGCGGCCAATCAGAACAAAGGGTACCGGACAAGGACATTCCCGCCTCCTGGCTCCAGTGCTGATAAAATGGATGCTTTCAAACCCAGGTAAGAGACCAAGTCACTGATGAGATGCATCTTTTATGGCGTGTTTTATGAAGCTAATATTATCTAACATTAACCTTAATAAAAGACGGGGCAGATTTATCCCAGAGAGAAACTTAGCTTAATGGAGAAGGTGTGTACTTTGCAATAACAAGCTTTGGGAGGCCTTTAGTGAATGATCCACCAAGCAGCAGTTATCTACCAACCACCAGATCACAGATCACAGCACTGTGACACATAAGAATTGATCTTTAAAAGGTACATGAAGGATTATAGAAGCCTAATCCTTATGAAACCTACAGGTCATCATGTGATCTCATCTGCTTGTGGACGTGTCGCTGCCACCCCCACATCGTAAATACATACAGCCATTAAACACACAGACATACACAGGCTCGGACCACTCTGTGTTGGATTAAAACAATCTGTGTTTAAACCCTGAGCCATCGACTCTGAAGCTGCAGTCTGTGCCTGGGATGTGTTGGACCAGACATTTGGCAAATAGTGTTGTAAGGTGGATGTTTTGTTGTAGTTAGAGGATTGGGTGCTGAATAATACCTTCTGAGAGATAAATAGGTCAGTTGAATAATTTGGATGTTTTAATACAACTGCTAATTAGCTCGTTTTGCAGTGGAGAAGAATCAGTTGAGCGGATAAAAGACATTTCAGGTCCTGCTTTTGTAGTGTGCAGCATGGTTAGGCAGCGTAGCTAAATTAGTTGATAAGCGATAATAGGAGTAGTTCATTACTCTTGTGCTGTTTACCTTTGTTGTCAATACAGTAATATAGTATCTGCTATGTATATAGTGTTGCTAAATGGACACCACCACCTGGACTTTAATTGCATACTCTTGTTTTTATCACCTAATCAATGAAGAGGAGGAGAGGAAAATGTATTAATTCTGCCAGAATGAATAAATCTGCACCACACATAGTGCAGCCTTTATTTTGAAAAAAGTCAACATTTTGAGTGCGACAGCGAGCGCTTTCTCTGTGTTCTTTATTTTACATGTTTATCACGTCCTTATTTGCCAGAGGATCTTCCACAACTGTCACTCACTGCATCATTACTATTTCTTCTTTCCTAATGTGTCACAGGCTATAACTCATCGCTAGCAGTCAGGTCTTTTTCTGTGACCTGAAATATTTCATCGATCCTGCAATTAATTGATAAAATTAGATGTAGGATGTATTTGATAATAGAAAAATCACCTCTGAATATCTTGTTCTTTTCGATTAAATTATTTTACCTTGCATCATGGTGCATCACACACAAGAGGTAGGGAGGTTTTTGTTGAGTCTTTATTGCCCTGGGATTTACCTCTCAGGCTTCATACAAGCTGCCCCACCTGAATGTTATCTGGGCTGTATGCAGTCTGAAAAGAATACCTGCTGACCATCAATTGTCTAGTTTATTTTTAATAACTTCATCTGTCTGCTTTACTTCTGAAACAAACCCTACACCCTGTGTCACACCAAGTGGCCGTTGACCTTCTGTCAGGGAAAGTGAACACAGTGAGCTTCCAGTGGCTGTTTGACTATACTGATGACGATTCTGATGCATTAATCTCGTGTATATCTGTGTGTCCCATACGACCTCTCAGGGCCTACACACCGCAGGGTTACAAGACTCCGACAGCGGAGAAAGCGCGGCATGTCCGAGCCGCTACAACAACACCCACTTCAGCTCACTTAAGCTCCATCCCTCTGTCCAGCTCCGCCCCCAAGGCCTTATATGGGAAAAGCAGACAAACCGCCTGGCAGACTGAAGACAGCTCATCGCCATCAAACACAACATCCAGCTCTGACAACAGCAACAGCAAGAAGTAAGACAAGAGACTGAGAGCTTAAAACCATCAGCTTTGATTTAGTGCTCCTCTGCCTGGACATCTTCATTAACTAAGTGGGGGTTGGTTTCAAGTACCTGCCCCTGCAGCTTTCATTATGGTCTTGGAGTACGAAAAGTCTTTAAATGAATTGGGTTAATGGAGAGCACAAAGATTTAAAGCTGTCTGTTATCTGCTGCTAGAAAATGACAGTGTATGTTCAGTGGGAAGAAAAGGCTGAGAGTGTGACCAGTGGTGAAAATCATTATGATAAATCTTTGAAATGGAGTGAGCTTTATTTCAGTTATAGATTAGTTAGTAATTGTAAACATGGATCTTTAATAGAAAATTCGTGAGTGTTTCTCTTTCGGAAGAGTCAGGCCTAAAATCAGCTGCTAATGTACTGAGCTGTAAATGGGCTGGAGGCGTAAATGGTTTTTGTCATGTGGGCAGACATGCAAACACATGACTAAGAAAATACATTCTAACCTGTGTGTTCTTGATGCTCATGTTTTGTGTGTCCAGGCATGTGGATATAAATTCAAAGAACGTGTTTGGACAACCTCGGCTCCGAGCATCACTGAGGGACCTGCGCTCCCCACGTCGGACGTATAAGAGCACGATCGAGGACGACCTGAAGAAACTGATCATCATGGACAACCCGGGAGAGATGCCGCAAAGAGATCCAGTGAGGGAGACACTAACTCTAGTGGACCATCATATCAGGCTTCAATTAACAGTCGTACTTTCTTGAACTTGCGCCCACAGCTCTGATCTCTCTCACTTTTCCCCTTGTAGTCTCCCAGGCGAACTCTGCAGCGCACCTTTTCAGATGAGTCGCTGTGCAGCGGGCGCAGGGACGCCAGCTTCGCCAACTCTGAGAACCAGACGACTCCCACCGACGTACTGTTCACCTGCACGCTGCCCACGCGCAGACACGCCGTCTCCTCCAACCACATGCAGAGCAAGAAGGGTATGTTTAAACCGTTTCATTCTCTGGAGACCTACGGAGCTCAGCGGTAGCTTGAAAGCAATCCTGTTGTAATTGTAATGCACACTGTATTTGTTGCATTTATAACTTTCTTCAGCCTTGTGGGATGTAGATGCCCTTCTTTCATGCAGAGGTTTGTTTACTCACTGCAGCTCTTTTCCTCACGTGTCCCCCAGTGCCTCTGTCTGCGTCAGAGCTGTCTCTCACAGAAGTTAGAGACAAAGTTCCTCCCTTGAGGAGGCTGGATCCTGGGCTGATGCCTCTTCCTGACACAGCCTGTGGACTGGAGTGGTCCAGCCTGGTCAACGCTGCTAAGGCCTATGAAGGTGAGGATAGAGACCCTTCAAGATTAGGTTTGTATGATCAGTCTTCTGTCTGCCATCAGTGTGGGGTTCTTAATGTGATGTATGTGGGGTTATCTGTGGATTTTTCTGTCGCAGTGCAGGTTTCGGATGTACTTAGAATTGGCTGAAAGTCTTTACATTCACACACACATGCACATCTGCTTTACATTGTACCATCGCATCAGACTTATCTTTGGTTTTGTTGATCAATTTAATGCTAAACAAATGTAAATTGCACAACAGCTTTGTTGTAATGATGAATTTGTAAGGTGGGTGTGTGGTTTATTGTCTGGATGTTGATGGTTAACTGGTGTCACCGTGTCTCGGCTGGCCTCTGTCACACGACACTCCTGGGAAAGAAGAGGGATCTGTGCGTTGGACTACAGCTCGTACCCGATCACCCGCTCTGCTTCCCAGCCACTGTTTCTTTCCCGGGTCTCTCTGATGTCCCTCGTGTCCCTCTGATGACTATCACAGCACGAACAAACACATTAAACTGAAGCCAACACTTGATCCATGGCCTTACCTGCTGCCAGGTCCACCTGTGTTTAGGTGTAATTGTGTCACATATCCCGAGGGACACCTGAGCAAAAAGACTCATTTATGCAGCTTTTTGAAAATACAATCATGTCTCTCTTTGCAGCACAAAGAGCGGTTTCCCTCTTCTCACTGACTGAGCCGCAGGTTGGAAGTCAAGACATGAGACCAGTCATAAGTCCAGTTCAGTTTCACACTCCTCAGACACCACGGACCACACCGACCTTCAGCGGGTAGGTCGATTTCACTGACGAACAGATGAAACAAACGACATTTGTTGTAAAGTATCGCCGCTACAGAACTCTAGAAATTCAACTCCTTTAAATATTCATGGCTTTGTTACGTCTCCAGGCATTTGTTTGTGCTTTGTCACCACTGCCACCTTGTGGTAACTCACTGAGCTGTCAGGATTTGAACTGAATCCTCAGGTCGTTAACTCCTCTGTGTATTCTCACTTGAGTAAACAGTTGTTTGAGTCGTGGTACCGGCTTGTTTGTTGCCAGAGAGTGTGTTTATTCTGCCAGTGAGCAGCGAGAATAAGAAGATATTCTTGATAATGAAGAGCTTTTTATTATGAAGTTCAAACAGTCATACACAACAGTGAATGCACATACACACCTGTCTTCTTCCTTCATCACCTGCATGTGTGCTGTGTGTGTCTACAGTGACGAGGTGCCCAACGATCTGTCGGGTCGGCTCTACCACCTGGAAGTCATGTTGAAACAGCTGAATAATGATCTGGAGAGAGTGAGAAAATTTTTTATATTATTTTAATTTAATTTTATTTACTTTATTTCTTGGTTAAGCAATTATAAGTAGATATAAATAGAAAATATTGGGCCCGGTTTTAAACCCAGGACATGACATCAATGTTATATGCACAAATTTTTTTCTTTTATTTTAATAATTTAACTGTCACATAAATAAATCATGATAAATAATCTATTTACTGATGTGTTTGTTCAAGCCACTTAAGAAATCCTTTGGTTTTGTTTAGAAGAATAGTTCAGGCGAATTAATTAGGTTGTTGATTTGTGAAAAGTAAATACAACATTCTTAGTTAGAAACAAAAAGCTTTTTCAATATCATTAGTATTAAAAGGGAGGGTTTCTGGGTACTCGCTTAGTACAAGTAATTACTGTTTAAAAGTTGCAGTGTCTGTTTGTTGCAGGGGTTGTATTTACTTCCTTTCACTTCAAAAATCAACAAAATATGTAACTTGCCTGAAGGTCCCCAAACTTCTGCATAAAACTACATATTGTCATTTTAATAAGAGGTGTCAGACAGCAGTCAGTTAGCTTAGCTTAGCATAAAGACTGGGAGCAGGGGGAAACAGCTAGCTTGCTCTGTTCCAACTCTCGACATGAAAGCAAATTGAAGTTTGAATGTCAAACTATTCCTCTAATAACAGTGATGAATTAAAGTTCCAGTCTTCGTCCCTCCACACTGACCTGAACAGTGATCATGTCTTTTCTTCCCTCCTCATTTTTTCCGTCTACCATCAGGAGAAGCAGGATAAAGTCGTTCTGCTGGCGGAGATGGCCAACCTGAGAGAGAACAACCAGCGCCTGCAGGTAGAAAGTCAGACAGCCAGTGAGCAGCTGCGTAAGTTCAGCGTGTTTTTTACCACCCTCAACAAGCCAGGAAGTGACCACGAGGCTCACTCCTTAACACACGAAAGTGACTCGAAGAGGGAGTGATGAACGGCGGCAGAAGAAGAAGAAGAGTGTGAGATTCAGGCCAGAGGGAGGGCGAGTGTGAGAGAAATATTCTTTCAGGAGGCAGAGGTCACACTGATGTTACCTCATACAGCTTCCACTGGACTGCCTTAAACCAGAGAGTAAGAAGGATACGATTTTTAAATGCAACACTCCCGCAAGTCTTACCGAGCCTGTGCACAGACAAAGCAGAGCCCCTCCCTCTCTATTCTCTGAGCCTGTTTATTTTTATAAACTGAAGTCAAAAAGTCTTATATGTACAAATACTTATGCTACTATGCCGGAGGAGCGACTAGGATAGGAGAACCTGACTGTTTTTGAGAACACTACATCACCTGGAGAGGCCTAATACTGTTCCTGCAGCGAATCAGCCAAAAAAAAAAGAAAAAAAAAAAAGACTCATTACAGACTGCATCTCCCAGAATGCACTAGAAGTAATGGAATCTCTACAGACATGGTACTGTAGATAGATGCCTGTGTGGTACAATTCTCATGTATCAATATTATCTATATTGTACTGATATTGCATAACAGTTGTACTAAAGAGGTATGTGTGTGTGTAACTGATGGTACAGCGAATACTCTGAAGCATTACTGCACAACTGTGTTTGTGCTCAAGGCTAGATGTGTTTTATTACCCTTTGGTGTGTGTGTGTGTGTGTGTGTGTGTTAATGTGAGCGTGTGAGAAAGCGGTTGAATGTGATGGACAACTGAGTGATGAACAAATTAGTTTACTGTAATATGAAACTTGTGGGCCACATTATTTTTCCTTCCTCCGTTTACATGGATGAACCGTGGCCCATAGATGTGAAACAAGCCATCAGCGTGCTGAGTGGAACCGGTCGATGTCAGAAACTCAGTGATACCAGTATCATATCTCTAATGTAGTGCGTTGTTTTGAATTTAATTCTCACTGTCTCCAGTAGTGCCGCGTCATCTCAGATCTCAGTGTACTGGATAATTATTTTAGCCTTGAGTCGTTATCACAGTACAGTACTTTCAACTTACTTTTCTTTTGTATTATTTAAAGCGATAGTTGGACATTTTGGGAAGAATCTAAACCTGCTCACTTTGCTGGATGAAAAGATTGATACCTCATCACTCTAACCATTTCCACTTTTGGAGACGTTAGAATCTAACGTTTCTCCATCATATGTGATAAAGTCTCACCTCAGATTAGACTGGAAACAGTCTAAAAACTAATTTATATAAACAACAATTTGCCATTTTACATGGCAAAGTTTCTTTTTTTCCTTTTTATTTTTTGTTCTTGGCCAGTAGCAGTAACTTTCTGGAGACTTGCCTGGTTGCCTGGCAACTGGTCCCAGTGTTAGACCAAACTCTGTGACTGGGTTAGAAATTTCTGATAGCCGCTGCAAACCTATTATTTTTTTATGAGACTTGATCACATCACATTACCAAAAGCATGGTGACTTCAGAACCTGCCCTGAAAAGTTGCACCATTTTTACTTTTTATTTTTGTGAGGGAATATTTTTGTCCATCTTGTTTCTTACGAGCTTAAATATCAGTCTGAATCAATGATTTATGCATCAAAAGTCGAGATGTAAACTTTTAAAAGAAACAAATGTCATGGATTCAGTGAGTTATGATGTGGGCTACAAATCTGAAAACAAAGTACACCAAATCTGCTATTAGTGATTCCTGTTCATGCTTTGTACCAGTGAAGAATCGACCACTATCACTGAATGACTTTGATATTATAGAAAACTTAAAAACATGATGATTCTCGTTCTGAAGTTTTAACAAGCATCTTTTTGCTATTATTTCCATAAGAAGGTTTATGGACGTTTATTCTCCTTGGACACTGGAGATGATGGTATCCTCGGAAAAACAAATCACACCAAATCTAAAAATATGTGTATCATGTCTGTGTGTTCAGATTTAACTTGGTTATAATGAACAAATTGTGTTGATAAGTGGGCCAAAGTACAATAACCAAACATGGTGATCACCCAACACGAGAGTAATGTCAATCTTCTTATTAAACTCTCAGCAAGAAAGCAAATGTGTAGTTTATTTCCCAAAATGTCAAACTATTCCTGTAACTGCGTCTCCTTTGTGTACTAATCAAAATGAAGCTATGTCACCAGTAACGTGTGCTTATAGAAAACATTTTACTGTACATGAAACTCACTGGACAACACTGAAGCTCCTTCATATCAGAACCAGACTGTCTGTGTGTATGAGAAGATTTGTCCCTGTGTTCTGTGATAAACCCAAATGAACACAAAAGACACTATTTATACTGCTAGCTTGCTTAATGATATTGTCTACTATATCTATTTTTCATACAGAAATGTGTGTCTCTGTGTTTTTTGGATGCTGGTACTGAATGGACACGACATCCCTGCAGAGGATGAATCTTATCTTTAATCTCTAATGTGATTCTCTTTATTAATTGCTGGTGAAATTGTACTAAATTCTCATCTCCTGCTCTGCCCTGTTGAACAGCTACTTCTCACTCGTCAGGAGGTTTCCTCTCTGGTCTGACTGGATCTGTTCGTTTGAATTTTCCGACTCGCTCAGGTTTTTCAAGATGCTGTTAATGACACTACCATCGAGTAGGGGTGGGCGATTGGTGCATTGTACTGTGAGACAATTTAAATCTGTCTGCAATCAGATACGTTGACATCTTGTTTATACTGTTGTAGTTATCCCTTTAATATTTCTGGGTGATTTATGCCAATAAGTTAGCAATTCATTTACTGGCTTATCCCAAAACAGACAAATATAAACTGTTTCTCTTTCGATTTTCATTCAAGTTTTAAAGTTAAAATTGAATATGTCTTGATAAAGGATTTTTGTCCATATCGCCCACGCCTACTCTCAAAAATACTTTTCTTTCACTGACACAATAGGGAACAAGTGTTGACTGAGGTAGACAGAAAACTGCCATTTTCTCCTGTTTCTCTTCAGCCCAAAAAAAAACCAAAACAAATAACTGCATCTGCTTCAGTGTCACCGCCTCCTTGTTCTTCGGCAGCCAGTTTTACAGCTTCGAGTTGGGCTGTTGTCATCCCAGTAACTTTGATACCAGTAACGTTTGTATCTAAAGCTCCTTGGACTTTCTTTTTTTTTTTGCTGTGGGTTCAGAAATACTTTTATCAGTCTTTCATAAACAGATTCGTGCTTTAATGAGGTTCAGGTGCTCCATCAAAAGGCTCCCGTGTTTATTCTGGTTTCAGGTTTGGACATTTTTAAGGAGGTTGGATCAGGCTCCAAGTGACACACTCCTGTTATTCCTCCAGTAGGAAATCCTTCACTCATGAAGCTTGGGAGGTGTAGCTGTGATTTTAGTATCTGCAAGTCTTAATCTTTAGTTTGCTTATGTAAAAGGGGCAAGGTTTCTTTTTTTTATATATATATATATATTATATATATATATATATATATATATATATATATAAATTTTGTCCATGTTATGTATAATTTTAAGCTATTTATAGCATACACAACGATCCCTGTTGAACAAATCAATAAATCATTATTAAAGTTATGGTAATATTGTATAACTAGGTTTGTTTTTAGATGTTAAATATTTTGATAATTTATTTTTTAACATTGGCCACTGTTGCAGACAATAGTGAAGATGAGAGGGTACTGTGTTTTTATTTGTGTATGCTGTTTTATTTCTGATCTGTGTACAAAATTGATTTGTATGATTCCTTTGTTTTTTTTTTCTATTTTCTGGCGTCGTCTTTTCCGCTCTGCTCATCGGTGCGTTCTGCATGTGGCAGAGGTACATGACACGCAGACAGAAATGTTTCGTTGAACAGTTTTCTTTGGGTTGTAATAATAACTTGTACATTTTAAAGTGTAAATTATGTTTTCATTATTTTATAAAAAATATATTAAAAAAATAACTATCAGAACATTTGCTGATTTTCATTCTTTAAATAAAGAGACTTTTTCCCAGGTTACAAAAGCGATAGTAAACTGACTGTAATTAATGTTATTCATTATTTTTACATATGAAGTAAATACACGTAACACCTAGAGCCCAATGTCACATCTTCAAATTGTTTGATTTCTTTGACCAAAAGTTCAAAACCCCAAATCCTCACATTTGAGAGGCTGGAACCAGAATCATTTGCACTTTTAATTGATAATGTCTGAACTGATCAATCTAGAGCAGATTTTACTTTAAAAAAAGCTAACTGACATAATTGGCAACTATTTGAATCAACATTTTGTATAAAAAATAGATTTAATGGACAATATTTGAGTCATTTTTCCAAACAAGAAACCCCGAACATCTGCAACATCTGCTGCTTCTCTTGGTCTTGCATTACAGCAAACTGAATATTTCAAGTGTTGGACATTTTACACCTTGAGTTGATGTGAAACAGCTCAAACAATTAATCATTTTATTGATGGTAAAGATCTTGATTAGTTGTAGCTAGGGCTGAAAAATCGAAATTGCCAAAATGGCCAAGTAGGATATTGAAATCGGAGGAGCCGCAATATTTTGATTAAAGGTCAAATGTGTCGCACCATAAATGAATCAGTGGTGTTCGAGACGTCCGGCCTACAGATCCTGTTCTACAGACATGAACATGCTTGTTTGGTACAAATAATAATTTGTATAATTTTTTTCTGTGAAATGCAAAAACAACACTTCCAACTGAAATCGTGACTCGTATGATTAATATATGAATGATTTTTTTTTTTTTTTTTTGCATATCGTTCGGCCCTAGTTGTAGCCCTGCATCACGTCCCCGGCGTCCCACAAACAATGACAACAACTTGCATATAAAACATTTTATTTTCTATTACAAAGCATCTTTATTTCCATCATAAAAAAACATGTTGTGTTGCGAGTACTTTGTGACTTCTATTGACAGCTGTGAGTTGATGTAACATTTAATAAAAATTTATTCCATATATTGTGACAAGCTCCCGGCAGTGCTTTCAAAAATGACTTAAGAAGAATGCTGGAGCCTGAATTGTTATGGAAGCACTTGTATAAGATCAGGCGCATCACCCAAAGCTTCAGTATCAAGTCAGAACAGGTGCATTTAACAGAACCTCAAGCTTTAGCAGGTTAGAGTCGGGGTAAGAGTGAAATTAGTGGAGGGAATAACCGTTTAAGATCCGCACATGAGGCACTCGTCTCTGTTCTCCAGAGAGCAAACCATGGCTGCTGTGTTACGGTCTTTGATCTCCTGCTCTGAGGTCTTGTCCGGCTGCGGCTCCTTCAGCTTCTCCTTGTTGAGGGTGAACTGGATGGGGTTGGCGGCGGGCTTTGTCCTCAGGTAGTACATTCCTGTCTTCAGACCCTGCGGTGAGGAGGAGAAGAGAATATAAATACACACCGTTGTTGCATTCACAGTGGTTTGTTTTTCTGTTCCGATTCGTCCTGCAGGCGTCACTCACTTGTTTCCAGCCGTAGAAGTGCATGCTGGTCAGTTTGCCGTAGTTTGGCTCTGCGATGTGGATGTTCAGGGACTGGCTCTGGTCGATGTAGGCGCCACGGTCGGCGGCCATCTTCAGTATGGTCTTCTGGGAGATTTCCCACACCGTTTTATACAGCTGCTTCAGATCATCTGGAATCTCACCAATGTCCTGTTGAGATAATAAAAACAATCTGATCATTAAATGTTTAAGACAGAACAGTCACCACACCAGAGCAGCTACTAAGTCGATAACGAGACACCGTTTTCAGTTTTGAGAGAAATGCCAAACATTAAATGGTTCCAGCTTCTAACACGAGGATTTTCTCCTTTATTACAGCTAGTGGTTCTTGAGAGTGAACTGAACATTTGGGGTTTTGAACATGGTGCAAAATGATTAATTGAGAAAATAATCTGCAGATTAATCAATAATAAAAGCAATCATTAGTTGCAGCCCTGCACAGTACAACTGCTTTTGAGAACCAGCAGACATTTTGCTCTAATCATGAGGAAATCAAACTGATGTGTTTGCTAGTTACTCTGAAGCTCACGTGAGCAGATTTCTGAAGAGGGTTACCTGAATGGATCCATTGTGAGCTATCAGCTGGTTCTTCATCTCCTCGTTCCACAGTCCTCTCTCCGTCAGGTCCTTGAGCAGATGAGGATTGACGATCTGAAACTCTCCGGAGAGGACCCTGCGGGTGTAGATGTTGCTCGTGTAGGCCTCAATAGACTCGTTGTTGCCCAGGATCTGGGCGGTGGAGGCGGTGGGCATCGGGGCCAGCAGCAGGCTGTTCCTCACGCCGTGCTTGGCGATCTTCTCCTTCAGCAGCTTCCAGTCGCACAGGTCAGTGGGCGTCTTCTCCCACATGTCGTACTGGAGGGTGCCCTTGCTGACAGGAGAGCCTTCATACGTCTCGTAGGGGCCGAGCTCGGCGGCCAGCTCGCAGCTCGCCTCCAGGGCGGCGTAGTAGATGGTCTCAAAGATGTGGATGTTCAGCAGCTGAGCCTCGGGGCTTTCAAAGGGGTGACGCATCAGGATGAAGGCATCAGCCAAACCCTGAACACCGATTCCTATTGGCCGGTGGCGCTTGTTGGACCTCTCGGCTTCAACCACTGGATAGTAGTTAATGTCTATGATCTTGTTCAGGTTCTTGACGATTACTTTGGTCACATGTGACAGTTTTTTAAAGTCAAAGGTCCGCTCAGGGGTGACGTACATGTTGAGAGCGATGGAGGCCAGATTACACACCGCCACCTCATCATGGCTGGTGTATTCAACAATTTCTGTGCAGAGGTTGCTGCATTTGATGGTGCCCAGATTCTGCTGGTTGCTCTTCCTGTTGCAGGCGTCTTTGTACAGCATGTACGGTGTACCGGTTTCTGTCTGGGATTCAATAATGGCATACCACACCTGCTGAGCCTTCACCACTCGCTTGACCCTCCCCTCCTTCTCATATTTGGTGTAGAGCTGCTCAAACTCCTCCCCCCAGCACTCGTCCAACCCGGGGCACTCGTTCGGACACATCAGAGACCAGTCTTGGTTGCTCTCCACTCTCTTCATGAACAAGTCAGGGATCCACAGGGCATAGAAAAGATCTCTGGCCCTTTGCTCATCCTTACCCGTGTTCTTCTTCAGCTCCAGGAAGTCAAACACGTCAAAGTGCCATGGCTCCAGGTACATGGCGAAGGCTCCCGGTCTCTTGTTGCCGCCCTGGTCGACATAACGCGCCGTGTTGTTGTAAACTCTCAGCATGGGGACCAGACCATTAGAGTTGCCGTTTGTGCCAGCGATGTAGCTCCCCGTTGATCTGATGCAGCTGACCGCCACACCGATTCCTCCAGCCGATTTGGAGATGAGGGCACAATGCTTCAGCGTGTCATAAATACCTTCAATGCTGTCATCCTTCATGGCAAGCAGGAAGCAGCTAGACAGCTGTGGCCTGTTGGTTCCTGCGTTGAAGAGTGTAGGAGAAGCGTGGGTGAACCACTTCTCTGACAGAAGGTTGTAGGTCTCAATGGCTGCATCGATATCTGTTTTGTGGATGCCGACAGACACTCTCATGAGCATGTGCTGCGGACGCTCGGCCACTTTGCCGGTGATCTTCAACAGGTACGACCGCTCCAGAGTCTTGAAGCCAAAGAAGTTGTAGGAGAAATCTCTGTCGTAAATGATGGCCGAGTTGAGGCGGTCTTTGTTCTCAAGAACAATGTCGAGGGTCTCCTTGGAGATCATGGGGGAGTGTTTTTTATTCAGAGGGTTGATGTAGTTGAACAGGTCCTCCATCACCTCACTGAACACTTTCTTCGTCTCTTTGTGCAGGTTGGAAACGGCGATTCGTGCAGCGAGGATGGCGTAGTCGGGGTGTTTGGTTGTGAGAGTGGCAGCGATCTCAGCTGCCAGCGTGTCGAGCTCCACGGTGGTGACTCCGCTGTACAAACCCTGAATCACCTTCATGGTGATCTGGGCCGGGTCCACAAAGTCAGAGTTCAGTCCATAGCAAAGCTTCTGGATACGAGAGGTGATTTTATCGAACATGACGCGCTCTTGGCGTCCATCTGAAAAACAAAAGAAATACACACTAAATCACCAGTGTCCAAAGTTGTCAGTCAGCAAACTGCAACTCAGAAATCAATAAAGATAAGAGTAATAGCTTGTTGAATAAATAATAACAATAATAATAAAAAATAATAAAATAATTCATGACAAATCCAGTGAGATCCCAGTCTGGACTGATCTTAGTCAAACAGGATGTTTCATCACTTTTCCTTTAGAGCCAACACTTTCTAAATATTAATAAATCAAACTTTTGTTTGTTTGTTTTTACTCACTATTTTTATGTATCATTTGTATGTTTGTCATCATATTGAAGTAAAAATATCTTCCTTCCTTTTCATTTTTTTTTTTTTTATATCTTTTATCTTTTCCTGTTCTTGTTCCTGTTGTTTTAGAAATGTTTTTTATATCCCGAGTCTTGCTTCACCCTTCCAGAGAAAGGTCAGTCGATTATTGTGAGGAATTCCTCTTTTGGACTTTTTTTTTTGTTTGTTTTTTAAAAAGAAAATTGCTGACAATTGTGCGGAAGTTTTTGTGAAAGAACTGGTTTAAAACAAAGGGCTTCACACAGCATAATACATTTCACATCTATAGCATTTTGGACAGTTATTCAGATAAAACAAGACATTCGAAGATGTGACCTTGGTCTGTGGGTATTTTTCACTATTATGTGTCATCTTATTGACAAAACGAATAATTGATTAATCGAGAAAACAATCAACATACAGGCGTATCTGTATAAAACATACAGGAAGGAATCCAAGCAACAGAAACTTAAATGAATACAAAAAAGTAGGTACAGGAATTAGATTTAACAAAATCAGTACAATCAAAACTAAAAATAGTTAAAATTATAAGTACAGCTGAAAATAAGGGGGGGGGGGCTGTGCAATATACACGGCCATTTGTTCACATAATCTTAGAGTTTTGTTTTATGGCGTGTAACTTTTCTCAGCGTTTTGTAATAAGTTTCAAATCGTTTTTCAAAGCCTTAAAACACTGGACAGACCTTTGTGTTTCCTCTTCATGACCAACCTGCAGAAGCTGAGCAAACTAATCAGCATCTCCTCGATCATAACCACGCTGAGGGCCACTGTGACATTCAGGTAGTACTGTATAACTTGGCTTTTTGGCGCCAACTATGACAAAGGCTCATTATGGCTGAGTCCATAAACAATAATCTCAATACAAAGCTGAAGTTGACGGACTCACAAAATTACATTGTGGTTCGTGTCAACGTCCACGTGGATGAGCAGGTCACTGACGCTGTTTCTCCGACTCAAGCAGCGCCTGTGAGTTTCGGTAGTATGATACAACACCTGATCCTAAAGACCGGTAGATCCGCATTACTGACAGTTAGCCATGAAGCTAGCTGAGGCCCGAGTTGCTCTGCTCCAAAACAACAAAATAAACTCCTCACCTCGCTTGATCACATGCATACTGGCACGGTGTGGTGTTACTCGTCTCCCAAGAAATTAGCAGCTCTCCGGCTACACGTTCAGGGTCTCCTCGCTGTCACGATGTGCGGCTGAACACGGTCTCCTTCCTCCCTCACAAAAGAACGCGCGAATGACTCCAGAAAATCCCGCTAACGTCGTATTTGTACGGAAGACGTCACTAATGATCAGCAGAGAGCGATATGCTGTTTGACCAATCAGAGGCAAGAGTACACGGGACTTCATGTCCGAGGACCAATCAGAGGAGTTTAGAATGTAATAATAGACTGTCAGCTTCCGCATCTGTTCTTCAAATGTGGCGGGACAGAGAAGTAGGTCATGTAAATATTAGGATAGGATGTGCAGTTTTAGTGAGCACTAGCTCATGTAGGGAATTAAATAAGTACATCGACCTGCAAAGAAAACATTTTACAGTTAACTCAGTAGAGTTGGTAATAAAATAAGTAAAGCAAGAGCCAAATATTTAACTTGGAGCAAAATTAAGATGTAAAGGCAGAGGTTATGGGGTGGAGATCTTAAAGGTTTCATCAAATCCAGCAAGAATCAGGAGTGGGGAATCATAGCCAAGAAGTTTCACAAGTATCTGATCAGGACTGAATTAAATTGATCTCCACGCCACATTGGAAAGAATCCAAGCAGAAACTGCGATGTCGTGTTGTCCTTGTCTGTCCTGAAAGACAGTTAACGAAGATCAAAAGGGATTGAACATATAATCCTGACAAACAGCTCTTTTCACTCTTGAGACATGTCTTCACATGACACAGGGCTGCCAACAGGGAAATGTTAATTCTGTAACACTACAGTGGGTGGCGATAATACTCCACCCGGTTGCAACCCGCCATTATAAGAAGTTTTGTTCTGATGCAAGATTACATTATTTTCAAATAAACCATACTTATGTTTTTTTTTTTTTTTCTGAACTGCATCCATTATTACAAGTACTCTCTCAGGAAAAGCATCAAAACAAATACTTATTCCTACAAACTAAAGCCAGGGAACAGAGAGGAGAATGATGCAATGATGTGCATGGGTGTGTAAAGGGAAGGGAAGTTTAAGAAACAAGTTTATAGAGACATAGTATATTATTGAAGAAGGGTTAGATCGAGGGCAGCTGGACTGAAGACGTTTCATCCAAGAAGCTTCTTCTGTTCTGACAGACTGCTGAGGAGACACGTGTATTTAGATACCAGATATATTCAGTTTACTATCATGTGTCACCGATAAAAGCATCAAATAGCTGATTAACAGATGTAGCTGTTTAATAATAAATCAAAACAAACAAAACAAAACAAAAAAATCATTTTTTTTATATATATGACTGTAGTTTTTACTCCAATTCAATAGGTGGCGTTATTGCAGTACAAAGCTTTTTTTTCAACCACAATTAAAAACACAGTAGAAGTTTCGCCATTTGATCAGAGATTATACTAAACTGTCCTATAATGTGAAGGCGTAACATCTGCACATGTTTTACACGGAGGTCTGCACCACAAGAGTTATACACGTTTGCAGCTTGGTCGCTTTGATGCAGTTTTCCCATTAGCTGCTGTTACTGGATATAAAATGAGTGTAAGGCAAAGTGAAGAGCTGCTGCTCCATGAACAGCAGGAGCCAGAGAAACCCACAGAATGAATGTTTCTGTGTATCCTGGATTAACTGGATCAAAGAAGCACTTAAGTCAGTCATGTCTACTGAGGAGTGGGCTGCTGGGAGACTGGGACCTTAAAAAACAGACTAAAAGCGAAGGATGAATCATTATGTTGAGACGGGACTGTTGCAAACACAGACTGTTTCCCCCGACTCTGCTTAGTTTAGCCTCCCCTCGACTTCCTGTGTGAGTTTCCCTCCTGCGTTGGGCAGTTTCCACACGTCGCCCTAAGGACTCACTGAGTCCCGGTAAAAAGACACTGCATCTCCAGTCATGTCCAGGTCCAGTCGACGGTACAAGCCTCTGCAGCAGAGCAACGGCAGCGGCTCTTTCCCCAGCTGTGACCGGGTTCGGATGCCCCGGGCCCGGGTACTGCTGTTCTGTCTCCTCGGGTTTCTGGTGCTAGCGGTGGTGCTGGGAGTCTACTTGTCCAACGACACAACCAGTGGATACGTGAACCGCCTGCGCACCGCGGATCTGACCAAAGACAGGGTAAGAGTTATGACTGAAAAATAAACAAGGTGTTGTGTTGTCTTGCCTTTTATGTGACGTTTCACAATAACCAGATTCAGTGGTGGAAGGTACATGTAATCAAATACTGCACTTAGTTGACTTGAGTATTTCTATGTTCTGTTACTCTATGCATCTACTCCACTACACTGCTTTTTACTTTACTGCATTTATTTTATTGTACTACTGTTAAATTTACTTTAACCAGCTACAATGTGAAATATGTACACACACACACACACACACACACACACACACACACATATATATATATATATATATATATGCATCTGTAATATTCCAGTTGAATAATGTGATTCTGCATAATAAGTACTTAAAGCACAATTTGCTGTTAATTCTTGTGCAATTTTACTTAAGTAACATTTTGATTGTAGAAGTTTACTTGACTTTACCTCAAGGTAATTGCTCTCATTGACCAGATACAACAGGTGTTAGTGGTGACATAGCTGAACTATAAGTTTTGACTCAATGATTGTCTATTCAGAATAATACAGTTTATTTATTTTTATTCATGAAAACCACCAGCCAAAGTTCTCTAAATCAAAATGACAAAAAAAGGATACAGAATTAATATCAACAAGGCAGAAACCAGTAAAACAGAAGACACAAATCTAAAATGTGCATTTTATGATACATAAGATGTCAAGCATGAAATACATATGTACATACATACAAAAATGCATATGTTAATTGATAAAAAAGTAGTTTTAATAAGTGATTTTTAGATTTAGATTGAGTGTAATAGTTGTTATTTTCCTCAACAGTTCTTTTCCTCCCTCTACTGTTTAGTGCTGTAACCATCAGTTGAATAATTTATTACTAAGTCCACAGAAAATGAATCGTTGTAGCAAGCCAGTCACTGCCCAGCTTCTCCAGTGTGAGCATAATGCTGCTTGTCTTGGTTTTATATTAGCATAAATTCTATCAGGGTGTATTCGGGTTGGTTGGATAAAATAAACAATGTTAATATATCAGTCTGGGCTGAAGTCTGTGACATTTTTCACCATTTCCTGAAATTTTCTAGTCTAAATGATATCTCTAAAACATTTATTGAAAAATTACTCAATAGTGAAAATAACCGCTATTCGTAGCCCTACGTAGTACCATTACTCTCCTGTTTGTTCTGTATTTTGGATGTGTCGCAGTATCAAGAGAGACAGAAGGGACAATATTCATTCAGCAACTTAAAGTCACTGTAGCTGCCCAGGTGTGTCACTTCCCGCTGATCACGCGTCTCACTTCACTTGGTTTTGATGTTGTTCATCAGTCCCACGACTGCTCTTCTTTACTTTTAATTTATAATCACCAGGACAGGAGCTGCAACCACACAGCCGTGTTATGAAAATTGATTGATCTTCTGATTATTTTCTCAATTAATAATTTTGTCTATAAAAATTTCAGAAAATATCGAACAGTGTCCATCACAGCTTCCCAGTCTCTTGAACTACATGTCCAACATGAACCAACAGTCCAAAAGTGAAAGACGTAAAGTTTATTATTGCACAAAAAAAAAGTATCATATGAAGATCTTGAAGTTTGACAAGGTGGGACCTGGAGTTATTGGCTTTTTTGCTTGAGAAATGATTCCAATAATTAATCAAGCATCAAAACAGAAGCCAATTTTTTCTGTCAACCAACATTTCGATTAAATGACTCACACAGGATATCAGTCCTCAGTTGAGATAAGCATGAACTCTACAAAATAAAACCTTAAACAGGGACAAAAAGGAGAAACCTTGGGGTGTAAACAGAGTATAGATATACCAATTATATTATGGAGTAACAGAATGACAACATTACGTAAGTAAGGACCAAATATACAGTATATGTAGAATAAGGATCAGAGGAGAAGTCAAGCAGTTCTGCACCATAAAAACCTGAGAAGAGGACAAACCCTTACGTTTCATTTTCAGTGCTGTTACTTCACGTCCTGCCCTTTTCTTTATTCACAGCACATGCTTTTCCTCTTCCCACATCAGCTTTTTCATCATTGATCCTGTTATCTCTTCTGCAGTTATCCCACAAACCCAGTAAGTGCTCTCCAGCTCAACTCCGCCGTCTGGCCTCTCAGGTGGACGGGACTCGTCTGTGGGAGACTCACCTGAGGCCCATCCTGATAGAGAGGCTCCCGGGGACACAGGGCAGCCTGGCCGTACAGCAGGTGTGTCTAAAACTTGAATAGGTTCCTCTTTGATGCACATTCACTCTCTTTGTTTCTTTCCCTCATCTTTAATCCGACCTCTACTTGCTCCACTTCAGCACATCACCTCCACCCTGTCCTCGCTGTCTGCTGGCTGGTCCATAGACCCAGACTCCTTCAAGTCTCCAACCCCTCGAGGCCCGGTCACCTTCACTAACATCGTTGCCACTCTGGACCCTTCAGCCCCTCGGAGGCTGCTCCTGGCCTGCCACTATGACTCCAAGGTCCTGCCTCCCGACCCCCAGGCGCCAGAGAAGGTGTTTCTCGGGGCCAGTGACTCGGCGGTGCCCTGTGCTATGATCCTGGAGCTCGCCACTTCTCTGGATGCCCAGCTTAGATCATTCAAACAGCAGGTGTGTGTTCAGATGTGTTTTCACACGTGTGTGCTGTCATCTTGGCAGTTGGATGCTGACAGATTAGTTTCCCATTTGTTTGATCCTTTCCTGTGCGCCCTCCCATAACAAAGAGTAAAGATCTGAGCTGCTGACGAGTATTTTCTTTCTTCTTTTTTTCCCCTTAGACCCTCATTTTGTCCCTTTGCCTCGAGGCTGCAGTATAGGATAAAAAATGCTGACTCTAGGCCCCTGTATTGAATGCAGATGTCATCTCTATATAGCAGTGTCTCTCCAGAGGCTGTGCTTTATGTAGTTACTGTAGGAATACACACATACTTGCCTACACACACTGCGACAACACTGCAGAAAGAGAAACTGGCCTCAGTTGCTTGCTTTTTGTAAATTGCATTTTAATGATAATTTGCTTCTTTCCTGTATAGAAACTTCCAGTCTCCCTTCAGCTCGTGTTTTTTGACGGTGAGGAGTCGTTTGAAGAGTGGACGGCCACAGACTCGCTGTACGGCTCTCGCCACCTGGCTGAGCGGATGGCCAACACGCCTCACCCCGCAGGCTCCTCACACACCACCGTGCTCCAGGCTGTGGTGAGGAAACTGTGTTGCTCTGTACAGAAATACACGTCCTCCATGATCGTTCCTCACACCCTGATGCAGACACATGCTAAATTATGTATGATCAGGCTGAATTTAGCAGAAACACACTGCCCATTTTAAGCTCAATAGCTGGAGCTCAGTCATGTTTAATGGCTAAAAATCTAGTTACTGCTTTGTCTCTCATGCAGTCATGTAACTTTACACAACTGTTTCTGTGTATTATGTTTTTTCTTTACATCTCAGCAACATGTAATGTACTATGATTAAAAGGAAATTCAATATTCACTACCAATTTCCAACTACTGACTGCTGTCTTTTGACTTTCAAATCTCGCCCTAGGACCTTTTTGTGCTGCTGGACCTGCTCGGCGGTCCTGACCCACTGATTGCCAATCACTTTGATAACACGGCACGCTGGTTTGATCGTCTGATTGCTGCAGGTAGGTACTGGCTGTGGCTTTATTGTGAATATTTAAAATCCCTCGCTGTTGTATTCTCTCACTCTGCCTTCACCCCCCTCTCTCTCAGAGAAGAGACTCCATCGACAGGGCCTCTTGACATCTCACCCCTCTGAGCAGACGTACTTTAGGAAGGATGTGTATCTTGGACCTGTCCAGGACGACCACATCCCCTTCCTTCACAAAGGTGAGTGATAACACCAGGTGGGTTTCTCTCTCACGTGTTTTTAATGTACATTTTAAAGCTTAAAATATCACAAATAAAGTGTTTATGCCTGGCTAAGGTGTGAAGGCTGGTGTATTGAGAAAAGCAAAATGTAAACAGCAGATCTGTGAGGAGCGATATGGGGTTGGAGTTTGTGGAGCATTGTGGAGCAAAGTTTGACTGGCGCCCTCCTTTTCAGCTGATTCAGTCCCATTTTATTAGATCGGATTTTATTGAAATTGAGATTTGCGCTACATCTGGATAGAAACCTGGACACGATCAGTCCAGTAGCCTGCGCCTGTAGAGCATGCTCACCCTCCTCAACAGGGTGGCAGCCCAGGTGCTCATCCAGGCATTTGTCATTGTCTGTTTGGACCAATGCAGCGTCTGCCACCAGACCTCTGCAGCTAGTCCAGAATGCTGCTCTGTTCAGCCTCTTCAGTTTTCCCACACCACTACCCTTCTCTGGCCTAAAGTTCACTGAAGGGAGCTTAGGCTGTTGGTGAGACAAAACACATATAGAGACAGAGACATCACAGTGTGCTTGGAGAAATTTAATGGCATTTTTTTTTTTTACAATTAACGACTTATTGAGAAATCGAGAAAATAATTGGCAGACTACTCAACATTGAAAATAATCGTTAGCTTCAGCCCTAATTCAGTCTACCTTCCTTCATGTATAAATCATCAAATCATGATGTTTAAGAAGGTGGAACCACAAATGCTTAGCATATTTACTTTAAAAATTATGAAAACAATTAGTTAATTATCAGAGGAGCTGTAGATTCATTTTCTTCTCCACTTTCCTGATTGACGAACAAATTGAGAAAATAGGTTCCCGGAGTCTAAAAACTAAAACGTTTTTTGGGATATATACAGTATGTTCTAAGTATATTACACATGCTGTCAGTCAGCATCACTACTTTCCTCTTTCCTCTCCATCCGTCCATATAGGTGTCCCTGTGCTACATGTCATTGCCACTCCCTTCCCGCAGTTCTGGCATACGCTGGACGACACAGAGGAGAACATGCACCGTCCCACTGTAGAGAACCTGACCAAGATCATGGCTGTGTTTCTGGCTGAATACCTGGGCTTCTGAACACAAACATTAACAGATGTTAGAGGTGAAGGTCCACACAGCTGTCACCTGAAACCCTCTGCTCACTGTTACCCTGTTCTGGATTACTAGTGCTGTTTATCTCACTGGTTACGAATAAAGGACCAGGTGCACAAGAGGAGACCCCGATGAAATGAACTAAATGGAACTGGGATACCAGCTGAACTTTACCAAAGACTTGTCCCTGCTGGTCCGGTTTCCTTGTTTTCATTTAATGAATGAGTTGGAGGCCCTTCTCCAACTGTCTGGGAATGTGAAGTGGATACAGAGTCTTAATTAAAATATTATTGTAATGGCTAATGAGCATGGTACCTGAGGGGAACCTGGGAAATGTGTTTGATTTCAAAAGCCCTCTAAATTAATACTTTAGCTTAATTCCTGTTAAAACAAAATCTTAGCCTTATCCATATTATTAATCATTGATTACTATTATTAACCCCATTAATATGATTGAGATGCACTACTGACTTTTTAAAGACAGACTTCACAATCAGTTGAGCTCTCTGAGCTGCTGTGAACACTGTTCGTACAGTGAAAATGGTGACAGCTAGGTCATTTCTGTGAATAATCTTCATTTTATCTTCACATGAGTGAAGCTCCTCTTGGCCTTACAACCTGCTATTATTAATGGCTAGCTATATTATGTGGCTGTACCGCACAGTTTGTGTCTGTGTAATGATATTAGAGCGAAAGGCCAATGAATGTGATTTTACACCAAGGTGTAGGGAAAAGTCAGCAATAAAGTTTAAATGGTTTATTCAGTTTGTCTCAGATGTTGATGCACCTTTGGGAAGTCAAAAACACTAAAATGCTGACGAACATTTTACCAGCTTAGTCTCATCTTTCCTTTAACCAGCTGAAGAACATGATTGTTATAAATGTCTTGATACCATGTGGGAACATAGTGTGTAAGGATGAGTGAGAGACTTTCCAATGTGTGTCGATCCTCCGCAGGGCTTTGCAGCACATCTGTGAACTGGTATGTTGAATTTAAATCCAGCCATATGTCGCTTACTTTTAAAGTCTGTCTTATATTGTGTTCTGTGTTTAAGTCAAGGTACAATGTCTGCTGAGTCATGTTTTGGTAATAAAACTACTTGCAAAATGTTTGTTTTACTGAGAAACCAGGCTTTAAATTCAAGAAGGAGCAAAACAATGTATTGTACTATAGTGTATTGTAATGTAATATACTTGTCAAAAACAAACAACCAAGTAAGAGAAGTAGCAAATTAGACATCTGAAGGGCTGATTTAGATGAGGCCTTCACACATATGATGTAGAGGAGGTGGTGGGTGACAGAGGGGTGGAGGAGGTCTGTAGTGTTGGGGATGTGGGCTGCCTGGAGGTGACGGGTCATTGTCAGAGGAGAGGTAGACTTCTCCTGAGGGTCCTCCAGAACCAGCTGTTTGGAAACTGAAGGTAGAGCTGAATAACATAAAAATAGTGGGAGAAAACAACATTTTAATATATTTCACAACACACTGTTAAACATTACATCAGGTCCCTAATTTAACCACAAGAGGGTGCTGTTATATGTAAAAACGGAATAAAACAACAGGCTACCAATGTGTACTATGTTGGCAGTTCATTAGGTACACCTAGCTGAAACTAAGTTGAACAGAAACAGCTCTCAGTGTAATGTAATGCAGTTCAGCAGCACAACAAAGTGCATTCTCCAAAAACTGAATCAACACCTCTCAATTTCGGTAAAAACTGAACAGGACTGTTGTATCTGACTGCAGTAGTTTCAGGTGTATGTATGTGCAACAGAAACTTCCTCTCATTTTGTACGTGTAAAGTTTAGATTGCTGTAAGATCAGACTGAACTGGAAACACGGTTCTCTTGTATGTGCTTTACAGATGTTCAGGTGGTGTAAAGACACCAAAACCATAATACTTCCACCACCTGCTGTGTTCTCAAATAGGAGAACCACAGAACAATGGCACAATAAATGGATGAATAAATAACTGTGCTGTGCGTAATATAATTTTGCTGACAGTTATTGCTCTTTATCTCCATTGGGTCTCCAATGAAGAAATTGTAACTTTCCCCTAAACAGTGGCTTGATCAACCCCCTGAGGGTCCCCGGGGCTAAAGTCTGTTGTTGGTTCCCTTCTGATGCACACTATACATGGCAATGCTTTTCATTCCCCAAAACGTGGTGGACTTTATCGACTCCTGGTCAATTTTATGTAAATTCGAGCTGTGACGTTTTTAGGCACGTGGTTTTAATTAGTATTGATTAAACTGCACATTTTGTTTGTGGCTCGAGACTGTCTTCAAACGGCAAGGATTAGTTCGTGTCTTCAGGTTGCGGTGAGTCCACATAAACTACCTACCTCATTACGTTTACCTGCTGTTCAGTCATGTCAACTCTAAATATTCTCTAAATAACTTGCTATTACAAAGGACAGCATTCAATCATTAACACGAGACAGTTCGGACCCCGTCACTGACCCGGTAACGTCGGTGGTTCGGTCCCTCTGCCTGCGGTTCTTGAACCAGTTGCTGACCTGTGTGGTTGTCAGGCCGGTGGCCGCTGAGAGCTCCCGCTTCTCCCGGGTGGAGGGATACTGACTGTGACGGTACCACTCCCGGAGGATAATCCGTGATTTTTCCTTTTAAAAAGCAAATTAATCAAGTGAAATCTGAAGGTTATTACGTCACAAATATTTTGTCTCAGTCACTTGGTTATTTTGTCTCTTTATAATCGATTTGTGATTGATTTGTTTTTTTGTTTTTGTGTGTGTGTGTGTGGCCATTTTTCTTCTTTGTGTAGCCATTTTGTATCTCTTTGTGGTTGTTTTATGTATCTTTGTAGTTGCACCTTGGGTCCCTGGGTCTGTGCCCAGTAGACACATTCAGATGTAAGTGTATGTAAGCTATCACTAAAAAAACTGAAATACCCTTTGAAAGTAGGCTGCCTATGTGTAAAGTAGGTGTTGCCATTCAATATTTATTCATGATGAGTTGTTATGTTGTAACCTGGTCAAAGCCCTTCAAGCAAGTGTAAACACTTGATTGTTTCCACCATTGTAACTTCCTCAGTGGTGGAAAATCAGATGCTTAACTAAATTAAGAATAGTGATAGTGAAGTGAGAAAAAGTGCCATTACAAGTAAAAGTCCTGTATTGTACTTGATGTAAACCTTAATCTACAACTAACCTCTTAGAGATGGATCATATGTTTTTCCCGTAGTCTGAACCGCAAAGTAACTCATTTTACCCTAATTAGAAATGTCAGACAAATAGTAAAGAGTAAAAGATTCTCCACTGAAATACAGTTAAGTATAAAGTAACATAAAATACTTTTTTAAAAAATATAAGTGCTGCAAAAGTGTGCTTGCAGTGTGTACCCTACTTGAGTAAATGTAAACAGTTACTTTATAATGCAGGTCTTTCCAGTCTGCCTCTTTCACAACTAATCAAAATTCAAAAGTTGTATAGACGCCTAACTGTCTTGTACAATGTAGTGCATACCAGAAGGCAGAAGGGATAATATAAGTTGTGTCTACCTTGAAGCAGTAGTTAGTCTCCTCTCCGTCCCAGATGGTGTGTGGTAGAGGAAACCTTCGTCTCACACGATACTTCCCCACAGCTCCCAGGGGTTGGCCCCTCTGCCTCTCAGCCTCTATGTAGTGGGCTTGGAGCCAAAGCTGCTGTAGCAGCGGGTGGCTGCGTGGGGAGAAGGGGAAGCCCTCCAGCAGGGTGTAGAGGTCGAAGAAGTGCCCCTGGTGAAAGGCCACTGCGGCTTTAGCCTTCAGCACACTCTCCAGCTCCCCAGGGCATGGGGAGGAGGAGAAGGAAGGAGCAGGTAGAGTCCGGAGAAAGCCAGCAAGATGATCCATGCAGCCGCTCTGCAGTAGGACCTCGCAGACACAAGCCACCTGCTCTGCTGTGAAGATCATTGCTGTGGAAACTGGATGGCAGCCCAAAGTCTGTGTGAGGATATCTTCTAACAACCTCTCTTAATATCAAGTTAAAAGTGAAGAGAGCTGAAGCCTCTGTGGCTTGCATGTGTGTTTACCATTACTCATCATCATGCCCTGGCAGAATCAAATCATAGGTAACCTGAGACCATCAGGGTTATAACAACACCCATACATCCCTCTCTCTCTTGTACAAACACATGCGTACACACCCTCACACACATTTTGGACCTTTGCTATACTGGCATTCACCCAGTGAGAAAGAGAGCCCGACGGTTTCACTGTGCAGGAAGAAAATGCATTTGAATAAAATTTTCTTGCCAAATTATAAGCAAACTCCTCTGACAAATAGTTTTACTGCTTGCAGTAATTCACACTCATAACAAACACATAACCAGTTTGTAAATGTAGTTTATTACAATATCATATAATATAAAAAAATAGAATGCATTTGAATACAAAAATGAGAAAACAAGACCCTTGAATGACAGACACAAATGATCCCTTTCAGAACTATCAAAAAAAGTCGATCAAAATACAATATCTTTGGTTAAATCTGGAGTCATATACATTATGTGTCAGGAAGGAGAGTAAAAAACAAATCCCACACTACAAACAAACAGAACTAAAAATGTGCATAAGCCCTCACAGGCTTTGATGTCAACAAACTTTGGTAAGAAATGGCTCATATAAACAAAACACAAGCTACCATATTTTACATATATAAAGAGCACATTTCCCTTTACCCTTAACTAATTTAAAAGTTCAGTAAAATTCAGACTAAAATTGATTTGTCCAAGCTATTTCATTATCTACCCAAAGAACACTGGGAACAAATTACCTTAAAATTTATTACTATGGGGGTGACCTATTTAAAAATGAGTATTAATGACCTAATGATCGATTTAATACCTGTAGTCTGAGATTGTAAAACCTCAGTTTGCACAACAATGTGACCTTCCAAGTGAAAATGAATATCATTTCCTATCAGCCCCCCCCCGCCCAAGGATTCATTTTCTTTCAGTTAAACTAAAAACTGATTGATACATGCTTTAAATAGATTAAATGTACAAAAGAGACAAACAACAAACATACTAAGAAAAAAAACCACATAGGCCATTATTGTAACTAGATGCGATACTGAAGTATATTTTTGTGTACCATAATTGGTCAAAGATTTGACCGCTACCTGTGTTATGACAGTAGAAAGCTCATACAATGACAAGTATTATAGGTTTAAATTGAAGGAGCTATTCCATCAATTTACAACAGATTTTATCAGGAAATCAGTATTCTGTTTTCTGATTTACCTCTTCAGCTGTTCTTTCAAGTGGGGATTATTACAGTCCAATTAAGAAATATGAGTCGTACCACTGTCATAACAACATGGCAGCGCAGCGTAAACATTGTGTGAATGAAATGTGCAAAATATACAAAAAGAGGAGATAGAGCTTTGACTGCGCAACCAAAACTGTCACATTATGTTTCACTGGAGATCAAACAGATACAGAAATGTTGGTGTTTGTAAAACCTCAAAACATTTTTTCAAAAACATCAGACCTGTAAGCTTTAAAATAAGGCACTTAACAATATCAACGGACAGAGATTTCAGATGCATTTGACAACAAATGTCACTTAGTGGGATCACAGCAAACGTTTTAGTGTAACGCACTGTCATGCTTCATTTAAAAGCTCAGTATTTCAAAGCTCCTTTTTCATCTCCCAAGTGCACTGGCTTTTTGAGTCAGCCATTGTGCTACTTAGTGTCCTATAAAGTACTAAACATGCATTGCATAGAGTATAAACCCTTTTATTTCCTGTGGTATCTTTTTACTGATGTGGGGCAGCATTCTCACTAGAAAACTGCAGAAACTAATTTAAAACAGTTTTCTGATAAGATGGAAGTAGGCTGCATGTTTAACCCAGACTTCAGTAATGTGTAGTAATAAAACACTGTATTGCCCTCGAAGCTAAGATGTAATAATAGTGAAGGCAAACTAATTTCAGCTGATTCACATAAAGCTCAACCGCCTCAACTCACTTCTGTTTGAGAGGAATATAATCCTCACTATGTTCCTGGAGTGTTAGTTGAACAATATGTTCAGGCTGTGAAAAACAACCAAACCAAACTCCTAAATCTCTGAAGTTCTGGAGAGGCAGGCAAATATTTCAAGATTTGTCCATTAGCCAGATAGTCCGGTGTATAGTTATTGTGGTGGATCCTCAACAAACTGCTTCTACTGCCAGCAAAAACCTTAGGCATCTTCTTCTAAGGACAGCTGAGCCTGGCCTGCAGTTCACAACACTGCAAAGACAATCTGAGAGACTTGGCAAAACCATGACACCTTGTATAATATAGTTTTTTTTTTTTTTTTTTTTTACACCAGGTCCTGGAACTGGGCCAAGCAGACTAATCTGTGTTAGTTCTTTTGTCTGGATATAATAAAACAGGTAAGGCACATATGGATTTTAGTAAAAAAAAAAAAAAAAAAACCTCTGGAACGTAAAATTCTCAGCCAAAAACAGAAATAGTCTGATCTTGAACCAGCAGGTGAACATCCCATTTAACCCTGCCCATCCATGTGAAATAGAGCTGCAGGGGGTTTGTATCAAAAGTGCCAGCTCAGGCCCTACTGAGAGAGCATCATTGTACATGATTAGAACCTCAGCATGTTGGAAAAGACATTTAAGTCTTTGAGGGATGACAATATGGAATAAAATCTTTCAGATCAATTAAAAAAAAAAAAAACCTACTGTTTGTTTTATCATTTTTGTTTTTCAAGGCATGGAGTTGCTACATAGGGACTACAAGCCCAGCTCATCATCCACAGGGACAGACTGGAGCTGAGTAAGAATCTTGGAGTCCCCATCCATGTCCTCTGGATTCCCCAGTGGTGAGCTGGCTTCCACATCCTGCTCCAGAGAGGAGCTTCCCAGAAGCAGCGACTCTCCTCCAGGGAGGCCTAACAAAGCCGGGTCTACAGGTAGGTCCCCCTTGCCGCGGACATCAAACAGAGTTAGACTGGCTGAAGTGGAGAGGGACACAGGGCTCCATGCTGGTTGGGACAATTGGGTGTTGGGTGTGACTCCACTATACATGGGACTGAGGGTGAGCATGCTCTCTGGGGTGAGAGTGTTTGGCGTTGTGGGGATGACCGAATGGTCCAGCGTATGAGGGGAGGGGATGGCAGATGTCTGGCTTGTTGTAGCCCCAGTCTCTGGAGCACAGTATGGTGGAGACGAGTTGATGAAGTTCAGAGGAGATGATGTGAGACCACTGGGGGTTGGGCCTGAGGTGGTTGAAGGGTGGGAGGCCACGGGAGGAATGGAGGGAGTGAGAACGGAGCTCAAGCCATTAGCAGGGATGGATGAAGTCTCTGGGACCGGTTTCAGGGGCAAACTGGTGAGTTGAATGCCTGCTGGGATGGTCAGAATCAGCTTGCCTTGCTGGACACTCAGGTAGGGGCTTCCACCAAGGAGAAGGTTACCTACAGTGGTGACAAATGATAAATTGACAGCAATCAAGATTGTGCACCAACATTCAAACAAAAGGCACAACACTATGAGATGTAGCAACTTTATCAGCACCGATACAGCTCTTTACTACGTATACTCACAGGCAGCAAATTCATTTACAGACCAATACTTATATTGACATGTATTTTCCACAATTAACATTTTCTGTAAGAAAAAATCATCAATCAGGTTATTTATTATTAGTTTGAAAAATGGATGCAGTGTGCATTACAATCCGTTCTTTTCCTTGAGTTTCTATAGTTACTGATGCTCTATTGTTTCGCATAAGAACATGTTTCCTTGGTGTGTTACATGTTATGGATAAAATAATATTTTATAAACAAAACTGACAAATATTCATAGAAAATGATACAGCTGAAACAATTAGTTGACTGATCAGATAACAGAAAATTAATTGACTATTTTGATATTGTTCATTTTTTTGCCATTGCATTTAAATGCCAAATATTCTCTTGTCAGCTGTGAGTGTTTTCTGCATTTCTTTGTCTTATATGATAGTAAACTGAATATATGCAGATTTTTTAGATCAAATTTCAGACACATGAGAGGCTGGAGTAGTTTTGCTTGAAAAATGATGAAAACACTTAATCAATTGCTGGTTAATATTCTGTCAGTCTACTAATCGTTTCAGCTCTGCTTGCTACATTTGCAAATATCTAATAAATTCAGTTTACCTGGAGGAGCAGAGGGCAGCTGAATGATCCCAGAGTTGAGGAGTTGCACACCAGGGGCCATGCTGGTTGGGGGACCCACGCTCTGAATGGGCCTCAGCTGGTTTATCCTGAGAGGACCCTGTGCAACCGCTCCAGCCGTAGGAGCTGAAGTCAGAATCTGTAAGGGCACTCCAGCAGAGGGGATGGAGAGAGATGGACTGGCAGGTACCACTTGGGGGAAAGAGATGGTGGAGGACGTTTGGATGGAAGACACTGGGACCAGCTGAGGCATGGAGAGTGGGACTAACTGTGTTGGTGTGGTGCCTTTGGCCTGGGGGACTGGAACTACTTGTGTTGGGGAAGAGATGGAAATAACCTGCGGAGCCTGGATTTTGCTTGGTGAGGAGTTTGTGGTTTGATCCCCCAGTTGGTGTGCCATTCGCTGTGGCAGCTGATTGTTGTTAAGCTGTGAAATAGAGACTATGGTTGCGGCACCTTCGGGCAGAGTTGTTGAAGCATCCTGTTGCTGCTGCGCCAGTCTGGCGCCTGTGTTCACTGTCTGGGGGCTTTGAAACTGAGGAGCTGGTGAGGTGAGGGGCGATACTGGGACCAACTGAGGGCACTGGGACATCTGGGCTCCTGAGGAGTGCTGGACCAGCTGGGATACTGGTATACCCTGGATGGAAGGCACAACCTGGGGCAGAGAGAAGACCTGAGGGGTGGCACTGCTGGAGGAAACTACAGAGCTAGGAGAATTTAACTGGGAGCCAGCAGTGGCAAAGACAACATACTCCCCTTGTTGACTGGGGAGAGGAACAGCAGAACTGGAGATAACCATGCCTGCAGATGACATAGAGGCTGGGAGGGTGAGGGACTCCTGGGTGTTTTGTGTCAGGACTAGCGAGGGGAGGCTGTTTGGAGAGGACAGAGTTGGTGAAGAGGGGGATAAAGATGAAGAAGAGGAAGATACTGTCTGGCTGTTGCCCTCTGATTCAGGCATACTGATGTAATCCATTGCATTGCCACTGTCTGTCTTGGTTTGCAAAGGAAGAGAGATTATGGATGGAGGGTTTGAGACTGGTGTGTTGTTAGTACCAAGAACAACTGCTGGAAGACTGCTTGTCTTGGCCTCCATGGCTGAAACCTGCTCTGCCACAGAGACTGTCTGCTGTGGCTGCTGCTGCACACTGATACTAGATTTGGTTATTACCTGAGCCCCGTTCAGTATCAAAGGAGAGCTGGCTGTAGCAGGACTCAGTGTAACTGTCTGGCAATCGCCCAAGCTCAGCCCGTTAATTATGACACCGGCACCAGTACTGGAGATCAGGGAATTCCCATTGAGGAGTAATGGCTGAGAGGCCGTGAGGAAGCCACTGGACCCGTTGAGGATGAGCTGGCCTCCTGTGCTACAGGGGACTGCAGAGAGAGAGATGATGGAAGTTGTGGAGCCAGCAGCCTCCTCTGGTTTGTCGGGGGTGTCGTCCATGGCGGTGGCCTCATCATCAGTGCTGTGGTTCCCATCAGACTCACTGAAATGGAGGAAAAAGAAATGAGCCAAATAAAAGGGAAATGTGTGTGGTTTTAGAGTACCAGGCACTGGGATAAATCCTTTCATCTGTGCTCAACTTGAACACATTTTCTAATCCTTTTCATGCTTTGACGACATCGCCACCTAATAACAATGACATTAGGTGGTAGAGCAATTAAATTATCTATTTCAAATGGGGAAAGTAAACTGGAAATGAAACATTTTTGCAGGTTTAGAGTCAAATTAACAGTCAAAGTTTTCTTCTAGTTTGCCCACCTGTGTGTTGAGTAGATATTTCAGTGCTTAACTAATAGTGTGCTGACAAAGATACTAGCCATTCACCATTGTTTTTAATCATTCACTGTCTTTACCATCCTATCTACAAAACAACCATATTCTGCAGTGGATCACTATAAAGCTCTGTCTGTGCTGGTAGGAAGACAAAGCCAGATCAGATTCCTAGAAACTCCTTTATGGCCTATACTTGGTTAATGTTTGTTGGGAAGTGAAGCATCCTGGTCGTTCATGCAGATCCACCCTTTGCTAGACTATCACAAGCCCTCAAACCTGATTAGATAAGTCTACTTTTTCTCTCTCTTATCTCCTCACAATTTGCCCCCTCCCCCGTGCTTGGTGAAATAATCGCTGTAAAGCTCTTAGATATCAGTCTGTGTGATTTCTTACCACCCCCACCTCCCATAGTATCAGCTCCTTTCTCTTAACCTGGGTCACCCCAGCTCTGCAGGCCCTATGCAGCAGTGCAGGCTTTCAGGAAACTTGAGCCATGGTGGGCGCCTTGATCTCACATTTCATAACAAAGCAACATGCTCTTGGTCTCAGACCTGAGTGGCTTCACTGCTGTCAAAAGTCAGCTCCAAAGTCCATCTTATTACTCAATGCAATGCTTTTTCTGGATAGTTTTGTTACTTCAAGTTTCAATGTGTACATAGTCCTTCAATGCTACCCTGATTAGGCCTGCAGGCTTTGTTTACCATTCAGGTTTGGTCTGCCAGTTTCACTGACTTTTCTGTGTGATCCTCCACAACACAAAGTAACATGTAGCTCTAAGAAAAAAAAAAAAGAAAGCTTCCAGGCAGCTGTCGCCCACAATATGACAGATTTCATGAAAACTGAATCTAAACGACTTGATAAATGCAATAATTGAAATGTTTCCAGTGTTGGCGGTCTTGCCTTTTGCTGTGGGTCCCGGACGGGGTCCTGTCCCTCTGCCTGCGGTTCTTGAACCAGTTGCTGACCTGTGTGAGGGACAGTCCGGTGACTTTGGCCAGGTTTTTCTTCTCGTCCGGAGTGGGGTACCTGTTGCTCTTGTAGCACTCCTTCAGGGCATTTCGTGACTTCTCTTTGAAACAGTACACGGTCTCCTCCCCGTCCCAGATAGTTTTGGGCAGGGGGAACTTCTTCCTGAGCCGGTACTTGTCCACGGCGCCCAGGCTGCGGCCCCTGGACCTCTCCGCCTCCTTGTAGCGGGCTTTCAGGTACAGGTCCTGCAGGAACCCATGGTTAGACGGATGGAAGTCGTGACTCTCCAGGATGGCGTAAAGCTCCTTGAATTCTTCACGGTGGAAAGCCACCAGTGCCTGGGCCTTCAGCAGGGTCTCGTTGCCACGTAGCAGCTCGGACGAAGGAGGTATGGTGGAGAGAAATCTCCACAGGCGATCCACATTGCCCGCCTGCAGAAGGGCCTCGCAGAGACATGATACTTGGTCAGTGGAAAAACTCAGAGCCGACTTTTGGAAACTTTGGAGTAATTGTTCCGAAACTTGGACGGGATCTTTTTCTTCTTTGACCTCCGTTGCCGTTGGCTCCTCTGGGCTATTCTCAGATTGTTCTGTAGACTCCAAAGACAAGGAAGCCATTTTTACTTTAACTTTTTTTCCACCAGTAGTTCCTCCTCCTCCTCCCTCCCTCCCTCCCTCCCTCCGCAGCGCTGCGCTCGCTCCCATTCTCCGCCAGCCGACCAAACCATGAATGTGCCTGCAAACTACCAGCTGTCACGCCCCTTTCCCGACCTCATAGGGGCCTGCAGTGTCTTTGTCAAAGGTACTTACACTAATCTTTATATGTTCGAATAGCATATTATTTAGACATATTTCTTTATTTCTGCTTTTCACTGCTGTTGAATAAAACTTGCTCGATGGCAGTAATATGACATTTCACAAAAATCTGACTAACGCAGAGTATAGAGATATTTAATTTGAGTAAAATAATCAATATTTTGAGGTTAAAATACAAGAAAAGCTCCCACAGTCATGATTTTACTTAAGTAAAACTACACCTCTTTGCAGCAAAATGTACCTGCCTAAACAAAGAGCTGACAGATCAAATATTCAAATCAAATATTCTGTCATCATTTCAGTCACACTTCAAGCAAAAATACCAAACATCCTGTGGTTCCAGCTTCTTTAATGTGAGGATTTGTTGTTTTTCTTCGTCATTTGTGACAGTGAACTGAATATCTTTGGGTTTTGGACTGCTGGTCGAATAAATCATGGAATTTGAAGACACCCTCCTGGGCTCTGGGAAATTATAACTAGATTTTTTTAATGCTTCTCTGACATTTTACAGACAAAATGATTCATCGATTAGTTAAAAAAATAATTAGCAGATGATAATAATCATTAATCATTAATTGCAGCCCTGAATACAAGTACTTATCATGTGGCAGAATAGCCCCTGTCAGATTTATTATTGGATTATTACTGATGCATTACACTGTTAGCAGCATTTTGATGTTACAGCTGGTGGAGGCGTTAATAATAGCTACTTTATATACTGTTTATCTAAAATTATGCATCATATTTATACATGGATATGTTTTGTATATAAAATCCTCATCTGCAAAGTAACTAGTAACAACAGCTGTAGTACTTTCCACCTCTGCAGACCACATCTGGCCACTGTTCCTTGTGCTCGATATGCAAGTAGTTACACCAGAGTATAGGTATACAATTAACAGGTACTTTCATTATCAGCTTCATCTCCATGATGATTATTTTCATGATTAATCAATAAACTGTTCAGTTTATAAATTGAAAATGAAATGAGTGAAAAATGTTAAGGAGCTGAAACCAGATTGATTAATTAACTAATTCTATTCCCAGCTCTATAGATAAAAGTGACTTTCAGAGAATTTACTTTATTGTAATCTCATCCATCCATCCATCCATCCATTTTCTAATACACTTAAGGGATTCTACTGATAACAGATAGACAAAAATATTTATGATGTTTATGGTACGAATTACTATAATCCTTTTTAATGGCACTTCTTAATTCTTGAAATGTATACAGTTCAGAAAGTCTGCTCTGATAGCTCTTGTGGATCCAACAGCATGTTAAGAGAATTAATGTGTCTTAAACTGTTAATTCAGACTGTAAAATCTGTTTGAATTTCATATAATATCCTAGTCTTAAGTTAATATCCCTGGGAGAATTTTCTTTAAAAAGCAGGACATTAGAAATAGTTTATGGTTTTCTCACAAAGAATAACACTGTGTAATCAATACGGCCTTTGTAAGACAGTGTGTCTGTGTTTGTCCAGGGAAGACTAGTTGTCATCCAACCAGATATCATGGTTTGGTGTGTCTGAGGTGGTTTCCCAATGCAAATACTGTACAAATACACACAATTAAGCTTACACTAATACAGCAGGTATAATTTGCATTTGTGACATCTGTAATGTTTGGAGTTTTGCAATGGATGTACATCATGGCAACGTCTCTGTGTTTCACACATGAAACCATAAATAAATACTGAAAGCTTACATTTGTATGGACTTAACCTGAACCTTTGAGCCTTATAAGAAACTGTCTGTGAGTCACACAGAAATTAGTATGGTCTTTAAGATATGATAAGATATATGACCTGCAGATGAGGTGTAAATGAGGCCAGGCAGGTTTGCAGACCTGCATCTCCATCAACAACCATAGGAATGTAAATCTTCACTGTGGGGCTGTGGGCTTTTGTCAGCACTCCACTGCTCTTCTCTGATTGGTCTTTGGTTGTAGCTTCCTACTTTTTCTGATCTTTGTTTTTTTCCGACTACACATGCTGTACTCTTTTTAATGTATTCATGGAATACCTTGGTTCACTGCATGTCAGTGATTTAAGGCTTGTTTTCCTGCAGGGAGATTTTCTATCATGCTGCAGGAAAAAAATTAAAAAACTTTTCAGGGAAATGACAGTTCAAACATAGCATAGTCCTCACAAAAATGCTTTCAAGTTTCAACAATATTATTTCATATTCATAATACATAATGTAGTTTATTCTATACATTACTGTCCATTAGTCCATATTTACTCAACCAACTGAGAGGAAGCCAAAATTATTATTGACCTTTGTTATAACTAGACCCAAACATGGTGTGGTTTTACTGATCATTATTGAGTCTGTGATTCTTTATGGCTGGTAGGGCTTGACAGATCAATCCCCCGAGTATTAATACAAGTGACATTACAAATTAGATCACATGCTGGACACATGAACATGCACAGTGATCACATCAATCAACAAGTTCAGAGAATTCATGTAATGAACAAATGGTATTCATCACTGAAAGTTGTCTTGTGGTTAAACATGCATGTGATTAAGTAGGCTAATTAACAGAGAACAATAAAAAAGAAATGCCTCATGTTTGGCAAATTATTTGTTGATGATTAAACTCCAGAACAGACTATCAATATGCATTAATCTCATAAACCATGGCATATTTCGCTCCCTTGCATGGTGGTGCATTAGCTGCTTTTAATGATAAAAAATCAATATAGGTACTGGTATCAGTGATCCCGGCCTGGTATCAGATTGAACCCAAATGTTCTGGTATCTCACTCATAATGCCTGGCGATCAAGCCACTTATAAAGGCAAACCTGTAATAATATAAAGCACAGACCTATATTTTCTCATTACAGGGTCAAATACTTCCAAACAATGCCAAATGTGTCTATCGTGGTTAAATTATTCCTCATGACAGATACTGTTCAGTCTTCACGTTTAGGCTTGAGCGCAACGCCATCATGTGGTTACGATCGTTTTCACTCCCGTCTGATGATTGGTTACCGACGGTGTCAATCTGCTGGTACATAGGCGGTTCCTAAGCGTCATTTCTTAAGTTTCGTAACACTATAGGCTGAGCTCGTTTGGTCCCCGATATGATTGGTGCTCCCGCTGTCTGGGGAGGGTAGAACGTTCCAGAACTGGGCGTAGCAGGAATCGGTCTTATAATTTTCCAACCACACGGCGAGGCTCGTGGTACCACCGTTAGTGTAATTAAAACGTAAAAGTTACGGATTCATCTGGCTAAACTGTGATACAGAGACGAGTCAAAGTTCTTTAAATACCATCGAAGAAAAAAGTACGCGTTTGTAAGTAACTATGGCAACCTTGTAGTGGGATCCTCAGTGTATCCAACGTGACTGTGCTGCTGCTAGCCACCCAAACAGCTAACGCAGTCTTTGATTGATGTAAACTAGCCAGCTAAAATGAGACAATGTGTAATGAAACTTAAACGATCGCAGTTGATAAATTGTTTAAATGTGAGAGATAAAAGATGGCAAATGATTTCAATGCTAGAACGTGCTTAGAATAAGTACTAGCTACCAAAACTAAACAGTGTTTGGAAGTAGACACAGTCTTTGTTTTTGTGTGTCGTCAAAGAGACTTTAATCAGAAGTGTTCAGCAAGACAACGGCTTGAATCATACTAACTGTCAGGGACAATATGTGTCTGCAGCTGTGAGACAGTGTATCAGTTTCAGTCCCACTGCTTAATATGTCACATTACTTGTCTGTTTTTTCCGTTTTTGACCAGGAGCTGTGTCCAAACGGTCAGGATAATGGACGGCCAAGTGACAATAGTTACCAACCCCACTGTGAATGTGCGCCTAACAAGCACCATCATCTCCTTTGAGACGCAGCGCAGGTTCAATAGAGGGATTAGTGTTGCAGAGCTGAAGGTGAGCCTCATCTTACTCCAAATCATACATTACACAACTGAAAAGTTGCACAAGTTGGCATTGCTGTTTTTTTTGGCTTTTCTCAGACCTAACCTGTACAATTCACTTTATATTTAGATCATAATTCATTTCTGCCTTCCTCATGTAATCACAGACCTATCAGCATCTTAAAAAAGTCATTGTATTATGCATTCTGTTTTGTTTTTACTGTTATTAGGGAAAGTTGGAGATGGTTGTGGGCACACCATCCTCCTGCATGGACCTGGAGTTATACAGTGTCTCTGACAAGTTCATGCAGAAAATAGACGACAATGACGCTTTGCTGGGTTCCTATCCTGTGGATGATGACTGCAGAATACATGTATGTAGCAGCTGGTTGTGAAATCCCTTTATACTGGTCCTGACCATTGTGATATTGTAGTAACATACACTTAGCCACAAGGTTGCAGATGGTCCATGTATCCAAATCTAATTCTGTTTATCTTTGGGCTAGAACAAATTTGCCTCAGATATGACAAATATTTAAAAAAAAATTGATAAAGGTGAAATGTATCATAACATTGTTATTCATTGTTAGCACCATAAGTGTTGTGGTGCTACATAGACACCCCAGCGTACAAATCATATTCTCCAGATATAAAGGAACAAGTTTGTTTGGTAGAGGACCCAACAAAAATCACATCATCATCATTTTAAAATTTGGCTCCTCACAGCTGTGTTACCATGCAACAATAATGAAATGTTAAAATACTTGCCTATGGATTACCTTGCTTATTTCAGACTGAAGTGATCTATACTTATTGACTAAAACATGCTAGTGGTGTTTTTAAAACATAAAACAAAAAACCGTGTCATTTCTTGCTCAGGTCATTGATAGAAGTGGAGGTCAGATGGGTGAATTCACTGATGTTTCCAAAGTGGAGAAGTTTGAACTCTCAGATGAGGCATATGATAAGAAAACAGGTACAGTCTGCCATGCATATCTCTTCAATTTCTAATTCTGATAGCGTTTTTTCTGTGTTTTTGAAATAAGATATATATTTTCCTTATTTTATGACCAAATAGCGCTATTGCAGCAGCAAGGGGTAACATTATAGTTACACAATAACGTATAGTTGATAATTGAGTCAATCTGTTGAATTGAATATCAATCAGTGAATCCAGACAATAATTGTTAGAGCAGTCAATAATGAAAATCGATTGTTAGCTGCAGTCATTGACAAAAAATTAAATACCTCCATCAGGCAGTGATTGTACAAATGTTTGTTTATTTTGCTGACCATTGACAAATGTAAAGGAGTTATTCAACCTTATTTAATAGAACATCTTCTGCAGTATTCCCAGTCTTGTTTTAAAGTATCCTGGTTTAGTAATACCTCACACTTTTTCCCGCAGACTCAGCAAGGTCATTCATGAAGAAACAACGTGTTGGCCGCTTCAATGAGGAAGAAGTGGCCAAGAAGAAAGCTGATCTCGCTGCTCGGGAGGAGGAACAGAAGGCTGCTGCTGATGCCATTTCTGTTGGCAGCCGATGCCAAGTGCATGTCCCTGGGCAGCCCACGAAGGTTGGCACAGTCATGTATGTTGGTAAGTGTGGATAAAGCTTAGCTGGTTTACTTTCTTCAGGACATTGGTTTAAATCCTGTGCTGGTGAGGATTTTCTCTATAACAGAGCAGCATTGTTTTCATTTTTGCAAGCAATGAGGAGGAGTTGTAGCCCTGGGTTATACATAACTCCACTAGTTTTATGACGCCAAAAGTATTGGATAGGCTGTTTAAGTGTTTCTTGTGCTGGTGTGATTTATTTCATTTTATTTGTTTCATTTACAGGCTGTTGTTAATGTCCTTATAAATATTTACAGTTAATATCCACATAAAGGAATAGGCCTAGAAAAATCAGTTTTGCTTGAGTTTTTTTCTTGTTGTCATTTTCAGCAGTTTATGAAGACTGAGAATTTAAAATCATGATTAAGCAAACAACAATAAATAAGAATGGGTGAACTTGGTGTAATTGTTATGTTCATTGCAGGCACAGCAGATTTCAAGCCAGGCTTTTGGGTGGGTGTGAAGTATGACGAGCCCCTGGGAAAGCACGATGGAATGTAAGAGCACTGTCTTTTTTAGCAGCATACATTATGTTGGTCTTGATTTTCCCTGATTTTGACCTTGTCCCTTTTTTAAATTGTGTCTTCGCAGTGTTGAAGGGAAGCGATACTTTGATTGTGAGAACAAATATGGTGCATTTGTGAAGCCCCTGAGTGTGACTGTGGGAGACTTCCCTGAGGAGGATTATGGTTTAGATGAGATGTAGGACTGTGTGATTTGTAGTTTTTCTGCCCTGAAATTTCCATTCACCAACCTGGAGATAACAGAGTCATATATATTGTACCGAATGTCTTTTTTTGTTTGTTTGTTTCGTGCTTCTCTGGAAGGCATGATCAAAAGGCATTTCAGCCTCAGTAACTTCAATGCAACTTGACAGAGGTGACTGTCAGGTAGTAGTCTCTTGGTGAACTGGATATGATAAGAACACAGCATAATCACAGGAGTAGCTCACACCAACAAGGTTTGATAAAGGAGAGTATTTGTTCATGTGAGGCGGCATAATGAAGGTTAATATGTAGTTCTTCACTTCATGCACTTGCTTTACTAGTACTTGTTGCTCCCATGCTTTCTCAAGGTGGGTCTTCAATGTCATCCGACATTCTTGACAGTTTGGATACCAACTATTGTGTAAAAAGATGATTGTATATAAATGTCTATAGTGAACTGTAGTCTTAGCATTTGTTGAAGACTGTAAATTGCTGAGAGAGTGGTCCAAGGATTGGAAAACTGTTTGCTGAAGGAAAAATTTACCCTAAAATACTTTGACACTAAAATCAAAAGTGTAATTGTTGCTTGTAGCCCTGACTAATACAATGTCCAGTCATTTACTTAAATCAGCGTTCAATGGTCAAAGTCATTCCACCATTTTTCACGAACAATTGACAAGAACTTCACAGTTCAAGGACAGTTCAAGGACAAACTCCCCAAATCCCCACCAACAGTAGCCTGAATAGTCCATAATGAAACACAGCTGTAAGCGGAAGCGGAAGCTCTTGTTCCTATTTGCTATATTTGCAGTTATTGCCATTTACAGAGGTGTACGATGCCAAAATATGAGCATTAAAGTATGCGAGGGTATATATTTCCTTTCTAAACAACTTATAATTCCTTAAATTTCATTATTCGTTTGTATGTGGTATGTAAAACAGCCCCATTTTTAGGCTTCCGAGTGGATATAAGATGTAATTCCCCTTTATTTTTCTGACTGAATTCCTCTTGTTTCTGCACTTTAATGTATCCTGCTTATATTGAACCACTGAAATAAAAAAAAATATTGTTTCAAGATAAAAATTTGATTTATTTTTGTTTAATTTAAATGCGATCTATCAGATCAAATTTATCTACTTAATTTCAGATAAGCTTTCCTGTATACAAATGGGATGACATCATCCAAAAATAAATCCAATATCTATGGAGAGTGTATTCTGTAAAATCCCCGTTACATTCTCTCAAAAATATTTTAATTGGATGCTGAATCATGTTTTAGTCCTTAGATGTTTCTCAGAGAACTCAACCTGAACTGTTTGATTTGAAAGTGTATCAAAAATTCAAATAGCATTCAAATTCAAGTCATACCCAACAGACATTTCTTTTTTTAATTCCTGAAGTTCTATATAAGCATGGCACATTGAATTTCATGCTGTGTCAAACAGTATAATCCCTCAGCACTAGTATTACACAGCTTTTTGTTCAAGTGGGCTTAAGTAATAGGTCATTTAGTGGAGATGTATAAGTATAAAGTAACTCCATGAGACTTACAATGTACTATTAGATGCATATTTTTTATTGAATACCATTGATACCAGGTTGGCCATCAGCGTAATATTTCAAAACACAAGGAACAGCGAAACCTATGAAACTGATTGTATGTATTTGCCGCTCCTGTGTCTGTGCATCATCTTGTGTTCAGTCTCTGAACTATCTGACAGTGGACAGGTACATCAGTCACACTTCAGTTAACTGCCTCTCTGTCCATTACAATCACCACAACACTTTTGATAATGCATTTCAAATTATGAATGATATGCCTTATTTATGATTCCTTATGTGTTACTGGTTCAAAACTGTCTATCTATATGCTCTATATCCTTTTTTTGTCCTCTAAATCAGAACAGAGGAAATGTAAATTAATTATTTTTGTGGTTTCTTTTCAATGAAATGTCATAGCCACATATACAAACATGGAGTATTGTTCTCTTTTCATCTTTTAAAACCTGTTAATTTCTAAGGTGCTGATTCACTATGTGCCAAAGGGTAATGCATAATTATAAAAAATAATTTGCCAGTATAGTAGCTAATTAAATAGAGTGGATTTGTCAGTATGTGTAATGTAACATGAACTATTTACACTCTGCCTGAAACTTAAATTTATTGCAATTAACATTTCTCCTCAATTTAACTTATTGTATATATAAAAGTAATTCTGTTTTACCATTTTCTCCAATTTTACTGTTACTTCTGTCTACCTGTATCCATTGCATGTCTGTCCATCCTGATAGTGGGATCACTCAGCTCTTTTTTTCCTCATCTGAATTCAGGATCTAAGGATAGAGGGTGTGATATGTTGTACAGATTATAAAACCCTCTGAAGCAAATTTGTGATTTGGGTCTGTATGAATAAAATTGACATGCAACAATGAAGGAACATTATGTTGTAAATGTATAGTGCAAGCATGCAAAGTAACTTGAAGGAAACCTGCATTACCTACCTACTGTGCATTACTTGCTTTGCTAAGTTATTAGTGAGAATTGTGTCATGGTATACACCAAGGACAAATTTGAATGTCTAAACAATACCATACACTACAAATGAACAACAGGCCCTATAGAGACTTTATACATATATGTTGCATTCATGAATCACACCGGACTCAGGATGAACACATTTTAAGAAGAGAGGGTGGTTTTATTCTGAAACATCTTCAGTGGATTCACTTGCACTGGGTGTAACTGCCAACTGAAGAACAGAGCGTAAGCCCATGGTTTATATACCCACAGTTGCTCTTGTACGTGTTACTCAAATCAGAAAAGCCTTAGATTGAATGGGAGTGTCTGTAAAGATACAAAATAAAATACATATTGTTTGTGAATAGACATAAATACCACACGCAGAGACTTCATGACCATTTGTTTTAAAAACGTATTTGGAGATTGTATGAGGATCTGATGTCCAAATATGCAATGGTGGAAAATGTGCTCTCATCCTTAAGTCAATGTGGCAAAGCTAAAATCTAAAAAATACTCACCACAACTACAAATCCTGCTTTCAAACTGTTAAATAAAACTACAGATGCATTATCAGCAAAAATATAGACTATCAGAAGTAAGAATGGCCCCTATCAGTGTTATTATATATAATGGACATTACAAGTACATGTACCTACAAATTGTATGTAAGTATTGTACTTGAGTATAGTTACTTTACATGACTGCAGATATGGTATTGGGGACTTGCTGCTTGCCTGAGATTTAATGTTTAATAAGATGTCTGTAGCTATTTTTAAACATCAAGTAGTACATGTTCCATTTTCCCTTTTGAGACAGCTTTCATTTTATAGTTACACGACTGAAGATGCATGACTAAGCACAGCGTTTCATGCCGTTTCATCAGCCCTGTCACAAAAAGAAGCTTACAATATTTATCAGCCGCACAGAAAGTCTCCCTCAGTAGCTGTTTTCACATGCGCCACTCACCATGAGGTAAATTGGTTCACAGCATGGATAACACCACACCAGTGTATTTTTCTCACCGATGAAGTGAAAAAGGTCTTCATCTCTGTTAAGCACAGATCCCGTCATGAAGCTGTCTCCAAGTACTTTCCTGATGTCAGAAATGAATGTAGTCCATACGACGCCTGTTTGTTACCTGTCCACATGCTGAGAAATTCTGACAAGAGTTAGAGAACTACTTGACCGAAAAGCTACCAATATTTGGTAGCTGTCAATATTTTGTTTTTCTACTCTGTTAAGAATTCCAGAATTCATGTCATTGTAAATTTTTAGATCAAATTCTTTATTCACAAGATGAGATGCCTCAGGAAAAACTTACTCTGAGGGTGTTTTTCAAGAAATATTGACCATGGGCGGATTAACCTCCTATGGCGCGCAAATTTGTTGTTGAGCCCCTTATGACTACCACTCTTCATTTCAGTTTGTGACAAATGACAACAAGTTTGACAACTGATTAATTGTTTAAGTTTTTAAGCAAAAATGCCCAAAAATGATCAGGTAACAACCTTGCAAATGTGAATAGTTACTAGTTTTCCCAGTTTTCTGTGACAGTAAACTCAACAACTTTGAATTTTTGATTGTTTTTCAGACAAAACAAAATACTTTAAAAACTAAACAATCAATCAGTTACTACAGAAAATAACTGACATGTATTCAGAATGAAAAAAATGTTGGTAGCAGCCGCACAGTTGGCCTATAAGTAATACTGCCTTGTCTGAGGTTTTCTATGTGTTAATTACTTGACAAAACAAAATTTCATAAAACACAACTTTATAACAAACGACCAGAATATGAACTAAAACCGGTCTTTAAACTAGATCTTGATACAGACTCCCTCTACAAGACTGGGCCACAAGGAGGATGGAGAACCTGTAGTTGATATTATGATATCAGTGGTCCAAATTTCTAAAAAAGACAAACAAAAAAACCCCCAAAAAACTAAAAAACTTAATCAAATTATGTAGACATAAATGATATGGAGTAAACTTGGGGCTTTTGGAGCCCTAGGGCAGTTGACTGCTTTGCCCAGTTGGTAATCCATCCTTGATACTGACATGCACCTCACCTAACCTGTTTTACCTGAATAGGGGATTGTAACTTAGTGACATTTCATCATAAGTACATTCATTCTTGCCTGCATCATATCACACCTCTGGCTTTTTTTGTTGTTGTCTGTCTTTCTTTCATTTCATTGTCTTTATTATGTTTTTTATTCAATGTATCCTTGTTGTTTTATTAAGGATACAAGAAATAATTGTTGTCAGTATTTACATTAGGTCTACATGTATTTTCTGAATACTTTTGTTGTGATATTTTAATGACCATCTATTCTGCATTTTTTGTAATACAAGTTTAAATAAAAAAAAGAAAAAGAAAAATCGACCGCCTCACATTTTTCGTCACTCCATTGACGCTACAACTGACCTCTCGCGAGACTACACGCAGTTTCCCAGCCAGCAGTGTGGTGTGGCGTGTGCGCGATAGAGACAAGGAAAGATGGCGACGCAGGAGACCGAAACGACTAAAGCAACCGTGAGCAACGGCGAGGTAAAATGAATGACATTACCCTCACCACATTTACTTTTCACACCCGGGCCAAAAGGGAAGTTTTGTTTGTTTGAACGTTGAGCACGGAACCGTTAACATTTAAACGTGTTACCGATCGTTACATGAGCACCAGTGACGTTGTCACTGCCGGTTGGTTTTTAAAACGACGAGCCGAGAAAACCCGACTTAGCGGGCTAGATGTATGGAGGGAGAGCGGCGTTAACGGGGAAATTTAACCAGAAGACACATGGTTGCGTAAAAGTGGCGAGATTCGTAGCTGACTCCAGGTGTGTTGGTGTGAGCCAGCTGACTGCTGCGGGGTGTCAGTGAGCCACCACAAGGCCTGAACCTGAGCAACGCAGCTTGGCTTCATTAACCGGGCCAGTCTTCAGCAGCCTGCACACATCTCTCAACCACTGTTAAATGTCTTCACCTGCCCTTTATTTACAGTCGTTCCAGGCGAAACGTTTGGCTCAACGTACATTTTTGTAAATCCCACAGGAAAAGGGTTTATTTGGCAGCTCATCTTGTTAACATGGACAAGTGAGATCAAGCAGGTGTATCTATTGGCAATTTAGTCTAACCCTGGAAAATCCTCTTAAATTGTTTATATTATCAGTTGTTGGAGATCATTTGGCCGGTAACGAGCAATCTTGCAATTATTGTCCGGTGTGACGAATGTCTGTCACAAGTTAACAGAGGTCACAGTGAATCATCACTCTAAAGGCAAACCACTCGTCTCCCTTGTGCCTAGTTTAAAGTCAGTGTTTAGCTCAACAAATTCAAAACAATGATATGAGAAAAAAGCGACTTACAAAGCCAAAGAGCAAAATTTTGTATTTTCAATTTATAAAACACATTTCTGTCATTGGACTAATAATTGCTCAGTGAATCGTTTCAAGGTTAGGTATGACTTATGTTTAGGCTTCTTTGGGTTCCTTCGATGGTTTCAGTTTAAAATCTAGGATTTCTCTCATGCATTATCATTACATTGAAGTCACAGAGCTAAGCAGACATGGAATGACTAACCAGCAGCACACACACACATTTCTCATCCACTGTTAAATCTTCTCACTTGCCTTTTATTTACAGTTTACAGAAAATGTTGGTTTAATCTACATTTAGTAAATCCCACAGGAAAGGGTTTATCTGGCAGCTCATCTTGTTGATATTGACAAGTTAGATGAAACATTTGTCTGCAAATTTATCAAACGCTGGAAAAACTTCTCTTAAATTGTTTGTATTATCAGTTGTAGGAGGTCATTAGGAGGGTAATGAGCAATCTAGAAATTATTTTCTGGCGTGACAAATGCCTATCACAAGTTAACAGAGGTCAAGTGAATCATCACTCTTTAAAGGCAAACCACTCATCTCCCTTGTACTCAATCTCAATTTTTTATAATTCCAGAAACATTGATAAGTTCAGCTTCAGAACATCAGTAAAATGTTATTAAACATTTTTTAAATGTGGACATTGCCAGGGATTTATCTTCTGGAAAAAGTGATGTTTAACTCTGTGATTGAAATGTAGTGGTAATACACAAGTGGCAGAAACTAGGGCAAGGCTACAGTGTGTTCTTAGTGTCTCTTTTGTATTACAATTGCTCTGTCAGGATAAATACGCTATTAGTTTTAAAAGGAGCATTTATGCTGTTATTGAGATCCAGTGAATCAGTTGAAAGACATTTCTGTGGTATTTATCTAGGTGAAGCACTAAGGGGCCAATAGCAGATGTTTTTGGTCTGCTTTTCAGTTTCTCAGTTATGGTTTCATTGAGTACAGGTATAACTGTACTGGCCACAGCACAACACACGTGATGGAGTCAGTGTTAGACAGGTCTAAAATGACAACAGCTTAAAAATTACTTTTATTACATGTCCTCTGAATGTGGAAAGACCATCTGCATCGTTAATAAGTAATACTAGTAAAACTGGTTCATTTCTCTGTGAACCAGTCTTAACTAAACTTTTTTCACTCTCCCTTCGAAACACACAGTAACAATCCAGTGTGAAGTATTTCCTCTGAACCTTGAATAGGTGGTTAATTGTTAATCCTTGTTCAGTCCGTAAATTGTTGTAAATTATTATCCTAAACTGGAGGAGATAACCTGTGTCTATTGTCGAGCATATTGGTGTTCTGTCTAGTTATTACGTTGATCCCTCCAAGAGACAGAGATGGATGTCTCTGATAATAGAATTGCTTCTATTTTAACGCAACAGGACATGGAAGCGAGGATGAAAAGGCCCTATTTTCAGCCACTTGATGGCCTTGAAATGTTATGTTTATAATGGTGCAGGGACAGTGGCTCATCACAAATCTTTACATTTTCAGTGTTCACTCCTTTCAAGCCCGTCTTGGTGCCCTAATGAATGAAAATAACCCGTCAAACGGAAAACATTTTTTACCCTCAAGTATTGTTTGTTTCTGGAGGCCAACCACTGATCTCCCTTGTGTTGGTGACAACGGGGGAGATTAGATGTTTAGATAGTGAATGAGTCTCATGACTTGGCATGTGCTTGTCTATTGTGTCACTTGAATAGAATGTGGCCTTGCTGGAAGAGTTTGGGTGGTTACATGGACACACTTAAGTTTTCAAGGGTGAAATTACGTTAAAGAACAAACTCATTTTTACTTATCCTCAATATGCAAATATGCTTGCTGATGCTTACATGAATTTGAACATGAGAGTTATTTAAATCATGTCAAAACTACAAAAGTTTTATTAGTATTATAACATAAATGTGTCCTGGTAGTTAAATAGTAGCCTGTTAATACATGTTTTGCCAGATTGATTAGTGTAGGTATAATAGTTTCTTTAAAAGTCCTGTAATTTTATGCGTCTGTTTTCCAGAGCCCCAATATCTTCATATAGCTTGTTTTGTTTGACCAGAACAATGTTAACCCAAATATATTATTTCCTCCTAACAGCAAATCCTCATATTTGTGAAGCCGGAGCAAGAGAATATGATTAAACAATTAATAATTTGGTCAATTAAACATCAGAAAATAGGAAGAAAACTGTCAATATTAAAAATGTCATGCTTTTTCCAAACAGTCTAAAAGGCACCGAATATATTGAGGTATTATTGAAGAAATTTAAGATCAAGAAAAGTAACAAATTCTCATTTTTGAGAGCCTTGGACCAGCAAATGCTTTTTAAAAAATGTTTTATTTTAAAATAGTTGCAAATTAAGTTTGTTATATCAACTAATCAATTAATTGACTAATTGTTGCAGCTTGAATGAAAATGTATTTCTTGTTAATTTTCAAATCTGATGTATTACTTTCTAAGCATATGCTTAATTGCAAATTTCCTGTAATCTTTTTTTGAAAACATACTATTTGCCGCTATTTACTCACTTTAGCACAGCATGGAGTGACAGGTCTGAAATTAGTGTCAATTAACTGCTGCAACACAAAGGTCATTAAGCATGCGTTGGTGTGTATTCATGGCTGTAGGTGAGCAGCAATGGAACTGTTGCGCCAACAGATGGCCAGACTGTGCAGACGGCTGGAAATGCACAGGACCCTCAGCAGCAACAGCAGCAACAAGCACCTAATGCATGGCAGGTCATTAAAGGAGTCCTTTTCAGGTGAGTTTTTCTTTGTCTTTTAATCTGGGAGGCTCGTTCTTAAAAGCGGAAAGCCTGCCACTGATAAAAGCTTACTGTGATACTATGGGTGTAATGATTAATTAAATACATGAGATATATTATGGTAGTATGACAATTCATATCAAAGTGGCAAGTAAACAGAAAATCGTGCCCTTATATATTTACCTCGGTTGCAGATCTCTTTGCAGAGTTTACAGTCTGCGTTGCTTCTCAAGCTGCAATTTTACCCAAATTTGTCCTTTTTAAAAAAGTTTTTTTAATTTTTTATAGTAAACAAGTGAGACTTGCATGAAAATTAGTTCTCACTGGACTTCGTGGTGTTACAAGGGTCAGATTTCTAAACAGATCTCTATTTATGGTCTATTTTTGTCCATTGTATTTAGTCAGTTGTTCAGTAAGTGCTACTTTCTGACTGTGGTGGATGAACCAAAAAATATCTGCACAGTCAGTCACTTGTGCCTTACCTGACGAAAACCTGTGCACTATAATGTCGGTAAGTGAGTACAAGTAATTGAATCTGTTAACTGTTGCAGATTCAAGAATCAAATAATTCCATTGAGATGTTCCTTTTATAACCAAATGTACAGTGCTTTTTTAAAATGCTGGTACCAATGTAGTATTTTTTGCCACCTGATTTGAATAAATGCCTATGGTTGTTTTTCTTGTCTTAGGCAAGCAGTTACTTTGCCAACCAATCAGCAAAAGAACAGGTCCATTACCTAGATTAAAAATATTAACCATTTAAAATCCCAGGCTTTAGCTCAAACTATTTCACATATTTCAGTATCATGATTTGTAAAAGCAAAAAAAAAGAAAGCACATGTCGGAAAAGTATATGACTTTTAATAGCAATGATCCCTATTTCCATCATTTATTAGGTAAAATTGCTCTCATACATCTGTCAATATTCAGCCAGTTCACAAAAACGTACAATTCCCGCACTATTGTTTATGAATCCATAAAACACCAGAACCTAATGTAACTGATTCTGAGATTAGTCCAGGAACAAATGTGGGCAATAAAATGTAAATACTCCCATTCATCACCTATAAAAAATATTCCTCAGGGGCGTCGTGTGGCGTAGTGGTCTAAGCAGGCGCCCCATGTGTAGAGGCTACAGTCCTCGCTGCAGTTGGCCCCGGTTCGAGTCCCGCATCGGACGGCCTTTACTGCATGTCATTCCCCCTCTCTCTGCCTCCCCATTTCCTGTCTCTCTCCACTATCCTGTCCAATAAAGGCACAAAAGCCCAAAAAAATATACTTTAAAAAAAAAAAAAAAAAAAATTCCTCAGAAAACTGTTGCATGTAAGACACCTGAGCTCAGAAGTAGGAACTTACAAGTGTTTGATGGTAGTCCAAGTGTGAATGAATGAATCAGTGAGTTAGATTTTTCTTATATATATGGTAGAGCAGGTAGTTAATAGCTTCTGCTCCGTCATGCACACACTATCAAAACATGATCATGCATGGCAGGAACGATTGTTGTTGGCGTTTCCGTGCAAAGAAGACAGCTAGCATAGCTGCTAGTCAATATCGACAGATTGTGCAAGTGGATAACGTTAATCTTAATTCTGTAACTCAATTGCTGTTGAATATCTTCTCCCTCAATCCAGATGAATATTGACAGTCTCGATCAGAGCTATTAGCAAAAAAAGAGTGCCAAAAACACACATGGGAAAGCTGAACAGTCTGACTGGCTTGATTTAGTTATCCAATTAATTTGTTTTGAATTTTGCCAGACTACAGCCAGTGCTGTTGTGGCAGCTAAAGCAACAAGAGAGGGCAAGGAAGGGATAGCTGAGAGATGTAGGAGAGGAGGAGGAGGAGGACAGCAGTCACTGCTGCTTTGGGAGATTGATGACAAACACGGAGAGAGAACTGTATATATTCTTTATTTTTTATCAGTTTATTTATTTTATTAGTACGATTACAATATTTCCAGTGGCGCACCTTGTCTATGGTATTATTTAATGATTAATTTAGGAAGCTAACGCCACTGCATTACATCCATTCTGTGGGATTAACTGCACAAGCAAACAAACGGGAGGCTGGAATCTGAAAATGAAAAGATTCGTCAGCAATATACATACATACATACATACATACAACATTGCCAGTTCTGTGTTCCTCTTTTACTCCTAAGCTTGTCTCTTTTGACCTATGACTGATTTATGTTGCAAGAAAATGTCTCTCCTAAAGAATGTAAAGCAGTTTGACTGAATACAGTTTAATCAGATTAGCTGTCTTTTGGTTTGACTCTCCTGTCGCAGTTCTTCAGATCTCAAGAAAAAGGGTCAAAACCAAATTCTGTCTGACTTTTTTTATGCTAATGTACCCAGTATATGTCCATTTACAAACAAAGTATTATTCCAACTCATCACCCCATTCTGCTCTTTTATATTTTTTTCTTTCTTTTATCGAATTTTTTTTTTTTTTTTTAATTCCTTTTTACTTAATCTTCTTTTCCTCTGGCTCTGTTTCTTCTCATTCCTCCAGAATCTTCATAATCTGGGCAATCAGTACCTGGTTTCGCCGAGGGCCGTCCACTCCTGACCCCAACACACCGGCTGGGGCACCTCGGGTACCCAGCAGGAACCTCTTCCCCAAGGACACCCTCATGGTATTACACCTATCCCCTCCTCATAAAATGGCCAGCTGTTTCAGTAAACATTTTTAATTGAATTGAAGCTGTACCATTTTAAACACTCCTCACACTATGTTCTCCTTAAGTATCTTGCCAGCAAACCAGTGGCATCTCTCCTTGTGAAATAACTGTCTCGCTCTCCCCTGGCTCTGTAATATCATAAACACCTTTTTATTCTCACCGTGCCTGCAGGACCTGTATGTGTACGTGTCCCAGGAGGAGGTGTTCTCTGACTTCAACAACACAGAGGCCCTGTTCTGGTTCCACAGGGACCTGGTCTATGGAGACTGGAACATGGGGGAGAGTGGGGACGGCTGCTACCAGCACAATATGGAGATGGACATCCCAGAGGTGGGGTTGACTGAAGATGGAGGGGAGGTGCAACATAAGAGGAGGGGGAGGTGTGACAGGCAGTAGTTGTATGATGATGGTGAGAGGGGACCTGTGTTAGACAGCAAAGACAAGTAGATACTGAAAGAATTGTAATATGGATGTGTATTTACCTGAAATCAAGATTTCTCCCTGTGTGGTGTGTGCTTGCAGAAAGTACAGCAGAATGGTTCCCTTTACATTCACGTCTACTTCACTAAAAGTGGATTCCATCCAGACCCCAAACGCAAGGGGCAATATCGCAGACTGGCAACAGTTCATGCAACACGAAGTAAGCACATATATTGTAAACTTTAAACAAAAGCTGTTACAAAAGTAGTAAAATAATAATATATATACTGATTCCTAAGAGTTAACCTTTACTTTTTTACTCTGTCAGTGCTGAATAAATTCAAGCGAAGAAAGTTTATGAAGACCAAGAATCTGCTAACAGGAGAGACAGAAGCAGATCCTGAAATGATCAAGGTTGGTATATTTGTTTTATTTTATTGTACAACATAGAGCTGGACTGATAAAGCAGCAGATATAATAATGTTGGCTGATAAATAACAAGAAATGGCAGGACACAAATGGCAAACTAGATTTGAGGTAATTTAAATAGTGTCTACATTACATTGTTTGACCACCAGAAAGCATTGGTCATTTTTTTAAATGTATAATGTCCTACTCTGTGTTCAATATTGGCCTCAGAAATCCAGTATCATTCAGGCCGTAGTACTGTACACTGTGTATTATGAATGGATATGTTGAAATATCAAGGTCTAGACTCGTTGGATTTGACTCATTCTATACAACAATCTGAAACTGTGTCATCAAATGTGTTTCTTCTCAGCGGGCAGAGAGCCACGGTCCAGTGGAGATTATCTCTCATTGGCACCCCAACCTCACCATCAACATGGTAGATGACCACACGGCCTGGGTCAAAGGCTCTGTTCCCGCTCCTCTAGACCAGCGTGAGTTAATCTTACTGACCTTTTTGCAATGCTGCACTATGCTGTAAATGTTTTAAAAGGTTTCAACTGCAATTTTCTAAAGTTTTGTGTCCAACCATCTGTGACATTTCTACCCTCTCTACCACTAGATGTTAAGTTTGATGCAGTAAGTGGAGACTACTACCCCATCGTGTATTTCAACGACTACTGGAACCTTCAGAAGGATTACTATCCCATCAATGAGACCCTGATGAAACTCCCACTGCGCCTCACCTACTGCCCGCTGTCCTTGTGGCGCTGGCAGCTGTACGCTGCCCAGAACGCTCGCTCGCCATGGAATTTCCTGCCTGAGGACACCTATGAGCAATCTGACGAAGACCAAGACTCTGTCAAGGTAAGAGGTCAAGGGTCATAGAGACAGAAAAATATATTAGATGTGATGAGAGATGTATTTTTGGTTTAGCTTCTAAAATAAACATTTTGATGTTTTCCTTTGTTGCACATGATACTAAAGTGAATGTGTTTGGATTTTGTGCTGTTGATCAGACAAAACAAAACGTTTGTGGGCATCACCTTGATCTGTGGGAAACACTTGCAGCATTTTCAGTATTTGTGATTTTATAGACAAAATGAATAATCAATTAACTGAAAAAATAATCTTCAGATTAATAAATAATCGTTGGTTGCAGCTCTAATTGTATCACAATAGTACTGCAGTATAGCGAGTTGTTTATGAATCTCGTCTCGAATACCAGGACATGTACTTTAGTCATATGAATAAGAACTGCTATGTGGGCACTGCTACAGCTAAATCTGTGGATTTTCTGGTCGAATATCAAAATTGAGATTGTGTTATATCTGTAACCTGAGATGAAACCCTCTCTCTCTATAGGTGGCCCTTTTGGAAACCAATCCGTACCTGCTGGGACTCACCATTATAGTCTCCATTGTGCACAGCATCTTCGAGTTTCTTGCCTTCAAGAACGGTAAGGTCACAACAGCCTCTCTGTAACCAGGACTCTTTTTTTTAAACAACAAAATAATAGTTGCACAGTGTCTATGTATCTCCAGCTTCACCTCACCCCGCCATCTCCTCCGCAGATATCCAGTTCTGGAACAGCAGACAGTCTCTAGAAGGTCTGTCGGTGCGCTCCATCATATTTGGAGTTTTTCAGTCCATGGTGGTGCTGTTGTACATACTGGACAACGAAACCAACTTTGTGGTGCAGGTCAGCGTCTTCATCGGCCTTCTTATTGACCTGTGGAAGATCACCAAGGTCATGGACGTCAGAGTAAGTCAGAACAACACTTTTTTTAAAATTTTTTTATGCACAATATTGTTTGCTTAACAGTAATTCTCGAAAAAAGTCTGAACCTTTGAGCCTGTGGGTTCCTGTCCTCTGCCCTTTTAAAAGACCAACCTAATTCAGTCTGTCTCACTGATGAGCTCAACTTCAACCAAAAAAGTGTGAGCTAAGCTGTGAATAAAGTATGTTTGTTAATTGTAATTCACATGTTTTTTCACCTACTTTTGTCTTTCACTAGTTGGACAGAGAGAACAAAATCGCAGGGCTATTCCCAAGATTGGTATTCAAAGACAAGTCAACATATGTGGAGTCTTCAACCAAAATCTATGACGATGTAAGTTAAACTGCAAACATTGACCACATTCAGAAGACACTGGTTTCAAAGTTACATTTAGAGGGAATTGTATTTTATACCAGATGACAGAAAAAGATTTATCATCAAACTCTTACTCTCACTTCTGTAAACTTCAGACAAGCCTAAATAAACATTTCTGTGTTAGGATGAATAGAATATCTCGAGTGTGTCTTGTACACTTATCGGTTTGCTTTTATAAATCAATTTGTTATTACCGTCTCTGATTTGATCAATAACTTCTTTTCTCTCTTGTCCTGGGAACAGATGGCCTTCAAGTACCTGTCATGGCTCCTCTACCCACTGTTCGGCTGCTATGCGGTCTACAGTTTATTGTATGTAGAACACAAAGGCTGGTACTCATGGGTACTCAGCATGCTCTATGGCTTCTTGTTAACCTTTGGTAAGTTTATCTGAAGTGTTTTATATACCACTGCATTTAAATAGAGGAACATTGATATTGTGTTGCAACTTTAGACATAGGCATATGGCATATAAGCAGGATTTAATGTACTGTAATGTAAGTTCCCAAAAGATAAGAAACATAATGTAACACAGGACGACATACTACAGTAAGTCAATGAAGAACTAACAGAACAAAACAAATCTTGGCTCATATGGTAGGTAAATTAAGTGAAACCAATAAAATAAGAAAAAAAGGGGACTCAAAGTATAAATGAAAAACCATATAATTACAATATAATTTGGATAGCACATTTTCATTTCATTTCAAAGCAAGCCATTGTTTTATTAGTAAAATAAAAACATGGAGGAAAAGGAGGAACTCAGGAAAGAGGAAGGGCGTTTTCCCATTAGAAATAATCTTGATGATTTGGGTGTACAATGTAACTGCCCATGGATTAGTTAATATACGTCAAATGATGCAGAGGGCACTGGTAAGCATATAGAACAACGACAAACAAATTGGACAGGAATCTCTAACAGATCCCCTTTTTTTAATTTTAATCCCCAAAATACTGAAGTTAACAAGAAATTATGAAGACTATCAGTGTTTTTCATTGATTCAGTAAATAAGTCCATTTTGAATAAATGAAACACATCCTAACAGATTTTATTGAAAAGGATGATCACATAAAGATGATAATGATCAGATTTAACACAAGTAGCACATAGACACTTTTTGTATGTTTTTAAGATGATATTTTATCTTGTACTCATTCTTAACTGTTCCTGTTTTACTATTTTATTCTTGTTCTCCATTTTTGATTTTATCTTCTGGTGACATGTGTCCAGCAGGTTTTGTTCATGTTTATATAAATCTTTTTAAAGGCCAGAGATACAGCTGATTATTATTATTGTAGTGGATGTACACACAACTAATGTTTTCATACTTGCATCATGGTTACGTACCCATTTCCCAATGGCCTCTGCCAATGTGCCATGTATTAATAGACTTCATACGGGTTCACTCAGTGATGTCGCCTGCAGTCTATTGTACTGCCTCTGCTGTAAAAGTGTTTATATGACCTAACCAGTTCCTTCTTTTCTGTTGTTTTTTGGCTTTAGGTTTCATTACAATGACGCCACAGCTATTCATCAACTACAAAATGAAGTCTGTGGCCCACCTCCCATGGAGGATGCTCACCTACAAGGCTCTCAATACCTTTATTGATGACCTGTTTGCCTTCGTCATCAAGATGCCCATGATGTATAGGATAGGATGCCTCAGAGATGGTACGTCTCCTCTGATAGAGTATTTTTCTATGAATTTACTTGGATCAGGGGAAGTTACATTATCACCTAAATCAACCATTGTAAGTAAAAGCTGTTTTGTCAGCTTCCTCTGCCCACATTGAAGAGGAGCCATTTTGAGTTTGTAGCTCGATGAAGATGAGCTCAGTCGTGCAGTGTTTTGCTGGAAGTGGTTTCAACTCATTGCTCAGCATGGTGGCAGCTAAAATAGGCAATTCATCCAGGGAGATTTGTTGTTTGTTTAAAGGAAAGGCTGTTCTCCTTTCTGGCCCTTCTGTCTCGACCTGAGCACACTGACCTCAGAGGAAATGTAGAATCATTGTCACTCATGGAATTGTATTTGGACCAACTGTCCAAATCACCATCAACCTTTTGATGTCCGTCTCAGCATGTCTTATGAAAGATCCTCTAACTCCACCTAGTGTCAGCTCACTAGATCTCACTGATTTGCTCAGTGCCCTTTGATATTACCAGACAATTTATTAGGGGCTGTTTTATTATAATTAAATATGAAGACGTATTATATTTAACCAAGCTAGAGTTAGAGATTTTAACACTAAATAGCACTGTGTGGAGTAATTAGCTTTATTTTACTTTACATCATGTAAGAAGTCTGCTAGTTTGATCCATATGTTTTTTTTCTTCATTTTTTAGGCTTTATCAGTGACATTGTTTTGAGTTTTCAGCTCATCAAGTGACTTCTTTAAATGTGTATCAGGCAGCTATTGATGTTTTTTTCCCCTCAGTGGTCAGTGAAGTGGGCTCAGTCTGTCAGTCTTGATGATATGATGGAGGAAAGTGACCCTTTTATTAAAGGGAGATCTAATAGGGGTTTTTTGGTAGGGGATGTCTGGGTTAATGGATATAGTGTTGTTTCAGCCATGTATACAAATATTAGTAAACAATTTATATTTTGCTGTTTTTGATTTGCTAACGATAACCTGCGTTGCAGTTTGATTGCGGTAGGCTTAATTAGGATTTATTTAGGATTATTTAGTTTAAACTATGGAGCCTGGAGGGCACACTGTGTTTACTGGTCTCATCATGCTTGTCTAGCATGTTAAAGTATTTTGTTACCGTTTTTTCTTTTTTTTGTTTTGAAAGAGTTCTTTAGTAAAAGGTTGAAACGAAGAACATGGACTGTGGAGTTTTATTGAAGCTCACACTTTACAACTAGATAAAATGGACAGTGCCACACTTACGAGCTATATTGCCAATACATATTCATTTTAACCCTCTCACAACCCACTGTGCAATCGTACAACTGTTTTGAGTTGTTTACTAATGTGAATGCTACTAAGTTGTAAACATGGGAAAGGTTTTTTACACGTTTGATTGAACCACTATAACAAGGTCGGTTGTTACTTGATGGCAAATAGTTATTTAATTACTTGTTTCTCATTGGACTAACATCTGTTTCCTCTCCTGCAGATGTAGTATTCTTCATCTACCTTTACCAGCGCTGGATCTATCGGGTCGATCCCAACAGGGTCAACGAGTTTGGCACCAGTGGAGTTGACCACGACCAGAACAACACAGCAGATGCTGCTCCTGCCGTGGCCGCCGCCATCACAGACAAGCCAGAGGGGGAGAAGAAGAACGATTAAAAAAAGACTGCGCCCTTATCTGCCTCCCTGGCCCTCACTGCTGGGGCGAAGAGGACTTGTGGAAATTAGGCAGGGAGAGGAGTTGTCGTTTAGCTGTCATGGACGCCGCTACAAAAAAATGCAGTTCAACTGTTCCCTCTGATTTCTGTGTGGATCCACAGAGAATCATATTCAATGTAGACTTGGTAAATTCTTATTTCTGTTTCCCGCCCATCCCCGCCCTCTCGTTTTGCGGTTCAAGTGAAGTAAAACAAAACGTGATGTACTGTATTCTGTATGATTTATCAGAGGGTATCAGTGTCCTGGAGTAGAGGTTGGGAGGGGAACGGGTCGCAGTTATACTATGTCTTTTTTTATACAGGGAAGAAAGAGGCCAAGTGCAACTTTTGTTCTTTGTGTAGATTCCTTGTGAAATTTTCTTTTCATTCCATGTGAGCACCGTGTTTCGGATTGCCTGGAAACTGGTGAGTAGTGTTGGAGGAAACTGGAAAGGTCCTGAGCCACGATGGAGGATGAAGAAGAGAGGTGGTGAGATGGATGACCCTACAGGACACTACCCACAAGACAGTGACTACTACCCTCAATTTTAAACAAATGGTTAATATTCTAAACTTGAACATAAAAAAAATAACAGCCTTGTTGGTATTAATATAAATATATTAATATTGTCAATTACTTAATTTTTGTTTTTCAGTCACTGAAACATTCTTTTGTATGTCCTCAAACTGTACAGAATCTCAGCTTGTCATGTTAATAATACAGATGTCAAAACTGTCTAGCAATACCTAATTTGCAAGTCTAATTTTTATTTTCCCCTCTCGGCTGGATGTCTGATTTTCAATTTTTTTCACACTCCAAGCCCAATCACCTTGACAGACACAGTGGAGACAGTCAGGTGTGTACTGGAAGAATGACAGTGTCTCTTGTTCTGAGTTTGGGTGCTGTAAATCCTGAAACAAAGAGGGTTCCATGTTGGTACATATTAAATTTTGAGCATTCATGTTTATAGTAAAACTTAAGTGTGATTTAAAATGTCTATGCAAAGCTTTTTTTATTTACTATTTTTATTTACCGCACTGGGTCCAAGAACAACATTGCATGAAACCTTTCATTTTTCACATTGAGTTTTATTGATGTTACAGGAAATATACTTTATTTGTGTGCTTATGAAGCATGCACGGGCCTTTTGTACTCTTTCACCCTAAAGGTCTGAGTTTAGGGCTGCAACTAATGCATAGTTACATTATTTTCCCCTGCTTAATTTTTTTTGTCTAGGCAAATGTGAGAATTGCTCAATGACTTCAAATTGCTCATGTTGTCCAACCAAAGGTCTAAAACTCATAGGTTCAGTTTACAAAGAAATAAAAATGACAGATGCAAAAATACTCGCATTCAAGAGACTGAAACCAGGAAATATTTGGTATTCTTGCTTGTTAAATTAACTCAACTGATTCGATCGGTCTTTCCCCTGTATGTGTGGAAAGATGAGAAGGTTGGACGTTTAGACATTATAGTTTGTAATATTCATTTCTATAATGAAGCAAAATAATGGCAATTTAGTCTGGTCATCAGGTTAGGGGTTGAGTAATGTGAGGCCACGTGGCAGTTTTTACTTTAGCCTACACAAATGATGCATCTACCAGGTGACAGGGTTCATATGTTAAAGATGGTGTCACTTTCCTTCATGAATCATGTACAGAAACAACAAGCCTAATGCTGGGCCGAACTGAACCTGCAGATTTTTAAGACAATTAGACCCCAACCCAGAATGTAACATACAAAACAATTACAAACGGCTTGGCACTTTTGTCCCTCTGCAGTACTGGTGTTGGGTTACTTTGTGGTCACTTTTTGTGTCTTTGTGGTGGTTTTGTGTTGCTTGGCGTCTCTCTCTTTGTGGCCTTTTTTGTGTCTTTACGGTTGTTTTGGAAATTTTAAACAGTTTTGTGTCTCTTTGTGGTCGCTTGTTATCTCTGTCATTGTGGATCTCCTGATGTGGCCTCTGTGCGTCTTTGTGGTCATGTTGTATGTCTTTGCAGATTTTCCATCTCTGAAGTCATTTGAAAGGCTTTCTAACACAAAATATTAAGTCAACTCTTACAGAGGCTCTGGTCCAGGGCCTATTTTACTCTCCTATCTTGTGAATCATCCCAGGCTCTCTGAAGTTTCACTCAGACTTTTTGCGCTTTTGAAACAGAAAGTACAGGGTCAGACTGTCCAGCTGTAGTGTCACATATCTTTCTGACAACTCCAGCTTATCAGCAACCTCTGCAGCTGATGATTATCTATCCATTATTGTTTTTTCTGGCCCTCGCTGAATCATTGCTTCTCCTAAACGCCTCAGCTTGCGCTTTCCTTTTCCGTTAACTCGTCTATATGAACAGTAGGTGTCACTGCTGCGCCCCGTAACCTCATCAAAGGGTGAAAATAGAAACTTTTTTAAGGTCAATTACTACACGTGCATGGCGGTTGATGGTGTAGATTGAAAACCGTAATTATTCAAACAGTTAGGAATTCCCGCTTCTCCAATTTGTAGAAGAGGTGAGACGCAGCAGCAGGAGAGCCGCATGATGCAACCAGGAGAAATCCCTCATTTATTTATCGGGGAAACGCTGGCTCTGGCATTTCAGCACTGCGAGTTGGGATTGGAGGCTCATTTAAATAGTTGTCAATTGTTTTACATTGCATTTGCATTGCACTTGCAGTGAAGCTGAGTAAAAACAAAAAAGCACTGAGGCGTGCGGTAAGATTACTTAATGGAAAAGAGTGTCGTTTTTTCGGTCCGGATGTTCTTCTGAGATGAAAACTGTGGATATTCAAATTAGTAAAACATTGCGTGAAGCATAATAAGGCTACGAAGGGGTACCTGATGTCCCAGGGGGTTTTCCCGTCAGAGAGTCGACGTGACGTTGAGGGGATTTCCACACCCTGATCCAGCCCATCGGCCGAGGCTGCTGCGGAAACAAAACAGGCAAATAATGCTCTAGACATCATTCGAGATATGCTCCCAAGTCGGTGTGACACTTTCTCACGAGTTGGCACAAACACTCAGAGCTGCTGTCTCGTCTGACGAGTACTTATCCGAGCTGTTTTAAAGTCAAGAGAGAAGATTTGACCGAAAACAGACGCCTGAATACCGGGATTTATTCGGTTTGGAAATAATTCAAGGACACGACAGCAGGGTTCATGGTCTGAAAGGACTCCTTACATGCGATGAAAGACATGGACATCGTCAGCCATCTTCAACCTACCTCGGGTAGGTTTTATGTGTTAGTTCTTATGTTTGTGTGTTTGTGTATATATGTGTGCGTGTGTGTTTGTGTGTGAGAGCTGACATCATCCTCAGGCATGTGATTTGTCAGAGCAGAGGAGCCAACACCCATTCCCGGGATCAGAGCGCTCCTACCCGGCTCCTGCGCTCCCACTGTTACTTCTCTGCTTTGTGCAACTTCAACATTTACAACCACAACTGTTGTGTTTTATTGTGGTGACTGACAGTTTGCTTTTTGTTTGTCGTGCAGAGCGGGGGGTGTCAGACTTCGGTGAGTATGGACTCACCGAGTATGAGTATGGTGAGTCGTGCATGTGTATGTTGTAAGGCAAAGTATGACCTAAGTTGACCTTGTGCAGAAGGAGAAGTAAAGCATCATTAGTATTTCTGCTTCCTTATCTCGTGCTGTAATGTTTCACACACAGCCTCTGGTTAGGAAGGTGCAGAACTAAACAAATCAACGAAACACAAGACAAAATAACATTTCAGAAAACTTAACAGCATGATTAAGCATTCAGTTTAAAATATAAATTGCATAAAAAGCTGAAACTGACTTCTAAGTCTATGAAATGTGAGGAAAAAGGTTAAAAAGTACCATCACAATTCCCAAAACCCTAAGTTTATTCATTCAGATTATTATGATTGGCTTTCAAAACCTAGAGATAATCAGTTACTGTCAGGTTAAGTATGAGAAAACCAGAAAATATTCACCATTTTTCACATTCTTTCTTTAAAAAAATTACTTAAACAATTACTTGATTATAAACATTTGTTGCTGATTATTGGGCCATCAGCAGAAAAGTAGACTGCTCCAAATGCATTTGACATGTTTTAAAACCTCTTTGTTAATATATGGCACGGCTGCAGGAAACTCTAGTTTCTGTTTGGGTTGCAAGTGTCAGACACACCTCAACCACAGGTCTAAATCAGAACGTAAATTTAACTGCAGGTAACCATGGCAGCAAGACCTGCGGTCCTTTTACTGGTTAACTTTCACTGGAAGGTAACCAAACACGCTTACTCGAGTACTGTGTTTTAGTATACTAGTGGTACCTTGAAACTGCAGGCTGCTTGAGAATTTCAATTTAATGCTACTTATACGTACATCTACTCCATTACATTTCAGAAAGAGAGATTATACATTTCTTCCTCCTCTTCTTCCTTTTTATAGCTGGTAAAAGACTGTGTTGTATTTTAAAGGTTAAAGGTTAAATCAGTAGTCTTCAACCATTCTGATGTGAGAGTCTACAGTAAAACAGTGTCTAGTTGTCACAGTTGTCTTTTGCTCCAGTAAAGAGTGACTTCCTCTCTCAACTTCTCAGATGGTTTAATTTAAATAACCAAATAAAAATTCTCAACCAAATTAAAGATTATAGAAAAGCCCAAATGAATGAATATGAATTAGTATCTTAGAACTTTGTTTTTTCTTCTTTTCTCTCACATTAATCATCTCACAACCCCTTAGATTTCTTTGGGGACCCTATGAAGGGGCCTGACCCCTTAGCCTGGGACTCACTGGACTAAACTACTAATAGAATAGTTAAAACTTCAGAACAAGTACTTTTACTTTGATAATTCATGTGTATTTTACTGGCAATACTCCTGTACTTTTGCTTGTTATGAAAGTAAACTTTAACTTGTAATATATTTTGAAACTATGGTATTGGTATTTTTACTTGACTGAATGATCTGAGTACTTCTTCCATCCCTGGGATTCAATTAACTCCTTGAACACAATGTGTTATCTTTTTTTTGGTAACTGGTCATGGTATTAACAGGATAAAGCACTTTGAAGTGTCCTGATACAGCAGATAAAAGATAGTGTGGAGTAAACGACACCTAAGTTAATATATACAAACATAACAGTACCGAGCGTGACACATATGTAATATGAATACAGAAGTACAAAATACTCAAGCACAGGGATTTCTTCAGGAAAGGGTTTAGCCAAGGTGGCAATACACTTGGATCCTGATGAATCATGTCTTGTGATTAGTTTAGTTATTATATCCTGTTTTCAATATAATAGTAGAACTCCAAATAATCTAAGACCTGGAAAGAACTATATGATTTGGTTGTAATTACAAGTAAGTTCCTGTAATTGAAACCAAACTGAATGATTCTTTCCAGGAAACTTTCAGGAAATGATTAAGTAATAATGGGACTTTAAAATAAAGTGTTACCATCACCATATCATTTTATATCCTTTGTTTTTAGCCAACCTTTTTCACTAACATAGATTTTTTGCTTGTTTTCTGTATATAAAGTGTCCTTGGGTTACATGAAAAGTGCCTAACATTTATTTATTACCAGTCATGAAATCTGGATTAGAATAATTGTTCTCAGACATTGTAGATTAACATGGGATCAGTGCTAATTTTCCATTTGAGATGCTATTTGTTTGTCAACTGTATATATATATATATATATATATATATATATATGTGTGTATATGTATTTTATAGATCTCATTGATGAAATCATCAAAGAGGACAGTGAGCAATCAGTTGCCCTCCCTAGACCTTGTCCCCCTCCCACTGACCTCTCTGAGCTGCCGCGCAGCCAGCACCCCAGGATGTCGGTGCGACAGAGCTCCTCCCAGTCTTCACGGCCGGTGCTGGTGTCGAGGGGCACTGCACATCTGGTGAGTGGGTTCAAAAACATCCCTGAGTTTGCTCTTAGAGTTTTGTGTATTTGTACCAGTGCTGTCATTTGTGCTGTTGTGTCTGGTCTTGTACGGTTTCTACCTCAGTGGTTTCCTGAGTATTTGCAACATCCAACAGTCAAGCATGAAGGTGTTTCTTTCAGGTGTGGGCGGTGTGCTAAAAGAAAGAGTAGCCAGTTGTGGGCAAATGGGGCAATTTATTACAGGGTAACTGCAGGTGTTGAAAAGTATTTTTTGTCTTTCGCAAAAAACTGACCTTGTGAAATTCATATCCATCCATCCATTTTTTGCTGTTTATCCAGGTCCAGATTTAACAAAGGTTGTTTGATTAATTAATGATATTTCCAATGATGTGATAAATATTTCAATATACTGCTGGGAATTAAAAACAGTAGCAAATTTGTGATATAATTATCAGTAAATTCATGCACTTTGTAAATAATTTTGGGCCTTTTCATCCCAACTGTTTGTCACTGATTATAGTTAATGTATTAAACTGTGTTCAATGTGATGTCTTCCACCTGGTGAACCCTGCAGAAACCTTGTTAGTTATACACAATAGCTCCCTTTCCAAAAGATTATTGCACATTGTGTATCACAGAAGTTGTAAATAAGACTGAATTCAAAGGTCATTTTAAAAACTTAATTCAGGCATCTTTCTCTGCTACCAGAACTGTCTTTAAGCAGCTCATCGTTATTTAAACTAAACGACAGTAAAGCTAAAAACAAATAGTTGATTAATAGAATTGTTGATTTTTCAACAGATTTAGACAATAACTTCTGACAACAACTCTTATAATTAATTGTTTTTCAGCTTTATATCATTGTTAATTGAATGTTGGACTATTGGTTGGACAAAACAGTCTGTCAGACAAACATGTCAAGGATGTTACCTTGGGCTCTGAGAACTTGTAAACAGTATTTCTCAAGATTTTCTGACATTTTAAAGACCCAGATATGAAATAAAACAACAATCAGCAGCTTCAGTGCTGATCATAACAGTCATGAGTTGCAACCCCAGACCACATACAGCCATCTTTGCTATCTAGTAATTGATCTGTGCGGGTACAAACGTTCACATACAGTGTGATACAGTCAGTTATTTCATCGATATTGACTTCATGTTGCTGCTGAAAACTCATGAGTGTTACCCCCAACAATAGAAGAAGCTTCTTTTTGGATTCCTTTCTGTTTTAGTGAGGAGGTTTCTGAAGGGTTAAATGTTTGAGGAATAAACTGCAGTGTTGTACATGTGCAGCCTGCAGATGGGTCTTTTGTTGTTGTGCAGAGCAGCAGTTAGGCACCCAGGCAGGTCAGGCTCTTCCCATAAAGCACGTGGTTTACAGACGGCACAGAGAAGTGTTGTAATCTGATAAGAGTGTAATGACGCAGTAGCCTGCACAGACGGGTATAAATGCTTTAGGGCACCAGAAACCTGCCTTAACTCTTTGTTAGCAAATGATCTAAACATGTGCGATTGCTGCATTTGGGAGTTTTTTGTGTGTAAACCGTTTGATAAAAAGTCATGAGTGTTTGCGGCCTGTGAGAGGCTGACACACCTCCCCAGCATGCTTTTCTGTGGGTGGAGGCATAAAGCAGAGGAGGGGGAGGAGCGGTTAGACGACTTGGAAGAATTGTAATCTGACTCCTACTTTCAGTTTGCTGTCCTCTCTGTTTACAAGCCAAACCCAACGAGGGTTAGAGGTTGGATTCTTCGCGCCACACTGCTTCTTCAATTGGTCGATCTACAGCATGTCTAGCTGACTTCCTGTTTCCTGTTCACTGGCTCAATCTGCCAGGCTTTTGTTTAGCTCCAGTGGTTTTAAGGTCGAACAGGTATGTCTAGATTTACAAGCTAACACGGTAGCAGACATCTGTGGCTCGACAGGATATTTTGAAACATGATCTCATGCAGAGGCATCATCCAGATCTCTGCGGCAACGGTTTAATTAGCCCTCAGCCTGATTTAACTGCTACACGGGTGCGAAAGGAGTCAACTTCTTTACTTCTTTGTTCCCTGCAGGTTTGATGATTCATCTTTTGTAAAAGTGATGCTACAGAATAAGGACTAAAACTTTGGTTTGTGATAGTTTTACATTAAGGCCACTGGAGGCCCTACTGGACACAGACGTGTGATTGATGATAGGCAGATAGAGAGAGAAAGTAAAAGCAGAACGGAGAGATGGGTATTAAACACCAAGGCAGTGTGGGAGCGGAAAAGCTTGATGGCCTGTGGTCTAACGGAAAAAAAAGACATGAAAATGCAAGGAGGAGTCAAAGAGCACATGGTTAACTCTATGCACTGATACAAAGCACATGTATGAAGGAAAAACATGTATTGACTCATTTTGCTGCTTGTTCCACTGTAGAAAGCTTCACCTCCACTGTCATCTGCTATAATGGATGTCAGACATCTGGTTCTCTAGTATATACTTTGAAAACATACCTGTGACTGATCAGTTTCCTCTGATTGTAAGTTGATGTTTTCTAATGTTAAGGGGAAGCCAACACAAAGTACCCAGATGTTTTATTTAGATCTATTAAAACTACCAATAGAAGAATGTAAAAATCCCCTTTTTAACAGTAAAAGTACAGTATTAAGTAAGTATTATCAGCTCCTCCAAAGAGTCACAAACCTGAGGGGTTGTGAGATGATTAATGGGAGAGGAGAGACTTTTAACCTTTTCCTTGCCTTTGGTATCTCTGTCTATGAAATGTTAAAAAAAAGTCAATATTTGTTTTCCCAACTTAAGGAGGTGTCTTCAAATGTTTGTTTTGTCTGGCCACAAGTCCAAATGACCCTCAACCCCCCAAAATACTCAGTTTACAATGATGAAAGAAAAAGAAAAGCAGGAAAAAAAAAGCCAAATATTTGCAGAATTCAGGCTTTCATTTTTGCTTGAAAAAAGACTGGTGATTGAGTAATCGATTAATCAAACTGCTCATTAAACTGACAAATGTGATATTTCTGGCCGATTTCACGACCATCGTATTTCTATGGTTAATGACTCCCCTCTTAATTGTGTCTGTTCTTAGCCTTAAACATTTGTGTTGTTTCTTCTGCACCTTTTTATGCTGCTGTCTTGACCAGGTGTTTTTTCCAACAGTTTTCCAACCTCAGTGGGACTCAATTAAGTAATGTTGTGAGTAAGGTTGTGGTGTTATTTTTCCTTTCCACAGCCCCATCGCAGTTTCCCTCAGCCCCTGCTGCAGATGAGCGATTCCAATGAGATGACGTCGGCTCCTCCTTCCCGGGCTGCCACCTCTCTAGCCAGTTCCTCTCGCCGTGGTCAAGGCTTGTGCCAACCCACCTCTAGGAGCTCCAGCGGTGTTTCCTCTCAGAACCAGGGAGACACCGACATGCTGGAGCGGATTCTAGAGAAGCCTAGACTGGTGGTGGTGGAGGAGCCCAAGGACAGGGGCATGAGGTTTCGGTACGAGTGTGAAGGACGCTCAGCCGGTAGCATCCTGGGCGTGTCCAGCACTGACACCAACAAGACTCAGCCTGCAATAGAGGTACAGTCATCATGAAGTTGATACAAGTTAAATTTGGTTTTCGTTTTTGACCCTAAAGGGGGTTACCAGCTCTCAGAGACCAGCAAATTCTACCTACAGTTGATTTTATTTGATGTGGATACTTAAACCCCCCGTGCAGACGTTGTAGAAGGGCGTAGCTGGAGGGATGTGGGTTGTTGGAGTCAATTAGAAAGTCCCCACAAATCCCAGCTTGAATGTGGTTGAAGATGGGCGGTCTGACCCAGCTTACATACTAACAAACACTCCTACACACTCATCTCCTCTCCTGCAAACACCATCACTCAATAAGGAAGACATCGTTTGGAGAAATTAACGAAAAAAAAGTTTGCATTTATGCAGTTTGTGTATTTTAAATGTAGTTAGTCAAGCTTAACATTTAGGTTAATATGGCAGGTTTGATTTTTTTTTTTTGGCATGACTGCCTGTTTTTCATCTTTTATTCTCCTTGATGAATTTGGTTGAGGGGGAATGATTATTATCCACGGTACACTGTGGAAAAAGGCTTTTAAAGCTGGTTGGTGATAACACACAGAACCCAGTGAAAAAGGAGGGGAGAACATTTGATATGTGCAAAAATACAGGAGCAGCACAAAGAAAAATAAAGGCTTGGATCAGCAGCTACTCTGGATTAGAGCTGTAACGATTAGTTGATTAATTGATTAGTCAATCATAAAAAAATGAAACTGCAACTATTTTGATGATTGATCATTTCAGTCGAGGGCTGTAGCAAATGATTAGTTTCATTGATTAATGTACTGATTATTTTCTTGATGAATTATTTTGTCTGTAAAATGTCAATATAACATCTTCAAGTGACTTTTTTGTCCAAAACCTAAAGATATTCATATTCAGCGTGTACTGTGATGTATGACAAAGAAAAGCATCACATATTTGGCTGTTTGACTGAAAGAAATTATTCAATTATAAAAATAGTTGCCAATTTCTGACAATTGCCTGCCATATGTCACAGTCAATTAAGAATCATTGGATTTGCACTTTGGTTTTTGGGAATCTGTGATGGCTTTGATATTTCATAGACAAAACAATTAATAGAGAATGAAAATAAGTGTCAGATGCAGCCCTACGCTGGACTGCAATGTGTGTCACTCTACGTCAGGCAACATCTTGTGCATGTTTTAATATTTAACATATTAGTATTTTACTTTACTGAATTTGATGGCTCTCCTCCTTATTTGTCTGTTTGAGAAATGATCATTATCATTATTTTCATCCTGCTGTAACACTTGGCATGTTTGTGTGTGAAGGTGGAACACCTGCTGTTGGCTTGTTTTTCTTTCACAGATTAGATTTGAACATATCTAAGGTAAATTGATTTGCCAGTGAGTGCCATAATGTCGCTGGAAACAGGATGTTTGTTGGTCCTACATCAGCTGTGGAGGACGATGCTTGACCTACTTCCCTCTTTTATTGTCCTGTCTTGTTCCCTCTCTCAGATTCAGGGTCCCATTGACTTCATAAAAAGAGTCACAGTCACTGTTTCCTTGGTGACCAAAGACCTCCCACACCGGCCTCACCCCCACTGCCTTGTGGGTAAAGACTGCCCGAATGGTTCAGGAATCTGTTTGGTCACGTTCAACCCTCACAGCAACCGGCGTCACAGGTGCACATCCATGTCTCATTTATCTCTCTCCTAGCAACGTCATATGTACCAGATAATTTTCATCTTTACCTGAGATTCTAATATCATATCTTTTCAGCTTTTACAATGTCCTGACAAAAAAATGTCCTGACAAAAATTTTTTTTGTTTTATAACCTGTTTTAACTTGCAGCTTTGCTAACCTTGGTATCCAGTGTGTGAGGAGGAAAGAGCTCGACCTTTCACTTCAGAAAAGAAGTAGCCAAAATATTGACCCCTTTAAAAGTGAGTGGGATGCTAACACACACACACACACACACACACACACACACACACACACACACACCTAATCATAGCTTTCTATACATCCATCTATTTATATAGCTACAGTTTCTTCACTGTGACTCCTCGTATCAACTGATTTTGCATCTTTTCATCCCTTAGCCGGTCACACAAAGGGCATTGAAGACCTGGACATGAATGCAGTGCGTCTGTGCTTTCAGTGTGAGCTCGAGTGGGAGGACGGCAGAAAGGACAGTCTCAGCCCAGTGGTGTCGAGTACAATCTATGACAAGAGTAAGACATGGCCAAACAGCATTTGAGCATTTACAACTCTTGACCACAATGTGCTGTAATTGGCTGCACCAAAAATGTATTTGCTGATAATCACATACTTTTGCATGTCGTTTGTTTTTTTTTCTTTCATAGAGGCCACAACTACATCGCAGCTGAAGATCACCTGTTTGAACCAGTACAAAGGTCCCTGCACTGGAAAGACTGAGATCTATATGTTGTGTGACAAAGTGCAGAAAGGTGAGAGGAAAACTAAAAATATTTACATATTTTATAAAAGGTCAGAATCAGTAACATTAGGGCTTGACCAATATTTAAGACGTTTCTTAGTATATTTTTTGACCTCTTCTTTATAAGGCCAATAACCTGAAAAATATTGGGTTCTCATGTCAGCTTTGGTGATAATTCTTAGGTCATTTTCTAATTTTTCTTGATTAACACTGCTCTGTCCGTTATCACTGATCCACAGATGACATAGAGATCAGATTCAGCCGAGGATCGTGGAAGGCAAATGGGGAGTTTGCCCAGACAGACGTGCACAGACAGATTGCTATTGTATTTAAGACTCCGCCCTACCAGGACCAGAACATCACAGGGGAGGTTGACGTCAATGTCGCCCTGCGGCGTATCTCAGACCAGATGGAGAGCGAACCTGTTACCTTCACGTACTTGCCACACAACCCAGGTCAGTCGGAACTGTAGGACGCTGAACTGTCTGGTCTTTAGGGTTATTGTACTCCTGTCATCATTTTAAATCAGTTTTTACATGGTACTGTCAGCTAAAAGGCTTAAAGTTACATGTTATAAAGAAGCTGCAGCAGATCATTTTGGCCAGAAACAATAACAGGAGGTTTATTTAAGTATTTCCAAACTGTTTCTCATTTCAGATCCATATGAGGTGAAGCGGAAATGTAGAGTAAAGTCGGAGATCAGTTTCAGAGAGAAACCTTGTGTAACAGGTGGGGCTTGGATCTCGTCCTTTCTTTTCTTTCTTTCAGTAAAATTCTTTTATTCATGTTTGCTTTTTCTGGTATGTGGAAGCAGTTTAAACTGATTAAATGAGGCAAGTGGCCTTTGACATTATAGGATTGTTTGTGTAGGTATTTTTCACAGCAGACATTTTGACTTGTCATAGAAGGAAAAGTACTGGTGTTGCTAATAGTGTTTACAATAGGGACATGAGATCGTAGACGTTTGTTGTGCGTTTTCGGACCTAGGAATTGCTCACACTGCAAGACAATAATAAATAAGACAAATTATCGGGCATCTGTACACCCCTCATACCGCACGCCACAAAACAGCAAATCTTCTACCCGATTCTAAAATTAGTCAGGGGTGACTAATTCAGATCCGTGTCTGCCCAGATTCCGTGTCCCAGTAAGACATGACAGTGTGACAGACACACACAAGGCCTGCACCCTGAAACTGAAGCAGCTAAATTCAGCCTTCATTAATTGTACTATTCACACCTGTGATCCCTATGGAAAAGGCCTATTGCGCATGCTCACCCACTGGCTTGACATCCCGGGAAACCTTAAATGAAACGGAGCCATTGCTCATGTTACTAATTACAGCATGAATTACACCATTACTCCAGTACTTTTCAGTATTATAGCATGTCCAAATGTCTGCTCTAAAAAAGGCCTATTAGAAGTAATTTTCTTTCCTTGGATAAATATCGGTGTCCACACCTAAATTAATGTGTTGTTGTGTTTTTCAACACACTGAATTATAGGCTTTTAAAAAGATTCATAATGCCCACCAAAAGAATTGGGTTTGAATTAAATTAGACATGAATTTGAATAAATGATACATGTATGAAGACTGTCTCATACAGATAATGTGTATGCTAGGCTTATTAGAATAACGTAAAATAAGAAACTCTCATATGAAATGTCCAAGATGCTTAATATACATATATATGCACAGAGTTACTACATACAAAGTAAATTCTAATATACATACATACTGAAGTACAAATAACAATCAATGTATTTAACTGTACAGCAGTATATTTACACTCAATTTATTAGGTACACGTGGCTAAAACTAACCACACTCATTGGTATAAAAGAGGACAAAGTATTCCTGTCAGTGTAATGCAATACAATTTAACTGCACCAACAGCTTCCTAAAACAGTTTAAACTAAAACCAAACATTATAATCTTCATGATTTGTTGCAGCATTATTCTCACAGGTATTTATTTTCTCTGTAACACTATCTGTTTCTTCTTCTGCACCAGAGCCGTCCTTCCACTTCCCGCAGCCTCAAGGGGCAGCATGTTACAACGTGCCCCAGGACACAAACAGCCGCACTGATGAAACAGCCCTCCTTAATCACTTGCTAGAAAATCCTGCATTATGGGAAGCGATTTGCGACTCCAACACTGACATGCCCTGTGAGTTTGCGGAGGACCCCGATGGCAACTCCACGTTTGCCAACATGGATATGAACTTTAACCACAACTTCGGCTCGTACACTCAGGACTTTTCCCAGTTCAGCGACCTTCAGTTCAGCATGCTCGTCAATGAGAACCAGACTCCACAGTCAGAGCCACAGGACAGCCTGTCCAATGCGGTTCAGGTGAAGAAAGAAGAGACGCTATGAGGGAGAGATAGTCTAAAGCTCACTAATTAATACATAACTCTGTGCAAAAAATGCCAACACATGTCTTTAACCTTTCCGGGTTTAGTGCCACAAAAGATAATTTCTTAAATCCGAGATGAAGCAAAATGTTTCCTTGCTTGCATTTGTCAATGTGTTTTTAGATATGGTAATATGGTTTCACAACTCTGCTCTGTTGCCCTCTCCTTAACCCCATATCTTTATTGTTGCCTGAAAGCCTCGCTGGTCAAGGCTTTAGCAATTGGGAGCAAGTTAACATTCCTAAATGTTTGTCCATGAATGCTGCTAGCAGTAATTTTAAGGCTCAAGGTCATAGGAAGGTGATTCGCACAGTACGAGTGGAACTTTAAAAAGAGAACTCATGAACTTCTCTCTTTAACTTGGGAACAGTAGAAACCCTTCTGTAAATTACTCTCTGTTGTATTGTAAGTGTAATGTTTGTGTGAGATCTGTTTTGTTAACTCGATAACAAGCTGAATCCCTACTAGCTGTCTGAAAGGATTTTAGTTTTACAACACAAAAAAACACAGTAGTTTCAGATCTGTTCTTCACAATATTCTTGTTTGTTGTTGTGTCACACCAGCTGGCTTGTTTAATATTTAATCCACTTAAGAGCAATAGAAACCAGTCTTCCTCCTTTTCATCGTTCTCTCTGTGTCACTTCCCTTTGTTCTGTAGTTTCACTCTTGTAGTGTTTCAAATTTCCGCTCACACCTCGTTACATGTCCAACTCCGCCCCCTTTGCTGTGACACTGAAATGTAAATATTTCCAAGACAAAATAAAATGTTCATGTGTTATTTTTGTCTTTTTGTCATTACTTCCTCAGAAACTGCTTTTGTGATTATTAGATAGATGTCAAAAGAAACTAAGGATTGCAGAGAAAAAAGACAAAAGGGATGTTGATACTTTTGAATTGGACCTGTCCTTATCTGCCTGTCCACACACATTCCAAACCTGCTCACTCACTTTTAAAAAATAATGAATCTTGGCAACAACAATGTGTAGAAGATGATTTTATGCTTGTCACATATAAATAAATGTCAGCAGTGTCATGAGAGAAAGACTCAGAATGAAAAGTGTCCTTTGTTGTTTTTTTATTGGATGCTTTGGGGTGTGTTTAGCCATAGCATCTTTACCATTCAAAAGTAAGCTACTTATGCCTTGGTATTCTTAAAAACTTGTATGTCACATTTTACAGTAATCCAGTCTGTAAGAAATCTCTTATTTCTCCTTTCCCCTTAGGTTTTTTGTGGTCTCTGCTGAGTCACCCAGTCTTTGGAAGGCCACGTGAAAGGCCACGTGTTCTTTTTGAAACTTGTAAAGCCAAATGTTTTACAAATGGAGACATATTGGCAAAAGGATTATTTTTAAAACATTTCATTTGAAAATGTCAAATCATTAATCATTTTGAAAAATAAATTTCGGCAAACTTATACTTCTTAAGATATTGTACTTTTTACTTTTACTACATTTAATTGATAACTTCAATTACTTTGCAGGTTAAGATTAATAATAGAAAATATAAATAAATTCTGATGTTTTGTAGAGATTTAGAGTGTGTTTGGGGTCATTGTCCTGTTGAAAAATAAATGATGGTCCAACTAAACACAAACCGAATGGGATGGCAGGATGCTGTGGTAGCCATGCTGGTTCAGTATGCCTTCAATTTTGAATAAATCCCCAACAGTGTCACCAGCAAAGCACCCCCACACCATCACACCTCCTCCTCCATGCTTAAAGTCATAAAAACAACATAGTATAGTAAGTCATAAAAATGCCAAAAAATGATATGGTATGATAAGGCATAAAATTGACAAAAAACATCATACTATAGTATGGTATAAAACGTCAAAAAAAATATCATAGTTTATTAAGGCATAAAAAGTCATCAAAACAACATAGTATGCTAAGGCATAGAACAACAGAGTATAGTAAGTCATAAAAATGCCAAAAAATAACATAGTATAGTAAGTCATAAAAATGACAAAAAATAACATTGTATAGTAAGGCATAAAATTGACAAAAAACGTCATAGTATAGTATGGCATAAAACATCAAAAAAACATCATACTATATTAAGGCATAAAAAGTCATAAAAACAACATAGTATGCTAAGGCATAGAACAACAGAGTATAGTAAGTCATAAAAATGCCAAAAAATGATATAGTATGGTAAGGCATAAAATTGACAAAAAACGTCATAGTATAGTATGGCATAAAATTTCAAAAAAAACATCATAGTTTATTAAGGCATAAAAAGTCATAAAAACAACATAGTATGCTAAGGCATAGAACAACAGAGTATAGTAAGTCATAAAAATGCCAAAAAATGATATAGTATGGTAAGGCATAAAATTGACAAAAAATGTCATAGTATAGTATGGCATAAAACGTCAAAAAAACATCATAGTTTATTAAGGCATAAAAAGTCATAAAAACAACATAGTATGCTAAGGCATAGAACAACAGAGTATAGTAAGTCATAAAAATGCCAAAAAATGATATGGTACACTAACCCATAAAAATGCCAAAAAATGTCATAGTATAGTATGGCATAAAATGTCAAAAAAACATCATAGTTTATTGAGGCATAAAAAGTCATAAAAACAACATAGTATGCTAAGGCATAGAACAACAGAGTATAGTAAGTCATAAAAATGACAAAAAATAACATAGTATGCTAAGGCATAGAACAACAGAGTATACTAAGGCATAAAATTGATAAAAAAATGTCATAGTATAGTATGGCATAAAACGTCAAAAAAACATCATAGTATATTAAGGCATAAAAAGTCATAAAAACAACATAGTATGCTAAAGCATAGAACAACAGAGTATAGTAAGTCATAAAAATGCCAAAAAATGATATAGTATGGTAAGGCATAAAATTGACAAAAAACGTCATAGTATAGTATGGCATAAAACGTCAAAAAAACATCATAGTATATTAAGGCATAAAAAGTTATAAAAACAACATAGTATGCTAAGGCATAGAAAAACAGAGTATAGTAAGTCATAAAAAAGCCAGAAAATAACATAGTATAGTAAGGCATAAAATTGACAAAAAATGTCATAGCATAGTATGGCATAAAACGTTAAAAAAACATCATAGTTTATTAAGGCATAAAAAGTCATAAAAACAACATAGTATGCTAAGGCATAGAACAACAGAGTATAGTAAGTCATAAAAATGCCAAAAAATAACATAGTATAGTATGGCATAAAATGTCAAAAAAACATCATAGTTTATTGAGGCATAAAAAGTCATAAAAACAACATAGCGTGCTAAGACATAGAACAACAGAGTAAAGTAAGTCATAAAAATGCCAAAAAATAACATTGTATAGTAAGGCATAAAATTGACAAAAAACGTCATAGTATAGTATGGCATAAAATGTCAAAAAAACATCATAGTTTATTGAGGCATAAAAAGTCATAAAAACAACATAGCGTGCTAAGACATAGAACAACAGAGTAAAGTAAGTCATAAAAATGACAAAAAATAACATTGTATAGTAAGGCATAAAATTGACAAAAAACGTCATAGTATAGTATGGCATAAAATGTCAAAAAAACATCATACTATATTAAGGCATAAAAAGTCATAAAAACAACATAGTATGCTAAGGCATAGAACAACAGAGTATATTAAGTCATAAAAATGCCAAAAAATGATATAGTATGGTAAGGCATAAAATTGACAAAAAACGTCATAGTATAGTATGGCATAAAATTTCAAAAAAACATCATAGTTTATTAAGGCATAAAAAGTCATAAAAACAACATAGTATGCTAAGGCATAGAACAACAGAGTATAGTAAGTCATAAAAATGCCAAAAAATAACATAGTATGGTAAGGCATAAAATTGACAAAAAATGTCATAGTATAGTATGGCATAAAACGTCAAAAAAACATCATAGTTTATTAAGGCATAAAAAGTCATAAAAACAACATAGTATGCTAAGGCATAGAACAACAGAGTATAGTAAGTAATAAAAATGCCAAAAAATGATATGGTACACTAACCCATAAAAATGCCAAAAATGTCATAGTATAGTATGGCATAAAATGTCAAAAAAACATCATAGTTTATTGAGGCATAAAAAGTCATAAAAACAACATAGTATGCTAAGGCATAGAACAACAGAGTATAGTAAGTCATAAAAATGACAAAAAATAACATAGTATGCTAAGGCATAGAACAACAGAGTATATTAAGTCATAAAAATGCCAAAAAATAACATAGTATAGTATGGCATAAAATGTCAAAAAAACATCATAGTTTATTGAGGCATAAAAAGTCATAAAAACAACATAGCGTGCTAAGACATAGAACAACAGAGTAAAGTAAGTCATAAAAATGCCAAAAAATAACATTGTATAGTAAGGCATAAAATTGACAAAAAACGTCATAGTATAGTATGGCATAAAACATCAAAAAAACATCATACTATATTAAGGCATAAAAAGTCATAAAAACAACATAGTATGCTAAGGCATAGAACAACAGAGTATATTAAGTCATAAAAATGCCAAAAAATGATATAGTATGGTAAGGCATAAAATTGACAAAAAACGTCATAGTATAGTATGGCATAAAATGTCAAAAAAACATCATAGTTTATTAAGGCATAAAAAGTCATAAAAACAACATAGTATGCTAAGGCATAGAACAACAGAGTATAGTAAGTCATAAAAATGACAAAAAATAACATAGTATGCTAAGGCATAAAATTGACAAAAAATGTCATAGTATAGTATGGCATAAAACGTCAAAAAAACATCATAGTTTATTAAGGCATAAAAAGTCATAAAAACAACATAGTATGCTAAGGCATAGAACAACAGAGTATAGTAAGTAATAAAAATGCCAAAAAATGATATGGTACACTAACCCATAAAAATGCCAAAAATGTCATAGTATAGTATGGCATAAAATGTCAAAAAAACATCATAGTTTATTGAGGCATAAAAAGTCATAAAAACAACATAGTATGCTAAGGCATAGAACAACAGAGTATAGTAAGTCATAAAAATGACAAAAAATAACATAGTATGCTAAGGCATAGAACAACAGAGTATACTAAGGCATAAAATTGACAAAAAATGTCATAGTATAGTATGGCATAAAACATCAAAAAAACATCATAGTTTATTAAGGCATAAAAAGTCATCAAAACAACATAGTATGCTAAGGCATAGAACAACAGAGTATAGTAAGTCATAAAAATGCCAAAAAATGATATGGTACACTAACCCATAAAAATGCCAAAAATGTCATAGTATAGTATGGCATAAAACGTCAAAAAAACATCATAGTATATTAAGGCATAAAAAGTCATAAAAACAACATAGTATGCTAAGGCATAGAACAACAGAGTATAGTAAGTCATAAAAATGACAAAAAATGATATAGTATGGTAAGGCATAAAATTGACAAAAAACGTCATAGTATAGTATGGCATAAAACGTCAAAAAAACATCATAGTATATTAAGGCATAAAAAGTCATAAAAACAACATAGTATGCTAAGGCATAGAAAAACAGAGTATAGTAAGTCATAAAAAAGCCAGAAAATAACATAGTATAGTAAGGCATAAAATTGACAAAAAATGTCATAGTATAGTATGGCATAAAACGTCAAAAAAACATCATAGTTTATTAAGGCATAAAAAGCCATAAAAACAACATAGTGTGCTAAGGCATAGAACAACAGAGTATAGTAAGTCATAAAAATGCCAAAAAATAACATAGTATAGTATGGCATAAAATGTCAAAAAAACATCATAGTTTATTGAGGCATAAAAAGTCATAAAAACAACATAGCGTGCTAAGACATAGAACAACAGAGTAAAGTAAGTCATAAAAATGCCAAAAAATAACATTGTATAGTAAGGCATAAAATTGACAAAAAACGTCATAGTATAGTATGGCATAAAACATCAAAAAAACATCATACTATATTAAGGCATAAAAAGTCATAAAAACAACATAGTATGCTAAGGCATAGAACAACAGAGTATATTAAGTCATAAAAATGCCAAAAAATGATATAGTATGGTAAGGCATAAAATTGACAAAAAACGTCATAGTATAGTATGGCATAAAATGTCAAAAAAACATCATAGTTTATTAAGGCATAAAAAGTCATAAAAACAACATAGTATGCTAAGGCATAGAACAACAGAGTATATTAAGTCATAAAAATGCCAAAAAATGATATAGTATGGTAAGGCATAAAATTGACAAAAAATGTCATAGTATAGTATGGCATAAAACGTCAAAAAAACATCATACTATATTAAGGCATAAAAAGTCATAAAAACAACATAGTATGCTAAGGCATAGAACAACAGAGTATAGTAAGTCATAAAAATGCCAAAAAATGATATGGTACACTAACCCATAAAAATGCCAAAAATGTCATAGTATAGTATGGCATAAAACGTCAAAAAAACATCATACTATATTAAGGCATAAAAAGTCATAAAAACAACATAGTATGCTAAGGCATAGAACAACAGAGTAAAGTAAGTCATAAAAATGACAAAAAATAACATTGTATAGTAAGGCATAAAATTGACAAAAAACGTCATAGTATAGTATGGCATAAAATGTCAAAAAAACATCATAGTTTATTAAGGCATAAAAAGTCATAAAAACAACATAGTATGCTAAGGCATAGAACAACAGAGTATAGTAAGTCATAAAAATGCCAAAAAATAACATAGTATGGTAAAGCATAAAATTGACAAAAAATGTCATAGTATAGTATGGCATAAAACGTCAAAAAAACATCATAGTTTATTAAGGCTTAAAAAGTCATAAAAACAACATAGTATGCTAAGGCATAGAACAACAGAGTATAGTAAGTCATAAAAATGACAAAAAATAACATAGTATGCTAAGGCATAGAACAACAGAGTATACTAAGGCATAAAATTGACAAAAAATGTCATAGTATAGTATGGCATAAAACATCAAAAAAACATCATAGTTTATTAAGGCATAAAAAGTCATCAAAACAACATAGTATGCTAAGGCATAGAACAACAGAGTATAGTAAGTCATAAAAATGCCAAAAAATGATATGGTACACTAACCCATAAAAATGCCAAAAAATGATATGGTACACTAACCCATAAAAATGCCAAAAATGTCATAGTATAGTATGGCATAAAACGTCAAAAAAACATCATAGTTTATTAAGGCATAAAAAGCCATAAAAACAACATAGTATGCTAAGGCATAGAACAACAGAGTATAGTAAGTCATAAAAATGCCAAAAAATAACATAGTATAGTATGGCATAAAATGTCAAAAAAAATCATAGTTTATTGAGGCATAAAAAGTCATAAAAACAACATAGCGTGCTAAGACATAGAACAACAGAGTAAAGTAAGTCATAAAAATGACAAAAAATAACATTGTATAGTAAGGCATAAAATTGACAAAAAACGTCATAGTATAGTATGGCATAAAACATCAAAAAAACATCATACTATATTAAGGCATAAAAAGTCATAAAAACAACATAGTATGCTAAGGCATAGAACAACAGAGTATATTAAGTCATAAAAATGCCAAAAAATGATATAGTATGGTAAGGCATAAAATTGACAAAAAACGTCATAGTATAGTATGGCATAAAATTTCAAAAAAAACATCATAGTTTATTAGGCATAAAAAGTCATAAAAACAACATAGTATGCTAAGGCATAGAACAACAGAGTAAAGTAAGTCATAAAAATGCCAAAAAATAACATTGTATAGTAAGGCATAAAATTGACAAAAAACGTCATAGTATAGTATGGCATAAAACATCAAAAAAACATCATACTATATTAAGGCATAAAAAGTCATAAAAACAACATAGTATGCTAAGGCATAGAACAACAGAGTATATTAAGTCATAAAAATGCCAAAAAATGATATAGTATGGTAAGGCATAAAATTGACAAAAAATGTCATAGTATAGTATGGCATAAAATGTCAAAAAAACATCATAGTTTATTAAGGCATAAAAAGTCATAAAAACAACATAGTATGCTAAGGCATAGAACAACAGAGTATAGTAAGTCATAAAAATGCCAAAAAATGATATGGTATGGTAAGGCATAAAATTGACAAAAAACGTCATAGTATAGTATGGCATAAAACGTCAAAAAAACATCATAGTATATTAAGGCATAAAAAGTCATAAAAACAACATAGTATGCTAAGGCATAGAACAACAGAGTATAGTAAGTCATAAAAATGCCAAAAAATGATATGGTACACTAACCCATAAAAATGCCAAAAATGTCATAGTATAGTATGGCATAAAACGTCAAAAAAAATCATAGTTTATTAAGGCATAAAAAGCCATAAAAACAACATAGTATGCTAAGGCATAGAACAACAGAGTATAGTAAGGCATAAAATTGACAAAAAATGTCATAGTATAGTATGGCATAAAACATCAAAAAAACATCATACTATATTAAGGCATAAAAAGTCATAAAAACAACATAGTATGCTAAGGCATAGAACAACAGAGTATAGTAAGTCATAAAAATGCCAAAAAATAACATAGTATGGTAAGGCATAAAATTGACAAAAAATGTCATAGTATAGTATGGCATAAAACGTCAAAAAAACATCATAGTTTATTAAGGCTTAAATAGTCATAAAAACAACATAGTATGCTAAGGCATAGAACAACAGAGTATAGTAAGTCATAAAAAAGCCAGAAAATAACATAGTATAGTAAGGCATAAAATTGACAAAAAATGTCATAGTATAGTATGGCATAAAACGTCAAAAAAACATCATAGTATATTAAGGCATAAAAAGTCATAAAAACAACATAGTATGCTAAGGCATAGAACAACAGAGTATAGTAAGTCATAAAAATGCCAAAAAATGATATAGTATGGTAAGGCATAAAATTGACAAAAAACGTCATAGTATAGTATGGCATAAAACGTCAAAAAAACATCATAGTATATTAAGGCATAAAAAGTCATAAAAACAACATAGTGTGCTAAGGCATAGAACAACAGAGTATAGTAAGTCATAAAAATGCCAAAAAATAACATAGTATAGTATGGCATAAAATGTCAAAAAAACATCATAGTTTATTGAGGCATAAAAAGTCATAAAAACAACATAGCGTGCTAAGACATAGAACAACAGAGTATATCAAGTCATAAAAATGCCAAAAAATGATATGGTATGGTAAGGCATAAAATTGACAAAAAACGTCATAGTATAGTATGGCATAAAACGTCAAAAAAACATCATCCTATATTAAGGCATAAAAAGTCATAAAAACAACATAGTATGCTAAGGCATAGAACAACAGAGTATAGTAAGTCATAAAAATGACAAAAAATGATATAGTATGATAAGGCATAAAATTGACAAAAAATGTCATAGTATAGTATGGCATAAAACGTCAAAAAAACATCATAGTATATTAAGGCATAAAAAGTCATAAAAACAACATAGTATGCTAAGGCATAGAACAACAGAGTATAGTAAGTCATAAAAATGCCAAAAAATGATATAGTATGGTAAGGCATAAAATTGACAAAAAACGTCATAGTATAGTATGGCATAAAACGTCAAAAAAACATCATAGTATATTAAGGCATAAAAAGCCATAAAAACAACATAGTGTGCTAAGGCATAGAACAACAGAGTATAGTAAGTCATAAAAATGCCAAAAAATAACATAGTATAGTATGGCATAAAATGTCAAAAAAACATCATAGTTTATTGAGGCATAAAAAGTCATAAAAACAACATAGCGTGCTAAGACATAGAACAACAGAGTAAAGTAAGTCATAAAAATGCCAAAAAATAACATTGTATAGTAAGGCATAAAATTGACAAAAAACGTCATAGTATAGTATGGCATAAAACATCAAAAAAACATCATACTATATTAAGGCATAAAAAGTCATAAAAACAACATAGTATGCTAAGGCATAGAACAACAGAGTATATTAAGTCATAAAAATGCCAAAAAATGATATGGTATGGTAAGGCATAAAATTGACAAAAAACGTCATAGTATAGTATGGCATAAAACGTCAAAAAAACATCATCCTATATTAAGGCATAAAAAGTCATAAAAACAACATAGTATGCTAAGGCATAGAACAACAGAGTATAGTAAGTCATAAAAATGACAAAAAATGATATAGTATGATAAGGCATAAAATTGACAAAAAATGTCATAGTATAGTATGGCATAAAACGTCAAAAAAACATCATACTATATTAAGGCATAAAAAGTCATAAAAACAACATAGTATGCTAAGGCATAGAACAACAGAGTATAGTAAGTCATAAAAATGCCAAAAAATGATATAGTATACTAACCCATAAAAATGCCAAAAAACGACATAGAATAGTAAGGCATAAAAAGTCATAAAAACGACAGGTTAGTAAGGCATATAAAGTCATAGTATAGTAAGGCATAAAAAGTTTTAAAAACAACATAGTATAGTAAGGCATAAAAAGTCATAAAAACGAAATACCATAGTAAGGAATAAAAAGTCATTAAAACAACATAGTATAGAAAGGCATAAAAAGTCATAAAAAATTCATAGTACAATAAGGCATAAAACGTCAAAAAAAAAGTCATAGTATAGTAAGGCATCAAAAATTATGAAACCAACATAGTATAGACAGGCATGAAAACAGGATAGAATAGTAAGGCATAAAAAGTCATAAAAAAGTCATAGTATAGTAAGGCATAAAAAGTCATTGAAAATGTCACAGTATAGAAAGGTATTAAAAATTCTTAATATAGTAAGTCAAAAACTTCACAGTATAGTAAGGCATAAAAGAGTCATTTTATTCATATATAAACATATAACAGAAATTTAATATATCCACCATTTTATGTTTACTCCTGCTAGCAACCTTTTTGCTAGTCTATTGAAGAAAGAAGCCAGGTTTAGCTTGCTAGTTTACACTAGTTAACATGGCTAAGTAACATCAGTCAGCTTTTTTCCTGGTGACCCTAGGTACCAGTGTAATATTCTCACATGAAATAAGCCTTTAGATATCCCCCGCCCTTTCAATCAGTCGAATAGTAGCATGCCTAAATTGGTTGTCCTGGAGACCTAGCCTCTTGGAGGGCACATTGGAATGATTTAAAATGACATCACTCCAAACTTAGCGCGGACAAGTTCACTCAGATATTGGTAGGGACAATTCTGTCCTCCCAAAATATTGTAGGGACATGTCCCTACCATCCATAAGCAAACCTACACCCTCAGTGCCTGGTTACTTCATGTGCTGCTGTTGGGAATATGTCGAATAGACCAGGTAAGATAAGGTAAGAGAAGATATTCCTTTATTAGTCCCACAGTGGAGACATTTGCAGTATTACAGCACCAAAGTGACAGTACAAAGAAAGAAAAAACTTTGAAATGTCAGTACCAAGCACTAAAAAAAACATAAATAACATAATAATATAATATTTACAATTAGACAATAAATATAACAAAACAGGACAAGACAATAGCACCAGATAAGAGATACTGCACAGCTGGTAAGTTAAATTATTACATATGGTTATTTGTCAGTCTATGTGTGTATGGTCTACTGTGTGCAATGTTTCTTGTACAGTCTGACAGCAGCAGGAAGAAAAGACCTGCAGTAGCTCTCCTACCCACAATGCTGGGTGCAGTGGCCTGTCGCTGAATGAGCTGCACAGTGCTATCAGAGTATCCTTCATGGGGTGGGAGATGCTTTCCAATAGGGATGATGCTTAGCCATCATCCTCCTGTCACCCACTTCCTCCACTGGGTCGAGGGGGCATCCCAGGACAGAGCTGGCCTTCCTGATCAGCTTGTTCTGTCTCTTCCTGTCAGCAGTGGAGATGCTGCTGCCCCAGCAGACCACACCATAGAAGAGTCATAAAAGGTCCTCAGGAGCGCCCCCTGCACAAAGACCTGACTCTCTATAGCAGATACAGCCTGCACTGTTCTTTTTTGTAGAGTACACTATGTTGCGAGTCCAGTCCAGTTTATTGTTCAGGTGAACACCCAGGTATCTGGTAAGAGTCCACTATCTCAATATCCATTCCTTGGATGTTCACCGGTTTGAGTACGGAAGTCCACCACCAGCTCCTTGGTCTTCCCAGCGTTGATCTGGAGGCGGTTCCGCTGGCACCAATCCACAAAGTCCTGGGTCGGCCAACAATGGTAGAGTCATCAGAGAACTTTTGCAGATGGCAGTTAGTGGAGTTGTAGGAGACGTCTGTGGAAGGTGTTACCTTTTCTGACTCTGCCTGTCACTGTTGATTTGACATGACCACAGCTTACAGTCACTTGGAAAGTCCAAACTGGGCTCGTTTTCTAAGGCCTTTGATCTAGTACACACACACACACACACACACACACACACACACACACACACACACACACACACACACACACACACACACACACACACACACACACACACACACACACACACACACACACACACACACACACACACACACACACACACACACACACACACACACACACACACACACACACACACACACACACACACACACACACACACACACACACACACACACACACACACACACACACACACACACACACACAGGTGTTTTCATTTAATGAATTTTACTGCACCAAGGCTGAAATTGACTTATATAACTTCTAAAAGAAGTTGAGTTAAGTGAGAGATTAGCCTATACTGTCCAAAGATAACAAAATCTGCCAACCACCTCCTCTTCAACTCACTAATTAACACTTTACTTTGTCACTTTGTTTTTGTGCCCATAAAGCTAGACTAGCTGTTTTATGGTGAACTAACATAACAGGGCTTTCTGCTTGGTTGATTTTCTAGCCTTTTTTACTGTGCTACACTAACCATGCTAGCCGTTTCATCCATTCATTTATATGAAGGTAAGTTTCGTGGACTAGCTGTTTCACCCTTTCTAGTCGTGATGCTAAGTTAAGACAACTGGGCTAGCTGTTTCCAGTCTTTCTTATACACTACTCTAACCAGTAAGCTAAATGGGCTATCGGTTTTCCACCTTTTTTTGGTCTTTATGTAAAGCTAACCAGGCTAGCTGTTCTCCATTTCCAGTCATTATGCTAAGCTAACCAGGATTGCTGTTTCACCCTGGTTCCATTCTACATGCAAACAAATCTAGCCAGACTACCTGTTTGCCTAATTTCCAGTCTTTATGCTAAGCTAAGCTAACTGGGCTGGCTGTTTCACCTTGTCTCTGGTCTTTACGCTAAGCTCAGCTAACCAGCTTCAGGCTGTTACAATTTGTACATTATCTTGTCTAACTGTTTGGGTTATGAGATGTGAGAGACATCTGCAAGTCTTATTTTTAAGATATAAAACAGAGAAAAGCAGCAACTCCTCAGACTTGAGAAGATTAAACCATATATGATTTGCTGATTGAGTAATTATGACTATGTTATTTCTTTTCCCAACACTATTACATACTGGTTTCAGACTGTAGGTCTGAACCTGTCGTGGTTTGATTAAAACTTTGGTGTGTCTGTTGGTTTGTGGAGACTCTGGGGAATACTGAGCTCACAGGATGAGTCATGTGTGGTGGAAACGATCAAATATAGAAATGATGATACGGAGACACTTAAGCGGGGAGCTTGTACGATACCTAACCTCAACTGAACCCATGCCCTTGCGAAGGGGAGATTTAGTGTTCAGTTACATCACTCAGATGAAGTCATTCCTGCTCTCCATGAAAACCGGATCTTTCACTGGAATCACACCCACTCTGTTGGTGATCACATGGGTTTAAAAAGCCCTTAATGATAAATCAGTCACATTTCAGGAAATGACAGCCTGGTGCCATGCTGTCCTATAGGAGTAGGGGATGTGGATACAATTTTGATCATGGCATATAATTCACTATTGCAAGATTAATATGTATTGCAATATATTAAGTTAACCAAACAAGAATTGACTTTTTGTGATCAAACAAATTAAATATGTGATGAATCAAGGTACTCCTTCACCTCAAAAATCATGTATAAATCCAATACTGCCATAAAGCAGGCATACTAGAAGTACAGATAGTATGGTTTAAAATGTATGGCGGAATCTCTAATGATTAACACATTTATATAACAATATTACCTTTTTTCTGATATAAGTTGTATTTTATCCTTACAAATACAATAAATCTCTTTGAATCTACCCAGCAAACATGATGACAGTCATCAAGGTGTCTGCACAGTCTGCAAGACCTTTAATATTTTCTGTGGACATTTCAAAGACCAAATTAAGAAACTGAAGACAAATTTATTTTGCTGCATAAAGGTTAACAAATGCCACCAATGAGTTTTTAGAAACAAGAGTCTGCGGCCATGTTAGTGGCTCAAAATGACTGCTAACGTGCTGATGTGAAGTAGGTTAGGTGTTTTGTTTTCCATTGTCAACGTGTTAGTTTGGCATGTTACCATGTTAACATTTGCTAATTAACACTAAACACAAAGTAAAGCTAATTGATTTTGAAGTTATTTGGTCACAAACCAAAAAGTACTGGATGAAATGAAATGTTGACCTGGTGATGATGCTAGATGAAAAGTTAAGACAATCGTTACAATGAATCACAGAGGGGAACATGTCTGACAATGAATGACTATACCAAGTTTAATGGCAATCCATCCAAAAGATTTTGAGATATTTCACTCAAAACAACAAATGTGAACCTCATGGTGGCGCAGAGAAAAAGTCAAGGATCACCAAAGTCATTAGATTTTTCCTCTGGAAAACATGAATGTCTGTGCCAGATTTCATCTTTCCATTTCAATCCATCCAATAATTGTTAAAACATTTCAATCTGGACCAAAGTGGTGGAATGGGGCTGTGAGTAAAAATCTACTTTTTTTTTTTTTTTAATGTACAGTGTTTCTACGGGTATCTGTAAGTCAAGGAACCTTTGTATAACTTATTGTGCCCCTTTCAAAGTTTACCTGACAGTAACATTACAACAAAAAAAACAATATTTGTGGATAATAAAGGTGGACTAGAAAGGGAATCTGTAAAGAGTCGCCTACCATAATAAATATTTACACAAGTAAAGACAAACAGGGATGGGAAAGAAAAGATGCAGAACAAGTCACGGTCGTGGATGCCAGTTTCACATAAACTAATCATATTTTATTTCCTAATTGATCCTCGTAGCCTGATTTTAAATTTAAAAAATGCAGTTGAACATCATCAGCTTTCACAAGCCTCATTTAGCTCGGTGGGTTGAGGATGAACCAGCCAGATGTTCCTCTGTCATCTGTCTGCCAAAAAAGGAGAAAAAAAGAAAAAGACCAAATTTGGCTCTTGGTGTGTCAGTTTCGGAGTTTGTTTTGTTAATATGGACAACTTTGATCATGTGCACAATATGAAAGGGTAATTCCAGACTGCAGCTGTATCTATATGAGGAGTGAATTTTTCTGTTTACAGGTGCCAAGTATCATTTATATCTCTGTTGCCGAGGTTACAACACCCACGGGAGTCCCCAGTAGGGACTCCCCATCTTACCATAATAGTACGCTACAACCACAAGGTGACAAAACACCAATATAACTGACACAGATCAGGCCAGAAGTGCTGAAAGCGAAACCAGGGAAGAAACGTTTTTTTTATGTTTTCATAACCTTATTTTTTGTCTTTTTTTCCATTTGTCAACTCAAGCACCATATAAGGGTCTTTGCTCCATTAGGGCAGATGTGTGGTTTATTACGACACTGTTTGTTTTGATAGTAGTACTACCCAACGTCTCTGACCAGGAAATGCTGAGAAATAAACAATAGTGTCAAAGATTACAGAGATATAACACATTTAACTGCTGTTTGGAGGTTAACATATGGCATCAGGGTTTTTATAGATGAGCCTGATTAATTTCTGAAGTTCATTAGATATAACTTGATTTGAAGAGAGACACAGATGGCTCTATCATCTCTCCACACGCAAATGGCGACTTTACGTTCTTTTCATTTTAAGCATTTTGGTTCCATCTAATGGGCAAACACAGAAATAAAAAGCCCTGGTTTCACATCCCCATAACGGTAGTAAAACGCATATTCAGCTTGTACTGAGTTTGACATCCTGGGATATACTCTCATTCTCTTGTTGCTGAGAGCTGATGGAAAATACTAATGCTACAAAACTTTTAATTAAAGTATCAAAAGTAAAAATACTCATTATGCAGTATTAATGGACACATGAATTTCCCCTAGGGGATAAATAAAGTATCTATCTCGTTATCTATTACAGCTTATTGCATTATTGCATCCTGTATAATCTTATTACTATTGCTGAGGTGTTAACATAAAAGCAACATTCATTGTTATTGTAGCCATTCAATAAGGAGCTCATTTTAACCACTTTAAATACTTTTGGGTAGTTTGATCTAGGCCTGCAACTGAATATTTTCATTATCGATTAATCTGTTCATTATTTTCTTCATTAATCGATTGGTCTATAAAATACAAGAGTAAATAAATCAAAGTTTCCCAAAGCTAAGGGGATGTCATCAAACAGTCTACAATTCAGAGACTTTCATTTTACTATCACATAAGACTAAAAGTAGTAGAAATCCTTATTTTTTTAAAATTTCTATAGATTAAACTGCTCTGTCGCCCTATTTATCGTCTTTATGCTAAACTACGCTAAGCTAACAAGCTGCTGGCTCCAGCTACATATTTACCATGCAAACATCAGAGTGAGTAAGTATATTAACCAAAATGTCAAACTGTTCCTTAAAGCTGTTTTTGCTTACATCTCACCTCATGCAGTGAACCAATCAATTTTATAATTAAGCTGATTTAATAATTATTGGAGAACAGAGGAGCAGAAACAAGGTTTAAGAAACAGGGTTTTTTATTTTATTTTTAGAAATCCCATACAAGGGCCTTATATCTCAGCTGTGTTTACACTAATGGAGGCTTTTGCCTTAATTCCTAAATGTCTCTTGCATGGGTCTTAAATACAAACAGGAAAAAGAGAACTGAAATAAATACGCATTAGTTCAACACAACCTTGTCCTTTGTGTCACTCCCAGATGGAAAGGTAAGTTGAAACTTCAGGAAGTTCTCCAAGGTGAGCACTCAGTGCTGAAAATGTTTCAGGAGCAGAAAATTGGTGAATCAAAATCCCACCACCACCTGGAGAAGCTTGATCGTTCAACCTACTTAATTTTTCAGTCTGAAAAGCTGCATCTGTCCCACTCAGATGGTTTGTGGTTGTCACTCCTTCTTTGTGATGTGTGGCTCTGAGAGTTTTTGGAGGCGCAGCTCCTCCGCCAGCTTGTCAACACAGGCTTTAAACAGGGGCTCAGGCTCCTAGATGACACGAGTCAGAAAAAACAGTGTCAGTGAACACACAGGACAAACAACATACAAAATAAAGCATTTCAGCCTGTCATGAGTTTTAGGATCTCTCAGGGGTCAAATAGATTTTCTGGTCAAGTGAAGATGAAGGAACAAAGAATGACCAAATAAGTCAATTGAGATGAACCTAGAGTCTGAAAATTAGCCAAATATACTGTATGTCTCTGATCTGTGATGAAAGTATCTCAAGGAAAACAGAAGATATTTGCACCCTACGTTTCCTATGTGTATGTTTTGTATCTGGCAGCCTGCAACAGGGGAGCATTAGCTCTACATGCTAATGCTAACTGTTGACATGAGATTCAGGCAGTTGTGTAAGAGGACTGTTACCTTGTGCTCCAGCTGCCTCTGTTTCTCCACAGCTTCCTCCAGACTCAGACCCACCCACTCTGCCTCCTCCTCTGGGATCTCAAACCGCTGCTCAGACAGAAAGACAAACACATACAATTTTTTTTTTTTTTTTCTCCATCTCTTCTGCACTAATTATAAAATGCCACGGTTATTTGTAACTGTTGTGCCTGAAGCCACTCAACACATTTGGAATCAATCTCATGTGATTGTATTTGTACCTTGTATTTGTTGTACACCTTCTCTCTCTTGACAGGGTCATTGGGGTAAAGCTCTGTGTCTTTGCGTGCCAATCGAAGCAACATGGCCCTCTTGAGGTCCATCCCTAGCTTGGAGTTCAGGTCTTCCTTTGATGTCTAATAGGAGTTGGACATTAGAGTCATATAAAAAGCTCAATGGTAAATGCCACTTTGTTCATAGAGGTAGTGTTTGCTTACTTTGAGAATGTAAAAGTCGAAGCCATAGAGAGCATCAATGAGGTCCAGAGTGCGGGCTGTGACAGGGATGGTGAACTTATGATCAAGGATTTCGCTGTACAGCTCTCGTTTTAACACCTGTGGTTTCCAGGTCTTCCTCATGCGATTGGACAGCTACGTGAAGAGACAATTCGGAGAATTCAATTCAATGAGATGGTGTTACCATTATTTTCCATGTTGATTAAACTGAAGATTATTTTCTTGACTAATAATTTGTTCTATAAATTGTCAGAAGATAGGAAAATGCCCATTTTAATTTACCCCAGCCCAAATGTCTTGTTTTATAGGACAAACAAACAAACCCATAGACATTAAGTGTACTATCATATATGACAAAAAAAAGTGTTAAATCTTACTTTGTCATTGTTGGCGTATCTGTAGCCACTTATCCAGCCCTCTCCACCCCACAGGCCGTCCTGGGAATGTGGAGGGTAATAGATGGGAATAGGGACATCCTGAACCCGTTCCTTGTGCCCAGTCTTTGGGTTGGCTCGGTACTGAACTCCCAGGGGTCTCCAGTGGACAGGGGTGGGCTCCTTCTTCTCGAGGGACTTGAGGTAGTGTTTAGGGAGACGAGCATAGATGCCTTGCTTCAGTTTCAGGGCTTCCCAGAATTTGGGGGACTGTTTAAGAAGAGGCATGATGGACTGTGTTTTAAAGTCAAATCTGGAAGACAGAACAAGAAAACGATTCATTATCACTTTGTGATAAAACTGTTGTAAACACGAGTTGGGTGATGTTTAAATGCAGGCGATGCAAAAGATAAAAACAGAAATTAAGAGGTTTGCTGCACATCAAAACTTTGCTCAAGACCAAAATCTTTTCTTCTTCATTTATGCTTTGTCTGCAAGTGCAATAGCTCTTCCACTTTTCTCCCACTTTCGACCACATTAAACCTGGTCTACATACAAAAACACACTATACTTACAGTCTTTGCAAATGTGAACAAACAAGAAAAAACAAATCGAAAGGTTGCTCACGTTTTTTAAATTGATAAGCAATTTAAAACGTGGTTAAACTATTTTTGAATCTATACCTGCCAGCAAAGTTGTGGCATTACTTTGAAATAAATCAATTAGATACAGATTATTAGTTTCTGGATGGTGGTTACCTAGTACAGTTTGTCTTAAATTAATTTATATCGATATACAGACACTCACAAGCACAAATGAATAACTTTCTTAACGTCTCTCGTTAGCAGGACGCTGACTGACACAGACAAACAACGACGATAAAATCACTTTGTTTGACCAAACAGGGCCTCCACGAGTCAGATACAACGATAACAACAAATTCAAAAGTCTGTCTTACCGACTGATAAGAAAACAGTGACCTACACCGAATACCAAGTGAGTTTTTAACCCACGTTATGGAAAAATCAAACAAGCAAGGACATGAACCTCCGGTACACACGACTTCTGCCTACATTGATCGGCCTGTCTACACCGACGGACATGATTCGATGTCGGACAGGAAGTTCTCACAGATGATTGGGTCACACGGTTGCCAATCAATAATTTTCTTTTTCCATTCCGGGTATACCGGATGTAGATTTACAGACCACAGGTCGAAGAATTAAAATGTATTTTTTATGTATAATTTATTTGTTCACATTTATTGTATGTATGATTTTATTTTCATTGCCATTAAATTAATAATAATAATAATAATAATAATAATCAGCTATTCTCTGACAAAATACATCACAACTAAACATTCAAGTTTACATATTTTACATACACTTTTGTTTGTTTTTTTGGTGTTATTCTAATTTCACTATCTAATACGATAAGCACCTTAATTAAAAATTAAAATAAAATATATAGCAACAATAAAGAGTTTACAGTATTCAGTTTAATGACTTGAACGCTTATTGTGAAGTGCCAGGACAAAGCTTGACAGGAAGTAGACTCGTGATGTATTGAGGAGATTTTGACCGTTGTAATAGTTCAACTAAAAAGAAAATGACATGAGTAATTCTGACAGTGGGGGAACAATATCTAGATCTCATTTAAGCACATGCTGTGAACGAGATTGTTCACACTATTATCGTGGGGACAGGGAAACTGTCACATGAAACGTATAATTTTCCACTGAAAGTCTTTCGTAGCCTGTTAATCTTGACTCACGACACATTATTGTCGCCCGAAAGGTGGAATTGAACCACTCTGCCGCTAAGCAGCTACAGGTTTGAAGCCTGCACCCCGGACCACCGAGGCTCATCCGGGCACTAACAAAGTCTGCATTCAGGTTTATATATAACTCAGCCCAGCGACAGATGTTTTAGTCAGGGTGTCACAATAGATGACTGCCATTACTTTGTATTCATGTATCAAATATCATGCATACACATCGTGTACACGTGCTGGATACTCTAAAGCTAAATTTTTGGCGGATAAATACAAAAAGAGGGACAAACAGTTGAGTCTGTGTTGTTTTATGCAAAGCGGACGCATTTTGATTGGCTGTGTGGAAATAAAAAGGTGGAAACAGACCGCGTCATCTCAGGTAAGCGATATGTTCAGGATTACAACTAAACACAAATCCAGATTGGTATGTCATGGATGGGAAAGGCCAAGGTTTAACTTATTCCATTAATACCTTCTATATCCCAATTAAATTTACCAGTTATTGTTCATGTTGAAGCTGTCATTGTTGTTTTTAGCTACACCCAGTGGTGGAAGTAGTATCCAGATCCTTTACTTAAGTGTAAGTGCCAATACCTCACTGTATACACTGTGTAAATACTAATACTACTTTAATACTTAAGTAAAATTTAATCAGGTAAATGAGCAAGGGCTAAAGTGACACCTTCAAATTGCTTTTCTTGGAGAAAAAACCCTCTAAATTATCCTGTGTAGGCTAATGTACCTTAAAAGGAAAATCAATGACTGCTCACTTCTTAGAAACTGACACCAATAAATGCTTCAAGTTTCTGCATGAAAAATTGCTTAAACAATAAATCATTTCTTAAAATAGTTTTTAATTCTCTGATGAATTGACTACTGATTAATTGACTTGTCATTCAGCATTAATTTTATATACTATTGGCAATTTCAATCTATAACAATGCATCACACTTCATAAGTCTTCATATGTTTTGTATGTAAAATTTGACTTGGTAAAGTAACTAGTTACTACAGCTGTAAAGAGTATTAAATCACAAATCAATTTTGTTGTTTTGCTCTTGTTACACTTCTATTTCACTGTGTGGGATCAAAAAAGTTTATACTATTATCATAAAATGAGAAGAGAGACACTTAAATATGATTAATTATTATATTTTAGTATCATACATGAGAGACAATACAAAAATTCCAGATACAAATGAAGCAGCACTAGATCTATTTTTACAGACTTTCACTTGACATTAGATAAAAATCTTTGGTATAGCACCTTGTTAATGTCATAAAATGAACAAAACACTTCCTAATAATATCCATACGGTGTTTTGTTTTATTTTCCTAAAGTGTAATTTGTTGGTTAAAACTGACAGTCAGAGGAAGGTGTTCTCTATAATGAGTGTCTGAGGCTCTTCCTTTGTTTCTCCAGCTGGTGGTGCCACCAGACTCCTGGTCTCCTCTTCTGGGGGAGAGCAGCACATGTTCCCAGCACAGGTCTTCCCACAGCTGAGGCTGCAGGCCAGGTAAAGGGGCAGGGAGGGGTCTTCTCTGTTGACAACAGGGGAGGCGTCCCCCTGACTGACTGCAGAGCACCCAGAGTCTGAAGCAAACTCTGGCTGTACAGTGCAGCAGCTCACTCCTACACTCTGCAGCACCTTAGTGACCCCCAACATCAGATCAGCACACCTGTGAAATGATTCTGCATTAACAAAATACATTGTTTTCAATCTGGACCAAAACCAGAACCTGATTAACAGCCAGTAACCGCCCCTAGAAGCTCAAAAATGCCCATAGATATGAATGTTAGTATGATTATCTGTCTGTATGTATCAGCCCTGTGATAGACTGGCGACCTGTCCAGGGACCAGGTTGGACCACACTTGTCGCCCAGTGTGAACTGGCTTATAATGTTATAATGAGTTTATAAAAAAAGCATCATTGCAGATTTAAATCAAAACAATATAAAACCAGCAGCGATCTGTGAATTTGAGATGCTTTGTAACGTACTACACAGGTTGAAAACTGTTATATAAATGCAGTCCATCTACCACTGAAATGAAATCTGAAATTGGGGCTCTAGCATAGAACAACATTAAAATCTAAATAATATATTGATTGTCAAACTTTTCCAGTTCACCTGTGTGTTGGAAACCCAGCATGGCAGTGTACATGGACAGAGGCCACAGTGAATGATTCAGTTAACTGCCAGACGTGGAGGTCGTGCACAGCCTGCACTCCAGGAACACTAGCAATCCTGCGTCTGAGATCAGACACATAAATGTGTGGAGGTGTTGCTTGCAGCAGCAGCATACCATACCTGTTCACCTGGAGGGGAGATGTGTCAGTGAAACAGTGGCAACAATCAGCTGCAGCAAATTCGAACAACATAAACAAATACTTACCGGCTACCTACTGGTACAAGTGACAGAGTACAGGAACAAGTGGGTGAGAAATTAGCATTTAGAGAGAACCTTGAACTAAAATGGACTGTAAGTACTTTTTAAAAAATGACCCAGCGCATATTGAATAATAACAAGGTAAAAACAAGGTGCCAGCAGGCTTAGTCAATATGTCATTTCAGTGTAGCTACACTATAATTACATGAAAAGTTGGGTGAACAATGGAACACTTTATGTTTCAGCCCAGCATTTAATAATCATTTTAAACAGAAAAACAACCTTTAAAACTGTAAACTATTTTGTAGTTAAAGCTATAAAGGCACATCTTTCTTCCCAATCAAAGCCAAATGTTTTGTTTTCCAGCAATGAGAATAACGTACAGAAACACATTAAAAACATTAGAAATAAATGAATAATTAAGTACTCCATATTTCGAAACTTCTTACATTGCAGTTATACATGCAACTTCCCAAAATCCTGAGTTTTTTTTCCCATTTTCACTTACAATAGCATCAGTGTTACTCAACTGTTCTTGCCTTGGTACACAGTAATGATGGTACTGTACCCCACAATAATTAAATAGGGGATTAAAAAATTATTACAGTGTCATTTAAACACCTAGTCCCCACTTCTTGCCTAACCGTTTTACCTTCTTCACTTGTATGTACTTATAGGTACCCAGTAAGTATTTCATTTATACCTTTATTGGTAACTTGTGGGCCGTAATCTAAAGAATACATTTTTCAAATCTTCTACAACTGATCCTTTCTAGGTTTCTTGTAATTTTTGGGTTGAACTCTTGGTCTTGATAAAAGCTTCAGCTATCCTTTAAACTAAATGGAATGACATAAACACACAGAGCCTGACCTGTGGCACAGCTATGGTGATCAGTGTAATCACAGCCAGCAGGGAGAAACCAGGATCCAGGTAAACCAGGAGGCTACAGGCTCCAGAGCTCTGTTTGCACTGTGGGCCGACCAGCAGCATCACCAGGCTGTTGGTCAGAGCCAGGAGGGCACCAAAAAGGCCCTGAATGACAAAGATGAACGACAGGAAGCAGACTGGCCGCTGGCTGTGTGGTACAGGGCTCTCATTGTGATTTGATGATTTGCAGACTGGCAAGGTTTTAGATGCATTTTGACTGTCTGCAATGGGAGAAAGCAGTAAAACATGATTTTTTTTTTACACATGGAATCAGACATATCAAAAAAAACCAACAAACTTTGAAATACTAGAGATACTTAATATACTAGAATACGTATCACAATATGAATAAGTATGTTTTTGGTATTGATATTTATGTATCTGTAATATGGCAAATGTAGGTACAATGCAATGAGATGTATTTCACAGTTCTGCTCGATGTCTTATCTCCATCAACCTTTTCTATTATTAACGTTGATAAAAAAAAATAATACTGAATTATTGTCCAGCTATTCTTTGATGCCACTATATGCCACTCATATGAAACATGCATTGAATTCAAATTTTATCTTTTCACGTGGCTCTCTTCTATGTGGCCCTAAGGTGAGAAAGGAAACAGTACAAGGAGTTAAACTATCTTACCAAGATGTCCCGTGCTTGTATTGGCTTTAGAAATCTCTGTGATGTCTTTTGAAGGACTGTCACACTTGCAAGCCTTCAGATCTGCAACACCACTCATGTCTTCACAGTTCAGGCTGTCCTGTGGAGCTTCTGCATGCAGGTGAACTTCTGGCAGTTGTTGTGAGCTTTTAGACTCAGTGTCCGGGACACTAGAGGTTCCTGGGTTACAGAGGACAAGTGCCCCGTTGTGGTGCAAGTCGTCCACAGCAGATTGGACTTGGCTAACGTCATCCAGGACTCGCCCCTGCTCAGCCAGGCCTTTGGTTTCCTCTGCAGCCAAGACTGTGGGAACTGAACAGAGGAATGAAAAACAAACATGGAAACTGTTTGATGTTCCTTACAGCTGAATATACACTTGGAAGCTGCTTCAAAGGGAAATCTGTCAGAGCAATATCATCAGCTGGACGGGTTCTTCTGTAGTACGATTATTATTACATAACGCCAGTACAAGCATGTGCTTTTACACTGACTAACCTAAACTCACAAGTAACCATTCATTTTGATGGTATCTTTGTTCTGTTAGGTTGTCAACATATTTCAGCTTCATGCATCGTTGTGAGCTGCTACAAATTCCACAATTAATAAATTCCATACAACAACAATCTTACATTAGATTTTTAAATTCTTAAGTACAGTGAAAAGTCTGGTCATCACATATTAAATAACTAACTGCTGTATCTAAGATTAGATTGATCATATTTAGATTTCTCTTGTCGTGTCCAGATTGTAGTTGTAAAAAATCATGTATTACAATCAAAACTATGTCGGTTTGGTAAATATGAACCTACATAGCATCCTGTTAGCTTAGCTTTAGCATCAAGCAAAGAAATATCTAACAAACAGTTGTTTTTACATTTTGGTTATTGTATGAATTAAACAAAGAGTTATAATGTGTAAGCTTTACAGGAGCCTGCAGGTGGTGAGAAAAGGGGTTTGAACTACTGTCTTGAGTGCTCTTATTTCAATCTTTGCACAACTACCATCACTTTTTGTGTGAAGAATGTGTGAGTGTAACACCACGAATGATTTCAGGAGAGACTGTCTGAAAAAATGGGCCATTATCACTATTTGCTTTAAACACTTTAGCTGTTTGATGTGTTCAGACAGCACTTATAGAAACTTGTTTCAAGCATACTGAACCCTTAAGTCTTATTTCTTGATGGCAAATCAAATCTTTTTTCAACATCCACATTTTTTCAAACACTGCCTTTATCTGCCTGCAGAAGAAACGCCCTCAAAGAGACTATAAATTCCTCGAAAACATAACACAAGGCTTTTTTGTATCTTCCTGCACAGGGGCTTTACAAACCAGGTGCCCCTCCCTGGTCTTTTTAGACAACAGCTCTGTTTTACACTCCTTACTGAGAAGTGTCTACATGCTGCTGAATGCCATTAATGACTACTTTCTGGTTGATTTAAAGATGAAACAAGCTGGTTTCTAAGACGTGTTATTCAACCACATCTGAAGCCAAAAGTGTTCATTGTTTTTTTTTGGAACAGCCACACTTGAAGGCAGAGTGAAAAGCTCACCATCACAGAGAGGGGGAGTATCTCCTGGAAGGCATTCATCACTGAAGACATTGCGGACCCTCACATAATCACAGATGCCGAAGGTTTAACACTTGCTTAAGAGAGTGATACCACATATTGTTATACTGCATGCTTTAGTACTAGGATATGGACAATCAGCTCTCAGGGTGAATCCATGGGTAATGTTACCTTTGTGGTTCACATCGAGGTGAGATTCGATCTCTGGCTGCCCACTGGCTTCAGCCCTATCCTCCTGCAGCTGCCCCCAATTCAGCCAGAGCACCAGTATTTTGTAGAGCAGACTCACGGCTCCCACTACCACAAGCAGCAGGGGGCGCTGCACTGGTTGTGGCTCCAGGGAAAAGCTGATGATTTCCATTAAGTAAGAGATACTCAGAGAGGCCAGGAGCAGACTGGACATGAAAACCCCCACAGCCTCAATCCTGCTGTTGGCATAGGAGACGCCGCAGTTGAAAGCTGGAGGAGAGGTTGTTGGGGAGAAGAACTGAGAGTTAAACGGTGAGGCTGCTTCGTGGTCAGGCTGAGGAGCGGGAGGTTGATCCGGAGTGGATGACCCATTGGTGGCTGTGTGGGTGCCAGGCGGAGGTTCGATGGATGACCCTGCAGATGGGGTGCAAGGAGGTGCTGCTGAAGAGGAGGAAGCATGTGGAGATGAAGGGGAGTCCAGCCAGGTGGGCGGAGGTTTTATTATGCCTGCAGTTTGAGGAGTAGGAAGAGCCATGCGCATGAGGATGAAGAGCGTGTGGAAACCATCCACCAGGGTGATGAGGGACTTGCAGAGCTGACTGATGGTGACCTCGCATACCAGCAGCAGGATGGTCACTCCCAGCATGCACCAGTGTAGCACCTTCATACCTGCAACTGAGAGTATAAATAACACACATCAGGTCCATTATTTTCTGTTTTTTTTTTTTGTAAATATGATTTCAATAAAAGAAAAATCTCATTCAAACAATGACTAATTGCTGTTTGTGTAGTGAAAGCTTGAATGAGAGTATTGATATTGGTATTTGTATCAATGAGTATATGACTGATGATAAGCAATAAGAAGTTGTAGTGGAAAAGTGCCAAAGGTTTGTTTGCTTGAGGTTGGTAAAAATATTCATAGTTTTCCCACCAGACAGCATTAATTAGTTTATTTTTCAATTGTAAAATGTCCTGCTCAGTACATATTCTGGTCACTATTCATAATTAATAATCACAATAACCAAATTTGAGGGATCCCAGTCAAAAAAGTTTATCTGTCTGTGTCGATGTATGTGTCCACGTGTGTGTGTTTATGTTGTTCATGAATTTCCCCTAGGGGAAAAATAAAGTATCTAACTGTCTATCTACCTATATATAGAGAGGTGGTCTCAGACAGACAAAGATTTCACAGTTTCAAAGTTCAGTTATTTTTCTAGAGAAAACATCAAACCTTGTCAACAATGTTATTCATTGTTTAAACTTGCATAAAACACAATACTTACTTACATACTAAAGGTCCCTTACTATTGTACTTAAGTACATTACTTGAGTTCATTAAAACTCAACCACACAAGTGTGCCACAGCATAAATGAGCCTGACTGGACTGTCATTCAGTACAATCATGAGATACTTGTACTTTACTTTTTTATTTCTATTTTGTGTGACTTTATACCTCTGAGCCACAACCTTTTTTTTTAATCCAACAATATAAACACATTATTCTGAGGTGGGCCTTCATAATGAGTACTTTCACTTTTGATACTTTAAGTATATTTTGATGCGAATACTTTTACTAAAGTAACATTTTCAATGCAGAAATTTGTGGTATTGCTACTTTTACTTAAGTCAAAGATCTCAATACTTCTTCACCCACTGACTGTAAGTCATGAGTAAACCAGCATTTACATGTAACAAACAGCAAACTATTTGCACAAGCAGTAAAAACACAACAACTGTAAACAGTCTAGGCTGCAGTTTTTTTTTTCAGTTTAAAGCTTAATTACCCCAGGAAAGTAGACGACCCTCGGCCAGCAGTCAAAACCAAGTTGACTTCTTAGATGTGATGTGTCCGCCGGAGTCAGAAAAATGTCATTCATCGTGCTCACCATCTGTCCCTCTCTCCCTCTCTCTCTCTCTCTCTCTCTCTCTCTCTCTCTCTCTCCTCCTCCTCTGCGCTAATCGCAGTCATGTGAGCTGGGGAGGGGAGGGGAGGGGGCGGGTGGTATCGTCCTCTCCTCAGTTGTCCCAGTTTGCATTGAGCTCGACGGTGGGAGAAAATATCTTCAGTGGACGATCACACAGCCCACCCACCCTCCGCACACACTGTGAGCAGATCCAGTGAAGCTAATTTTCGCTTAGCTTTAGCAGCCCTCACAGCATTTTATAACCGCTTAGTAATATTAATGTATTATGTGTATCACCTCCCTCTTCATTCCCCCCGCTCTACAGGTGGGACAGTAAATAAATAAGTCACACTGTGCAGCAAAAAAACACACACATGTAATTTTTAAATTTAAGTTTTCTTTTTTACCCCAGTGTAAACATGACAACTTCAATCAAATCAAGAGCTGGGACAAGCTGATAAAGGATATAAATGTGCTACTTTCAGACAGTGTGGAGTACTTAAAGAAACTATATGTAATTTTTGCTGATCAGCAGCCACTGTGGTCACAAATGGAAAATTGAGGACAATGACAAAACTTTAAAATATATACATTTAATAACATTAGCCATCGTAGGCTACCGGTCACAACAGACCAAGCAAGGATGTAGCAAAATAAAAATGCTGAGCATGGGCTACAGAAGTACTGAATTCAGCTCTTTGTAGGGAGGAATAATGTGTTATTCCTTTTTCCAAAAGTTACACTGTCACTTTAAAGCTATAAGGGGAAATGAATGGAATATGACAAAGTTCTTATTCACGTTCTTGTCAAGAGTGAGATGGGAAGATGGATAACACTGTGAAGATCAGTCAGGCCTTGGTATCTCCAAGAGCAAGATGAAGGCAACTGGACTTGCTCGAGGTTCTTGAGGACATTTTCACCTCTCATCTAAAAGGCTTCTTCATTTCTATCTGACAGTTAGAACATCTTGAAGTACCTCAACCAAATCCAGTTGCCTTCATATAGCTTTTAGAGATTGACACCACTGGATTTTGGCAACTGGATGCTGTCTAATTATTTACTTGCACTCTCAGGGTGTTGAGGTGGTGCACCCTCTCTGTCCCCCTCTCAGCTCTCATGATCCCACAAATGATGCTGCAGTCCCATCAGCCCCTGCTCATGTGTGCCAGTGTGCAGGGGTTTGTTGCAGTCCAGTGGACTGCGAATCAACAGGCCAGATAGGGGCTGACACCATGGATAAATCCCTACTGTTCTACCAGCATGCCAGCACATTCCTGAGGCATGGCTAAGCCCAAGGAAAGACCCAGCGAGGAAGCATTTGATCACTTACCACTGTCCCCACACATAAAGAGAAGCCACCGACCTGGCAGCCTGGCTAAACGTTCAGCACCCATAAAATTGTTTTCCAGTAGCACTGCCTACTTCTTTATCATTGGAGAGTCTCTTTAAAGCTGTCTTTATTTTTTGGTCTCTTGAAGGCAGCAAAAATAATCTGAAAACATAGCATTTATTTGGGATTGTGGTTCGGCAAAGACGTTCTGTGTTTTAGCTCTGGTCTGGTCTCCATTAACTCCTGAGAAAAAGACCTGTTCCTTCAGTTGCTAAATGCTCCACTGTGTTCACCAGCTAGCTGCTAACTGTGTCTCTCTGCTGTTTGATGCTCAGCAGCTGAACGATTGAGTCAGTTTCCAGTGTGCCATCGAGCCGCTGTATACTGGCGTTTTCTCAAACAATCCAAGGTTTATGTAGGACCAAATAACATTTCAATTACAATTTCGTTTATAATACAGCAATTCAAGGGTTAGCTGTAGCCTGCAAACATTGCCGCTCTTTGCATGTCTGAGGATGTTGACTTTTTGCATTATCCTTAGCCTCTCATGTCAAAGAAGTTATATGTAGCCATCAAGTGCTTTCTTGAGAACCCTATCACAAAATTCTTGTTTTAAGTACTTTAAGAACTTTGTATATTATTGGACAGTTTAATCTATAACAATACATCACATTTAATAGGATGATAATATGTTTTGAAAGAAAAAAGCTTAGTCTGCAAAGTAACTAGTAACTATAGCAATAAATGTAGAGGAGTAAAAATAAAAACACATTTCAAAAGTAGCATCAAATGAAAATACTCAAGGAATATACAAGTACATAACATTGTGTATAAGTACCGCACTTGAGTTCTGCAGTGATAAATATATTAAATACTCACCAATCTCCATGAAAACTGAACTCTCATCAGCTGATGAAGACTATGAGATGTGGCTGAAAGTATAAGAATAAGTGTTATGTATTGTAAGTGTCAAGATTGAACCTTCACACTCCAGAAATGTGTGATATTTTTACTTGAATGAACAAAATGATTAATCATCACAATTATCAAAATACATTTTCTCCTAATCAACCAATTAACTAATTGACTGATCATGTTAGCATTGATCACCTGCTATTTCTGTTTCTTGCAACATTCACAGTATTATTCTCTTGCTGTCTGTGCCACATTTATAACTCACTCATATGTTTCTACTTTCTACTTTGTGCTCTTTTACACAGTCACTTAAAATCTTCTTCATTTGTACCCTATATACAGTATTTGTGTATTATTCCTTCCTTAGTGTTGTGTGTCTTTTTGCTGACATAGTTTCATCCCAAGAATTTCACTCAGTTTGATGTTGTGCTTCTGTGCAGATAAAAAAATAAAGTAATCTGAACCTTTGAAGCATCAACCAGTCTATAACTAGTTCACGTTTATGAAACAACATACTTGATCCAGGTCCAGTTTGACTCCCTGCAGAGAGCAGGCATCAATCAGTGTCAGATAAATTCCTGCTTCTTACTGTCAGCTGAGGAAATAAAACTGCTGCTGTCCGGTGTCTGCGGATCTAACAAAAGAGCTTTCACATTGACACACTCCTTCTACTGTTCACCCTGAGGTGCACAATCACATGTTTCATACTAATGTGTGCAGAGGCCGCCCTCAGGAGTTTCTCTGGCTGTATGATGAGTTACAAACAAGAGAAAACAGGATGCAAACAGAACATTAGGAAATGTTTTATTTCAACCAGAATTTTTTACAGGATCCCCGTCACTGCAATAAAACCAAAATCCAGTGATGCTCACATGAATTAATTTGAGTTTCAAGGAGCCACAGAAGTGTCACAGTATTTTTATGTCCAAACAGAAACAAATGAACAACAGCAAACTTCACTGACTGTATGGCCGGTTTGTGTTTGTGAATATACAGGTATGAGTCGACTCACTGTGACATGAGGCAGATGGTTTTCCTTCATGAATGTTTTGTGTATGCTTAAAACAGACTGCAGTGTCGTGCAACATCCTTTCAAACCGATAATTTCAGTGTCTAACAATAACATTTGTTCTAAACACACTATCAATTCTTTTAGGATGAAAAAAAACACTTGGTGAAACTAAACAACACTTGAACAAACGTATGGCCCAAACATGTGTTTGTTTAGTTTCCCTAACTTGGTAGAAACTAAACAACCATTAGAAAAACACATGGCTCAACACAGGGGGACCAACACCTCAGGTCAAGAATCAGCAGTTTACCTTCACCTGAGGGAGAAGAGACACTCCCACGAGAACAACAACGTGCATATTTTGGATAGGGAGGACAGGTAGTTTGAAAGAGGAGTGAAGGAGGCTGCCTATGTTAAAGAAACTATCCCTCAGGATGATTAAAGGAATAGTCTCACATTCTGTGAAATACACTTATTTGCTGTTTTGCAGAGAGTTAGATGTTAGATCAGTTTATTCACACCACTCTCATGTCTGTACGCTAAATATGAAGCTACCTTCAGCAGATGGTTAGCTTAGCTTAGCATAAAGACTGGAAACAGGGGGAAACAGCTAGCCTGCCTCTGTCTAACAGTTAAACAGTCCGCCTGCCAGCATTGGTAAGTTTTATTGTCAATGTGAGGTTGCCAGGCAACCAATCAGTCTCTAAGCTAACTCAATTTATTGCTTCATCTTGTGAAATAACCAGATAGTTTTAGTGTCTAGCCCCTAAAAATAATAAGTAATGATCTGTAAATGACTATTTTTAAATTATTAAAACATTAATAAATGTATCTACTAAATGTTCATTTACTATGCGTTTCATTTGTTTTTCTACAATATCTGCTCATAGCAACTAAAGCATGATCAAAATGTTTTGACGGTTATGTTTAGGCACTCACTGCAAGTCAAGTCAATTTTACTAACGTAGACCAGTGTAACATACCAACATACAACAGCCTCTGTCCTTAGACCTTAACCAGCACTTAGGTAAGGTAAGGAAAAATTGTAGCTTTGGTCCAACACTGAAAAAGTTAACAGTGATTTGAAGCACAGGACACAACATGTTTACATTTAATGGAAACACAATCTTTCCCTAAGCTTAACCACAGGGCTCTTGTGACTTTTACTTATCTGTTCAAAAAGTAATTGGAAAACAAAGTAGTTGCACAGATTTAATCTTGACAGTTGCCACAGCAGATATTTCTTCATTTTGAGGGGTCATAGGAAATGGTTGGAAACGATATATTTAGGCTAGTCATACAAGTGAAAGACTGGCCGTTGGCTTTAGATATAAGAACAAAGGACCCTGTTACATGTTAGGGACATTCAACACACTGGGGTCTTGTAAGTAATGAAGGGTCACTAAAAATCGCTTTTTAATAACTTCTGACTTTCCCACAATCTCCTGTATTACTGGAGCATTATAGTGTAGGAGTGGATTAGTGCGCTCTGGAATTCCTTCAGAGGAGACATACAGAGCAGAGCTCCCACACTGTACTCGACCCCCTGCCATGGCAACACACCCTGCACCCAAGAGACGTGAACCCCCTCACCCCTCACCACCACGTCACACCCGCTGAGAGGAAGTTTCTGCATAAATTTCTCTTTCCATAATGAGTTCCGCCTTAAACTGAAGCAACATCTACTTGTGGCCCCTCACGATTGGTCACCAGTTCAACCAAAATTATTTTTTTCCTTTGTTTTATTTGAATATTTTTTAAAAAGACACGAAACCTACAATTTTCCAAAAATTACGACAACAAAAGCAAAAATTGGAGGAACGTCTGAAAAATGAATTGGTAACGGGTTACTTTTCTTAACTTGTTAACATTTATGTGATCATTCAGATTTAACTTATGATCAGTTGTGAGATCCGGACCCACAGGTTGTGGAACTACTTTCTGGATAGAGATGTTGCATTTACAGCGGTGTGGCTCTATGGCAGTGTCAGCTGCCCCACCACTTTGCTCCAGACTAGAATATCTCAACGACCATCAGAGGGAACGCCATGAAATTTTGTACAGACATGGCTCATGGGGTTGGTGAATCCTGATGATTTTGGTGATCCTCTGACTTTTAATCAAACGCCATCATCATGCAAACTTTCAAATTATCACTTTGGTTTATGACCAAATACCTGCCAAAGTAATGACATTTCCATCAGCCTTATTTTTTCTTTTATATTCATTTGCAAATAGCATATTAACATGCTAAACTAAGATATTTGACATGATAAACATTGTCAACATGTTTGCCTGCTGATGTCAACATTTAGAGCATCTTTATGCTGTGATTCCCATCTAACAACTTGCGAGCATCTGACAAATCAAAACTGTTGTGTGAATTAAAAATATTCTCCTGTACTTGACAATATATCACCATATCTATTAAATGTGGGTTTAATTACATTGAACAATAGTCTTTGGCTTATGTGAGGAGTCCACACTTGCGTTGATTTCAGTCAGTTTTGTGTTAGTAAGTGCTGCGTCAAATATAACGGAGCTTTCAGAAAAAATGTCGAAGTCGTATGATGACTTTACAGTAACTCCATAAACAAAGCTTTACCTCCAGTATAGGGATGTTATTTAGAGACTTATATATAAGGGTGGGTTCAATACAAAACGATTTGAATGGAATCTCTGAAATTTGATTGGATGACAAAAAATGTGTGTGGCTTGGCAAGTAAAGCACAACACTGAACTCCCCTCCCTCACCTACATTGGCAGTTCAGCAGGAGGAGGATAAGGATTAAATAAATAAACAAATTAGACCTCAAACACAGTCTTTGGAAATGTAAACAAAAATTGAACCTGCTGAAATTCAAATACATACAATATTACTTTGATATATCTTCGCTAGCTACCCATGAGCTAATGATCAAGAGATTTTATACAGTGGATGTGGTTAGCTAGTCAACCCAAATCACACATTTGAAAAAGAACCACCAGCTGTATCCAAACATCCAAACCAAACCTGATCTGTACACATATTTGATTTATGTATTCATCTGCAGTGTTTAGACATTTTGACATTCTATACTGAGTAATTTAATTGAATCATTCAGTCATATCATTAGTCATTACATGCATTTATTTGAGAGGAACAAATTTCGCCATACATATCTTTGTGATTACCAGCACATTTCAATTAAGTTAACAAATTATTATTAAAAATTTCTAAAAATTAAAGCATTACAAACAGTGGGGGCAAACTATCTGTTGGGTGGAGAAGAGCAGGAGGGTCGAAATATGCTCCTTTTCAGAAGAAAAAACAAAACAAAAACAAATAACACACCTGCCTGTATCTGTCTCGGGAAAAAATTCAAAGCAGGGCAAACCAGCTCTCTTCACAAACATACATGAAGTTTACATTTGTTTTTAAAGTTTTACTGCCTTGCTCTGGAAAATTCAGGACAGGAGTTGGATTTGAACAGAGACTTTAGCGCCTGCAGTGTGTTTTAATATGATACCGTGATATTCTTTGTTCTGGCTCCACTGTAGGGAAAAAAAGAAAACAACCACCAGCGCCCCCATGTGGCAACAGCTTCACCCAGCAGAGTAGCATTAAAGCAACAACAAGGATTTTGATTATGTTTGAAGTGTCATTGTATTCGCTTTCAGTACTGCACCCCGACTGTTATCAATATCAACCATTCAATCATATTTACCTTTCCTCCCAACAAGGATTTGCCCCCTCCCCCTCCAAAAAAACAAAACAAAAAAAACAAAAAACGAAAAAAAAAAAAAAAAACCTAAATATTTGCTCTAGTTTGAATCTGAAATATACAACAAAAAGGAGGGCAACCTTTAAAAGCAACCCCCAAATGGAAAAGAAAAGATAAAATGAGGAGGGGTGAAGAAGAAAAGGGGGGGAAAATAAATCAGAAAAGGCTCATATAGCTATAAAATAAATACAAAATAACTAATTTCTCAAAGCAGCCAAACAAAAAAAACAAAAAACAAAGACTGAATCTGAAGTGGTGAGTTTGAAGGCAACATGAATGTGAGCTGGAGCAGAGAGGTGAGATGGCACAAAGTACCAATGGAAGACTGAGGGACATGAGGATGGAGAGGGGAGATGACGACAGAGATCGAGCTGCTTTTCTTGAAAGAGTTTTACACAACAATGACTGGTTGAATAAAGCAATAATAGTGTCTGAAGTTGCAGATAATCAAAGACAAACGACCTTTTTCTTTTTCTACTGTAAACAACTCAATCAAAAGCAGACAGCATTGCTTTCCGACATTCGCAGAAGTTCTGGGTTTTTCAGCTTTGTGACTCTCAAAAAGCGGAGACAGGCGGGATACAGTCGCGATTCCTCCACATTAGGTCTGAAGAGACTGACCAGAGGGGGGGGACACTGATTCCTGAGGGGCCAAAGTGAGCAGAGGACGAGAAAACAGACAAGAGGGGAAGTCACTTTGGCAGAGGTCCCTTAGTTTTTTTTTTCCAAAGGGGGAGAATGAGTGGGAGTGGGGACACAGACATAAAACGTTGACATTTAAACAGACACGTTAACCTCTTCAGCGTCCGTGGTTATAAAAGCCTTTGACGGTGACCTACTTCCACCCCTAGAACAAGTGTTTAAAGCCAGCAGGTCCACTCGGCAGGGTCCATCGCCGGTCCATCACCGGTCCGTCACCGTTATTTTGTCTTGTCTGAGTGTGCCATCAACCACCCTTTTCTTATCATCACCGTTATATCTTTGTGTATGTGTTATGAAAAACCTTTAATTGCTAGTTATTTCTCCAACTACAGTGTAAATCTACAGAGGAGAGCGAGTATGGGCTGTGAGAAAGGTCTGTGATCTGTCTTTGGTTAGTGTTTTATCCTCCCTCCTTTGTCCCCCATCTCTCTTCTTTCTCTCCCACAGGTGGTTGCGTTGCGTGTAAAGATTTCAGATTGACAAAATGTAGTGATAACAGTGTGATTTTATTTCTCTTTTTCCCCCCTCTTTCTCATACTCAGTGTGCACATGTATGTGATTCAGTGGTTGATGTAGTGTGGATGTAGAGGATTCCTTATTTGTCACAGCCAAGCTCGAGAGGTTGATTTTGTCCTTTGTGTCTTTCCCATAATTTGCTTGTATTTTTGTGTATAAGAGCTTCAACTGTAACACCAGGTCTTTTGTCCTTTATGGAAACATCATGTTGTTGGTAAAGTAAAAGAAACGAGAAAAACATTGTAGGGCCAACAGTCACGTAGTAGAGCCAGACAAACTATCTGAGTGCCGTTTTCTCCTGTCCTTGCGGTCCCTGTGGAAGTAGAAGAGAGGCAATAAATTAGTCCTGAATGTAGCAGAAAACATTTTTTTAAACCAAATTCTTATCTATATCTATCTATCTATTCTACATCACATATTTTAAGGCAAAAAACTATCTAAGCATTACTTTTGGTGCTACCCTGGTAGACAGAAAATTGAAATAGTAACAGAGAAAGTTAAATTCCAGTAGCGTCAGCACTGACTGTGAAAGAGATCTTCATCAGAAACACTGTATCTCCAAAAATCTTTTTCTTTGTGGAAAAATCTTTCAAAGCCAATTTGGGTGGGTTTTAATTTCTGAAAGTAAAACCCTTTTGCTTAACCAATCTGTGCTCACTGCAGTGTCTGAGGCCATTACAGCACATCTGAAGGATTACATTGCAGTCATCAAAATTTGGGTGTAATAAAAAGAACAAACATGTAAAACTGAATTTCGTTACTGCCAACCTTTCACCTCGTCTACATGCCACCTCATCTCTTTCAAACGGGAAGCCATGTGTCCGAGTTCAGCTGCAGTGGCAAGGGGAGGGAGGGCACTTGTCACTCTTGTGCACATGTAGGCTTCTTATAGCTACCATTGGAGTTTATGATGGTTCAGTTTTTTTAACTTACCTCTGTGGCTAACTGTGCAACCATGGCAACTACAGAAACTACAGAGAGGAAAATGATAAGGGGGCTGATTCTACTATTTGAGTTCCCTGAATTACACAACTCATCAGCAGAGAACAAGCAGGTCAATGAAGACAAACAGTATTGAAGCAACATCAGCTTCAAAGCTTGATTATCCAGTCTGGGAAAATAAACAAAATTTATGGTGCTGGTTAGCAAAACTTGCTCTATTAATCACATCATATTGCCATCCATTCTCTCTACTTTAAGATACAACCCACTCTTATTTAACTGCGTGATGATATCACAGTGGGTGGACAGCAGCCTGTGGTGTACAAAAGGACTGGACGCAGTCGATGGCGGCGTTGTGCCCTGCTGTTGCCGATTGAAACAACAGAACACCGATATTGCTGGGCGTCAACCGCAGTGGCAACCACTTACTGTCTGAAAGCACCTTTGTGGTAAAAATATGCTGATCAAACAGGCTGTTAACAAGCCAATAGTTTATACAGATTGGCTACCTGAAGTGATGATGCTGTGGTTCAAGTTCTCAACAGTTACACAGGAAAGTACTGGCGCAGATGGCCTGGGGTACAAAAGTTTTCATTTCAATGAGCCATATTTTTTTCTTCCTAAATGAGATGTCTTTTCTGGTAATAATATAACGACCAAACACGGCGGGTGATCATGGTGAACTACAGACAGAGGGATATTGTTTAAGGAAAGAAAGGCAGATTAATTACAGGAGGGAAGAAGAGATTTGTATTGGTGAAATATTTTATTTGATGGAGTTTTATATTCAGACCTACTTCTTGAGCATGAGGTCCTTAATAGAGATAAAGTGCTTTTGAAGGAGTAAATTCTCCAAGTTGAAATCCCTGTTTCATGGAAACTTTACAGTACGTCACAAGTATGATGATGAATCTGTGTCTACTTAAGACTTTTATTGTACATACATAAAGACAAATGTTTACCTCACAACCTCATGGTGCATCTCTCCCCGTATCCAAACTGGCTTCTAGCAGCAGCTCCTCTAGGTCCTGTCCACAGCTGACACTCACTACATAAGTAACACATGACACACATTATCAAACAGGCTTTTCACACCCAGAAAACTGCACATGTGACTTTATTTATCAAAAGAGATCAGTGATTACAGCGACCCACCGTGCTCCATCACACAGCTGCTGGGCTTGGGGCTTTCAGCATCAAGGAGATGGAGAGAGAACTCGGGCTTCAGGCCGTTGGGAAGCGCTGAACCAACTACCTCTCCCTCTAGAGCCTCGGCGAAACACTCGACCTCATCTGAAGAGCTCTCATCGGGTGAATCCTCCCCTTCAACTGAGAAGACAGAGAAGGTCGTGGCAGATTCGGGACTCTCGGAGGCTTCGTCTGCTTGAGGATTTGTCTCGTGTGCTCCACTCTGAATGACACATTGTGCCTGTTGATCAGTCTGGACAGAGAGAACAGACTCTGCTCTCTGTTCATCTGCTTCTATTTGCTGCTTTTCATTTGGTTGCTCTTGATTTGGCAGGCTGTGTTCTTTCTCCGTTAAACTGGGCTTTTTGATTTCTGACAAGCTGGCTGGTGCTTCCTGCTTCTCTTTGTGTTTAAGTGCCTCCTCTCTGTCTTCTTCCTCCGTTTGGTTTGGTGACTGCGTGTCCTCTGATGCAGATGCTAGCTCATTCTGTAGCTGTTCAGCTGCAGATGTTAACTGTTGCTGTTGTGTGTCTACTGCAGGGATGCTATCCTGGGTTTGACTCAGTTCTCCTAACTGTTTACACTCTTCTTCTGTGCTATCAGGGGACATTACCTCTCTTTCATCTTCCATAGGGTCTTCCTCTTGCGCCTCTCCTTCCTTCTCTCCCTCTTCACAAGTGGGCTCAAGTTGGGGGATTTTGGTGCTCTTTATTACCTCCTCAGTGAGCTGAAATGCTGCAGCCTGCACCGGGGAGGAATCTGAAGGCAGGGCTGGTGCTTGTGGATTTGGATCTTTCACTTCTGGGTCTAAGGTATTAGCTGTTACATCCTCTCTGGGTTGACACTGTGGCTCTAGTGTGTGGGTCTGTGTAGTATTTACTGCAGATTCTGAGTGTGCTACAGGACTCTGCTCTGTCAGTTTACAGTCTGTTGACGGAGCAGGTGAGCGCTCCTTCATGTCCTCCTGTGTCAGCTGTGTTTGTGTAGGTGTTTGAGGTGCAGGCAGGGGCTGTGTCTGCTGTGTGATGGGCTGTGTGTTTGTTTCTACAGGCTTCTTTGAAGCCTCTTTAGTTTGGCTGGGAGCTGCTGGTGCACTTAACGGGAGTTGTAGCTGCTGCTGCTCAGGGGGGCTCTCCACCCGGGTTACCATGAAGATCTTATGTCCCCTCCCTGGGCTTGAGACTGATATACAGCGACCAGGAGATGGAGGGGTGCCAGGAGGAACTGCGGATTCTGTGACTGTGATGCCAGAAATGAGACTTGGCCCTCCAGCAGGTGAAGCAGACTGGGATGATGACGTACATGAGGCACTAAGGGGGGGAGGTGCAGCCGCTTTCCGGGTTTGAGGAGCAGTCTGGTTTGAATGAGTGTAGGAGTTTGACGTGGAGGAGGACTTTGTTATCACCTCCTCTTCCTCTTCATCCTCAGTGTCCGAGTCCGACTCCAGATTTACTTGAGTAACGATCGCAGAGCTTGCTCCCGCCTGGTTGCTTGTCTGTCCTTCATTTCCTGTTGTTCCACCCCCTTCCTCTTCTTCTCCCCCTTTCCCCCCTCCATCAGCTCTCTCCCCAGATGTTGCTTCCTCCTCCTGTTCTCTAGTTCCATCCTCTGTGGCGATTTCAGCCATGGAGGCTGATTGCCTCATCTTCTGCTCGGTTTCCTCCTTCTCTTTGGCCAGGATGAAGTTCCTCTTGCAGCCGTTCTGGATCTCAGAAAGCAGGGCGCGCTGGGTCTCAATGAAACTCTTCACCTGAGAGACAGGGAATATGGCTCAAACATGCAACATAAACCACAAGTATTTCAGTATTTCATAAAATCCAACTCAATCAAAGCTATTCCTATGGTGTAATTTGAGCCCTTCAGTCTGATATTTTAGTCAGTAAGATTATCATCTTTCAAACCACAGTTTTCTTTAAAAGAAAAATGGGTCTTGTCACTCCCAATCTCCCTCTCCCCCCATTTCCTGTCATCACTCCACTGTCAGCAATGTAAATAAAGGCATGAAGTGCCCCAAAAATTATTTTAAAATGGGGCTAAGGTAGGTGTTATTCTGTATTGTATTTATTGTTAACAAATGGAACCAAAGTTCCTCTCTACCCTGATTTGTAGCTCTCACGACCCAGCATGATCTTTCCTTCTGAAGACATAAATCTACACACTTTGATTCAAATAAAGGCAAAATAATTTAATCATCAAATGTTCAAACAGGAGTAAATAGTGTTTTTTTGGGGGATTCATTTCAACTGCATTTTTAGTGCAACACTTTTGTTAGGATCAGTTCATTGTTGGTTTTGGTCTTTTCATGGGATTTGTTGATGATAAGAAAAATATATAATATTGCCTTGAGACTTGAGCCCAGAATTCCAAATCCATGTGGAAGAGCCAGTTTGAGATACATCCATGTAGCCTGTGATTGATCAATCAGACTACCTGTGCTGACGAACATGTGAACAAGACACCCAATGGAGGATAAACACTGCCATGTCTGATTAGACTATATCTGGCCCTTTACCTACTCTCCTCTATCCCCATCCCTACGCCTTATCCCTATACTCACAGTTTCTTTCTTGGGCTCCCGGTCGAGATCGAGACGTAGCAGAGAGGTGTTGACTTTTATGGCGAGCGACAGGGCCATCAGTCCACCTGTCTTGATCTCATTCTCTCGAAGGTCCAGACGCACCAGTCTGGGGCTCTCAGCGATGAATTCAGCCACAGCCACAGCTCCTATAGCACATATGACAGGAAGAAACAGGAGTTATAAAATGCAAGACAGCAAAAAACCTCCACAAAAACTGAACCAGAGGCACACAGGCACAAGCTCCCACCTTCGCAGGACAGTTTGGTAGAAGCGAGGCCCAGTCTGAGCACAGAGCGGTTGGCAATCAGTCCGTCTTTCAGCTTGTGGACCCCTTCGTTACCCACCGAGTTATTGCCAAGGTTCAGAGTTTCAAGACTCTGGGTGCATGGCTGAGAGAAACAACAGAAGAGAATGAAAAGTTATTTAAAAATGCAAACAGAGATGCAAACATGTCGGTATTTAATGTTCAAAATAATACAATTATTCTAATGCATAAATAAAAGTTTTGCTATGGGACAGTTAATCATAAAATCACATTGTTGAATATGCTGTTTTGCTGAGAATATTCTGATATTACAGTAAGTGTAAAACGTGTAGCTTTGTGTAGCTGTGCCATCTGTATTACTGTACAGTCTGTTTCATATAATTTATTGTATAACTGCTCTGGATGTTGATGAAACAACATGATTCACATAATCTGATAAGTGAAATCATATCATAATAGTTTGTATTTCTAATGACTATATATATTGCATTAAGGCGGCAAGCTACAATGTGGTTATGTCCTGGGTTATCAGCAGACAGGACAGTCCTGAGATGTACCTTATCAGTATAATTGGAGGTTTCGAGTCACTTTGTGTGTCCTGGACATCGTACAAGCCTCAGTAAAAAACACCAGATGGGTTTCATGGAAGAGTTCAAAAATGCAGTATTTTATGTTCCAAAAGCAAAACAATTGCGTGCTTCTAAAAATAAACTGCCTGCTGTGTCATAATTCTCCATAATTAACAATATCTTTCGTCTATAGAGCTCAGATTTAATACTTTTTGTTTAATCAAATCTTCCTGATCTTCAGTAGTTATTGGTCACATCACTGGAGTCTATCCCCTGATGTTTGATTTTATATCCATCCATTTATTTCCATTAACTGAAATTAAATAAGCTTCACTTGAAACTTCAAATTCTGCCAATAAAGAACAATGTTCATCTACATAAGCTGTCGTTGTAATAAAGTTTTGTTGTACAAATAAATGATTTTCTCTTGGCCTCCGTTTTCTGCATCGGGGACACATTAGATGAACTACACAGAAAAGTATGTAAATGGACTGTAGTGGTATACAACAGCATTAACTGTAAATAGATATACATAAACATTATGAGAAAATGTAACAATAGCTATCTGATCCATTGACAATTAATAAACAAAAAGAAAGATATTACTGATAAAATCTTCCTGAATCATTAACCACTGTTTCGTATTCAAACCTGATAACTGTTTTTTTTTGGCCACTAGGGGGCAGTGGGAAAAAGTTGTCAAAACAGCACTGACCTTCCAACTTTAAGTTTATAAGGGGAACTCTTTCTGATTTCCAGCAGTTATAAAGCAACATCATCCTTCATTTAAAGGTGAGTTTGTTGCCACCTGGTGAATTTAAGTCTAATATTCTCTCTTCTTTAGCTCTGCCTGGTTCTTGAGCTGCTAAAAGCTCCAATGCTTCTCCAAGGTGTTTTTGGTGGTCCACACATCTTCACAGCTAAAAATATCCTTTTATATATCTTATATTATATATTTTTATATTAATACAACAGAACCACAACAAAACATTTGAACATTAAAAACAGCAGAAAAAAAGTTTCTTACTCTGATGAGGCTGAGACTGTATGACTCAGCAGAGTCTGAATATAAACACTGTAATACTAAAAATATATGCTGATATCCCAAAAGGAAAACAGAGCACAAGAGATAATGGCGCTATCGCTCAACAACAGAAATGCAACCAATTACTTTAGTAATAGATAATCTAGAACAGCCAGCTGTGAACTCATACCAAGCTGAATTGTGGAAAATGGTGTGGCACTAAGACTTGAGCTCACATTTGTTCACAGAGTGAGAAATGACTGCAGAAAATGTCAGGTGTATTAATAAGGAGCCCATGTGGAAAAGTTCATAAATACCTGTTACTCTTAGGTTTATACAATCAAATCAGGTTGCGGTTTCTCTGGTGAAACGCAAATATGATTCATCCGTCTTACTCCATAAAAATACAAAGGTCTTAATCTTATTTGTTTTAAACAGGATCCAACAGGTACAGCTACAGGTGTGTATACATGCTGCTGGTGGTAAATGAGCAGATTTCTGGATGGCTGGATTACTACCTAAGATTACCCCAGGGAAATTGCCTTTTTCCTTGCCTATCCATTAAACAACACACATACTTGGTGTAGATGAAATCAAGTGACAATTACAATGTGCAGATGTGATAGTACACTGTGGTCCAGCGGCTAAACATGAACAGATAGGAGGTGAAGGGAGGTATAACAAACAGCGGAGGTTTTATTACGATCCCTTCTCTGATAGGCTAATGAGGAGAAAATTGAATTCTACTTGTGCCAGCTGTTATACACACACACGCACAAAAACTCTGATATGTGTGTGTGTGTGTGTGTGTGTGTGTGTGTGTGTGTGTGTGTGTACCAGTGCAGCAGCGAGGTAACCCATCCCATTGTGTGTGAGCTGGTTGTTCCATAGCACCAAAGTGACGAGGCCTTTCCTCTGCTCTTTTAGTCCTTCGCACACATAAGCCAGACCTGTGATGACAAACAGAGACATAAAACAACTGAGATAGTACATGCACATTTAACTTAACGATATCACAATTTTAACAAAATATCATTAACTAAAATAAAATGTCTAATTTAAGGGAGTCTGGTGCATTAGCAGAGAGCTTATTTGCACTGTCTTGTATTTTTTTTCCATTTTCTTTTACGGGGAGTTTTTACCCTATCAATAAAACCATAAATATCCCTATCCATAAATCCCAAAGAAATATCACAGTGATGTTAATTTGATAACGATGTATAATACTTTTACCAACTGTTTGTTTCATAGTGTGGATAGCAATCATTGTTTCGATTTAACTAAAACCAAATCATTCTATTTAAAAAGATTGGGATGAAGTTTAAAACTACAATCCCAAAAAGCCTATCCTCTCATACTATACTGTGGACAGAAGACAAAACTCATATTTGGCTTTATACACCTTTGTCCTACAGCTGGTAAATACACAGAAGGCACATTCTGACCTAATTTCCTCACAGGGATCAATAAACTCTCATCTTATCTGACGTTGTGAAAAGGTATTGAGATGTACGCACAATAAACTTCTTAACAAAACAATCCCACCTTGAGAAAGCGTTCACGGCTATAAAATAACAATGCCACTGTATGTGTTTGTGCTCGATCACTGCTGCATACCAGAGTCCAGGATGTGGTTGTTACGCAGGTCCAGGATCTGGATGTTGTAGTTGAATTTGAGCAAGTTGCCAAGTTGGGCTGAGTCCTGCAGGCCATTGAGCTTGTTGTCTGCAAGGTACAACTCCCGCAGGTTCATATTCATCTTCAGAGCCGTAGCTGACCAGAAGAGTAAGACATAAATGAAGCGGAGGGAAGAAAGGGAGATATGGTGGAAAGAAGAAAAACAAAAATGTCAAGAATAAATGTATACATTTATCAGGACCCTCTCCTTGTACATCCACTCCTGTCACTTCTATCTTACCCAGTAACATGAGTGGCCTGCCGGACAGGCCAGCATTCTCCAGGTGGAGGACTGCCAGGCTGCCACTGATCCTGAGTGCTCGTGCTACAAAGGGAGCCGAGTGGTCCAGCAGAGGAGTGTTACGTGCATCGAGATACTGCAGAGAGCTCGTCTGAGGGGGAAACACCAACAGAGACAATTAACTTGGTATGCATGGATAAAAAAGTGCATTTACCCATATCAGAAATCATAGTCATGTGTGAAAAAATGTTAATGTGATGAATCTTTATATAGACTAAGTGTGGATCTTGAGGGAGTTGGATGCCTTTATCCTAATCAAGTAACTTCTCATTATCTGTCATTATAGCTGCGGTAGTACACTGATGACAGCTAAGAGCTTCTCCAGACTCCATAAATACAACATTATCCTCATATGACATAACTTATGAATGCACAATGAAACCCAGATAAAGGCAATGACGCACTGTTTTTTCATCTGTTTAATCCAAGGCCTCACCTGAGAGATTCTAAGAGCTTCACCTGTCAAAGCACTTATGTGTTAAGATCTTTTGGGCTTTGCTCAAGTAAGTGACGACTTTTTATCATCAACCTACGACACAGCCAATCTACAAGCTGGAGTACACGTGTGAAGTGTCTCCAAGCAGTTTTTGGTCCATTGTCACACACTCCGTGATTGTAGACATGGGATTTCCTTTTAGTACAAACACTGATCAGTTGAAGAATTAGCTTCTCACACAGTCACAGCTGTGATTACAGTAGAGCTATGGTACTCAGACCATTCTGTAAACATGGTTATTGAGTCATTAGTAACTGTGATTAAGAATCTATTGTTTCTCCCTCTAGGATGCGGAGTAATGAACAGAATTTAAAAAAAAACAAATAAACAGGACACAATATTAATAATAAAGACTGCAAAGTAGTTTGTGAATTGGGAAACAGATTAGTGCTGTTCCCTGCGGTACACTGCCAGGACAAGCAACAATACAGTGAAAATACCCACAAGCTCCACAATCTTGCAAACTAATGTACAAATGGAACTGAGAGATTTTTTATTAATGCTTAATTTATGACATTTGGTTAAGGACATTTTTTTTAATTGCATGTTTCATCTCACATTTTCTCTTAATCTACTGTGCAGTATGAAATGATACAAATACCTGTATGAAATCTGTTTTTGTACAGTGGTTTTACCCTTCTCATTCCTCTGACATAAAATCAACGGTTCCTTGCCTTTGTTTGATTTAAAAAAAAACAAAAAAAAAACACTTGTTTGAACTAACATGCAGCTCTTTGTATCCCTGTGTTTCTTACATATTCAGCTTGAAATATGATATTTTAATGTGTTTGCCTCACTACCCATTTGTATTCTTAACAGTAACAAGTGATGACGGACGTCAAAGTGCACCGTAAAGGGCAAGAGCATGACTTTGGAAGAGCATGCGAGCATGTCTGAGTGCTGACAGAAAACAGCAGCGCTGCACAACACAAGCTGGCCAGTGATAAAGAACAGTGGACAGACTGGTCTTCTCCCCGAGCACAAAGCCACAATTACAAAAGTAAGGAAAAGACTCAGAAGTATTTGAGACCAAACACACACTTTTCTGGCCAAATACAGTAAGATAAGATAAGAAGATTTGTTGCACTCAGTTTGGTGTTTCCATCAAACACCATTTTTCCCTTACGAATGATTGCTTTTATAGTCCATAATTAAAGCCCTCTGTGAGAGAAGAAAACCTTTTGCTCGACACTGCCATCATCCTGTTTATTCTGTCACAATCCCACCCATCCTCTTATTATCTTTACTGGTGCTCTGCTTGATATTTTATTAAATATTTATGCCGCTACTAGTGCCATTCCTGTTCCCATCTTATGTGTTATGGGTTTATTTTTGCAGTTATTAATACATTTTATAGAATTTGTTTATCCATTAGAATATTTTTAATTCATTTTAGTCCTTTTTCCTTTTTTTTAAAAAAAAAAAATCCATTTTATTTATTAATTTTAGTGCTATGCACTTTACTCAACAGAATAATACTTACACATTACTGTCTTTGTACTTGTGTTTTATTGCATCTGTTCTTATTGTGAAAACACTAGCACTGATGAAATGCAATGTTGTCCTCTTGTATAGTGAGTGTTACACATGTAGTGAATGACAATAAATTCTATCTTGAACCTAGAGGTCATGTCAGATCTTATTTATGTTCGTACTGACATTTTTATTGCGCTGTAAATCTGTTTATGTTGTATCTGGGTAGATATTTATTTAAAGTCTTACTTTAGAGTGATGTGGTTTTGCATTTAAGACTCCATTGTTTAATTTTATGTTCAATGATTTATGTCTGTCTTATAACATCTAGGGACCATTTTGGAACAAATGGTTCTTACTTGAACATGTTATTCCTTGGATCATTGGGTATTTTCTTTAGATCAATAAATAATCTAATCAAAACCTTTCTTTTTCCCACCCTGTCCGTTTCCTGTCCAGATGAGCTATCCATGAACTCTCACCTTTCTCATCATGTGAGCGGCAGCCTGCCATCCTCGAGTGCCAATGTGCTTGTTGAAGGAGATGTTGAGATGTGTGGCTGACTCATAATACTCTATCATGTCAAACAGAGCTGATGCACCCTGAAAAGCAAAAAGAGAGATGGAAGAGAGAGAAAAAATGAATATATCAACTTTTATGGCATTTCAGATTAACATCCAACAGTTTAAACAAATCTCACAGTTGGTCACAGTGTCAAAACCCTGAAAGAGATGTTGCAAGATAGTCAGGAGCAACTGTTGTTGCCACGGAAACAGACCCTCAGGGTAGGTGAGACCTGCTGAGGGCCTCAGTTGGGGGTAAAGAGGCACCCACCTGGGCTCCTGTCTGTTGTTGCAAATAAAAAAAAAATGATTCAGTAGGATTGAAAATGTGAAAATGAACAGAGTAACAGCTTCTATCTTAAAGACAGAACTTTATTTTAGAGCAGGGCAGCAGTCAGTGGTAGAAGTATTCCTACCCTTTACTTAGGTAAAAACAAAATGTAGATCAAGTATAATCAGATTTTTGCTTGTATAATTTTACCTCTTTAGGCTTCAAACTGTTATTTAAATAAACCATCTGAGAAATTTAGAGAGGAAATCTCCCTTTGTTGCTAACAAGTCAGAGATTTGAGACATCACACTCTTGACAAAGATTTTGTGAAAAACTGGTTTAATGTAAGCAATATTTTGTCATTTATCATAGACTGAAAACTTGTGCAAAACTATCAGCATTAAAATTGTAGGGACAAAACCTAGTTGGGAGCAGACACAGAGCTCAAATTAAATGTCAGGTGATGCGGGATAAGGTCGAAGTGCACTCATGTGATCAGAGTGTTTTAATCTCATTTTGGTTTTGGTGGCGCTGTGGGGCTCCATCTATTACTGATACACTGACTCTGTGAATGTATTTGTGACAGTGGAGTGGAGAATGGATTGCTGTCTATTTTGTATTTTTTCATTTGATGTCATAAACTTAAACACAATCATCAGCCAGTGGTGGACTTGCTCCTATACTGATAGTTTCAGGATGTGTGCATATTAAAATGGGCATATGGGTGTATGAGTTTATCCTCTACTGAGGCTAATGAGCTGAAAAAAAATCAGACAGGCTACTGCAAAGCATCTTATACCCTTTTCCCCTTTGTGTGTGTATACTGGGAAACGTTACTGAGTATACACGTGTGTTTGTCTACAGGGCGGGGGAAGATGATGAGTCACATTCAGCCCAATAAAAGCCAGCCTGTGTGTGTGCGCCACATGCCTGCTCTTCCTCACGCTCCTTCGTCTCTCCAAAACAATTTTTCGTCTTTGAACTTTTCATATCGTTCCCGACAAGACGCCACTACTGCAAATATCTATCTTCCAAATCAAGCCATCTACTGTAAATCTCAGTCACTTCAAAGATGAACCCATCCTCTCACATCCCCATTCGATTCCTTCTCGATCCCAGCTTCCTCTATTCTCTCCTCGATCAGCAACACTTCCTCAATTTTTCTCCTTTCAGAGTCTCATTTTATCTGAGCCTGAGGCAAGACACTTGTCTCAGACCAAGATGCTGCTCTCTTGTGATTCAGTCACTGACTCATTCAGCTACTTCATTCATATTTCCGGGGCAGTGTTCCATGCTGGGTGAAAAAAGTGCATATGTCACTCTTCATTTGTTTGTGTTATGTGAGGCCTTGGTGTCTAAGCTGTGTGTGTATTTTGTAAAACAAGTAACTGTTAAAAAAGTATTTGTACAGTATGGTCCATGAATGTAACTGCTTGCATTTTGCTTTATGTATCTAGAAAAACTGGAAAGCCTCTCACCACGTATACCAGTGTTAGGTGCGTTTCCATCCACTCGTTTTTCTCTGCATTTTCTGCAATGGTTCAAAGCCAGCTGAATGGAAAGTTTGAACCACCAGCTGTTTATCTTGATAAACCAATTCAAACCAATAAGAAAAGATTTCTGTACACAACTGGGTAAAATCTGTTTCACTTGCCAGTGAAGTTTCACCTATATGTGGTGATTTATTTGTCTGTGCCGTCTTGTGGGGCTGGACTTCACTCCCATAAGCAGTACAAGGAAATGCTCCGCACAACACACCAGTCCATCTCAGGGCTAACACGTTCAGTCTGTTAAACTTTGATTAGGTTATTATTAAATTAGAAACCAGGAGAAACCCAGAGTAAACAGAGGAAAACCTCAAAATCACAGGGAGAAGATGCATCCTCTACACAGAAAGGGTTGGGGCTACTTATTTGGTCCTTCATGCTCTGTAATAGTGCGCTTCACTGAGGTTACTATTATTGCCTGCTAATAAATCATATGACCAAAATAAATCATTGGTAATTATAGTACAGGCGTTAATTTTCTGTTTTATTAGCTCCCAGGTTGGAGTTAATGAGGGTTTGAAGTGTTTTAATCCCATATCTGTGGTGTATGTGATGCTGTCAGGACATGTGACCTCCTCAAAAATATGGATGTGTTCACAATTTTGAGAAATGTATAGTAGTCTGTCTGAACTGTCCAGGACTATAACTTTGTATTTGTATTTACTGTAGTCAGCAATAGCAACCAGAAATGAAGAGACAAAGAAATGGAACAAATGAAAAAGGGGAGGGATACATAAGGTCAAAAAACTATCAGCAGTGTGTGTCCTGTCAACTGTGTGCGCGTTTACGGGTGTCCTCATGCGGTTGCACATGACACTAACAAAATGGGATGACTCTTTAAGATATTGCTTAATAGTACGACTACTGGTCAAAAACTCCACAGGGTACGTTTAATTCATCCTCTCTCTCTCTCATGGAAAAGAAAAATTTAACTGCATACTTGACTGACAGTCTGGAAGTAACATAACAGCTGCCCAAATATCCACAAGTCCACAAGTGTCTCTGAAGACAGGACCACAATTATCAGACCCATCTACAAGCGTGTTGAAAAACCAAAGGAGACCAGGGCCTAATTTAATTCTGCAGTTAAAGGGGGAAAGAACTGACATGGCTTTCCCAGACAGGTATAAAAATAATGAACAGTAATTAAAGTGACCCTACTAATCTAAAGGAATGTATCTTGTGTGACTGTGGCTAAAAGCAGTCCTTGTGTCTGTGTGTGATACAGCACTCTACGGTATATTTGGGACTGTGTGACAGGAAGTGGTAAGGGCCTGTGTCCCTCTGCTCCACAGTTCAGCGCTGTCTCTATCCTTTGCATGTCTACAGCCCAAAAGTCCTTAATGGTGTTTACACAAGTGGACATCTGGAGTAATCAGAAAACCCATGGCAAACCCTCCACATCCTGCCGGTGCAGTAAGAGTGAAAAAGAGGACCAGTGTGAGACTGAAGGCAGATCACAACAGTGACAGAGGGTGAATGATAAAAAGAGACAAGGATGAAGAAAATATAAAAGTATGTATGCTACACTAAGAGAAATGAAGAGAAGGACAGAGACAGATTTATCTTTAAGTGAGATTTTCTTACATCTTCATCCAGGTTGGTCTGCTCCAGGTCTATCACTTTAAACTGGACCCTCTTCAAAATCTCTTCCAGAGACTCACATGCTTTGTAGTCCAGCTTCTCACCTAAAGACATACATGTCTGGTCAATTAACCATTTTGTAGCAGCACACAGTATCTTGTTACGTAACACAAAGTTTGTGAAATCTGTAACATTTTCACCACAAGTTACATATTCAGTGTTGACGTGGCTCTCAGGCTGTTGTATGGGAGCTTACCTTTGAGATCTAAGCATTCATTTCGCTGTGTCAGGTCTTTCAGTTCCTACAGAAACAAAAAGAAGCCGAGTCAGTAAAAGCTTGTGAGCTTATGTATTTTTCCATGGGACCAAACTTTGCTTTTCACATGTTGAAATTTTCACATAACACAGGAGGCAATTTGATAAATCAGCACTCGAGACAAAATACACATCTTGCGTAAACTAAGATAAACCATTGCTGAAAAGAAAAGCATCTGCAGGACACACTTCTGATGTGTAACCGCTATATCACTGTGCCTTTGAGCACCATTTGTAAGTTTTGGAAAGTACTGAATGTGAATATTGAGTGACTCCCAATGATAGCAAGTTTGATAGGAGCAGAGTATTAGATGGAAGAGGGGCTCTGCCATCCCTAATGCTGTTTTCTTAGTATTGGGCAGTGTGTAGCAGTGAAGCCCTGATAACTTGGCCAAAAAAATACATTGCAATCCCTATAACTGCTTCCTAAATGGCTCCCTTTGGTTTGCTGGTGGAAAACTCTTAATATGAAGCAGAACAGTTGGAAATATTTGGTTTGCATCAGTAGTAACAGCACAGCTCTGATACAGCTGATATTGTTCAGTAAAATGGAAAATGAGGCTGATATCTACAGTATGAACAGGCACATTAGAGTTGAGCTAAATTCACAGCCACAGATTCATGTGAAGATATTCATGTTCACGGCTAGGCAAGACTCAGCGACATTAAAACAGGCACATGGAAACTTGGCTTAAATGTGCCTTGACCGTTTAAATGTTGAGCCCATTGTATGTACCAGCTGATTTTTTTAAACCTGAACATGTACTGCTGTCAGTGTGAGTGTTCAACCTGACCATGTCATCTATTCTGCGATGTAGTTCGACACCACAGGAGAACAGATCAAAAGGTGGAAAGTTATTTAACCTCTTGTCCTGGTAAAACAGCCAACCAACCACACAAACATGAAAACATACAGAGAACTGCCCTCAAAACTATGTACCAGCAAATCCCTCTCCCTCTAGTTGGCTGCCCAACCCATTCAGCATGAACTCCATAACCTCTGCCCTCTTGCCACCACTCCTCTGTGTGTGGCTGAACATACAGATGCTGGTTTAGTTGTACTGAGGGTTCACCGCCTCCTGCATGACTCAACAGGTCCCAAACACATGTACCACACACACACGCCGCATCTAAAAATCTGTATTCTAATAAATAAAAACAGCAGGAAACACTATGATGCTAAATAATATATCACAGGAGTTATAAAGGTAATTGTGAAACTGACTGAACCATTCATTTTAGGTAGTATTTCAATTTCAACAGTATTTTCTCAGTATGTTTTGGGAGATATGGTTTAATCAAAAACGTGATGTTCTTCAGAATCCAGAGGGCGTTGACTGTGCAAACATTTTTTGCACATTTTGGGCAATTTAACAGAAAGTCAATCTTCACCTACCATTAACTTGGGCATCTGTCAGTGAGAATGACTGTATCAGTGTAAATACTTCTCCGACAGAGGTGCCAGAACCCAAAATAGCCCATGACGCACAGTGAGCCTCTGCATGAGTGGTGGTATGGGTGTGTGTGTGTGTGTGTGTGTGTGTGTGGGGGTGTACAGTGGGTGTACTACACTGAGCTACTGACTCCATTTGTGATCTTGTTCATTAAATGCTGTGGTGACTATTGCCATGATGTGCCTGCATGACCCTATATTGTATATTCATACATTTCTGAAACAGAGTCTTATAGTCTAATGACCTTCTGCAAACCAAATTATTAGCCTGTAATCAATGATTCCTGAGTTTTCAAATGGGAAAGGACAGGTGGAGGTGCAGGCGAAAAACTTCCTGTTGCTTGTTATTGAAGGATTCTACAAAAAAAGACCAAATTCAGCAGCTGGATCTTATATTAGATTATTTGTTCTTAGATTATAAGGGCCATGTCTAAAAGACATGGCCCTTATAATCGGCCCGTTAGAGGACTGAAAATTAGTTGTTTGTGATGTCTCACCAAGTCTTTACTGCAGATCTGAACCAGGAAGAAAATGTCAAACAGCTCTAAGAGAGAAGAATGAGAGTGAGAGAAGAATTGACTCAGTCTGTTGGCTAGTGGCTACAACCCGCTGACTAAGTGACCGGCCTACTGACTTCCGACTGAACAGAAATTTTGGTAAGTACCCAAACGCTTTTCCATTGTCTAATGGCTGTGCGTACACTTCAAATCCATTCACTATAAGCTTTGTTTTACCAATGGTACTTTGTATTGTGCGATCAGTCAGGAAAATGGAAAGGATTACTTCAGGACATGGGCGTCCTTCAGCATGAGATCAAGTTATCTGTAAATGTATTACAATCTGAATAGAAACACCTACAAATGGCTGAGTGTCATGACATTTCCAGACTTTGTGGAAATCACTTCAATATACAACTGAATGGTCCTGGAGGGATTACGATACTAAGGGTGAAAATCAGTTGAGTCCTCCAAATTTAATGAAAAGAAAGCTGCATTTCTAAGCCACATCTGAAGAGGCGTTTAAAATGTCTTGTCGGCCCAATGACATCTTTAGTCTAGAAATATGGACTTTGAAGGGTCCAGCCCTTAAACTGTGACACAGCCTACATGGCCTCTGAATGGTGTCCTCAATGTGCAACAATATATCTGTGTTTTCATATCACAATTGCAGCAGCATGAGCACAGCACGATGTACATGTGGCTGAAGATTTTGCACATTTTTTTTTGCATGTTTCTGTATACTCCCTGTAACATATGACCCACCACCAGCCTTTAAGCAGAGCATGTTTCTGCATATTCACAGAAAGCAAGTGTGCACCCTAGTTGCGTGCAAGACATTGCATAAAAGGGAAACCACTTGTCCCTGGGGGGAATTGCAGCAGCAGAAATGTGACACAAGGCTACCAAGTGTCCAGGTTTTAAGACTCTGATGGGAGTTACTGCAGAGCAGACATTCAACATGCAGTCTCTAAATAGCAACCCTTATAAACACACAGACACACAAACAACTGGCCAGAAATGTACATAATCTGTAGGGCCCCTGGCAGGCCGCCACATGTACCGTACAGTTGAACTTAATAAAGAAAGCATTTAGAGTGAAAGAGGAAAAAACTGTAAATAGTTGAGCTGCTCTTGCTAACTCCCCTCTCACTGGCCAGCCATTTGGTCTGACCGGCTTGTTTATTTGGCTGGTTACTGCAAGGATGACTAAGCAGAAATGAGAGGGGGATGTAGTGGACCAAAAGACTCCAGTGGAAGGGAGGGATGGAGAGAGGCCAGACATGAGCAACCATGAGTAATAACAAAAATGCAGAAAATGAGGGAGGGAAGGAGGGGAGAAGGTGGGACAACTCTGTGATGACCACGAATCTCAGGTCAGTCAACTCCCAGTGGAAATGTACCCAGACCATAGGACTAAATGAAGCCCACAGCAGCAGCTTAGCACAGTGATGTGCATTTCCACAAGTAGCTGAGATGTTAACAGAACTTCTCTCTATCAGCTGACCAGGCGTGTGGGGATTTCTTTGCAGAGTCTCTCGAATGACAAATGTGTTTCCAGCTGAGGCTCACTCTCCTTCAACATCATCACACACACACGGAGACACACCTGCAGGTACAAATGTGCAAAGCTCCAGCAGAGAGGCCCAGTTAAGGTTATATGAGCGTGTGCTGTGGTGACTGTGCGGCAGAACAAACAAGCGAAAGTGCTAATGTGCCCCTGCTGCAAAGGCTAGCACTGTAAACTCCTCTGTCCTGTCAGTATCTCAAACAGAAGGCAAGAGACAGGCACCCATATGTTTGCAGACACACAGTTCTAAATGATCAGAGTTATCAGATCCAGCATTAAAATTTCCAGTAACGGCTCTGAACTTTATTTACCTACACAAAAGAGAGCTTTTGTGTCTTAAATATATTTTTTCCAGGCCATCATATGACACATTCACATGAAACATATTGCTATAATATGCATTGCTTCATGATAACTAATAGGCCTTTTTACTTAGTTATATCTACAATACAAGTTGAGTCCTCTAGCATCAGGTATCCAGCCCCATTAACACTGGGTGATAAGTGGACAGGAATTTATGTCCGCTTGAGAAGGGCATTAAAAAAAGCTCTGCCTATTCATTCATGTTTCTTCTGCCTGCTCCTCTTTGATACGGCACGTCTCACATTCTGTAGACACAACACCCTCACAAGGAAACATTTGAGTATGTTAACAATCGCAACACAGATCAAGCATGTGCACCAATTCACATAGAGGCACGAGGTTGGTAGAACTATAAAAACAAACAGCCCGGAGGCTTTCCTCACTGGATTTGAAGAAATGCTTATACAGAGGGATTATGGGACACATGACTGTGCTGGCTAACCCACAAGAGAAAGACAAAAAAAAAAGAAAGAAAAAAAAAGACACAAAACACCCGTCTGCCTGCTGGAAGTCACAACCACCCTCGCTGAAAAAGGAAAAAGGCCCAACTCCACTGGATACTTTGTCCAGGCTCATGCTTTGGCGCATCATGTCGTGCCCTCAAGCCACATTAACAGGCTTTTGAAGTGTTTTCATCACGAGACAAAAAGAAAATTTTGTTCAACCTCAAGAACAGGAACCGTCACCATTACCAAGAACGTTTGGGTGGAACCACTGCGACTTCCTAACTGTTACTTGTCCAGCTCCTGGCTGCACAGGGCAGCCCACTGCTGGCACAACTCTATAAGTTTCTATTGGTGAATATATATATATATATATATATATATATATATATATAGAGTTATTTTTGGTTCTCATGAAATACATATTCTTTAATAACTATTTTTTTGACCAGATATTAATTCACACTGTGATGAGGCAAAATGAATGTTATCATTATAACATGTCAATGCTAAACAACTCGTTATTTTGGTTATCAATTAATCTGCACATTATTTTCTCTATTTATTATCCATTGATTGGTCTATAAAATGGCAGAAAATCACAAAAAATGTCCATCAATTTTCTACAGCCCAAGACTTCAAAGTGCCTGTTTGTCTGACCACCAGTACAAAACCCCAACACATAAGACTAAGAAGTCACCAAATACTAACATTAGAGGAGCTCCAACCTGTCAATTGTCCCCATCTAAAATATTTATTGTCAGTAAAGGATTAACAGAGGGATTTATTGACAATAAGGTCAGGTGAAAGATGATTTACACATCTTTACAAACAAAAAAAAAAAAAAAAAGCTTTGTGGAGGTATCTGGTCAGAAATCATTTCCTTCCGACTGCACTTGTGGTTTGCTGGGATATCTGGGGTATCCTAATGAAGCTTTTGCCATCAAAAAGCAGCCGTGGTTAGCTTCATGACATGTGTGTAATGACAAGGTCTGCAGTAAAGGGGAACCAGCCACATCAAATTTAAGAGCAGACGGGGGAAAAAAAGCAGATTCAGCCAGCTGGGGATGTGACGGCTTTCCACTCTGCCAAGAGATTTAGGAGGGGATTATGACGTTTCACAAGAGGTGGCAAATAACATAATTTAAAGTTGGGGTGGGCCTTCTTATTCGTCCTCTCTCTGATATTGTTTTCAGCATTTCCTCACAGGGTGAAATTTTTATTTTCCTTTTCTAACAACAGACAAATCGATTGAATCGAATCGAAAACTATCAATCAACACTCTCATAACTGTGCAAGAGAGAAAAAGCGGACAAAAGTGTAAAGAAACAATGTTGTCAGCATTGGGCTGGCTGTGTTAAGTTTGTGTTAAGTTGGGCCTTACCTGTATCTGTTTGAGCACTTTGGGTATAGGTTTACAGTTGAGTTTCTGACAGGCCTGTTTGTAGGAAGAGACGATCTCCTCCACTGTCACATTCTGAGCTGTAAAACACACAAGATTAAAAAGGTTAGGATTGCTTTTATTGCTTTGTTTCTTTGAACACATCTGTCACTCTCTAGGTGGTAAACAAACACACACACAAAAAGAATCAGACTGAGTGAAAACATCACACCAAGTGTTTTGTCCAGATCCTGTTCTTTCTGTGTCCTTTAATACTGTCTCACCTTTGTTGATTGTTTATTATATTCCTGTTCATTTTTATTTCTACATAATAAAGCTGCAAAGCTCACTCTTACACACATTAAAGCTAGTAATCCTATCTGCTAAAGTTTAATTGCATGGAAGCTTTCCTTTGATGGTTTCCTATAATCTTTTGTGTTATATGTCAGGATGGTTTGGATGAGATTTAAACAGGCTCACTTTATCTCCAACACTGAAGTTCACAAGAATCACTTTAAAGGTGTGAGCAGTAGGAATATGGGCCTAAAATACATGCAAAAAGCTTTTAATCAAGTGGCTGCGGTCCCATTGCTTGCTGGTGTATGTTGCCATATCATTAAGTAAACTGATGCCCATTTATTTTTGTGAGCTCTGCAGTTCACTTGCAGGTCACTTGCTTATGAAGCTGTGGTGCCAGTGACACTAGTCCAACAAAGCACAACAGTGGTTCTGACAGCCACCATTTGCAAAGCAAACAGATAAAACATCTGAAATGGTTTTGATCTTTACAGAGGTAAATGTCTGAAACATGGATGAATCTGCCCTGATACCGATCTTCCTACAGTTCAGCTCAGTAAATTATCAAAATAATAAAAGGTCTTGGACTGGGACACACTTGGAAAACAGTTTCTTTTCATGAGACCTATTTGTGTGTCTGCCTTGGGGAGCACTCTCCTGACAGAGAGGATCAGAAATTGTAACCCCTTTAAGGACTCCCCTACTTAAGTCAGCAAAAAGGAGGTATTGTTCTCAGTGTGTGTGTGGGTCAGCCGCTGCTGCCATCCCAGACTGTTGCGGGGGCTAACTCCTGTCAGGTGACTAGGCAACATTCAAACCCACTGTTCTGGCTGAGAGACTCTGTTGAGAGATGAAGTGAGGCACTCAAGCAGAGAAAGAGAGAGAAAAATAATGACAGAAACATCGAAGAAAAAAAAATTGGACTCAAAGGTCAGGACATGAAATTACATGGAAATCACAGGACATGATATGCATTCTACTTGCAATCGGTACTTATTTTAGTCCCTCTAGGTATATACATAGACAGATAAATACATCAGAGTAAGCTGCTACAGACAGAGCCCAACCTACTGTACTAACACATGGCACTGTTGTGTGTGTGTATCTGACTTTGTGTATAAGTCAGCATTTTGATTTCTCTCGCCAAGGTGAGAATTTGTCCACTTCACTTTTCCATCAGCTCTATCTCCACTCCCCTTTGTCTCCCACTATCAGATGCATGTTCTTAAGTTTACCATCTATCCACCTGTACAATGTAGCAACAGACCAAACTACACTAGCTAGCATTACTAATGTAAAAGTAATAATGAAACCTTTGTCTTTCTTTACAAATAGTTTCACTATTGCCTTAGAGGTAAACATGTACTCCAGATTCTGAGATACATCTTCTGAAATAGTCTCCTGATATAACTTGCTAATAATGCTGACGTACAGGGCAATGCTGGCCTGGAGTGTAGCACCACTAGCAGTGTGCAGATTTGGATGGTTGAATCTGTATGTCTATAGGTTTGTACAAGGTCAGAATGAATAACCTGCTGGTGGGACAAAGAGGCAGTTCAAAACCTGCATGAGCAGCCATGCATGTCTGACTGACCGTGTTATTTACTGTCTCAATGAAACTCTGCAACGTCAGACTAGGGCGGAAAATTACTACTAGAGACCAGCATTGTGGTGAGTAATGGTATGTGTGTTTTCATTCCCACACCAAACCAGAACAGTAACTCTTTGATCCTGCAACAGGTTCCTGGTACATACTGCATGGACATACACACACAGTCCACCGTGCAAGAGCCCCAATGAATCACTGGTGCAGTAACAAGGATGAGAACCCTCGTGTGGCTTTAGACCGTGTGTCGTATGACGAGTCTTTCATTACCTTCAAGTCGTCACATCATTCAAACTATTATTCCATCGAAATCTAAATGCTCCTGCTAGGTTATGGAGGAGACTGCCTGCCAAGGACTAAAGGGTCTATATAAGAATGGTTCTTAGTATTAATTGCACTACGTGTCCTTGCTTTTAAAATGTTATTTTGTGAGTAAGAAATGAACATTTTGCCTCAAGATTGAAATGTAAATGCAGTAATTCTATGATAATACCTTGACTGTCTAAAATCTAAACTTCACTTTGAAAAAGACATAGAAATATGTATACCCATGAAATTTCCAGAAATGAAAGAAAAACAATCCACATATTAAATTAAATTAACTTCACTAAACAGAATAAAGTCTTTCAGTTTATACCACAGTGGGCATCTGACAAAGCATGAATATATAAAAAGAAGTTTACACCAATACCCGTGATGAGACTGAAGACAAAGAAAGACACTAGAGCTGCCACTATTTGTCAATCAATTGATTAGTTGATCAAAAGAAAACTAATCAGCAACTACGTTGAAAATGGATTAATCATTACATTTAAAAAAAAAAAATCAAACATTTGATTTCTCCAGGTTTGCAAACGTGACATTTTGCTGTTTTTGTGTTATTATACTAAATGAAATATTTCTTGTTTGACAAAACAAGACAATTGACTGACACAACCTTGTGCTCAGGGATATTACAATGGACATTTTTCAATGTTCTCTGATGTTTTATAGACCAAACAATTCATTAGTTTATCAATAATGAGAATAATTGTTAGCTGCAGCACCAGAAGACACACAGACAGACATTTTTAGGTGTAGAAATGCAGGCACAGCAACACATGATGATCATGACCTCTAGAGACTTTGACCAAGCACAAAGGTGACACTAACAGTCACATATTATATGTCAGGGACACAAATGTTCCTACTTTTGTCAAAATTGCGATGGGTTTCTTTTGGTGACTGTCTTCTTTTTTTATTCTTTCAAGTTTTACCTCTCATTTTTCTCTACACCCATGATGCAAAGTAGCCCTGCAATCCTAAAAGCACGTTAATAACTCGCTGTGGTGGTTTCAAGGTAAGGCTCACCGTCATTCATTTTCTGAAATAAAGTGCCACTCTTAAACAGGACATTTTTATTTTTTATTTGACCCAATTAGTCCTAATTTACATTGTGTACTTTATCGACAAAACGTATCTAGACACAGCTCTTTTAATTTAACCTAAATGCCTCTGCTTCCCAGTATGTAAGAGTGCAATCTTGTAAAATAGTAGAGAACAGTGTGTGCGTTCCAGTGAACACTGTGTCCTTGGAAAAGTGTTATTGTGCAGAGTCGCTGTGGAGCAAGTGTGTGTGTAAACACTTCCTGAGGGACAGTGGGGTATTGGGGGTGGGGTGTCCCACGCTTACTATACAGTATTTTCACGCATTGCTCATTAATTATAAAGAGAAGTGGAGGTGAGCCTGTTGGACACAATAAAACAAGAAGATTGGTCCATTTGTTCTTATGAAAAATAATCTATCACAACTGTACCCAAAAGCAAAGAAAGGGTTGTATGGAAAATTACGCTGAACACATCAGAAAAAATATATAAGAATGTGAAAGCAGGGAATGGTGAAAAAGAGACAGAAAAACAGAAACCAGTAACAGAGCTACTTCAGTTCAGAGTCCAATGTTCGGTGTTAAGTAGAAGTCAGAGATGTGAGCTTCAGGGCTGCAGGATCATTAAGAGCTGAGCTACAGCTGTTGCCTGCATTTCTGCTCGCTCTGTCCTTGTTTTATTGCACTCCCTCCAGTGCTGCTGGTACATGTATGGAGGGAGTGGTGATGAGGAGGTACACAGAAGGGGGAGAGAGGGAGGGAAAACAACTGCTCCAAACAACATCTTTGAAAACCAGGTTACGAGGAAGTAGAGAGCTGATGATATGCACGGTCAAAAAAAGGTAAGATTACACTGACTGTGCAAAACAAAAAGGATAAAAGAAAAAAAGAAAAATAAAATCACTAAATCCACCTCTTCCTCTGAGAGACGATACATTTAACTACCTAGATGACTGAATATCGCACTGCTCAACAGCTTAGGAGGGTCTGATATTTCATAAACATAGTAAAGCTGTCAGGCAATATTTTTTCCTTAGTTGCACTGCACCATACTAAATTTGCTCTGACTATCCCTTCAATAGACAGAAACCAGCTCTTCATGTTGTACTGAAGACAAAAAAAACACACAAAGGGCAGGTCCGCTGCTTTAAAAACACCCTGGATTGAAATTGCAGGTGTGGAGAGACAAGGAGATGAGGCAAAGATAAAGGAGTGAAGGGAAGGTCCATCTCTGCTCTGATTCAGTGCATCTGCTTAATGACACAAACAAGCAGCACACCCCTTTTTTCCCTGTTATTGTTGTTGGCCACCATCCACTGTCCATCCAGTGAATTAAGCAGAACAATATCACACAACAACTCTTCAGCTTTCTAACCCTCACACATTTCCCCTCATTATTATTGAGTTAAAGGTTTATAGGAAATCAATACAATCAAATCTAGATGGTCTCAGTATGGCAACAGATCTGGAAACGAATTCAGGATAATCTAATGTGCTGGGGTATGCTCCTCTAACAGTCTAGTGCGGCATAAATATACCAAATGTATAACAAAACCAGATTTAATGTTACTAAATTCTTCTCTAAACTGTGTCTGTTTCAACTCTACAATAACATCTTCTGGCTTTGTTGCATCTGTGCAACAGTGCACAGCCAGCTGGATTGGTATCTTGCGGCGAGGAAAAACTGCAGGCAGCGAGGGAGGTGTACCTGTCATATATTATAAATCAATTACTTAAACTGAGCAACTGGCAGAGCTGCAACAAGTACGGGCACATATGCTCAGATAAGAATGGTGCTTAGAGTACGTCAAAGCTTTCTAAAGAAAGTATTTTTTTTAAAGTGAAGTTACAGTTTGTCTTGGAGCTATAAAGCACAGGGCGAGGTCAAGGTTTTCAGTAAAAAGTTAACACGTCATTTTACTGTAACAATGGCAGTCAGATATAAGAACAGTAACTTATAATTAAACACCTGAGGTCACAGTCAGCATGGCGAATTCCAGCCACACATAATTACACAATACACAATGAATCAATACAATTCAATGCATTGATTCATTTCACCACCAAACTCCTTCACATCTTAGCCTGTACTTGGTGTACATGTCATACATTCACCCGACTTGTGAAAACTTGCACTTGCAACCGATCATTTGGGCCTTTTCAGGGGGGTATTTCCGACAATTTCTGACATTCACACTGACTTTACACAGGGATTAGCCAGCTATGTGGAGGTGACAAAGGAAACCAATGCTGTAAACTAATTTGTTTATTTTCAGTTACTGTCAATAATGCCACCTTTTTAAATGCTGTAAGTTCCTTATATCATCTCATCAAATCAAATGTTGCCTAACAAGCTTCCTACTATGCAAGTATGGCAGCTCATTAAAAAATGATGTATCATTATCAAATGCAGCAGCTAAAAATACAAGATTTTTTTCCTTTGTAGCTGAACAACATCATAACATTGTTGCAGTCAAAGCCTCTACCACCACCCACAAAAGGTCAGAACGGATCGACCCAGAGCGCCCACAGTGTGAGCGTGGGCTTTTAGTACCAGACTCAGTTTGTGCTAGTCTTACTGGGACAGATGAGTGGACTGGTGTAAACCATCTCCATCTCCATGACAGGCTATTATATAAGATATAAAGTCAGGAATTTTAATTTGTGCCTGTACTGTTTCCACTTTTTCAGAGCAGCTACCTATGTAACGTGCGGTGAGAGGCTACTTGTTGCATGATGAAGCACAAGTATTTTATTGGTGTAAGAGATCAATAAACGGGATAGGGAAACTGCATTTTGATGACTTGGTGAAAAACATGGTATGGAAGTAGGACTGTGAGGATTGTGGGGTTTGATTGAAGCGCTGCCCATTTTTCCCCCACATATTCACACCTGGCCAATTGCTGCAAAGACAGCACAACCATTGGATTGTTAGTTTTGGAAAATTACAAAATAAAATTGGGCAACACTCACACCCCCCTTTCTCCGAACTTATGAAAACAGCTTTCCATTGTTTTCAGACTTTTTGAAAAACATCTAAAAAAGGAACATGTAAGGGCCCTAACTATTTAGTTACGAATCTCTTCAAAAGCATTTGATGTCGAAGCCAAACCTTTAGGGCCTGTATACACACGTCATTTTTATTTTTCAAGGTGCTGAAAAAGAGCTAGCACCTCACCTACGTAGAGGCTGCTGTCATAAGGTGCTGAAAGATGTAGACAGCCATCATCTCAGCACAAAATCACCCTCTGCCCGCTCTTGCTCCTTTGTACAACAAATCATCATCTCAGAGAAGCTGTTCAATGCACTGTATCAAGGATAAGTACAGATGAAGGCTACCTGAATTCTTGAGAAGGCATTCTAGTGAAGTCTGAACCAATTTCTGTACATGTCCGTTTATCCTCGTCGGCCTTGACATCTTTGTACCTTCATTACTCACTCTTATTCTTTGTTTAACTTACAAGAAACAAAGTGCAAACACACAGTCTGCAGGTGGTGCTGTGCTTTCTCCCCATCCGCCCAACAACAAGGAGGAAACAAGCAAAGACAAATGTTTGCATGTGTGCAGACAAAGAGGCGACTATATTTGCAGAGACAGACATACGACTGAGAGACCTGGCACAAAGAGAGGATTCCACTGAAAATGTTCAAGTTTCATAATGTCTTGAATTTATTGTGTTTAACTAGCCTGCACATACTGGTTTCACTAGTTAAGAATGATATAGCATGCTCTGCATTTCAAAAGCTTAAGAAAAATTTGGCAGAGACTGGGAATGTGGGTAAGACTGTACCAGCCTCAGACAAGCTGCTGTAGATAAACACCTGACCTGCCATCTGCACACATCTGGAACTGCATAGACAGCTGGGGTTTCAAAAATCTTTGGTTACATAACACAAATACTGCACTTTTCCCACTACAGTCCTTTCTCTTAGAGAACTAGTCAGCTTGATGACTGACTTACAAGGCAACAAGGTAGGCACCTTATACTTGGACAATGTCTTCGGCAGCAGCTAATACAAATAATGACCTACAGCAAATACCAACCAATCCTCTTGAAGGATTAGCATGCTGATAGGAGGGAAATGCTTCCATAATCGAAAGCATGTGGCCTCTGGAAAGTGATAGCCACCTTGAACTGATCATTTAGACATAATTTATTATTATTAGCTAAAATGTCTGTTATGAAGTGTAACAGCGGAGAAACCAGTGTTGACAGGTTACATGCTTTGAGAAGAAATTACTCCTAACCAGAAGCTCAAAAAAGGTGCTCCAAGACTGGGTGCAGAGCACTTACTAAAACATTGAGGCCAGGTGTCCAACTAACATTATTCTTTTTCAGATGTATGCTGACATCTTCAGAAGTCCTTAGGTGATCTGCTGCCCCACTGACTGAAACCAGTCACATCTGAAAATGGTTTGCACTGTCAGTCAGTTAGGTATTGTACTGTTTGCATCTTGGTGCTGTCAGATGAAGATCCTGCATATATAAAATGTCACAATATATTTATTTATTTGTTTGACATTCATTATTATCTCAATTAATCTTGTTTGGCGTCAAAAATGTTTTATAAGACCAAGGATAACATTCAGTACAGAAACTACAAAATGGTCTTACAGTCACACTATATTGGCTATATTTGATAATGCATCTTATTCTCTCTGTTTGGGCCTTTTATCCACACTATGCCTACGCTTTCTGAACATGGTCTCCAAAGCGGATGAAACTGAAAACACAGGCTACCTGTTTTAGACTGGATGAGGATAACTGAATTTAAGGATAACAATGACCTAAGTGTGCCCAGAAACAGCCAGTGTGTATGTAGCAGTAAGAAGCCAATGTTCTGTCACTTCTAAAACACTCTGATCACTAATTTTAAATTATAAATACAACTGTATCATGAGTTAGGCTGTATATAAACGCCACACAGGTAATCAGAGAGAGATGATCAGAGAAAACTGAGCTTTTTCCATAATGCCCTCCAGAGTGTGAAAAATCTGAAAACACCAGTGAGGTGCTTCAGTGTTTACGGGGTAAATGGATCTTTGGAGCAAAATGATGACCTAAGCCCGTCCAGTGAGGGTTGAGGGCTGTGTGCCAGTAAAGCTAAGACAATATTATCTCAAAATTTTACTGTGATCTATAGCCAAATACACAGCAGAGCTGTTACTCTTAACACGATTTTAATGCAGATTTTATCAGATGATGTCATGATTATAAAATTAAGATTTTAACTTATCACTGCAGTGCAGCAGCTTGGGAATGACTGCAGGTTAACATGTAGCATTTATGGGCCACTGTTTAAAATGACAGAAACGGAAAAATATGTAAATGAGAACACCTACATAATAAATTGTATTTAAACACAATACAGGCGACCACAGAGAGCAGGAGGACAGCAAAAGCATGTGTAATGGGCTGTCACTCGGCCGGGTAACCAGCTGCGTGAATAGCCTACCCACAGTCTGGGGCTGTGAGACAGAAAAGTTAAGAGGATACTTTTTGTGTAATGAAATTTTAAACATGGATACAGCTGATGATACTGCACAGCTGTTGTCATTAACCTGTATTTATATTGATTATGTTGTTCAGGTGGTTCACTGTAGACAAAGATATTTGTAAAAACAATCAGGATATGCTAAGGTGAACGCATTTTGTTTTCACAAGAAGCAGCATTTTCAAATTTAGGTGGCTTGGTGTGGATGTAGTCCACATTGAATACATGAAATTGTGCATATTTTGAGATGACAACAGAGGTGTATGAAATAACAGGCCTAGCCTTTAGGCAAACTTCCAGAGATGGGTGCAAGTATGTTGGAGGTGGAACACAGAAGTGCTGCCAGCTCCTACTTAACATGCAAGTGCCAGTGTTCAAAATAGCCCCCCTCTCCCAGTCTCCAGTCCAGTTCCCTGCCATTTCACACTGCTGTGCTGTGGGTGGTGACAGCAGCGTCATTCACACATGACAGCTGGCTGGTCAGAGGTGGGGCAGAGTGGCAGAGTCTGTGGCACTGCTGCTGTGTGCTTCTACCAGTCTGGATGACAAGACAGGACAGTAGGTAAACACAGCTAAGAGAAACAATTCCGAATTTTAGAGGGGAGCTGCCTTATGCTCTAAAATGGCAAGACATCGTAGGAGTGTGTTTATGCAAAAACCCTGAAATTGATTGCAAGTAGTGGCATGCAGATCAACAATTACTAGAGAGCACACAAGGTAAACTGAGGCAGGACCTGAACTAGAACTACTGCATCTGCAAAGGTGTAGTTTACATGTATGCCTGTCCAGACTTTGAACAAATTTAATAAAAGGTACAAGTATTTCCTTTTTAAATGCGTGATATAAGGATATATAAATAAAAATGATATGACTTCACTTTGTCAAGCTTTGTTGTGTTTCTTGCTCCGCTGTTATGTCTACTGTATTATTATGTAAGTTCATTGAGAGAAATAAAAAACAGAATCAAATTCCTTGTATGTGTTCACATGCTTGGCCAATAAAGATGATTCTGATAAAACACAAAGTTGTCGCCATGACAGCAGAAAATACGTAATTCTTAAACCTGGATGCTTCCTACTGCAGCTGCACAATTAATCAAAATATAATCGAAATCACAATGGCAAATCACAGGAGCTGCAATGATTTGATAAAGGCAAAATGTGTCACAACATTGCCATAAGCGTTGTGGTGCTTCAGAGACACCCTGGCCTACAAATCATATTCTCCAGATGTAAAGGAACATGTTTGTTTGGTATGAGACCAAACAAAATTCACATCATCGTCATTTTTAAATTTATTTCAGTGAAAATGAAATGCAGAAACGACCATCCCGATTGAATGCATATCGCAATCGCAGTATCTGGCAAAATAATTGCAATATCACTTTTTGAATATCGTGCAGCCCTACTTCATACACATAGGCAGCACAGAAGATCTTCTTCGGTGCACAGACTTGTGTACATTTCGATTCTGGATCCAGTATTGAGAAAAATTTTGTGAGGTCACAGTGACCTTGACCTTTAACCACCGAAATTTAAGAGAGTCCAAGAGGATGTTTGTGCCAATTGTGAAGAAATTCCCTCAAGACGTTCCTGAGATATTGCATCACGAGAACGGGATGGATGGATGGACAAAAACAATGCCTCAGGCCATGGCTATCATCAGTGCACAGGTATAAAAAACTCCAAGAAAACACACACATACTACACAATACTAGTCCTCAAATTTCACACCACTGCGCGCACGGCATAGATCTCCAGTATTTTAGGTTTGTTTGCACATTACTTCACACACAGCAAATATAACTTGACAGTATATAATATCACAATATGTCTATGTTGACTTCATTCCTTTAGCAGTGTAAGACATTATAACTGAGCATCAACAACAGCCTCTATCTTGGCAAGATGACGGTTAAAAAAAACAAAAAAACAGAGCAGCCATTTTAAATGATGATCTCCCACATAAAACCAAGCCTGCGTCTGAGAGGAAGAAAGCTGCCAGACCAGATGGAGAGTGACATTATGAGCGAACAACAGTTGTATCATCTATTTTTAAATGAGGGGGCATTTTGTGCAACGTGTAGAGAGTGTAGGTAATATTTGTCACGTCCAGGCTCCTCGGGAGTGATAATGGCAGGTATGGGAGGGGGAGAGCAAACAAGTCCTGTTTGACGAGGACAGAAAGTCCTTTGCAGACGTTGGGACAGGATGAGAAATCATCACAGACAAAAGCTGGTTTCAGGAACTGGCATGTTCTATGTCTATCCTACCAATTACTTTCAATCCCCAGCTTTATTGGTAAAAATGACCCATGCACTACAGTGCAGACAGACAAAAGGTCAAGGGGCAGGTATCATCACAAAACAAGCACTAACAGGTGCACACTTTCTTAAATTTGCAAGACAAACAAAGATGCATGTGTAGCACATGAATGTACAAACTGGAGCGACCCCAGAGGGCTGATATTATCAGCAGGTATTATCGTGCCACAGATATATGGCACCAGCATGTATTGCTCACTAGAAAAAAAAAAAAAAGTCAATTTAGAAACGGTGTCATCGCCACATAGTTTATCTAGCAGACTCCAGTGTTTACAATACTTTGCAACACCTGAGTCAGCAGAGTAGCTGTTTGACAGCTGAGCAGATGCTGGTATGAAGTCTTGTGTCAGAGTAAAGAGATGTCCCAATCAAGTTTTACTTGGTTTGAATGGCGAGTTCTGATCTCAAGCTAAAACAATGACCGTAGTTCATTATTGATTAAAAGAGAATTACTTGGTAACTATTGATTCTGTAACTAATAATTGATTATCATTAGAGTCATTTTCCTGTTTGGTCCTTTCCAATGTAACAATTTGGTGCTTTTCAAATTTTTTTTTCATTGTAAATTGAATATCTTTGGGTTTTAAGACAGTTGGTCAGACACCTGTAGGTATCTGTAGATGTCACCTTAGATTCTGGAAAACTGATATTTATAGGCAAGACTAATTGATTGAGAAAGTAATGTCTAGATTAATCAATGATGAAAATAAATGTTAGTTGCAGCCTATACTGATCAAGTATTTATAGTGTTATAGATCAGTTGCTCAGTTGAGTACACACTTCAAGGATATTAAAGTTAGTAACTCAAAATGAAGTTGTGTACGACAAAATATTCTTCACAAGTCAATTTCTCTGCATCCAAACGTATATATGTACTCCTATCATTTTCATTTATTTTAAGAAACCATAACAAAACCAACAACTCAAAAGTCATTACAAGTATTACAAAAATAACACTGACAAGAGATGAAGAAGACTCCTAAAAGCACAAAATGATCAATACATTTTTACTTTCATGACAGACACCAATAAGACAGCTTGCATTATCAGCTTTGCAACTTTGATTTAACACTTGAATTTTTACAATCATGATGTTCCCAATAAGACAAAAAAGCATCTTTGTAAATCTAGAAGGTTTTTCTTTCAGAATACATAAAACACTGTCAACAATCATGGTAAATTTATCAAATGTGCTATGTCTTGGTCAGATGACCCCATAAAGAGACTTTTATTTTAACTCTGCTGGCCCTATCCCCCCCCCCCCCCCCCCCCCCAAATCCAGTACTGGTCTGCCTCTAGTGCAAACTGAACTAACTCCTACAAAGCCTTTGTCCATTCTCTACACTGAAAGCTTTGCTTATCAGTTGGTAACTTGGTCCACAGCCATAACACATAACATTTCATGGGTCACAGAGCCTCTAATAACCTAGTGCCAAGTGGGCCTTGGGTCTGATGACATGACACAGAGCTGCACGTAGGCCAAAGAGCATGGTTGCTTGCAGGATAAACATTAATGTGAAGGAAAGCTGTATTACAAATAAAGTAATAGTCCTCTAGTTGCGGTACTGTAATACTTAACTATTCTGGACGGCTACTGTGTATCATGACTTAACAAAATCAATCTGGTCTGATGAAAGAAATTACTTTGCTTGCAGTATGCACCAGTGTTTGTGTAAAGACATGCTTTGAGAATTTAAGCTCAAACTGCACCTAGAGTGAATTGGCTAGCCAGGGAGAAGAAACAGGGGAGGAGGGGAAGCAACGCAGCATGCTGGGAAGTTCAGGAATCTCAGGATATGATGTAGTATTTGCCCAGGCCTGGAGGGAAAGAACAAGCGTCCCTCAAGTCTAGACAGGGAGAGGGGTAAGAAAAAAGAAAGACTTCTGAAGAGTGATATTATCTAACTCAGAACAAAATGACATTCAAGTTTTTTACCCTTATGCTGTTCAAATGTATGCTGCCAAAATTAAGCTCTTGAGTGAAGCATTACTAAAACAGTTCCAAGAACTCCTGCTGGTCTGTATTTTTTGGTTAATTCTAGCCTCACACATTGCTGTAAGCTGATACCACAAAACTGGATGAAGTAAATTCTGGAAAAATGAGAGTACCAAGAAAGAAATAGGAATATGACACCACAGCTGGCTATTATTGTTCTCCTGGCTCTATTTCCTCCTGAATCCCAGGTGTTTATTTTAAAGGGCAGCCTTCTTGACTCTATGAAGTTTAATCCTGTTCAGAAACTCATTTCGTGAGAGCAATTAAAGGGATATATTCTGCTTCATGAACACTCAATATCCATCTAACATGTTCTTCCCTCTGCTCCTACACCAGTAACTCATGGGGACCACGAATGAAGCTCGAGGCTCTGTGAGCTCAGACCCTCTTCACTGTTTTGTTCCTGACAGATGACATGGGACAGGGACCTGGAGAACCTGACACTTGATCTGCAGATAAAGGGTCTGGATGGATCGTGGATCTATCGTGGGACAGTGCTCACTTCTAAAGAAGAATGAGGAGCCTTGGGGTGGATATTCAGATACATTTCATTTCCTGGACTTACGCGACACACAGACACACACACAAACACACTCGAATACGAACATGTCCTAAAGACAGATGGCAGAAACAGGACAAAGGGAAAAGAAATCCAGGTGAATATCAAAAGTTTAGGAAGTTCACCACTGACAGACCAGTAGAGTAATTTAACAAATTTTGAAAACAGAGCGCTAGAAGAAATTTCCAAAATGAGATAAGATTTATTAAACCTTGGGCGTTTAGTAATTATTTAGCTTCATTAGTTGCAAAAAATTACATTATGCAATTATTTACAGTGGATGTCTATAAATTTTTCCAGCTTATTAACAATTAACATGTATGTGCTGTCAGCTTTGGGTATATTTACAGCTCAGATCATTTAGATGACACAGTAATCCATTTAAACTACCATTAACTCAGTTAGTTTGATAAAGAATTAGATGTTTTATGGAATCAGTGGGCAGACACAGTCCTCAAAACAGTAACACTTGAGATTACCAGGAATGTGTAGTTTTGTCTATAATACACTGAACAGTGGTAAATTCTATATAACTACTTCGGTGCTACACTGAATCACTTTATTAATCTATTTTGGAGTTCAAATTATTCTGACACGCTTGACTAAAATTGCTCTGATAAATTTAGCCCAGTCTTATCTTTGTGCATATTAAAAACAGAACGTTCTGTATCATGTGATTAACTTCCCTACCATCGACTGTCTGTGTACCTCTTTCTAAAAACTGTACAATCAGCTGACCTTTGGATCTTAAATCAACTATATGAAAAACTTGCAGTGATAAATAATCTCAACCCACACTACAGTCACCAAGATACTTTACTGTTCCCAGCGTCGGATGTTTCATAAGGGCTCAGAACTATTGGCTAACTGGGTTGGACTTTGCCCCTGTGGTGTGTGGCTTAAGATATTTCAGGTCCAATTTACTATCAGAGTGGCTGCCTGGCATGTGGACTATAAAAGGTGCTGATAGTTTGGAAAAGCAACAGGGTTAAATGAAGTGGTGAGGGGAATAGATGCTATAAACATGTAAATTATGTTAAGTGGGTAGAATATAATTTACAGTTACAAAATGTGTTAGGATGAACGGCTGAAAACATAAGTGTCTTCCTGACCAGTTGCAGGGGTGTTAATAGAACAATTCATATTCAGATGAACATTGGGCAGTATTGGTTGTGCATATTAATCTTGCTGCTTTTGTGCTTCTTTCTACTACCCCTCCCCCATCTGGACATTTCGCACCACTGACCCTTGCATTGCCCTGGCCTACATTTTTGGTTTTATACACCAGGAAAAAACACAGGACTCTCACTGGCTTACCCTTACAGCCGCACACGTCACACAGACACTGAGACTTAAGGGCCTGGCTGACAGCATACTCTAAATTAACACAAATCTGGCATTTTCTCAGACTACCATCAGCTGTGTAACTATGTCGACTGCCGTCACAGTGCTGTGAGCAAACACCAGTTTTCGCACTGTGACTGTAAGTTCTGTTTATTCAATGATGTCCATTGTCCACACCAGATGAAGGAGCGTGTGAGTCATAGTCAGATCACACACGACTTCCCAGCTCTTCCAAAAAACATTAACATGAAACTACTGTATACTGAAGCAGTATAACTCTACATGACAAGAGCTAGACAGCAAAAACATAAACAAGATATAATAATAAAAAGCAAATTACCAATATTATTAGTCCTGAATCAGGACTGGGGGCAAGAAAAGCCGCTTGGACAATTCCTACAATATTTACCTCAGTTACTGGTACACAACAATGTAGCCAAAAATGCATTGTTTATGGCATAAAAAGCACATTTTGCTGTACTATAACTTACTCTATGCAATGAGAGTAAAGTTGAATCTAATCAAAAGATACAAAAAAAATCGCACAACAAATCAAATTGTATTATATGTATAATATATGTCACATTATGCTTGATTGTATTCATAACACTTGGATACTGGTATATACATAAATACTAATCTATGTACAAAAATAAATTCCAAATATATTTGATCTATTTGACTGGCAGAAGAATTTATTGGTTTCGAACATACACTACATTCATTCACACTGGTTTAATGTATATGACTGTATATATTTTCTCTCCTTATCTGTATTTTGTTCCTATTTAACTGTCTGGTGTTTTGTGCTACTGTAGTAAAATGTACTTGCTGGGGATCAGTTTCATTTTACCCTAAATATATGACATTTATTGTAAAATACATGTGTATTATTAAATGGAAGACTAACTGTAGAAATAAAAAAAAGATCTGTTGAGACTTTAAAGATTTGTTTCCTTATATCAACATAGTAAAGGCAGGGGCATATCCTGCAAGAGTTTCCATTAAACGTGTTGTCACTGAACAAACAGGAACCTACTGTGAAAAAATGGCACACCTCAAGGAGTGGTGGGATCCACTCACAACACGACACACAGCACAGTCCTAGGACTATATTTAGATATGTAGGTGCATTTGGCCGTTGGGAATAAAAATCTACTAAGACTAAGCTATTTTGTTATTCATTTGACTATTTAAAGTAAGAAGTAAACTTATGTTTGAAAAAGGGGTGGGAGCACAGGCGTTGCCTCAGATCTGAATAGACTGTAAGCTTTGAAGACAGACACGAAACAACAGTCCCATCAAAGACCGGCCCACTGACACAACTCCAATGCATCAGTGTCAACATCCATATACAATTCACATTTTTACCAACAACACAGAAATATGTACCATGACATGGCACATTTTAAACCCAGTCTAAATAGAAAGAACAACTTTTTTTTTTCCAGTCAGGAGCTTGAAAAATGTTGTTATGAGTCCTATGAGAATTAATTCTGGCAAAATATGTTGAACTGACATGTTAATACAGGCAGAAGTATGATAAATATATAAAAGTCATTCACACATACACACATGCAGAAACAAATACACAGCATTACCATGTCTCCAGGGGTCCTTGGGCTCCACTGCTCCAGAGACAATGTCCTCATCTGAGGGAAATGTCACCCTTTTGCCACTTGGTTTCTGTTTATTGTCCTCCTCCTCCACCGAGGGGTACAGTCCAGCCTGGTCTGTGGCAGAAGCCTCTGTGCTACTCGTCTGGCTTGCATCTGACGGACTTTCTGCCGTGCTGCCCACTGGGACATCCTGAGACGTGGACTCTGAGTCTAAAGTATTGTCTGACAATGACCTGACGTTTGTCGATTCAGCTTCCAGCACCCCACTCTCATCCAGACTCAAATCCACACCCATGTCCATGTCCCCACCATCATCCCCTTTACCCACAACAGGATCAGTGTCTTTCTCTTCCTTCATTTGCTCCACCCCAATATCGTTCTTGTGCTGCTCATCATTAGAAAAGATCAAGTCAGTGGGATTCGCTATCAGAGGGGTGTCTATGGCACTGCTTTTTCTGTTTCCATTGACCTCATCAATTTCCAGTGTGTCTTGTACCTGGTGGTTATCCTCCTCAGCTGTCTGAAGGTTGTCAGTGAGCTGAGGCATCAGGTACGTTTCAGAGGCCTCCGTGGGAACAGTATTTTGCTTTTCTGTGTTACTATCTGTCATCAGTTCAGAGATCCGAGGGGTGACCCCTTCTGTGTTGTTAGTAGTGTTGTGATCATCATCAACATTGCCTTTTGTCTTGACATTGCACAAATCTAAACACTGCTCTTCGATATTCATGTTTTCATTTCCAGTGAAACTCAGTCTTTAACTGTGCCAGACAGCCTAGATATTAGGTTCAACAGCAACTAGGAGCCAGATTAAATGGATGAGCCAGTCTTTCACAACAATATACGTAGATGTGCACCTATCCTGGTCCTTAATTTACCAAATTATATGCAAGTGCAATCAGAAAATTATTCCTATACCTTGAATGGTTTGTTGTATTGACGGCGATTTAAATTTTAATTTTCACCAACCCCCGAATCACAGGTCATTTTGGTGCATCCTTGAAAAATTAATTAAAGTGCAATATCACACAAATATCAATGCAAGAAATATGTGATACCCGCGCGAAATAGATAGTTTCAGTAATTATTTCTTTGCCAAGCCAGGCAACTTTGCTAAACTATCACCCAGGCAGGCAACCAGCACTTAATAATTTCTGCCAACCGTGTCCTTATGCTCCAAGTGGGAACCGACTAAAGGCTCCCTAGTCGTCAGCACATTGCCGGCAGTATTTAACAGGACCAGGACAGTCAATTCAAATGAACAAGTCACTCAGGGTGCCTCCATTACGCTAGCAAAGTGAGCTTACTGCCCGATACCAAACTGATTCATTTGCATGAATTTGAGAGAGCTAACGTTAGCTAGCTTGCTAAAGTTGTTGCCCAACAATGACATCCAGGCCCGTGTGCGGTCGCATGCCTGCTTCTTTGAGTGAGCTCGTCTGCTTCCCCACGACAAAGTCCATTCTCCTGTGCCGAGAAAAATATTTTCCGGTAATAGCTCTTGTCTCACCCTCTGTCGCGCTGCAGCTCGGCTCGCATCACTACCCTCGACCAGCGGCAGCCAGAAAAAAAACAGGCGTCACACTCCGAGCAATGGGCATGTTTCGGTGGCTAACGTTGGCGCTAGGGAACCGTACCGACGCTAGACTTGCCAGCACTAACAGCGTTAACTATAATGAGATTATACTAATGATATTCCGACCGGGTAGGTCCCGTAGGTCCCTCTCTATCCGGGAGAAGTCTGTTGAACCAGTTTTTATCTAGCAGTGCCATTCGCTAGCTTGTTGAAGTCCAACAACTGTTTGTTGTTCACACGTCTTACGTCAGCACGTCGTTACCCACAGGAGTACGTTCAGCAGACGCAGTGTTACAGATGGTTGAGAAAAAGGCATAAACACATTGATGTATTTGCATAAATAGGACAATATTTGAAAGGTTTACGGCAATATTGAGATTATAATATGAAATTAGGAAAGTGAAATAGTGTTGCTTACTTTGATCGTAATCCTTCCACTCCAAAATATATAATGTATAATAATAAATAATCGATTTGATTATATTGTTGGACAAAGTCCACATCTAAAGTCCACACAGTGCAACAGTAATGTGCAAAAGTTGAAGTGAGGATGCTTTGAAAAATAATGGCGTGCATAGTTTGTATCCATCAGTTAATGTCATAGTAAGTATAGTAAACAACAAAAACGAAATCAACTCAACTTTACATCCTGGTGTCTTGGAGAATTGCACAATTGACATTTTCATTTTCTTCTGTTTCTTCTGCCGCTTTAGGTCCCAGACTGACTCCATGATTACAAGATCTTCTTGTTGCTGAAGATAAGGTTTTTACAACTCTGGTTGTGTGTTTGAGTTTGTTTTCATCCTGCAGAATGAATTTTGGACCAATCTTGGAATACCCTGATGCTATTGCATGATGGATACGAATTTAAACATCTACAGTCCCTAAAACCTTTCCACAGTACTGTATGACCTTAACCTTCCCCCCAAATTTTGAGTTTTTCTCCTTGAATTACCTAATTACAAGGATGCATCGAATGCAGTGATTAGTATGTGATGATCAAGAATGTCTGAAACACATGGAAATATTATTGCCAAACATCAAATTAAGTTTCACATTATTTTAATTTTGATTCTATTTCATTACATTATTGCCATGTATGAACTGATTTATAACTTATTTTGCATTTGTTCTGTGATGTCTGATGGTTGCACTGTTCTGTTAATACAGAAAAAAACATTATCTGATGTAAATTTGGGTGTGCTCACTTTAGACACAGCTTAAGTGCATGTGCCGACAACCCAAAATTCTCCACCAACTCCACATGTAGAGGGTGTGTCTTCATCAACCAAAGTGTGCGTTGGCTTGAGTGGGGTTTGTAAAACCCCAGACCTTTTGGATGAGAAGTAGTGACAGTTGTGATGCAAAATTAGGTGAGATGATTAGTGTGCAGTAAACAATGCAGTTTCATGTCAGGATGGTTTAGTAAATATCCTAGTTAATTTGAAGGAAAAACAATATTTGAGATAAACTTTCAGTATTGCACAGACTGAAGTGTGAATGCTTTCACTATCATTGTTTCTTAGCTTCAGCACCAACAAGCCTGTCTGAAAGGAACATTTCTCATTGAAAGCAAAGAAATTACAAGGGTTAATTTGAATACTTTTGGAATAAAAGTTATGTCCAAACTAATCTATGAAGGAAGTGGGTTTCAGAGAGATAAAGTCTAGAACCTACAGGCAAATATCCCAACTATACTGCCAGGTCATCTTTATGCCGACCTTTGTTACAAACATGCTGTCAGGGCAATTCACAGTCAAGTGCTGTCACAATTCAGTGGCTAAACAATTCAAGATGTTAAATTACAAAACAATTAAAGTGGCATAGATACAATTAACAGTTTTGTCATTTTGTCCCTGAACATTTTGGCCTGAACCAGTCCTGCAGCAGGTCATCCTTCCTTAAGGTTTTGAGATGAAATGATCCTGGCAACATTGTGGTTCAGTCAAGATTTTAGTGATGGCCAAGTAAACAGCCTTTGTGTTAAACTTGCTTTCCTGAATTTGGAACTTAAATCCACAAATGCATCAGTGTAGACTTCCTGCGATAGACACATCTACACACAATGTCAAGAACCCACACCGACATTCACAACCTGTGCAGGAACAATACCAGGTTTTGAGTAAAGGAAGTCAAGTTCTAATGGACATGTACAGAAAAGCCTCTAAACAATCTTAAAAACACACAACCCCACCAAAACACACGTTCCTGTAAAGCAAGGTGTACAGCATTTCCCCATGACTCAACTAGTAAGGAGACATGCATCTTTTTAAAAACAATTTACAATTTTAATATGATAAAAATTTCCAAGACTTATACATTCACAATTAAAACTCTTGAGACTCAACATCTTTGGCAGAGCTGTCATCCTTGGGTGCCTTGGTCTTTTTGGGGAGAAGGCTTGCCTGGATATTTGGGATGACACCACCCTCTGAGATCGTGACCCCTGCCAGCAGTTTGTTGAGCTCCTCATCATTTTTCACTGCCAACAAGATGTGCCGAGGAGCGATGCGGTGCTTCTTGTTGTCACGGCTAGCGTTTCCGGCCAGCTCCAGGATCTCAGCACAGAGGTACTCCAGGACAGCCGATAGGTAAACTGCTGAGCCGGAGCCGACTCGCTTAGCGTACTGACCTCTCCTGAGCAGCCTGTGGATGCGGCCCACCGGGAAAGTGACCCCTGCCCTGGAAGACCGGGACACTGAAGATTTTGGTTTGGGCACAGCTTTCTTTCCACGCCCAGACATCTTTAGTCTGAATTTAGAGAAATACTTTAGATTACAGAGTAGAGAAAACACACAGAAATTTCAAGGTATTGTAAAATCATTTTAATAAAATCCTCACCTCAAACTAGTTACGAAAACAGGCTGATACTCACCAGTACTCTGCACTTCCTTCAAGTAGAGATAGCAGCTACACACTGAAACGCAGAACACTACTTTTATACAAGTCAGGCGGTAACGTGTTGATTGATGACACCTGGCTCCTCAGTGGCATGGAGGTATCTCACTCTCCAGTATTTTACAACACTATTGGCTGTCTGACATCTGTAGGAGCCCAACCTCCCTCTCGCATACAGTACATTCTGACGAATAACACTGCAAGAGGAGACTTTTGTCTGTCAGATGCAAATGTGGTTTATTTTTATGCACAAGCACAAAGCACAAACACAAACACAAAGTCAATTTATCAAAAAAACCCCAAAAAGAAAACCAAACAAAAAAACCCAAACACCTGTGTGAGCTGAGTCTGGACCTGCAAGTTGTGAGGGAGGAATCACAACAACTGGATGATGCATGCAATTTATAGCTGCTAGATTTTTAGAGTGAGAGAGGCAGTACAGGTTTAGCTGACCATGCTGATATACAGAGTTTGAATTAGTGGAGACACTTTAATTCAAAAAAGGAAGGTGGGGGGAGATTTCAAGTTTCAGTGCAATTTTGGAAGTACAACCTCCCAATAAAGTATTCAAGCTCTAAATTTTAACTGCTGTGGGTGAGATTTGTAAATATATTATGGCAAAGAACAGCCACAGTAACAATTAATTACAATTTCAAGGTACTTGTGCTTGAGTATTTTCATTTGTACAACTTTATACATCGACTCAGAGGCAAAAATTTTACTTTTTACTCCACCGCATTTATTTTTACAACCATAGTTACTTTGCAGACTTTGAAGATTTTACATACACAACTGATGCAAACAGTTTGTAAAGCATTTTGTAACCAGTGCTCTGTGTTTCACCCACAGACAGATTATGAGAAAATGGGCCCCTGGGTAACCCCCAGCCCCCCCCCCCCACTACATGAGAGCAAGAGCCACAGATTCAAAGCGACATCTTTTGGTTGTTTTGTCTCTCTGTAGTCATTTTGTGTCTCTTTTTGGTTGTTTTGCATTCCTTCAGTTTACATCTCTTTGTGGTAGATTGGCGACCCTTTCTAGTAATTTGATTGACTTCCCAAGAAGAAATGTCCCCACCAGTCACTTCATAGTGAGGGCTCTGGCCTGGAGCCCTCTGATCCCTTGGATCTCTAGGCCTGTGCCCAGAAGGCCCATTCAGAAATGTGTCCATGATTTCACCTGACTGGATGATACATTTCTGCACTCCATAAACATAAAACTGAAAGTCATAAGTTAAAGGTAGTGAAACTCCCCACCCGCGCCAGAACAATAACAAATGTTATGTGTTGGTCATGGTAAGAATCACATCCATCTCAATGTGCTACTTATATAACACATTTGTTTAAATCATGACAGTCATCACTCATTATTAACACCTTGCTGTTAAACATGGGACAGACACAGTCAGTTCACTCATTTGAGAATGTGATAGTTTCAAATGAACCATCAACAGGAGATAGCAGCATGGAAAAGCATCAGCAGCAGATGGCAGCACAGACCTCAGATTTAACCTGCAGCCTGTGGCAGTCTGTCTTTGTTTTATTTTTTTCAACTCATGAGACATCGTTAATGATGGAGCACTTGCAAAACCACACTTTGTGGTGTCATGATCCTTCACTTTATGATTAGGTGCTTGACCCTCCCAGAGTGCCTAATGTGCTTACCAACTAAATGCTTCGGGGAGCAATGACTCATGTCCCACCATCGTGTACAACATCAAGTGTTTCAGTATCAAGTGTTTCATTCCAACACGCTCTGAAACACACACAGATAAACAGAGATTATTCATGTTTAAAGCTCTGAAAAGAAATTCATGATTATAGTAACCCAAAATTAGTAGCCCATGTTCCTCTACCAGTATTTTTTAGAAGCACATTTGTCATTTTTGTGGTGATATCGCATTTAAGAGGTGAGACACAGATGATACTGAGCATCTAAGTTTGTTGTTTGTTGTTTTATTGCCATCATGAATCAAGGTCCACTTACTGGCTTTTTCTGGAGTTGTCAATTGTATCACATAGTCTTGAGAAGCACACTGCGAGCTCAGCAGCTGTTTATATTTCATACACAACTTTTTTTTCTGCATATACATAGCATATATCACCTTTTTCAGCTACTAAGTGTGTGTTTGTTGATCCATCCCCATGACAACTGACTGCAATCGCTGCCTTCTGATGAACACAACGTGATGAGGTTGAAAGCTCCAGATAAAGCTACTGAGTGAACCTTGAGTGGCTTTGTGAAGCTACTGATTAAACAGTTTTATTGAATGGACAGAAGGGTTTGATGTTATTCAATAGAAGATGGTGCACAAGGGCTTATTTCTGATTAGAGAACAGGCACAGATTGTTAATAGGACTGTGATGTTTCATATGAAACTTGATTGATTTACACTTCTTCTGTCTAATATGTTGCAGTATGCATTAACACGTGTTTGTAAAGGCCCTGAAAGGAGTTGTCAGGACATTTTAACTCATCTTTCCTGCGCCAAACAAGGATTTAAACTGTCAGTGGCTTACATGAGTTGAGCAGAATGGATGAGGTAGACCTGACCTTGTTGAACTACAAGTAAATATCTTAACGTCACACTAGAAGCACCGTGTTTTCACAGTTTCTTTTTGCTTTAACTCAATGATGGGTTGCTCTGTCATTGTCAGTTTCCTCATTGCCAAATTTGAAAGCAACAAGCTTCGTCCTTTGTACCATTTGCCTTCTACCCCATGCACCGGCAGCGAGAAATGGGAGAAAGAAAGAGTGAGAGACGTTTTGACCGTTTGTATTCACTTTAAAATATGGCAAAGGGCCAATAGCAGAGCAGCGGGAAGACAAATTAAGCAGAGACCTTCCCAGCAGGTTGTCCTCGGACAGATTGAATGTGATTCTGTTCAACCTCTCAACATCCTCCCAACACAAAGAGGACAGGACGGGACTCACAAACTGTCACAGAGCAGATCCCAACACATGTCTCTGCAGCCTAACTCTCAGGTATGTGAAGTATATAGCCAGCGCACACATTGAGCTGGTTCCTAACACAATTTATTTGCACTCAGCGGAGACTACATCAGTGTGTAAGACTGTAAGCTGGAGCTTTTCATCATGCGAATTGTCATCATCGAGACAAGCCATTTGTTTCTGCGCAGTTCTCCTGAGAGTCATCATCTGGATAAAGGCTGAAGGCCCTCTCTATTTATTAGCAACTGTAGCTACTAACACTGAGGTTTGCAGTCTGCTGCCGAGTGAGGAGAGGAGATGAAAGGAGGAGCGGAGGAAGCCGAGAAATGATCCAAACATACGATTAAACCCAGAGATTGAAGGCAAAACCAGACACAGAAACCCCTAACAAGATTTCTTTTGTGTCTACTAACTCATGATAATTTAGATAAGACAGTTCATCCTCTCGTTGTACAGCATTTTTCATAAGCTGTTTAATTTACAGTTAGGTCTTTTTCTTTGTGCCACACAGGTGGACGGGTACACAGCGAAGACAGCCTCACTGTCTTTCACTGACTCAGGCCTCTCTCTCTTTTCCCTGAACAGTAATAAATCTGTAATTGTGGCTTTAAGGAGGATTATGCTGTTACTTTGACTTCTAGTTTTTCCCCTTTCCTCAGCTTTATGGAGATGTCAGCAGTGGACTACAGGAGATTGTGCCTGATCTTTCGGAAAGCAATCAATCTTCCACATGAAACTAACTCAAGGGTCAGCGACTTCTTTCATACGTGCATACTTACTCGTACGATTATAGACATACTTATACATGGAAGGAGTGGTCTTGATATTTGAATTCCTGCCAATTTTTATTTGCAACTATTCACCTCTTTCATCATCAACCACTCTTCCCTCCTTAAATAAATTCTCAGATGACAGCGACATTGGAGCCCTGACAGCGGAAAAATGTGTCGAATACGCCCGTCCCCTCATGTAATCTGAAGTTAATAAAGAGACAATTAATGTGAGGTGTCCACACAGCAATTGGAGAGTGAGTCATTCTCGGAGAGGATCCACTTTAATCATGAAACCTTATGGACACCCACAGTGCAGCCTGGTGTCCCGAGGCCCCAGGATCCTTAGGTGCTTGAAGTCTGTCGCCTCCTGATTGTTTTTCCATGACTTCTTCTTCTCTGTAGGCTCACTCCCGTTAAATAAAGGAGACACAAAACTATGCCTCAAAGTCATTTCCCTAGCGAAATCTTACACTTTCTGTGTTTATGTTTTTTATGTGCAAGTTTTCATTCATATGAACATTAACCTCATTACTCTGAAGCAGCTTTTAAAAGGAATAGGTTGACGTTTTTGGGAGAGACTCTTGTACGCTTTCTTGCCAAGTGTTTTATGAGAAGACTGATGCCACTCTCATTGAATATAAAGCTACAGCCTGCAGGTGCTCAGCGTATATTTGCATAAAGACTGAAACACAGACTGACGCGAGGTGCCGGTAGGCAGATTTTGGTCAATTGTCAATCTTCTGATCTAACTCTCTGCAAGAAAGCAAAAATGCGCATTTCCAAAAATATTTAAACGATTTCTTTGAGGAAATGAGAAGCAGAGAGAAACAGCACCAAAGGTCACTAAAGGTCATTGAAGAAACAGTCAAAGAGATACTTTAACTAACCACCGGTTCCTATTTTGTATCTGACCTTTATTCCCAAAGATCACATTCTGTAAACTGCTGAGAACAAAATAGGACCATTAAGTCACAACATGCATCCTCACTGTCCCATGAATCGCTGTATCTCTGCCTTCGTTAACGAGACGTCATGCACTTTGGTCACATGATTACAACAGAGCACCAAAACACTGTGAAATGTGCTTGAAAGCTCTAGAAATAGCTGGTAAATTGACTTTGTGTTTAGATTTTTTTGTCAGACTAATCATTTAAAAGGGGAAGAATCAATGTTAATACTCCTATTTTTAGATACTTCAGTGTTTTTTTTTTATTATTATTTTTAAAGCTTTAGTAGCCTAAGATGTAGGACAGCCGTAAACACTCAGTGGCAGACATGTAAAATACATTCCACATTTTCACATTAATGAATGGACAGACTCAGGTGTGCTCTCCCAGTTCCTCTGCCTTGATGTGCAGGCCAACTCTTTCCTTTGACAAGCCTCCAGATCCACCAACACACCGCTGGGATGTGGAGAAAAGCTGGAGAATCCCTTTAACACTTGTGGTATTCGAGGATGCTGTTCATTTTTTCAAAGTCGGCAACACACAAATTACCCCGTGTTCTGTACCTCCAGGAATGCACGCATGCACAATTTAGATGATTATTTCCTTTAAGAATAATTTTTTATTATTAATTATTTAATAAAATAATTATTCTTAATTTATATTAGGAGGAGGGCTAAAGTAAATTGATAACAACTCAGGATGGTAGAATTTATAGTAAATTATTTGTAATAAATAAATGCTAATAAATACATATGCACAAATATGGAAATATACACTATCGTCCTACCACAGTTTGTGAGTTGTGGTTTAAATGTTGTCATATCCATGCAGAATAAAAGAAGAAGAGGGAAGAAGATAGCAGTGTGTGGGTATTTTACAGCATTTTTGCACTAAGCTGTTCCCTCTCTTGAGGGCACTTCCGTGGTCAGATGAAGGGATGTGCTGAAGCCACTGCGATGACACTGGACTCGTTAGCCACTGCTTGGGGGAGGTCATTGCTGCTCAACTGGCTTGTAAAATCTGAGATCCATTGGCTGATGCTAATATCTTTCATGTATGAGGATCAGCTGTTGCAGCTGCTTCTTTACATTCTGAGTGGATGCTGATCCTGAACTTGCTGAACCTCTTCGGTGAGCAGAGGAAGCAGACTCAGTGAGTGTAACTTCACATTCTGGCCACTGCTGATAACTCAAAGCCCTCTGGGAAAGCTTCGTGTATGACAGTGCGTGTGACGAGTGAATGTGAGTGGGGCAAAAGTGAGGCAAGAAGTGATGCACTCCACTACATTTATCTGGAGGCTTTACTTTGAAGATTCAGATTATAAATACAAAATATAATCAACTAATAAATTATGATGTAATAGTATGGATTAGAGAGTATTACTTTTTGTACAAAAGTATATATTTGAGTACTTCTTAGAGTATTTCTACACTGTGGTATTGCTACTTTTATTTAGTAAAATATCCACAACTGTGGACATCCAGTGTCCCTGAGGGGCAATTTGGTTTAAACACAGTATTCAAACAAGCAGTAATGCAAAACTGACTGATAAACAAAGGTAAAAGACGCCAATGAGAAAACCAAGATAATGGACAGCCCTCTCACATTCACAGCAGGTAACACACTTGTGAAAATAATAGGTGATAGAATAAAAATACCTAATAAACACCTTATACACTTGATAGTAGCACCTCAAGGGAGGGGGAACCAAATTAAATTCACTGTATTCACCACCATCCCCATAAAGAGAGAGGGGAGGGGGTTAATCATCATGTGGTACTCAGGGCAGTGTTGACCTTGTTGACCAGCTGGACTGCTATTGGCTCTGCTCACCTGCTGTCCCAACACGTAGTCTTCATCCTGCTATGCTAACATAGCATCTTCCTCTCCTCTCCTCTTCTCTTTCCTCATCTTTTGCTTCACCCTACGCATCTTTTATCCTGCTCAGGTCCTAAGCCAGCTGTGATGGCTACCATATGTCCATACCACATGTCACCGGTTTCCCAATAAAAAAAACCACTTCCCTTTTTAAACTTTAGGAAAACACAGGGTGGACCTTGGGAGATATAAAATTGAGGTAGGATTTGATTTGGCACCGAGCACCTGTGTGTGGGGATTGACCAGAAGAAGACAGGCACCGCAAATCCACTGCCACGTAATTAGAAGAAGGCGGAAGAACGAAGGACAAAGAGATTTTCCATCATCCACCCAGCCACCCATCCGTCCATCCCACCTGTGCAAAACTCCCATTCCTCCCTCCTTTTAATTCCTCCATCTGTTTTTCTCTCTTTCCTTTCTCTCTCTCTTTCTTTTTCAGCCATAACTTCTTTTGGCTCTCATTCACACTATTCTCCACTGTATAACTCATTTTTAAATGTAATTCTCTTCCTGTCCTCTCTCCTCCTTACACCCTTGGTACCTCATCATCCAACACACACACACAGAGGCATGCACACACTTCATTTCTTTAAATATTCATTTCCGTCTGTCTGTGATGTGTTTTGTGAAGTTTCCTGTTCCCAGCGCTCTCGCTTCCCTGAGAACCACCATGGAGGAAGTGGCAGCCTTGGCGCTCGTTCCTCCTCCCCCTTTGAATGGTCACATTCCCACCTTACAGAGATGGAGAGAGAGCGAGAGAGAGCGAGAAAGAGAGAGAGAGAGAGAGCTGGACCTGTGCCATAGAGGTTACTGTGCATTTAACATTACTGGTTTTTGGATTCTGTTACAAAAATTGTTGTTGCGATTTTCCCAGACAATATCACCTTCTTTAATGGACAACCTGCACAACCCTGCTCGCTAATAAACTCAACATATTACTGTATTTCACAGTTGGAGGTTTCTCTGAATTTCTCTAATTCTTTTGACAGAAACAATTCCCAGGTCGTCTGTCAGGAAGTTATAGCATGTTTCCCCAACATAAGCTTGTGAATTTGAAACTGATCTGTGCATTTCATTTAAAATTGGAAATATCCAATCTATCTTCTTTTCTCTGACAGGGTGAAGAATACCTACCTGTGATTCAAGTAAGGTCACATTTGAAAGATTCACACGTTGACACCGGGGAATCAAAAACTGTCAGGAAGCACAACTTCAGAGGAACTGCTGACTCTCAGCTGAGGAAACCCTCCAGAGTATCTCTGAAGCAGAAAATGAGCTGCTGAAAGGTCCAAGAAGGGAAGCAGAGGGACTTGGATGTCTGTGTAACATATTTGGCTGCTTGTTCAGTTTTAAGGCCCTGTCAAAGTGGTACAGCAAAATTCCTCAAAATATTTGCTGGTAATACTGTAGCTGCTAACACTGTAGTGAGCCGGGAGCATGGTACTGCTAGTCCGCTCACTGAATTCAAAAAGGTACACTGCATGCATGCCCAGATATGGTGCATCTCCAGTGTGCATAGCCTCTGTGACAGAAATGTGCATACAACTGTCACGGTCCGAGGATGTATGTGAACAAGTTAAAAGGTAGTTCAAATAAACTGTTGGGTAGGTAGGTGAGGAGCGTATATAAAGGTCTGCCTCCTGCAGTTTTAACTTTCCTGCTCTCTGTTCCATCAGAGGTCAACGTTGCGAAGACGGATTTTGGTTGATGGCACTAATTTGTGGGGCAATTATCAACAACTTACTTTGCCCCTGTGAGGTGAATCTATCGTTTGCAGTGATTCAGTTGTTAAATATTGATGTTTTAAAGCTTCAAACCTTTACCTCTGCTATGCATCTGCTCTGATACTTGGAGATCATGAAGGTGCTTTTTGGAAAACTTCCTTTATCATCAAGGCCTGTCAGCCCTTTTCTACATCTTTCCTGTATGTTGCTTCCTCATCTGCATCTGCCTTTTCCTGCTCTTCCACGGTTTCATCCTTTCCTCATATCTGGACCACATGACGCCTCAGGTCTATCCCTCCCTGCCTGTCAATATATATAAAAATAACCATTTGTGGGATTCAGGCACATGTGATGACAGCTCAAGGCCGTCATAAGCGCATGTGCTTGTTTGCGTGCAGGTCTGTGTGTGTTTGTGTGTTTTAGAGGGAAGAACAGATGCTCTCATAGCTTCAGGCTTGGTTTTCTCATTCTGGCTACAAACAGACCTGTGATTTATGTTATTGTGCTGTTGCTTTGGCCAAAACAAGACAGGAAGAGGGATGAGGGGACTGAAGGATTGAAGGAGGGGCCACTCAAGAGAAGATAGTGTTGCTTGCTCAATTGTGGCTAGACAAGAGGTGTTAAGTGCCAGTACAGACTTGATCCCTGCCAGTACACATTACCAATGCAATGACCCACTTAATTGTGCGGTCTGAGAAGGAAGTGCAATCTATTTGTTATTCCACAACGGATTTAGAAAAAAGATGTCTCTCCAGTGGTTAAAAGACAAAAAAATATGTTCTTTTGTTTTGTTTTGTTTTGTTTTTTGGTAAATTTGACTCATCATAGACTTACAAAGAACATATATGACGGCATTAAACGCTTAAAGGGCACATCATGCAATCAACAGGAAAACAATCTGTGAGACAGGAAATAAAAGAAAAGTGAAAAAGAACAAATGAAATCAAAGAAAATGGGGCATAAAATAATTGTGTGTGATTATGTGTTCAGTTTGTTATCGAGATGACTCAGTCTGATGAGCAGCTGTTGCACAAATTATGGGACAGTGGCTGTTTCCAGCATTTAATCCTCTTTGATTGACATTTAAATATCCCATAGCTGACTGATTTTTATGAACGTTAATACAAACAGCAGTAGTTGCACACTGGCCAGACAATGAATTTTATGTCTGATTTGCTGTGATTTGGCTATTGCTGTACAGTTATAAGTCTGTATAATGGCTATACTCACACTTCCTCCTGCTGTGGTAACCATTGTCTGTGGATTTATTGAGTCAACCCTCCCAGCCTTTGGTTCCTGAACAGCTTCCTAAATAAATTAATTCAAATGGAGTGTGAAGGATGTTTATATGACATGTTTTTGGTGTTTTCATGCTGTGACCAAACCACAGTCAGGATGTGTCTCTCTCTCCCAATAAAAAATACTGCTGTTTTCATATTAAGTAAGCATTTTTGTAATGATTTTCACTCAATCCTATTTCCAGGAATCTTCATAACAAGTATAATATGGACACCTGCTATAGTGCTCATTGTTATTACAACAGGCTTTGTTGAAATGCCATGGAAATGCTCCATGGCCTCTTGGCTGGCTTCTCTTCTCTTCCTTCCTACTAGCTGTTGTCGCAATCTGCCAAATGTGAGGTACATAGCATCCCCACAAAATCACACACACTTTCACACACACATGATCTTGACTCACACCAAGTTTTGGGAATCCACTAGACTATGCGGCAGCTTGTTTTTATTTAAAGAGGGTACATGCTTCCAGTAAACCAATGATCTCGGCCGGACATCTGGTTGATGGTGAAATTGTCTGGATTTTGAATTAAAGTGAAGTTTGTGTTTTAGTACAACCAGAGAAAGGTAGACATCAAAAACAGGGAGGGCGATACAACTATTAAAGAAATGAGAGGAGCTTCAGCAGGCCATGAAGAATACAACACCAACAACAACAACATTATTCTAAGGGGGCCGCCAGTTAAGCACCGCCCCCTTAGTTACTTGTGCTATGCATGTCAAAAGTGTAGATTTATATGATAGATAATCTGGCAGAGTACAAGTGGAAGTTAAATGGTATATATACTAGGCAGGTAAAGAGGGAATAGGGAACAGGTTGCGCAGATGGGCGTGGGGGAATCAGGTGACGGGAAAGGCGGGAAGGGCTGGGGTTACTGCAGGTCAAGCAGGGTCTGAAATGGCAAGGTAGTTACTGAATAATGGCAAAGTAGGAAGAGAATGAATGAATAACTGAACGAACTATGACAATACATGGCAGTTTCATTATTTCCTCAGGAACCCAGAGGTCAACCTACTGTAGAGAATAGATTTATTGATCAATAGATTAGTTAATGACAAATAGTTTTGAGAATGGATTAATCATTAAAACCTTTTTTTGAGCCAATTTCTCAAATGTGAATGTTTGTTATTTTCCACGTTTTCTATGAAAACTAACTCACAATTTTAGGTTTTTAACTGTTGGGGAAACAAAATAATTTGAATGTGTTATCATGGTCTTCATGGGCTAAACAATCAATCAATTATAAGAAAATAACTATAAAGCCTATTGATAATCATAAAAAAAGCAATTTGATAAACTCAGTTTTACTGCAGACCATACGCTCACAAGACTGGGACCACGAGATTCAGGATATATGTCATGGTAGATATTATTCTTTAGTCGAGCAAATTTCTAACATATTTGTGATTGATCAGATTATCTAGACAGAATTAGGGCAGCTGCCCACTTTGCCTAAATCCAGCCTTGAATGTGGGAGTCCAAACTCCAGAGGATGGGAGGATAAGACCTGCTGGATGTGAATGCTTTTTTTGTAATAATTGTTTCTTTCAAGTTGTATGTAATCGTAATGTAGGTTAATGTGCCACATGGCCTTGGAATTAACGCTCAGTCACTACTCTAAGTAGTAAGATAGCTTGCTAATGAGCTAATGATTGAATCCTGCATAAACACAATGTTTAATTCAGCCCTTACACTTTTGATCATGTGGTTTTGGCTGCACAATATATAACACCACTGTTGCTACAGCCACATGTATACACAGCTTTGGCATTTGGAGAAATTCAAAGCTTGAATAACCTGCTGCGTTCAGGTATTGTTTCTAAGTTTTGATTGGACAGTTGCTGCTGGGGGGAGGTAACCATCAGCCATTTAACTTATTACAATTCCTTCTACCGCACACGGAGATTCAAATGGCAGGACATCAGTTAATTGTTTTTTAAGGAACAGTTAACATTTTAGAAAGTTTTTGGGCGTGCCAGCGAAGCTTTCTTGAGATATCATGCCGTTCATTTAAGAGTATATTAAGTTCAAATTTGTGGTTTGGGATTAGCATTCTTGAGGTCCCATGGGAGTCTCGGCTCATCTCTTTATTTTCAGACAGAATAATTGAGTCTCCACATAGCCCACCAGTGAAGATTAGAGGGTATATATCAGTCTTTCCATCGCTTTGTCTTCATACTGTTCCCACCCTTCCTCCCTTTGGAGTTACAGCTAGCGCTGCTGGAAACAGGCTCATTGCTAAAGGGGAAAGAAATGAAGGAAACCCTTTTCCTCCACACCAGGCCAATGCTTTCTTCCCAATGGGTGCATAATGGTGATGTGAACAGAGTTAGGAGGCATGTCGTCCCTTACCTTCACTCGCAGGGGTGGATTGTCTGGAAGAGGGTGTTTAATGTAATACACATTATCAAGCCTTAAAAAAAACGAACCCTCCGGGAAGGTGGGAGTATTGATGCTGCAGCTCTTCATAGAAATTCACATGTGAGCTGACATACCAATGTCAATACTATGAATTCGTCATTAAACTCTACTTCATGTGTGGGATTGGATTCCGCTGTTGTTCCAGATATTTCTATTTTTGATCTGTCACGTCTATTGTATTTGCATTATACTGACGGGCCTTTATATTATTATATCAAGCCCATTTATACGAGTGAAGGTAGGCTGAATAAGAGAAAGACCTCTTTGTATAATGTGATTCAGTTCAACACCACCACAAACTGCATTGTCTAAAATGACCATGAAGTTGAATCATCACCTCTTTACATCAGTTTCAATAAAAGCTGGACATTATAACCTTGGTGAGGGGAGGATTTATAGCATGACTGCGTCAGTTTTCACTAGGTGTATAAACTGGCAGCTGAGTGTATGTCACCCAGTGCAGGGCATGGTGCTCTAATGTGTGTGTAGTAATTTTTAGATGACAGTGGAGTTCAGTGGCACATAGGCATGAGTGAATCCGGGAACACAGACACCACTTCTCAGCTAAACTCACTGTTCATTGGTCTCTCTTCAGGGGATTTTACTAATAAAAATAAAAATTTAAATGTGTGTAATAAAAAAAATAATAAAACTTCACCATCCTTACCCCTGAAGTAAAAGGTCAATCACAGAAGAAAACAGAGCAGACAAACCACAAAAAAGGGGATGAGGGTGGAGGAGGGAGAGGTGAAGAACTGGGGAGGGGAGGTGGAGGAAAGAAAATGTGAGATCAGGCCCAAATCTGTGGGGAAGCGGTAGCTTGGGCCGGACGAGTTCACAGATGTTTTAAAGTGCTAATCTAATCTTTATGCCAGGCCTTCCCCCTCCTCTCTCTTTTTCTTTCCCCTCTCCCTGTCTCAGTTTTTTTTTTCTTTTCCTCCTTTTACTTTTTTTTTCTTTTTCTTTTCTTTTTTTTTTTTTTGGAGGGAGGCTGGAAAGGCTGCGGCCTGTGTTAATGCATCTCAGGAGCATCATGTACTGCTGCTGCTTGGTGATGAGCCCTAGTTATTCATGCGCCTGTTATCAGCCTTGTGTTCAGACTCAGACACATGTGCAATTGCAATGAAGGAGTCTGGAACTGAGAAACAGTATAATGAAAAATGACCTTGCACAAAGCTGCTTATACGAAAGGATGAAAGGGAGGCAAAGTAGCAAGAGGGGGGTTGTCTTTTCTTTTTTAAGAATATCACCCATGCTGATCATTTATCAAATTCAATGACCTTTCTTCTTTTACACTCTGACACCTTATTGGTCCACAGACTTTGCTGGTTATTTAAGCTCTGCCAAAAGTGTGTTGCACTGGTAATATATGGCTCTGATACAGGATGAAAGGGGGTTACACTGACCTCTCATGTTAGTGAAACTAATAAATTTTAGGCCCCACTTTGAGTTTTAACTCATTTCCTCCCCTTGTCACTCTCTTCCTTGATTTTCCCTTTTGCTTTTTCTGCCTTCCTCCCTCTTGTTGTGCGATATGAGGGAGACATTCAGTCAGACAGCGGCTGCATTGAAACGCACTGACAGCTCCCTCAGATTCAGCGGATGTAGTTGCAAAGGAGTTAATCTCACTCCGCAGAATTTAACAGCAAACCCAAATCCTGTGGTTTAAGCCTCTAGACAAGTAACAAAGAGACCACTGCCAGAAAAATCCCCCAGGTCACAAAACCTGGAAATCTAGCCAGAGATTAGAGGTACATGTGGAAGTGTGAAAAGAAAGAAAGCACTGAATCACTTTTTTTCTGCATGATGACATGAGTTTTTAATAACTCACAGGTTGACAGATCATACCCGCGTTTGGATTTTCACTTTATTTATTTCACTTTACTTTCCAACTTATTGTTTTACTTCTCGAAGTGATTTAAGGGAATCGGTAGATCCGCTGTTGTTGAGTCTGGTGTTTGTTTCCTGGGTTAATCCCGTGACAGGGCATTCCCACCACTGAGTCCTGGTTGCCGACCACGTAGCGCTTTGAATGTGCAAGTCATAAAATACACTATGATGAGTCCAATCTGGCAAATGCCACTGAACCTCCAATCACTCACATCCCTCTGTCGCTCTCTCTCTCCTTCGCCCCTGCCCTTCTCTCTCTCTCCCTTTTCCTGTGTGTGCGGCTAAACATCTGGAGAAGAGTGATATCTTCCAAGTAAACAGACCAACAGCTGTCCACCAGCTCCACTCCGTCCCCTCTCCATCCCTCTCTTCCTTCATCACTTGATTCCTCCTCCTTATATCTCTCCCTCCTTTTCTTCATAGTCTGAATTCTGCTTGACTCGTTCTGTTCCCTCTTCTCCTGTTTGTTTCTTGTCTCTTTGGCTCATCAACAGGTACGCACCAGTGATAGAGGTGTTTATGTTGCTGTTACCCTGCTGGTATGGGCCTTATGATCTGAGTGATAGAGGACACCAAAGACACATATTGATTACATTATTATGATTTCATTAGATCTTTCCGATTACACTGACATAGCTTCCTGGACACTTGACACGGCTACAAAATCCAACGGATAATTCCAATTTATTACAACTTGAATATAAATTTTCCAGTGTTCCCTGTCGTTTCAGTCGGTGATGATAACATTGCACTCAGCAAGTTAATTGCTGTGAGCGCGAAATATGCCTACATTGCTAAAAAGAAGTCTGATGGGGCAATAAACAAACACAATCAGACAGGTGTTAAAGAATCAGAGGCCTGTTTCACAAAGCGAGTGAGCACTGCCTGCAGACTGCAAATTGTGGCAGGGTCATGTTTTGTAAATGATGGTGTATGGTGTAGTATGGTGTTTGCTTTTGATTGGTAAAATGTGTCAAAATGACCAATCACCAACATTTCAGGTGAGCTCACTTTCAGGTTTCCCTCCAAATAAAGAAGTTTCGCATCGCAGTGATATTTTTGTCCTTCCCCTTCAGTGTTTACTTTGGTGAGAATACCTCATGGCCTGAACTATGAAAATAATCTTAAATGTTGGCTGTTTCCAGGGGAGACTTTAGAGGTCTCCATCCTCAGCATCTGTCTAATTAAAACTAAACGGAGGAATATCCCGTCCCCCTTCTCAACCCCAGTGGTATATTTCCCTGAACGCATGCCTTGAGTGTCGAAAGCAAATCAGAGGCGGTGAGAGAAGGCAGGAATAGCAGAAACGAGGGAAAGAATGAATGCAATTTCCATTCAAGCAGGGACAGCATCCGCATTGTGAAACACCTGTAAAAACATCATTTTTCATCCTTGAGCTGTAAGGGAACGGGAGGGTGGGAGGTGGAGATGGAGATGAAGACATAAATGAAGAGATGGACAGATGACAGAAGAGGAAGAAAAAGAGGGGATGTGCAGGATATACAGACGCTGTTGATTCATTCGCTGTTTGAACTGCTATCACTTTTGATTAAGACGTTATCTGGTGCTTGCATACGTTTTCAGTCAAACTACCGACAAGGATGAATCTGGGACAACAGCTGGTCCTTATGCAACCTCTGGACGGCCGCATCAAACGCACATGTACACAGAGTTGGAGAAAGCGAGACATACTGTACGTTCAGAGAGAAGGACGGACACAGCGGCCCTTCCCCGGGCTTCAGGGGTCAGCGTTCTGGCTTCAGACACGCCTGCTTTCAGGCCAGCCTTTTGACGTGCTGCACCTGCCTCATTCTGCGACACAGAGGTCCAGTTTTACTCGCTCAGTTTCAGCATGAGTCTGTCTTTGAAGCTCAGAGGCGAAACCCAAAACCCTCGCTATCTGTTTTATGTGTTCCAGACTGAAACCACCAACTCAGCAACAGCAGCAGAAGCAACTGGTAGATACATTCACATCTGCTAAAGTGATTTGGGACACTATCATTTTATTGTGTGACACACTATATGTATCAAACTGCAATTTAGTGTACTTAAGGGGTTAGCATGATTGAAAACTGTTTCTGATGTCCAAAAGGGATTATTTTGCAGCCATTAAGGGCCTGTGACCCCGGCAGTGTAAGTGATGCCCTGGTTCTTCTGCCGCTGGTATATCACTGTCATGTTGGCTTTTATTTATCATCGCTGTTTAAAAAAACCCGCAGGCACACCCCGGTTGTTTCGGCGTCTCTTTGCCAAACCCACAAATTTTCACCACTACAACTGATGTTCTCTTAGAAAAATATGGAAAAAGTTTTGGAACAAAAGAGGACGTTTGTGATTTGTGGTGACACAGAATAGCCAAAAGCGTTTCCAATTTTCTAAGCCTTTCTCTCTGGTAGTAATCCAAAATGTGCTTCAGACAGGTATCATTAAAGGTTTCATATATACAGTGGGTGGGCTGTACAGTTGACCCAGTACTTTAACAAGGAGGTGGGAGTGCGGTAGTTTCCGTGGATCGAGCAGGTAGGGAGCAGGCTGGCAGTCTGCAGGGAACACCAGGGACGAACGAAGCTGCCCTCGTCTGTGGCTCGGCTCCGTCACCGTGGGCGGTAGAAGAGTGGCAGACTAGTCCTCCTGAACTCTGTCTACTCTCAGACTGCGCTGCAGTGAACCACAAAGGAATCCCCATGCGTGCCATCCATGTATGGCACAGCTCACGTCGAACTGTTGTTAGTGACATATGATGCTAAATAACTGGGACATGCTCCAAAGTTCAACTGCAGCACTGTTTGCTGACTTTACAATCTGACTATACGGTTCAGCAGAGCTGGGGTTCTTCAGCCCGATTCTGATTGTTTTTAAATATCTGGTTGTTTGTTGAAAAGAGGCCAGTTTACATGAAAATGGAGAGAAAAATTTACTACGACTCTCAAAGTGCATTTCGGCACGAAACAGCCAATCACGGAGCTTAAAATCCTGTCATGCAAGCCTCTGGCGCTGGGCAGAAGCAAAAGATGCTGAGAAAACTTATTTTATCACCTGCAGTGTAAATACATCCAGTTTTACCTTCTGGGTCAATTTTGAATGAATTATGGCAGCATGTTCCGTTCACATCTGTGGTGACAAGAGGGTTTTGAATTCACTACCACTTGGGAATTGTAGTATTGTTATTTCAATAACTGTAGTATAGTTATTGGTAAGTTCTCAGAAAACAAGTTTGGATAATTTAACTAGTGGCCGCTGCATTGTTTTCTAGGGATTTACTGTATGTGATTCTATGTTGAGTAATATGATGTCATCGAAAGGGAAAATGGAAAAAGTAACAATGAAATTAATATAGAAAGCATTGGAAAAGGCTTCGGATCTCAGTATCTCTGAAATCTCAGCAATGGGAATCATTTTAAGTCAAATCAACTTCCCCTGCCGCCTTAAACTGAACTCAGGTTACGTAGTTAGTTGAAAGATGTTTTATGAATTTAAAAATATAAAACTAACTGAGTTAAGTTAAGGGAACTTCAAAAGGAAGTTCTATAAACTTTTGATATTCAGTTGAATTGACTGTTTGGTAACACAGACAATCATAACAGACAGATTTGTTTTCCTTTGTCATTTGATCAGCTTCAAGAGTCAGTACTTCATTTGACATGAAGACGTTACAGCTGCAGCTGCTGAAGCCACTTTGTACCAGAGTCAACACAAAGACAACATATGAGTTTTAATTTAATAAGAGACTTTGTTAAACCATAAGTGTCTGGGGGCACCTTCAACAATGACTTACCTTTGCATGTATTGAAAACACATGAATGAAGAATTTCTGGAGAGTTTTAAAGTCCAAAAACCTCAACAACTCATTTATAAGTTCTAAAATTATCTGTAAATTATAGTTATACATTCTAAGTTGAATTATGTTGAAATGAACAAAAGTTAATGAGAAAAACGAGTTGTTGCTGCATGTGTGATGTTTTACAGTGCAGAGTGTACTCTGGTTGTAATTAACTAATATTCCTCAAAGACCACGTCCACTCCTTGTGTGAAGAACTCTCTGTAATGCGAGGCATTTGTACTCCCTTCTGCTCTACCCTGCTTATCTGGGGTATATCACAGATAAATCCAGGCACCTGGTCAAAGCGCGGCCATGTGTCCGGGCTGCCCTGTCGCAGGGAGTAACCCTCCACAGCTCCTCTGCATGATTTATGGACTGAGGGAAGGTGTTCCTCAGGGTTGACCGGGTCAAGGCCCCTGCTACCCAGCCTCAAACAGACTCCACACCTGACAAGATAAGCCTGGTCATATCCTATCTTTATGCTCCACAACCTCACCCGTAAGAAGTCATGAGCAGAGCACCTGTAAGGAAGAAAAGATAAAACGTTTCTGAGACACACACTCTATGAGAAAGAGACAGTGTAGAGCCTTGATGAAGGAAGAGGCCGAGGTGTGATGAGCTATCTGTCTCCATCCTTTGAGTCAACCACGGATATTTTAAAGAAATAAAGATGGAGGAAATTTCACTATCTTCCCTACAATTTAAGTTTTACAATAATAATTGCAGCAGCAAAGATGATGGGACTGAAGACGGTGAATGGTTTCATACATCCCTCTGTTCCTATTTAAAAAAAAAAAACCCTACCTAAAAAGAGGGGAAAAAAACATTTGTCAGACGGTCATACAAGCTTAGAATAAAATCACCATATTCCCCAAGCAGAGTTGTAACACCAATTTACCAATTTCTCGTATCAGTAATTTAAAACAAATCAGCTGCACATAATAGTGAATAACCTAACAGGTCGAAGTTTATCAATAATCACTCATCTCTCTTCATCATGTGGGACAAAACGTGAAAGAGTCAATGGGTCAGATTAGAGGAAAAGGTTTGCAAGTGAAAACTGTGTCAGGATGGGCAGCTGATTGACAAAGAGGCTGAGATGAAAGGGCTGATTTGCAAAGGGAATGCTAAAGGATGAGAGATAGATAAGTCAGGACAGGTAGGATGAGGAATGGGTTAGGTGAATGAGTTAGGAGTGAGCAGGGGTCATGCAGGAAAAAGGTCAGAGGTCATTGCTAGATCGCTTAGTAAACCATAACGTATTACAGCCCAAGAGATGAAATGTAAAACCTGAACCGTAAAATTAAGTGTTAATCCTCAAGCATCCCTTTGTGAGGACTGGCCAAAATATCTTCACTTCCCCAAACTGGCCCTTCTCTGCAGGGTCTCTAACTCAAACTGGTCCTCACAAAGATAGAAGAACGCACACGCACGTACACACACATTCCTACCTTACCAACAGATGACTGTCGGACTACGCTGATGGTCCAAGAAATACTAAATTTTTATTTCATAATATAACTGCAAAACCTGGTTTTGTAATTTTCTTTTAAAAAATTGTCAAGAGGGTACTTTGATAGATAGACCCTGGCCGATGTCTATCTATCAAAGAGGGGGAACTCCACAGCCTGCAGTGGAACTGTCTGTGGTGAACACAGACTGGGACATGAAGACATTTGAAGGCTGCATTGATGTCTTTGAAAATGTGTATAATTCAACTATACTAGCCGTTTTTAAGATTTAAACATTTTACTTTGACCAATACAGACACACAGTGTAGGGCCGAGGCAGGCCTCAAACTGCCTGCACGGGCAGCGCTGCTGCGGAGATATATGTAATAAAATTACACTTTACTATATATACACACTTCTCTCAGAACTCTCCTCCTCCGTATCAGCCAGTCATGGTTTTCCACCACAAAACCCCCTGCTTCTCTCTCTCTGGAGGTCTGGAGGGGGCCACAGCGCCTCCCTCACACTGTGCAGCAAGATTGGTAATGATTCTCTGGGTACCGACAACGGGCAGGATTCAAACAGACAGACCACCACTGGTCCTTTCCGCTCATGAACTCTGAACATTTTCCACTGTGCTTCGTATAGGTCAAACTCATAACTTCAATCCTTCCAAGCAGTACTCTTTCCCTGTTTGCATTTCTGATTTTAATTTAGGAATGGGTTATCTGATTTCTTTTTAAAAATAAATCAAAGCAAATTTAAATAAATGTATTATTTATTCATTAGTTACTTTGATCTCTATAATCTCTAACCCAATGCATCATTCCACCACAAGTATGTTATTTTTCTTTTCTCTCTGTATGTGTTGGTTTGCATCCCGTTTGGACCGGACTGCTTCTGTCACACCCCTCTTTCTATTGTAACCTTATAAGGGGAGGATTCCTCCACTTTCCTAGTTTCTTCTTATTCTTTTTTTTTTTTTATTCTGAGTCATGCTTTTCCAAATTTGCTTGTGTGTGTCTGACCTGTGAACCTTTCTTTGTGCCACAATGGTACAGTGGTGCAATGTAAGGAAATTCACTCATGTGTAGTGATTTAAATTGTAACTCTGACTGATATGATTATTTCTTCAGCCTAGGTCACCAGGCAGACAGGTAAGTGTCCAGAGTAAACAGGACGGGAGACAGGAACTTCAAAAATAAACATAAACTTTATTCAATGACTTGCACAATGTAAGATATTAAAAGAAGGCAGTAGAGCAGGATGGGAGCTGCACAGTAGCTATAAAAAATGTACAATAAACTGTGCAAAACTAAGGCAGAATAGCCAACGAGGCACTGACACCAACTTGAGATAAATAGTAAAAATACACAGTGAAAATTAAAAGGCTGCTTATACCCAGGACCCCAAACACCTTCAAAAGAGAGCAACATATAAGGCTCATAAAAACACACTACCACTGCACACCTTAAAAATCACACACACTCACACACCAAGGACAATAGGTAGAGTTTATATGAAGCCTCAATCAATCACACTTCATTAAGCTGTTGCTCAAATATTGCACATTGCCCGGTTTAAATAGAAATCAAAGAAAAGAAAACAGAGAAAACAAGAAAAAAGATAATTAGATTACAGCAAAAGGCCCATAACCCTAGTCAGTCCTCCATATGGAAAAATAGTGACAGCCAATGTTACACTCTCACACTCCTATTAAAAATGAATATACTATTAAGCTGTGACACATTTTTACTCAGTATGCTGGAGGCCTACCTTTAACTTGTTCTAGTGCCCAGAGCTTCCGTTGTCCCCAAAATAATCTTCCACAGGGTTTCCAGGATTTACTGTTAAAGTTCAACCGTATTGAATTACACCAACTTCTATGATGCACATCCAGTTACATTCGTTGACACTGAAAGTAGCACCAGTCCCAAGTTTGTATCAGTGACTGTTCATGCTTAAACGGCATCTTAAAGTACAGCCTTAAAATATTTTTAAGAATATTCCTTGGGTGTGTGTGTGTGTGTGTGTGTGTGTGTGTGTGTGTGTTGTTATCACTTTGCTCTGGTAATGGTAATATTCAGGGAAAAGAAGGGCAATCGGGGAAATCTTGACAAAAGAGTGATACATTATTATTCCAAGTCCTATTAAAAAATCTTAAGCATAGCAATTAATACTAGAAAATTCCAGGGAAATTTTGAGTGCCACGGGGGCTACTGCCGGGATGAGTACATGATTTATTTCCAGTGTTCAAAAGTCACCCTGATCATACTCTGGTTTTGAGAAATGTCTTGATATAAAAGACTCTGATATAAAACAATGTCACATCCCTCCATCATGTATTATGTGGGAAATATCTCATATTCTGTGTTGTTTTTTTTAATAAAACAAGAGGCAACATGTCTTCAAACTGGCATTTAAAGGGTCAAAATCCTGAAAACTAATAAACATTTGATAGGTTTGAGCAGAACTGAAGTGGTTTAAGAGATTTATGCAAAAAAAGCAGAAAAAAATATTGATATATGATGATTTTATAGCATTTTCTTTGTGTGTCCTTTTTTGGACGCGAGGAACCCCAGAGGGTACAAAATGTGTTACCAGTGTATAATAGACCTGTAACAGTAACTGACATTAGATTTTAAAAATATGTAAAAAAAAAGACACTTTCTTGCAGAAATCCATACCTTGAGCTGTAACACAGCCAAAATGATCAGCAAATCAAAAAAGAAAAGTGAAGAAAATGTCCAAAAAAGGACAGAGGGACCCCTGAGGGTTAATAAATCCCATGAACCGCTATTTAAATTACCACTATTATGTTTTTTTCTGTGCTAAATTTAACATTACTGGGGAGGAGAGCAACGCGACTAGAAGTGACAGCGAGAGAGGGCTAGTAGCTTCTCCTCTCCTCTGTCTCAGCGGAGACTGTCACAACTTCATTCACTCTTTTAACAAAACAAAAAAAAAAAGTAACGAAGGAAACAGTAAATGGACTTACATATTTAAGACCTAACTAAATGTAATTTAAGACCTAACATGCGGCTAATGTTAAGCTAGCAGAGCTTGGAGAGTTGGTTATCTGGTTGCTAGGCGCACGCACACAGGTCAGGAGCTGCCGTTGCCATGGCAATGTGAAAATCTGCCCAGAATTTGGCTTCTACATGGCTTCAAACAACTGCAAATTATGAGAAAACCGTTACTTCTTTTCATAAACTGAAAAGACTGTGCCAGACACTGAAGCCAGAAGTTTCTACAGTCTTTATTTTATTCAGATATTCCTTAAAATGAGTGAGTAAGCTCAGTGCGAAGACAGAGAGAGATTCTTTTGAAAAAAAAAGACGATTACATTAGGTGTCAATGAGACTGAGACAGGTATTGCTGCCGGACTCGGCACCCCCGTTTAAATTTTGTGCAGACCCTGTCTGTCAAAGTTACATTTTATGAATCCCAACAACTATGTCTACATTTTCAGAAAGAATTATTTGTCTCCTTTTTACGGTTTGGCCGCGAGCTCGAGTTAAAAATAAAAATAAAGGTTATTTTTTACTGCTTCACGCACTCTAGCCAACTGACGCTTTCACTCTAACTTTGAAGAAAAAGTGATTTGCACTCCTCCTTTGAGTGCTCACAGTTTGAAAAGTTTACATGTTATGTAAAAACAGTTCCTGTCTTTTTGAGAGAGCAGAAGTTTTCCTCCGTTTTATAGTTTGAATCACATTTCTACGTGCAGGTATGAGAGAGCTGGGTGACTCAGAAAAAAGGTGCAATTTTGTAGAAAAAAGGTGGGTTTCTCAAGAAAATTGCAATGCATTCCTAATGCATTATTTATTCCCAGTTTTTTGGGAATAACTTTGGGAAAAATTGGAATTTTAACACCAAAACTCATAGCACCCCTTGCGGGATCAAGACGCAGGTTTTGATGTATATATTACCGGGGTTTTCTCAAAGCTGCGGGACGAGTTACGCGCCGAAATTTGGCGGAAGAATAATAAGTAGAGGAGTGCCTCGGAGCTGAGCACCCGTGGCACTAATTAGAAAGGATAGGGATACTAGATTTGCATGTTTTTGTTAGCTTCCCATAACTGTAGCTGCTTTGTAGGATTTTAATGGTTTACACACAGCACTTCTTTCTTCTCTGTACCTGTAATGCAGACGTTGCATTTGGTGTGAAATCAAATAACTGCACAGGGGAAGCCCTTACAGGCTGTGGGATTCATCTGCCATCTCAGCCACCACCAGATGGCTGAGATGGCAGGGTCCTGTTTTCAAACCTGCAGGAAAGTGGAGGCCGAAGACACCGCTGAGGTTTTCTTTTTTCACCTCTGCATTTGCAAAAGAGGAGGTGGAGGAATGACCGCACATCTTTTCATCTATCTTTTCTTTCTCTCTCTCTCTCTCTCTCTCTCTCTCTCTCTCTCTCTCAGTCTCTCTTGCTTTCTGCCTCTCTGTGGTACCTGGGATCAGAAACATATGTGCGCTGTTCATGGGTGGTAGAGTGAAGTGATACAGTGCTTCACTGGTTTTGTCAGAGAGGATGTGCAGTGGAGAGTAGACATTTCCCCTTGCATTTAAACCTGGCTCTCGAACTAACAGCTGTTTCAGTGTGAGAATTTGAGGCTACTTCCTTAGTTACAATATCATATACACAAACATGTTAAGAGCTGCGCTCTCTTTGGGACCTCTGGCTTCCTTTTTTTTTCCTGAACATGGCAATAAATCTTCTGTAGACTGAAGAAAAATGTTATACTTGTAAGGCTTTTTTTTTCATGCTTTTAGGCCACAGAAAATGAAGAAAAGACTGCAAAGATTGCAAAAAGGAGAAGATGGTTGTTGCAAAGGAAAAGTCATGTGACAGTTGACGCTGTTTGCTTTGTTTATTAGAGGTATATTGTCAAACATTTTACAAGCTTTTGCTTAAATCTTTCCATTTAGAGAGAAAAATGCAACACTGAAAAACAGTTACTAAGCTCAGCAGAGAACACTTTTAAAGCCCCTGTTTGAAAGGCACTAAAGTCCCAGTTTAAACATCAGTCTTCCTTTTTTTTTTTTTTCTTGACACATGCAGACACAACTAGCAAAGACACCTGTTGTTACACACTTCAGTGGCTACAATACATAGAGCTTTCAATTGACTTGTTAGTTGAGCTTTTAAAGGCAACACCACTCATGTCTGCTATCATGTGTTGAACACCAAAATGTGTGCGATGATAAGGTGGAAACTTGAAGTAACACAGACTGTTAATTCAATACACCGAACATTTGTACGGACGCAAATCTACCATAACTTACTTCATGTGAACGGACAGGCTTTTAGTTTTCTGTATGCTTTGCTGAGTGCAGATATCTTAAATATTTTCAAGATTAAATACACCATATTGCTGCTATTTAAATACATAACGTGTCTTTTAAGTTAGAATTGCCATTCAGTGGAATTATGTATAATCACAAGACGACCATCACTTGGATTTTCTTCACGTCTGCAAAAGAAATGTACAAAAAAGTCTCTTTTTTTTTTAAATAATAGTGATAGTAGTACATTCAAACAATAGCATAATAGTTCCTCAGCATTATTGTTGTGGTTTTAAATAGCTTTTGATGTAGGAGTGCTTGTAAAGGACAATCTGTCATTATGTTAGCATTCATAAAAAACAGATGTGCCCTATACTTCTTGGTTCAAATACTGCAGAAACAACACTGTCACATAAAGTTTAGATGCCATGCTGGTGCCATCTTTGTATTGCTAATGTTGTAAGTCCATCAGAAAGATACAGAATCGGGTAAACTCTGCTCCAGACCGTCCACGACTGCCTACTCTGACTGTTCGCCATTTCGGCCGCCCTCCTCAACAGCTAAACACGTGTGCCTGTCAGACAGCCGAGCGAGTGAAATGAGCGGCAAACACTTGGATATAGATAACACACACCTGATGTTAAAGCGGTGGCTTCTCATGGGAGAACAAGTAGCCTGTCAGTTGATGGTGTACACAGTTGCATCATCGCTAAATGGGAAAAAAAAGGGAGAAGCTATTCATGGCAATTCACCTGTGTTGAGCGTATTTCTGCTCACACTTCTTCCTCTGCCCCATCGTCTAATCATTTATCTTGCTGTGTGGCCGATTATGTCTGTTCCTCTCACTCTCTCTCTTTCTATGTCTCACACTCCTTGCTCCCTGTAATGACGATGTAGCCACTATACTTCCCTCCTCTCTACTCATCCATCCCATGCTGCTTCATTCGTCTCTGTCAGTCTCTATGTCTGTTTGCAGTTAGCTGGCTTGTACACTCTCTTCTTCCCGCCATCTGTCTGTTCACGCTTCTGTCGTCTCCCTCAATGCATCTCCCTCTATGTCTGGATTTCTCTGTCTGAGTCCTCCACCCCACTACCGGCAGCCACAGCCCTCCACCACCATGTCCTGGTAATTCTTCAGCACCACGCGGTCTTGAGGGTCCAGGTAGAGCAGGGCGATGGGGCTGAGGGAGGTGGGGACGCAGCAGGCCCGCGGCACTGCTCCATTCACAGAGTTTACCAGAGTTTGCACCATGGCGTGGCTAGAGGAGTTCATGTGGTCGGCCAGAGGAAAGCGACACTCTCCCAGGCAGAAGAAGGCGTCGTAGCCGCTGGGCGCAATGATCCACTTGTGCCAGCCCACATCGTTAAAATCTACATACAGAGGATGACGGCGGCATCTGTTACGAGAAAGGCGTTTCAGTTTCGCAGCACGACCACCATTTCTTTTCACCCTTCCACGTTCACTCCAGCTGACCCCACCTTTATCAGCCCCCCAACCCGGCACTGTATAAACTGTTTTTTTGGCCCTCACCCAGGTTTGGTCCCTATTGTGGCCCTTGCTGCTGTTTCTGGCCCTCTCTTTTGTCCCTTTTCTCCCTCTCATCCTCTGGCCGCCCCCTGGGGTCCTCCTGCCATGTTTGACTAAAGGCTCCCCACGCCCATCATGACTGTAAGTCACCAAGAGGGGTCTCTCCTGGGCCCAGCTGTGCTCGTCCTGACCCACGGACCTGCATACCCTCAGGTGTCCCTCTTTGTGTTTCTCTGCCTCCTGCTCACCAGCAACAGAGGAGAGGCCCTGGTCAGGGGATGAGGAGGTGCTGTTCTCAGGTCTGACCTCCAGGACGAAGCCCAGGCTGCCACTCCTAGCAAGGGCCTTATGCAGGAGCTCTGCACTTATGCTAAAAGCCTCCCAGAAACCACTTGCTTTATGACTGTGGAGGCCATTGGTGAGTAACCTTGTCTCCAGTAGGGTGGGCTCCGGGTCCTCGTGGTGCTCAGAGAGGTATAGGTTTAGTCTGTGGGGCCCGGGGCCCAGGGACGCTCTGTCACTGCGGAGGAGTCGAAGCTCAGCAGAGAGCACCCTTTCATCCTGGGGGATGGAGGAGATATTGAAAAAGATGTGCACCTTCTTGCGATCCTCTGCTATAGGACTGTCTCCAAGTGGTTCTAAGAGAAAAGATAAAGAGGGTATGGGTGTTCAGTGTGGTTTAAACATACTTTATATGACAGAAGATGCATGCATCGTGCACTTAATGAGACCCAGACTGACGCTGGCTACATTAGTCACATTTGTAATCTACTAAATCTTTCTTGAGTAATCTCAAAAGCAGGAAAATTGTGAAGGCGTCTTCAGTCTTAGTAAATAACAGAGCTGCTGATAATGAAGCATTAACTGAGTTGAATGGTGGAAATAAATTGACTATGGAGTTGCATTTTCTTGTAATGAATGCTTCAATTTGAGGCTCTTAAGCGGTCAAATATTCCTACACCTGATTAAGGAACCTTGTATCAAAATCTAATTTTAGGAGCTTTATCACTGTAGTTTTATTATCCCCACATAATGAATATTCCTAATTAATGAATGTTTGATGAAATTGTCATTAACTAACTGGAGATAAATATTATTCCAGAACTGGTTGCTCTGAAATTAATAGGAACTTGGAGCCAAGCGGGCAGAGGGCGGCAGGTGGGGTATCAGTACCAAACTTTTCGTATTAAATATTTTCCCCGGGGCCCTGTAACAGGTAAACCCAATCATGATCAGAAGTGCAGTGCAGAGTCCAGTGTGAGATATATCTAAGCCTGCTCACACACATCTTTTGAAAGAAGATTTAGGATTGTGACAACCCGTCTTATCTGAAAGTATTGGATCTTATTTAGTGTTTAGATTGTTTAGTGGTGAATCATAACAAACATCTGCTACTGTCATGGATATCTAAAGACCTTTATACTTCATCTGTGGCTTATTAAATAATTTAAAAGAATGTATAAACAGCTTCCCTGAATCAACAGTTCAAACTCAAACAATTATGATCCAGATATTTTAATCCAATAGAATAGGTTGACAGTACAGGATTATGATGTGTCAGTGATCTTACCATTGTGGTGAAAGCTGCGTACGGTGTTAGCCTGCTGGATGTGCTGGCTGGGAAAGCTAAATGAAGGGTCCTCCACTAGATGGTACTGCTGCTGGTGGAAGCGGTAAAGATCCAGGAGGTACCGGGGCACTGGGGCACCAGGCCGAGGGTCAGGTTGCGACTGGAGGCCCAGCCGGCTCAGGAGGAGACTCTGGATGGTCTGAGCCAGACTTGGTTCCAAGAGGGAACCGGCCGGCGGGTGCGACAAAGAGGAAGGTGCTTGGGACGCCCTGCCATGGTCGATCTCGCTGGTGTCTCCACCCTGGCGACCAGACGAGGCTTGAGGTAGCAGCAGGACCATGAGGAGCAGGAGGTTAGCAGGGAACATGGTGGACCTGGGGGGAGATAGGGAGGTGAGGAGAGATGATGGTAGGACAGGTGTGGTGGAGAAAAGAAGAGAGGGAGTGGAAAATAGAAAAAAGGGTGGACAAAAAGATATAAAGGCAAGATGAGCATCTCTCTGTCTTTTTAAATTTAGGTACTTTGAATTTACGTTTGCACTAAATATGTTTTATACAGAAACAATGTAAATCACATGATATAATGACACAATATAAAGTATAGTTCAAGAAATCTGCAAAAGAGATAGCTGCTACAAGATGCTCTAGGACTCTGTATATCATGCTTGTGTCTTCTCCTTCCTGGACATACTAGTTTCTCATTAGTCATCAGCCTTCATGTGGCATATGTTCAAGGAATTTACTGTCCACATATCCATATGAAGTTGTTTGCTTGTTACCCCTGGCTGTAGAAACGGTGCTACTTTGTTTTTTCTCTGTTAATTTATGGCAAGCTTCGTACCCCTAAGGTCTATATATCTCCTGGGACACCTAAGCAGGAGTAATTAACCCATCTCCATCTGTAATTTAATTGTGCTGCGTGTTTGTGTGCGAAAGAGAGAATAAATTTGTGTATGAGAGACATCTAAAGGGTGTGGACTGTAGTGACATACGGTAGTAATGTAACGTGAACAAGACTGAAATCTTTTCATTTGAAGGACTGGTTAAATTTCTCCTAAATTACAAGTAAATTCACTTTTAAAGGGGAAAAAAGTTTTATCTATAGGTGTCAAATCAGTCTTTTGGTTGACTGATTGTAGTAGAAAATACAGGCCTGTTTTAATGATGTTTACATTGCTGAAAAAAAAAAATCAGAAAACATTTATAACTCAGATGTATCTGTTGTCTAATGTTGATATTTGTTTATGAACGCCTGTCAGTTTAGTCTGATATCAGATTCAGATCTTGCATTTTGAAGCTCGGTGGTGGGCAGACTCTTTTGTTTACAAGTGTTAACACTGCAGCAATTTGCTCATTGACTTTGGACTTCTGCAGGCCAGGATGATAACCGCTCCTCTACAAGGATATGGACATTCCTGCTACAGGACAAAGGAACTGACAGCTTGTTTTGCTTCAGAGGGATTCATGTATATAGTCAAAGGGAAAGAGAAGAGCTTTGTCTGTATTTAGAAATTTTGGAAAGTCACAGTTATGAATGAAAACTATGAACATTTCATTGATGTTTTTTTTTCTTCCTTTGGAGGATGTGTATATGCGATATATTGTTTTTAAAAGGGATATTAAATACCATTAAAACTGTGCTGAAAAAGCTTGTAAATGTCTGCATAGGTGCCACATAATAACATGCATGCATTGTAGAACATGTGTCTGCAACTCAATACCCTGCTTCACAGCCAAAATCTGCAGGAAACTGTGAAAATACCAAGTAAGGAGACACAAGAGATTCTTAAGTGTTTTGTGCCGGTACTCTGGCAGTAATCCACCATTGCTCAACTAATCAGTGTCTTTTTTAATAATGATATACTCAAATAACCTCTATTTGTCACCACAACAGAGAAGATTATTTGCGCTTTCCCCACGTGTGGTGTTGTGTATTGATTACCTGTCACAAGGAGACTCTTCCCTTTTCCCCCACATTTACACCAACTGATTATTGAAGCAGAATTATTTTCCTGTGCTGTCCCAGTTTGTATCATAAACTCTGACCAAAGATGCCACAGATGCTCCTTTAGTTAAACTTTACTGTGTTGAGAGAGTCAACCCCCTTTCAGCTGACTTAAAACAATCATCTTATCTCCCTCCATGTCTGTATTCTCATTGCGGGAACGTGACCACAGACAGGGGTCACACAATTACCACTATGACCTGGCTAACACCCTGCACCTTTGTGCAGGTGTTAATAACTGAGCAAGTAATTAGAAACCAGCAAGTTAAGAGCCCTCTTGACCTGAAGAGGTTGAGGTGAAGTGTTAAAAGGGTCAGAGCAAAGGAGTAAAACCAGGGACAAGACAATCTGAACTGCAAATGAACCGAACTTTCATACATTAGGGAAGAATAGAAAAGAATCATGTTGCCCTGGTTGACTCAACAAAAGTTAGTGCATCTTGATTCCTGTCTGTCATTTTCTCAAAGAAGAACTCTTGTGTTTGCAATTATCTCTTTCCTTGTCCAAGCTCTCACAAATCTCTCCTCTGTATCTCTTTATCTTGTCTCTGTAAGGGACAGAGAATTGATTAGGCCCTCCACAGCGAGATAACAGCGGTGTTTACGGCTGAGCAAACACATAATGACACTGTAATGGCTGTTAATCTTACCACACTGCCAGAGAAAAAGGGGTTAAAAGGAGGTCACAGGTGTGAAGGTGTCTATATTTTTATGCATGTGTGATTGTGTGTATGTGTGATGTTCATGTGGTACGCGGTTCAAAGGGCAGCCCTGGGAAAATAAGCCACTTCCAAGCGTGGGATTGTTGCTAGCTATCCATTAAACTCTCGCAGCCCCACCCAGGGTTGTTTCACCTGAGGCGGCGCAGCAGAGGACAATTACAGATTAGACACTCTGCTGGACAACCTCTCCCATATACTGGGGAGGCTTGTAAAGCAGATTAAGGACAACAATACCACCTCTCTCCTGTACTTTCCTCACCTACAAAACCACCCAGGTGACACTGAGGTTCAAAGGTTCAGTCATCACACAACGGGGTGTGTCTCAGCTTGTGCGAGGCAGAGGAACACGGATGAAAAGAGAGAAATGGAGGCCAGCTTGCCCTACATCACTTTGACATACATACAGCCTCTCTCCTCTCTCTGGGTGTCTGTGTTATGACTGGTTCTATCTAATTTAAACTCGGCAAAGAGGACCCAGGCCTAATTTAGCATCTTTATGTGTCATATGCATAAAGGTTCCACCCACTCTGATGTCGACTCATTCCAGTTAGACATTTTTATGATTACACCCACCCACCCCAGTTCTTCCTTTTATCTCTGACTTTTTTTTATTTTTTTTATTCTTTTCCTCTCTGTCATGAATCTGGCATGAACATGGAATGATGAAATGTTCTTGGGGGGATAAAGGAGCCGTACGATGAATGGGTCGGGGATAAGGTGAGCCGAAGGGTTGAGCGTTTGTGTGTCTTTTCCCTGTGTGCATGTGTGCAGCTCAGCCTATTAGACATATTAGATGTGAACTGACCTCACACAGTAGCGTGACCCTGGCGCGCGGCAGACGGGTGTCGTCGCCGGCCTGCCCCATGTCTCTCTGAACTCGCTGATTAAAACCTCTGACCTCTGATGTCTTTTGTCGTGTTTCTCCCTCTCCCTCTCTTTTTATCTGTTCATTTCAAACTCAAGCTCCCTTTCCCCTTCCTCCTTCCTCTTTGCAATCTGTGAACTTTGTCCTTTTGCTTTGTCCTCTATGTTGTCACACACTATGTGTTTTTGTGCTTCTCTGCATCACCTTCCCATTCCCTATCTCCCTCTCGCTTTCCTTCTCCCCCATAAATGTTGCTCTTTTTTCCTAGGCCTTAAATGAATGGTGTTTTTGCGGAAGAGTGTGGCGGACTGTGGCCGGGCCAGAGGGCTGGAGTGTCACCGCAGCCGGCTGATTTATCCACCGCCACTGTCTTCATGTTACGCCTGATCCCTCAACTTTCCCTTCCTGTTGTTCTTCCCGTGTTTCTTTTCCCAAATTCCTCCTCTTGCTCTCTCTGATTTCTCTCTCCCCCTTCCAGCTCTCGTTTTTCTATGCTGCCGTCTCATTCTTTCAGAACATGATACGTGCAGCATAAATGTGGCAGGGTTCATTTTCTCGCTCTGAGCTTACTCAGATACTTGAAAATATGTCATGTTGGAAAGCCTCATGAGCCCTAGTGTGATGTACAGTGTACACTGACACACCTGAGAACACTTCTGAGGACACATCTGTATCCACAGTGGCCCTTGCACTGGAACACATAAACTCAGCATACATGCCAAAGTCTATATAAGCAACTGTGAGGTATGACTGCACAATATCCCCCATGCTTAAATAGTTATTAATGCATGACTTTGAACTGTGGAGTTAATATACAAATGGGGTGTGGAGAAATATGTCCAAAACAGTTGCAAGTGGAGTTGTGGTTGTGCTTTCTGAGGCGTAACAGATGAAATCATTAGAACAATATTCCAGGTAGGCTGCTGTGTGGGTTTATTGGACTCTATTAGAACAGCACTTTAATTCATCCCAGCTGGACCAATTAGCTGGCTAATGACCCAGATGTCAAAGTCCCTTTCTGTTACACACACACACACACACACACACACACACACACACACACACACACACACACACGCACATGTCCGTGCTAAGAACAGTACAGGGTTTAAACACATGCTAACTGCCACGCAGAATGAGCGCTAACACGTACGCAGAAACACACGCCAAGATGTACAACTGTGGAGAAGCTGGGCTGTAAATATGTGAGAGCAGTTGGAAATAAAATTAGACACATACAAGCACACACACACACACACACACACACACACACACACACACACACACACTGGTTCAGTTTTGCGGACATTCAGGTGTTGAGTAAATCTGGTGCTTCCCTGATCAAACAACAGAACAGCACTGTGCTCTACCTGACCGATCAGGTATCACTCATACACACAAACTCACACACTTTTGGCTTTAGTCTCATTTGCATGAGCTTGAGCTGAGCATCAACAGGTTACCATGCGTTTACAACTCATCTCTTTCATCCTCATGCTCCTTTTTCTTGTCTCTCCTCTTTTGTCTCGGCCAGGCATGCCTGGAGGTCTCAGTGTCACAAGTGCATTGTGGTTAACAGGAGGCCCCGCTGAGGCACAACACTGCAAAAGCATCAGTGGAAATACTGACATATCTAACCCGTGACTGCTGAAAGCTCAGAGACTGCTGTCGTTGTGTGGCTGACAGCTAAACCGATTTGAAATACAGAACAAAAACACAACCCTGCTTTTCACATTAAAGCACTGAGGGCCAATTTAGACTGTGTATGTTGCAGCGGTGGTGACTTACGTTATGCTCTTTGAACTCATAATGGGCACATTATTCTTAGACAAGTTGCTCACCGAACAAGATTATGATTGAGCAACACAGAGTGCCAGCAGTGTATGCATGTGCATGAGTGTGTGTGTGTGTGTGTGTGCATTTTTTCCCCAGAGTGACTAATGGTTTCAGCAGCACAGTTCCTGCGGCCTGTGGCTTGACAAACCCATGTGTGTGTGTGTGTGTGTGTGTCTGGGTGTGTGTGTGTATGTGACTGCGAGTGAGAAGCATGGGGATGTAGTACTCACGTCCAGGTGTGGTGGGATGTATGCAGAGTCCATGGTTTATCCTTGAGCTCCAGTGTTACGATCCCTCGGCTCTCGCTCCCGCTCCTTTGGACAGAATGGACAAAGTGGACTATTTACCAAATTTTCCTTCTTGCCTCTTTTCACCTCTCTCAGGGCAGCCAGTGCCTGTCACTCCTATGTCTCCTATGTAAATGGCCTGTAGGTAATGCTGCTCGCTCCATGTTTTTCTCCCCTCTCTGCTCCCTCGCTCAGCTTCTCATCCTGTTGTCAGTGTCAGATAAGCAAAGTCTTAAAAACATCCACCGGCTTCCCCTCTGCCTGCCTGCCTGACCTCTGCTAGTAGGCAACTCCCTTTCTCTGTCGCCTGCACTTCCACCTCTGCTTGTTTAAAACACGCTGGCACTGCTGCTGTGGATGGAAGCTGCAGGAGGAAAATGAGTTGTGTCTGTCTGTCTGTGCTGTATCACTGGCAACAACTCCCTCTTGTTCCTAAACCTCCTTACTATGTGTCTCTCCCTTCCTCTCCACTCAGTTCCTCCCTTTTGTATCTCCTCCCCTTTTCCTCTCTCTCTTTCTTGCTCTCTCTCTGACATACACACACATCCACACACACTTTTTTTTGCTTTTTTTCTATGCTATACAAAGTGTCCAGCTGGTAAACTCAGTTTAACTCTAATTGACTTTCCTGGCCACTTAGATCCTCCCAAATTGTGATGTCACTAAGACCAGTCCCAGTACATTTACAAGCTGTTATCTCTCTCTCTCTCTCTCTCGCTATCTTTCTCTCTCTCTCTCTCTCTCTGTCTCTCCCCTACACACACACACACACTCAAACACACACATACACACACACACACACACACACACACACACACACACACATACACTTGTTCAGTTTAGCGAACATTCAGGTGTTGAGTAAATCAATCAAGCAAACAAGCATGATCACAAACTCTCACACACACACACAGTCAAACCAAACACACAAACATGTCCAGAAACATGCACACACACACACACACACACACACACACACACACACACACACACACACACACACACGCATGGTCCAGATAACCCTGGGGTCAGCGCACAGAAGCAGACTAATTATTTTCCACATTGGCTCCTTTAACAAACTCACCTGCTGCTTTCCATTGGCACCACTGTAAGTTTCGGCCAACATGCTCGCAGACACTTGCTCCGTCATTATAAATACAAGGGCCCATGACACTGAATAAGAGCAAACAGATTCAGTTACAAGAAAAAGGTATGAATGGGTGACTCATAAGAGCTGCCATGAAGTCACCACAGTTGAGTTTTGTGATTGGATGAAAGTAAGTGTTGAGGTAAAAAAAAAAAAAAAGAAGCAGGCTGTACTTCTCCACTACGGGTTGAAGCAAGGTGCGTCCGTCCTTCCAGTACAGAGCGGGTGGCGGGGTGAATTTGTATTCATGGGCTGAGCCCATGAGAAAACGTCTCTTTAGGATGCATCGTCTCACATATTAGATCTCATCTGGAGAATCACTTGCCCACGTCCCCCTGCTCCTCCCCTCTGTCCCCTCCACTTGCTCTTCCCGTCCACTCTCGTACAAACACACGAAAACCTCATCCACAGACCTCATTCATCCCGAGGCTGAGTAATTGTCCCAATGCAGAGTGACTTTACACACAAACACACACGGGCTCTGCTCTCAAAACACACACACACACACACACACACACACACACACACACACACACACACTTGCTTTTGGAAAGGGGTTTTCACTGACAGTCTGGTTGTTATCAGAGTCAAGATGCTTTTGTAAATTGTTTGTTAAAATGTGAGAAAAAAAAAGTAAAATGTCAGAGAAGCATTTCACTGACCATTTGTATGGTAATTCAAATCTTCGGTGCATTAAAACACCCAGTCTCTACAGGATTTCACAATCACATCAATTAACAGTCTGTCTGAGAGTTGTAGTGAGTGTGTGTGGAGCATGCATTTCTGCTAGGATTAAATCCCTCATGTCAGCAAACGTCCACCTTGAGTCCTCCAATTAATCATCAACCTCCTGCAGCTCCCGCTGACCCTGACCTTTGACCCCTCTGTGGAGGGGTTTGAATGAAAACAGAATTATGCTTTTGGGATCAGTTGAGTATCACTGTAGTCACAAATCAAGGTTTCTTTTGCCTTTTTTTCTATCTTCAAACATAGCGCACTATCAACTTCACTATCAGTCAGACTATGTAATTCTCAGACCAGCTCTACTTCACTGTCATTTTGTCCTTGAGTTTGTGGTGAAAGGAGACACTTCAGAGCACAATGTCTCTGACCCACATACACCTTATTAATTCGGATATAGTTCGATGTTTTGGTAAATCTGCTCATTTGCTTTCCTTCAGGTAAATGAGAAGATACCACTCTCATATCTGTACACTAAATATGGAGGTGATTAGTTTAGCTCATCAGCAAATCTAGAGGCTGTGGGAAACAACAGGAGGCCGTTGTGCCTGACTGTTGTTCACCAAGAAGTATGTGGGTAGAATGTGGGTTTCAATATTTCACTCACAGTTTTATTACTTTTCCAACCTACAAATCTACATAAGTGGACAGTAAAGCATTTGGTGTGTAAAAATGGACAGAGGTCTGTGGTTATTCAGGGTTCAGACATCATAGCTGAGCCACAGCTCAGGCTTCACCAAGTGCTTTCTTCAAATAAGCAGCTATTCCAGCCTCCAGGTTTCCCATCCTCTGGAAAAGCCGTCGGCTGCCTGTCCCGCTGACTTCCGACGGGGGTGGAGAGAAACTTTTAAAGTAATACCTCACCGCCTTCTTAACAAGCCATCCATCCATCCTGTATCCCAGTGTTCCCACCTCCATACCGCTCCATCCCTCCATGGACACGGAGAGCGAGGCCTCGTCAGAGGAGAAGGAGGAGGAGGAGGAGGAGGAGGAGGGGGAGAAGGGGGAGGGGGAGGAGGGTGTCTGGACTGTTCAGCTACCTTTTTCCTTCTTTTTCATCTTTCACCAAACTGTCACACATAACTACTCACTGATTAACATGGTCATCCATCATTCAGTAGAGGTGGGAAGAAGAGCAGCAAACATCAATAGAAAGGTGACTTGGCCTCATAGCAATAGCAGTAACAGCTGTGAGCACACACTCACTACCTCAACCAGTCGGGGTGAGAGGAGAAAGAGAGGGAGAGAGAGTAGAGAGAGACCAGAAACAGATATATATAACTGCATATACTGTTGAATGTAAGCAAGGAGAGATAGAGAGAGAGAGAGAGAGGGGAAGACAGAAGAGGAGAGAAGAAGTGCTCAGTGCATCATGGGAGTTCCTCCTGCAGCCTGGGTCTACAGCAGTATAACTAAGAGGTGGTTCAGTGCTCACCTGAGCCAGCCCTAATTATGAGCTTGATTGTCACTGTCAAGTGTTGAGATAAAGGCCACAATTTTTGTTTTTGTGATAATGTCAATTTCACAATTATCTAACTGTATGTATTTTTGCATCTACAGCAAAACAAGATTTTGATGTGTTTTATTTTATGTATTTTTGCTACATTGCTTAGATTATGTAGCAGTTTTTGTTGAAATGTAATTGAGAAAAAAATCTTGTTTATATTTCACAATTTAATCTCTGGAAAGCTGAAAAATGACGTATCCAAATCATGATATTATTAATCAGACTAATGTCTTAGCACTCTGAGTTGCGTGTTGCGGTTGTGAACTCTGATTTAACAAGGTGAGGACTCAAATGTTTGACTCATAGACTGAACTGGTAGAGTACAAGCAAAGGTGTGACAAAGGACAGGCATTCAAGTTTAAAGAGGCACGAGTAGGCAGGCAGGATAGCAAGATAATATTAGGCTGAATCCCCTCACCTCAGCTGGTGCAACAGACGACCTGAGGAACGGTCCGTCCCAACACCCACACCTGCAGTATTAATGAATACTGTATAATAAATAAATACAAATAAAAAAATAAAAATCTTGTCACGTATTTTCAGTAATTGCCACACACCCATCAAGACCGCAAGCTGTTGATTTATCAGTGTTCACTGGATACACTTGATTAATAAGGACAAATACAAATACTATACATACACTGCACAATCCAGCTTAGATGATGGGAACAAATAAGTAGAATCAACCAAATGGAATCACGGTTATAATGTGAGACTATAAAAACACACATTTAGGAATTGATTGATTGATTGATTATTAATAATAAAAATAAATCAATGAAGCAATTAAATGGAGTTAGATGTAGGTCTACCATACAAAATCCCACTGTGTGCTTTCTGCTCTGCACCACACAGCAGACAAAGTTAGTGACGAGCTAATGACTGAAGCGGGACATGTAGCTGCTGAAGAGCCAGATGTTTCCCTTATCAAACCATTGAGTTTTTTTTTTTTTTTGAAAAGTGCTAATGTGACAAAAAGAAGGAGGAGGAATGTGAGGCAGCTGCTGTTTTCATAAATGACATACTATATGTATTTTGTGTTGCAAGTTATTTGATCAGTGCACAATCCAGAATAATATAATGTTGAATTATCTGGACAGTTGAACACATTCACTGCAGTAGGAAACTTTTGCAAAGTCACATCTTTCTTTATCAACCCCAGTTATTAAATAGCTTAAAATAAACCTGTGTGAAACACTTTACTTTGAACCGTGGAAACCGAACAAATGAATGAATCTCATGATTTACAACTTCTGAGTGTTCTGGGCATGAAAAGGTTTTATTGTGTTGCAAGTGAACTGAAAAACAGCAAGGAGCAATGAGTGCCTTTACTGTTATGAAAATGAAACCACTGAAGTGACACTGATAAACATCAACATAATGTGAAGTGTTGTTTGGAGAACTTATGGAAACAATGGAGCTTAATGACTTGGTCGTCTGTAGTCCTTTTTCCAAAATCAAATTTTCCTGAGGAGAGCACGTCACGGAGCAGAGTGAGTCATGAGAAAAAAGCCCCACAGCCCCAAAAATAAGCAAAGATTGATGTTCAAACACTTAACGTGATCGATGCCTCACTGGGAAACGGCCTGAATGATAAACATGACAGACGTTCTGGAGAGTCATTTCAGTGATGACCTTACATTTACCTTCATTGTGTATATGTAATGAAGTTACATTATTCTAGATGCCTTCGGACTGTGACACTTTGTGAACTGTTGGTCGCTCAATCTGTTAACAACAAATTTGGATTTCCTCCATTTTGTTTGCAGTGAAGTCCTGCACATTTTTTAATTGTTCATCATTACCTTATGTTAGTCGATTAACTAAGTCAAACTGAGCATCATCAAACAGCTTAATAACCTACTGGCTGGAAACAACTGTAAGGTTCACGGGGTTTAGATGATTTCTTTGTGCAGACTTCTACTTCAGGTTTAGATTGATTGACTCAAGACCCTGCAAGGGATGGAGGCGTGGAGCAGGGTGGTAGAATCATTTAATCTCCTTGAATGTAGCTTAGTTACCTCTCATTAAGTCTACTGTCTATAAAGCTGCCAGCATGTTTGTTCAGCTTCAGAAACCCCCTCCAACTTCTACTTTCCGACACTGGATTGTGATTGGTCAGCTGTGCAGAGGTGAAAGAGGAGCCATGGTTTGAACCTCTTGCTCCAGCGCTCTCTTTTTATGCCTCCACGCCAGCTACAGCCACGACCGGAGGCATTATGTTTTCGGGTTGTCCGTCTGTCCCGTTCTTGTGAAAGCGATATCTAAGTAACGCCTTGACGGAATTTCTTCAAGTTTGGCACAAACATTCACTTGGACTCAAGGATGAACTGATTAGATTTTAGCAGTCAAAGATCAACTTCACTGTGAAATCATCTGCAAAAACACCTCTGGCCATTATTCACTGCTGTAACTCAGGAAGGGGAGATTGTGACCATATTTCCTGCAAGTTGGCTGGTTGGCGGAGGTATACAACTGCAAGGTGGTAACAGTAGTTTCCACTTGTTACACAACCGTTTGTCATTTTTCATGTGGGCAACCAAGTGCAACAAATCTCTTCCATGAGAAACTGTATAATGTCTCCCGCCTCTCTGTGACTGCCGCCATTTCACTCTGCCTTTAAGAGTGGCCATTGAGAAGAACTATAAACACTTTTGATTTTCAAAATGTCGTACAAAGTAGTTCTGTTCAAACATAATTGCCAGTAGTTCCACTCCTTTCATTTCACCAGTTCAGATCTTTGGTTCCCATGTTGGTGATTCTTTCTGTTGTGATTCACATACAATAGAGGCATTATAATAGATACAAATTTTGCCATTCTATTTTTCTATGTTTACTCACTCATCCAATCATCCAATCCAAGTCTGTACTGGTACAAGATCATGCGTAAGTCCACTTAAAAACGTTAAACTCAGCATGATGGAATGAGGCAACAGGATTTCTGACATACTTACAGTGATGAGTTATTTGGCTCAAACATTTTGTTGACTCTTTTCAGCTGGTGGCTTCTTTCGATATCTCCTTATATGCTGATGATACGTCTACCGCATGTAATGTTTTTAGGAATTACTTTCAGACACTGAATGCTTCAAAATACCACAGCTGCTGCTACTGTGTTAACACTTCCTTTAATTCAATGTATAGTATTTAACATTGACCATAGTCAACTGTATGTACTGTTTATCATTACACTATATATTACATACCTGCTTGTTGTTTATACATGTTAATACCATGACCAGACTCATTCTACTGTATATACGACTTATTGATTCTTCCAAACTGTATATGTCATACTGTAGTTATATTACTGACATAACAGAGCTGGATTTGTTTATTCATTTATTGTACTTTCTGTACATTGTCTTATCTTTATATTTATCTTTTTTACTATTTATAATAGAGTGCATAAGTGTCAACTAGTACTACCTGGTACGAATGTGCAATGACAGTAAAGCTGAATGAGATCTAATGGGGGCTGGTAGCCCGATGATATAGGCACATACCATAATGTCCACTGCCAGTGGACCTTTGTTGCATCCCAAACCTAAAAAAGAAATAAAATCTTTAACATAATACAAATGAAGACTTTGTCTTACAACAGATCCTGTCTGTTCAAGTAATAATCATACCCTTTTAGCAGGACTGTGTTGAAAGAGAGATTTTGATCTCAAGAGACTACCCTGATTAAATAAAGAACAAATTAGAACAAATGAAAAGCTTTTGCAGTGGCTGCACACAAACCAGACAAAACTATGTGATTACACTGTTTTATTTGCCCTGTGAAACACTAGAGTTTGTAGTGATGAGATGAACACAGCCTGATAATAAATATAAACAGATACTGTATATGTGCTGGAGCTGCACCAGTAAGCATTAAGTGCATAAGTAAGAGACACAACAACATGATGAGAAAAGTGTTTAGATTGCTGGTTAGATGCTTCCAGTAAATAGTTAGACACTCTCTGCTGTTTTTAGACATAGAGTGGGCCTTAGAGGGGAATGACACTGCAAAAAAAAAGAAAAAAAAAAGAAGGATGATTTGTGATCGTTGTGTGCTGGGAAAAGGACAAATAGATGTCAGAATGAGGAGGGAGCAGAGAAAGGAGAGGGAGACAAAGAAAAGATTTCGTTAGATGTTCACATGAAGGAATCTACTACACTGAAATGGTCACATGTCTTGCATGAATGTACAAACAGACACAGACAGACAGACAGACAGACAGACAGACACACACACACACACACACACACACGCA